>NW_026988420.1:23192500-23885000 GCF_030222135.1 Aotus nancymaae | reverse complement strand
GCCTCCTCCTCCTCCGCCGCCTCCTCCTCCTCCTCCGCCGCCGCCTCCTCCTCCTCCTCCTCCGCCGCCTCCTCCTCCTCCTCCTCCGCCGCCGCCTCCTCCTCCTCCTCCTCCGCCGCCGCCTCCTCCTCCTCCGCCGCCTCCTCCTCCTCCGCCGCCGCCGCCCGCCACCTCCTCCTCCTCCTCCGCCTCCTCCTCCTCCTCCGCCGTCGCCTCCTCCTCCTCCTCCGCCGCCGCATCCCTCCACCTCCTCCTCCACCGCCGCCTCCTCCTCCGCCGCCGCCGCCGCCTCCTCCTCCTCCTCCGCCTCCTCCTCCTCCGCCGCCGCCTCCTCCTCTTCCGCCGCCGCCGCCTCCTCCGCCGCCGCCGCCTCCTCCTCCTCCGCCGCCGCCGCCTCCTCCTCCGCCGCCGCCGCCTCCTCCTCCTCCTCCGCCGCCGCCGCCGCCGCCGCCTCCTCCTCCTCCTGGTCGTGCCCTTGATTTGTGGGGATTATGGGGATTACAAATTGAGGTGAGACTTGTTGATGGGTTGGATGTGGGATGTGAAGGAAAAGGAGGAATAGAGAATAGCATTTTTTTTTTTTTTTTTTTTTTACCTGAGCAAATGGGCAGGTAGTAGTGCTGTTAACTGCAGTGGAGAAGATGGTTACTGGTTCCGTGAATTTTGGAGGAGGAGGCGGTGGCGGTAGAGGAGGAGGAGGAGGTGGCGGAGGAGGAGGAGGAGGAGGAGGCGGCGGTGCCTCATCCTCCTCGGCCGCTGCCGCCTCCTTCGCCGCCGCCACCGCCTCCTCCTCCTCCTCCTCCTCCGCCGCCACCTCCTCCTCCTCCGCCGCCCGCCTCCTCCTCCTCCTCTGCCGCCGCCTCCTCCTCCGCCGCCGCCGCCTCCTCCTCCGCCGCCGCCGCCTCCTCCTCCTCCGCCGCCGCCGCCTCCTCCTCCGCCGCCGCCGCCTCCCTCCTCCTCCGCTGCCGCCGCCTCCTCCTCCTCCGCCGCCGCCTCCTCCTCCGCCTCCGCCGCCCTCCTCCTCCTCCTCCGCCGCCTCCTCCTCATCCTCCTCCTCCGCCTCCTCCTCCTCCGCCGCCGCCTCCTCCTCCGCCGCCGCCTCCTCCTCCGCCGCCGCCTCCTCCTCCTCCTCCGCCGCCTCCTCCTCCTCCTCCGCCGCCTCCTCCTCCCCTCCTCCTCCTCCGCCGCCGCCTCCTCATCCTCCTCCGCCGCCTCCTCCTCCTCCTCCTCCGCCGCCGCTTCCTCCTCCTCCTCTGCCGTCTTCTCCTACTCCTCCTCCTCTGCCGTCTCCTCCTACTCCTCCTCCTCCGCCGCCGCCTCCTCCTCCTCCTCCGCCGCCTCCTCCTCCTCCGCCGCCGCCTCCTCCTCCTCCGCCGCCGCCTCCTCCTCCGCCGCCGCCACCGACGCCTCCTCCTCCTCCGCCGCCTCCTCCTCCTCCTCCGCCGCCGTCTCCTCCTCCTCCTCCTCCGCCGCCTCCTCCTCCTCCTCCTCCGCCGCCTCCTCCTCCTCCTCCTCCGCCGCCTCCTCCTCCTCCTCCTCCGCCGCCTCCTCCTCCTCCTCCTCCGCCGCCGCCTCCTCCTCCTCCGCCGCCTCCTCCTCCTCCGCCGCCTCCTCCTCCTCCGCCGCCGCCGCCGCCACCCTCCTCCTCCTCCTCCGCCTGCTCCTCCTCCTCCGCCGCCGCCTCCTCCTCCTTCTCCGCCGCCGCCGACTCCTCCGCCGCCGCCTCCACCTCCTCCGCCGCCCGCCTCCTCCTCCTCCGCCGCCGCCGCCTCCTCCTCCGCCGCCGCATCCTCCACCTCCTCCTCCACCGCCGCCTCCTCCTCCTCCTCCGCCGCCGCCTCCTCCTCCTCCTCCGCCGCCGCCTCCTCCTCCTCCTCCGCTGCCGCCTCCTCCTCCGCCGCCGCCTCCTCCTCCTCCTCCTCCGCCGCCGCCTCCTCCTCCGCCGCCGCCTCCTCCTCCTCCTCCGCCGCCCGCCTCCTCTTCCTCCTCCGCCGCCGCCTCCTCCTCCTCCTCCTCCTCCGCCACCCGCCTCCTCCGCCGCCGCCTCCTCCTCCTCCGCCACCGCCTCCTCCTCCGCCGCCGCCGCCTCTCCTCCTCCTCCTCCGCCGCCTCCTCCTCCTCCTCCGCCTCCTCCTCCTCATCCTCCTCCTCCGTCGCCTCCTCCGCCTCCTCCTCCTCCGCCTCCTCCTCCTCCGCCGCCGCCTCCTCCTCCGCCGCCGCCTCCTCCTCCTCCTCCGCCGCCTCCTCCTCCTCCTCCGCCGCCGCCTCCTCCTCCTCCGCCGCCTCCTCCTCCTCCTCCTCCTCCTCCGCCGCCGCCTCCTCATCCTCCGCCGCCTCCTCCTCCCTCCTCCTCCGCCGCCGCTTCCTCCTCCTCCTCTGCCGTCTCCTCCTACTCCTCCTCCTCTGCCGTCTCCTCCTACTCCTCCTCCTCCGCCGCCGCCTCCTCCTCCTCCTCCGCCGCCTCCTCCTCCTCCGCCGCCGCCTCCTCCTCCTCCGCCGCCGCCTCCTCCTCCGCCGCCGCCACCGCCGCCTCCTCCTCCTCCGCCGCCTTCCTCCTCCTCCTCCGCCGCCGTCTCCTCCTCCTCCTCCTCCGCCGCCTCCTCCTCCTCCTCCTCCGCCGCCTCCTCCTCCTCCTCCTCCGCCGCCTCCTCCTCCTCCTCCGCCGCCTCCTCCTCCTCCTCCGCCGCCGCCTCCTCCTCCTCCGCCGCCTCCTCCTCCTCCGCCGCCTCCTCCTCCTCCGCCGCCCGCCGCCGCCACCTCCTCCTCCTCCTCCGCCTCCTCCTCCTCCTCCGCCGCCGCCTCCTCCTCCTTCTCCGCCGCCGCCGACTCCTCCGCCGCCGCCTCCACCTTCTCCGCCGCCGCCCTCCTCCTCCCGCCGCCGCCGCCTCCTCCTCCGCCGCCGCATCCTCCACCTCCTCCTCCACCGCCGCCTCCTCCTCCTCCTCCGCCGCCGCCTCCTCCTCCTCCTCCGCCGCCGCCTCCTCCTCCTCCTCCGCTGCCGCCTCCTCCTCCGCCGCCGCCTCCTCCTCCTCCTCCTCCGCCGCCGCCTCCTCCTCCGCCGCCGCCTCCTCCTCCTCCTCCTCCGCCGCCGCCTCCTCTTCCTCCTCCGCTGCCCGCCTCCTCCTCCTCCTCCTCCTCCGCCACCGCCTCCTCTGCCGCCGCCATCCTCCTCCTCCGCCACCCCCGCCTCCTCCTCCGCCGCCGCCGCCTCCTCCTCCTCCTCCGCCGCCTCCTCCTCCTCCTCCGCCGCCTCCTCCTCATCCTCCTCCTCCGCCGCCTCCTCCGCCTCCTCCTCCTCCGCCTCCCTCCTCCTCCTCCTCCGCCGCCGCCTCCTCCTCCGCCGCCGCCTCCTCCTCCTCCTCCTCCGCCGCCGCCCTCCTCTTCCTCCTCCGCTGCCGCCTCCTCCTCCTCCTCCTCCTCCGCCACCGCCTCCTCCGCCGCCGCCTCCTCCTCCTCCGCCACCGCCGCCTCCTCCTCCGCCGCCGCCTCCTCCTCCTCCTCCGCCGCCTCCTCCTCCTCCTCCGCCGCCTCCTCCTCCTCCTCCTCCTCCGCCGCCGCCTCCTCATCCTCCTCCGCCGCCTCCTCCTCCTCCTCCTCCGCCGCCGCTTCCTCCTCCTCCTCCGCCGCCCCGCCTCCTCCTCCTCCTCCGCCGCCGCCGCCCTCCTCCTCCGCCCCCGCCTCCTCCTCCTCCTCCGCCGCCGCCTCCTCCTCCTCCTCCTCCGCCGCCGCCGCCTCCTCCTCCTCCGCCGCCGCCCTCCTCCTCCTCCTCCGCCGCCGCCTTCTCCTCCTCCTCCTCCGCCGCCTCCTCCTCCTCTGCCGTCTCCTCCTACTCCTCCTCCTCCGCCGCCACCCTCCTCCTCCTCCGCCGCCGCCTCCTCCTCCTCCGCCGCCGCCTCCTCCTCCGCCGCCGCCGCCTCCTCCTCCGCCGCCGCCGCCTCCTCCTCCTCCGCCGCCGCCTCCTCCTCCTCCGCCGCCGCCGCCTCCTCCTCCTCCGCCGCCGCCGCCTCCTCCTCCTCCGCCGCCTCCTCCTCCTCCTCCTCCGCCGCCTCCTCCTCCTCCTCCGCCGCCTCCTCCTCCTCCTCTGCCGCCTCCTCCTCATCCTCCTCCTCCGCCGCCCTCCTCCGCCTCCTCCTCCTCCGCCTCCTCCTCCTCCGCCTCCTCCTCCTCCGCCGCCGCCTCCTCCGCCGCCGCCGCCTCCTCCTCCTCCGCCGCCTCCTCCTCCTCCTCCGCCGCCTCCTCCTCCTCCTCCTCCTCCTCCGCCGCCGCCTCCTCATCCTCCTCCGCCGCCTCCTCCTCCTCCTCCTCCGCCGCCGCTTCCTCCTCCTCCTCCTCCTCCGCCGCCGCAAGCCTCCTCCTCCGCCCCCCCGCCTCCTCCTCCTCCTCCGCCGCCGCCTCCTCCTCCTCCTCCGCCGCCGCCTCCTCCTCCTCCTCCTCCGCCGCCGCCGCCTCCTCCTCCTCCGCCGCCGCCTCCTCCTCCTCCTCCGCCGCCGCCTTCTCCTCCTCCTCCTCCGCCGCCTCCTCCTCCTCTGCCGTCTCCTCCTACTCCTCCTCCTCTGCCGTCTCCTCCTACTCCTCCTCCTCCGCCGCCGCCTCCTCCTCCTCCTCCGCCGCCTCCTCCTCCTCCGCCGCCGCCTCCTCCTCCTCCCCCGCCGCCTCCTCCTCCGCCGCCGCCACCGCCGCCTCCTCCTCCTCCGCCGCCTCCTCCTCCTCCTCCGCCGCCGCCTCCTCCTCCTCCTCCTCCGCCGCCTCCTCCTCCTCCTCCTCCGCCGCCGCCTCCTCCTCCTCCTCCTCCGCCGCCCGCCTCCTCCTCCTCCGCCGCCTCCTCCTCCTCCGCCGCCTCCTCCTCCTCCGCCGCCGCCGCCGCCACCTCCTCCTCCTCCTCCGCCTCCTCCTCCTCCTCCGCCGTCGCCTCCTCCTCCTCCTCCGCCGCCGCCGCCTCCTCCGCCGCCGCCTCCTCCTCCGCCGCCGCCGCCTCCTCCTCCGCCGCCGCCTCCTCCTCCTCCGCCGCCGCCGCCCTCCTCCTCCGCCGCCGCCTCCTCCTCCTCCTCCTCCGCCGCCTCCTCCTCCTCCTCCCCGCCGCCGCCTCCTCCTCCTCATCCGCCGCCGCCTCCTCCTCCTCCGCCGCCGCCTCCTCCTCCGCCGCCGCCTCCTCCTCCGCCGCCGCCGCCGCCTCCTCCTCCTCCTCCGCCTCCTCCTCCTCCGCCGCCGCCTCCTCCTCCTCCGCCGTTGCCGCCTCCTCCGCCGCCGCCGCCTCCTCCGCCGCCGCCTCCTCCTCCTCCGCCGCCGCCGCCTCCTCCGCCGCCGCCGCCTCCTCCTCCTCCTCCTCCGCCGCCTCCTCCTCCTCCTCCTCCGCCGCCTCCTCCTCCTCCTCCTCCTCCGCCGCCGCCGCCTCCTCCTCCCCCGCCGCATCCTCCACCTCCTCCTCCACCGCCGCCTCCTCCTCCGCCGCCGCCGCCGCCTCCTCCTCCTCCTCCGCCTCCTCCTCCTCCGCCGCCGCCTCCTCCTCTTCCGACCCTGCTGCCTCCTCCGCCGCCGCCGCCTCCTCCTCCTCCGCCGCCGCCTCCTCCCTCCGCCGCCGCCGCCTCCTCCTCCTCCTCCGCCGCCGCCGCCGCCGCCGCCTCCTCCTCCTCCTCCTGGTCGTGCCCTTGATTTGTGGGGATTATGGGGATTACAAATTGAGTTGAGACTTGTTGATGGATTGGATGTGGGATGTGAAGGAAAAGGAGGAATAGAGAATAGCTTTTTTTTTTTTTTTTTTTTTTTTACTTGAGCAAATGGGCAGGTAGTAGTGCTGTTAACTGCAGTGGAGAAGATGGTTACTGGTTCCGTGAATTTGGTGGCGGTAGAGGAGGAGGAGGAGGTGGCGGAGGAGGAGGAGGAGGAGGAGGCGGCGGTGCCTCATCCTCCTCGGCCGCTGCCGCCTCCTTCGCCGCCGCCACCCGCCTCCTCCTCCTCCTCCTCCTCCGCCGCCACCTCCTCCTCCTCCGCCGCCGCCTCCTCCTCCTCCTCTGCCGCCGCCTCCTCCTCCGCCGCCGCCGCCTCCTCCTCCGCCGCCGCCGCCTCCTCCTCCTCCGCCGCCGCCGCCTCCTCCTCCGCCGCCGCCGCCTCCTCCTCCTCCGCCGCCGCCGCCTCCTCCTCCTCCGCCGCCGCCTCCTCCTCCTCCTCCGCCGCCTCCTCCTCCTCCTCCGCCGCCTCCTCCTCATCCTCCTCCTCCGCCGCCTCCTCCGACTCCTCCTCCTCCGCCTCCTCCTCCTCCGCCGCCGCCTCCTCCTCCGCCGCCGCCTCCTCCTCCTCCTCCGCCGCCTCCTCCTCCTCCTCCGCCGCCTCCTCCTCCTCCTCCTCCTCCTCCGCCGCCGCCTCCTCATCCTCCTCCGCCGCCTCCTCCTCCTCCTCCTCCCGCCGCCGCTTCCTCCTCCTCCTCCGCCGCCGCCTCCTCCTCCTCCTCCGCCGCCGCCGCCTCCTCCTCCTCCTCCTCCTCCTCCTCCGCCGCCTCCTCCTCCTCCGCCGCCTCCTCCTCCTCCGCCGCCGCCTCCTCCTCCTCCTCCTCCGCCGCCGCCTCCTCCGCCGCCGCCGCCGCCTCCTCCTCCTCCGCCGCCGCCGCCGCCTCCTCCTCCTTCTCTGCCGCCGCCGCCGCCTCCTCCTCCTCCTCCGCCGCCTCCTCCTCCTCCGCCGCCGCCTCCTCCTCCTCCTCCGCCGCCGCCTCCTCCTCCGCCGCCCCCTCCTCCTCCGCCGCCGCCTCCTCCTCCTCCTTCTCCTCCTCCTCCGCCGCTGCCGCCTCCTCCTCCTCCTCCTCCGCTGCTGCCGCCTCCTCCTCCTCCGCCGCCTCCTCTTCCTCCTCCGCTGCTGCTTCCTCCTCTGCCGCCGCCGCCGCCTCCTCCTCCTCCTCCGCCGCCGCCGCCTCTTCCTTCTCCTCCGCCGCCTTCTCCTCCGCCGTCTCCGCCTTCTCCGTCGCCGCCGCCTCCTCCTCCTCCGCCGCCGCCGCCGCCTCTTCCTCCTCCTCCGCAAATAGCAAATGAAAAAGTCAGCTATAAGAGTTAATGAATATGCCATCTATGCAGGACAGGCAGAAATATAAACACATTAAAAGATAAGTATGCAGAATGCAATAAATTGAGCTGCTTAAATAAACCTGTTTAAGAGAAAAAAAAATACCCAACTTTATTTTTAGTAGAGATGGGGTTTCACCATGTTGGTCAGCTCTGGATCTCCTGACCTTGTGATCCGCCTGCCTCTACCTCTCAAAGTGCTGGGATTACAGGCATAAGCCACCATGCCTGACCCAAAATAACTCTTTTTAACATGTTAAGTTTGTCATGTTTAAAAGAGTATCACAATTTTAGACATCAATCAAGCCCCTAGATTTGTGAGTCTGGAGCTTACATATGTGGAGTGGAGATATTTAAACCCTGAGAATGGAGCTTTAATTGTGAGCAGGCTGTATGGAGAGGGAAGCTAAAGATATAGATGAGTAGTCAGAACAAGTTCTGAAGGATTCTGGGTTCAGAAAGGGTCCAGAAATAGATGATCCGGAAAGGGAATAGGAGCCAGAAACACAAACTGAAGAGTAGCCAGTGTGGAGGAGAACCCTAAATGCTGATTTCTGGACCTAAAGAAAGAGTATTTCAAAATAAGAGAGTGACAAACTGCATAGCGCACTGCTGTGAGGTGGGGCAAGATGATATTGTTGGAATTGGCAAGAGGAAGGTTGTTGGCATCCTTTGAGAAAATAGCTTTTTTTGCAGTCTTGGTGGTAGAAGCCAGACTGAAGTGAGATTGTGTGAATGGATGGCAAGAAGTGCCGAGGATGCTTGTGATGAAAGAGCAATGGGAACTACCTGGAGGGGTATCTGAGGTCAAGTGAATGGAACTTGGTGAGCACATGGAGAAATCAAATCAGTGAGAGTTCAAAAAAGAAGGAAATGTGAATTGGCCTTGAAAGATGAAATTGTTTCAGTTGTTTCAAAGGCAGTTCTGTGGAGGGGAGCATTATGAGTACATTGCCACATAAAGGTAGCAATGAAATTTATCGAATCAAGGGAAGATCATGGATTTAATAATTAGGACTACTCTGACTTGAAGTAGTGACAAATATTTAGGGTGGGAACAAGTGATGAAAGGCCTGAAATATGACTATAACGTCTTTTACCCATATATTGTTGGCAAATTAGTCTATATTTAAAATGAATAATTTAGTGCTTTCCTGAACTAATGATGTTTAACTAAGACTAAGAAACCTACTTACTAATATTTAATACATTCCAAACAAGATATTTCCTTTTCTATAATATTTTTTTTTAATAGTGGGCTTAAGTTTTGATTAGAGCACATACTAGTGTATATGTTTTTAAATCCATGTTTTTTTACTATTTGTTCATCTAAAGGTCAAGAATTCTTGTTTCTTGTGCTTTGTTTTTCATGATTCCTGTTAACCTTTTTCATTTTATTTGGATATTTTATGCCTTTCAATATGTCATAGCCAGAAAAAGACTAGCAGAATACTGGCCAGGAGCGGTGGCTCATACCTGCAATCCCAGCACTTTGGGAGGACGAGTTGGGTGGATCACGAGATCAGGAGATTGAGACCATCCTGGCCAACATGGTGAAACCCTGTCTCTACTAAAATACAAAAATTAGCCAGGCATGGTGGTGCACGCCTGTAATCTCAGCTACTCTTGAGGCTGAGTCAGGGGAATTGCTTTAACCTGGGAGGCAGAGGTTGCAGTGAGACGAGATCACACCACTGCACTCCAGTGCAGCAAGACTCTATTTCCAAAAAGAAAAAAAAAACTAGCAGAATACTGTGTTATCTAATATAAAAAGTGGGAATAAATGATTGTTTTTAAATATACAGTTTTCTTAAGAAGTATATTTCAAGAAAATATACATATTAGTGGTTCTGTATTGAAGGTTATTAGATTTTACAGTCTGAACATTATTTATAATAGTTCCTGAATTCCCAGCCTGGCTCTATAATTTAGTGTAATTTTGGTGCATGGGCCATTGAATGGCATGTAGGTGTATGTTTGTCTTGCCCCACGGGGCATGCTAATTGCTTTGTACTCCCTCCTAGAACTGTTCATTTTAAGTATTTAGTCACCTTGGTAGAGGTAGGTGAAAATGAAAGCTTAAAATAAGCTATAATTATATTCAGCATTGGTGATATTACTCTGACAGAGGAATGTAAATTGGATCTAGATATTATACGGTATTAAAGCTGACCTTCCAAGTTTAAGGTATGAAATTTGTTAGTTTGTCACATGTGAGCAGTAATGTATTTTTTCTCATTTGAAGAAGCTTTTTATATTGATTTTAAACCACCTAGATTTCTGTTTCCCTAGGCATTCATGTAAGATTATTCTTTTGGGTAATTAAAAATATTTTTCTTATTACAAAAAATATAAGTTCATTATATGACAAGTAAATATGCAAAAGGAAAATCAAGAAAAATATATAATATTATCTACTTAAATAGACACTAACTTGGAGGAAGAGAGAGAGAGAGACAGACAGAAAGAGAGAGACTGACTCTGTCTACAGAGAAAGTCTTCCTGTCTAATACCATTAGTTGGTTGGTTGGTTAAAAACATTTGTTAGCATGTAATCATCAAATAAATGATTCAAATATACCCCAAACTTTTTTTTTATTCAATTAAAAGCATAATCATTCTTTCTCTAGATATTTCACGTGGAGCAGACCTTTTCTTGGAATGGGCAAAGGCTGATTGCATAAAACATACCCATAATGCATTGTCTTCCTGGTATTGGTGTTTTAAAGTAGAACAGGATCGTAAAGGCTCTGGCAAAGCAATCTGAGTACAGAACTACTCATCTGTTAAAAAAAAAATCTTGGTTGGGCGCTGTGGCTCACACCTGTAATCCCAGCACTTTGAGAGGCCAAGGTGGGCAGATCATGAGGTCAAGAGATCGAGACCATCCTGGCCAACATGGTGAAATCCTGTCTCTACTACAAATACAAAAAAAAAAAAACATTTGCTGAGCGTGGTGGTGCACACCTGTAGTCCTAGCTACTCGAGAGGCTGAGCCAGGAGAATTGCTTAAACCCAGGAGGCAGAGATTGCAGTGAGCTGAGATCATGCCACTGCACTACAGCCTGGGTGACAATGCGAGACCCGTCTCAAAAAAAAAAATATTTTTGGTACTATGATTTCCCTTTAATATATAGTTGTGCCCACATTTACTTTTACTACAATTTTAAAAAGTAACATATTTTTAGCTTTCCAAAATGTTAGGCTTAGTTTTCATAGAAGTACCTCTTTCCCAATTACGTGTAACCTTTTTGTATCATATTAATTGTATACAGTAGTAAGTACAACTGTCAAGAATGGATTTGGAGATAAACCCAACTGGTTCTGGTGGGAGCAGTGTGTGGGAATGTATAAGAGAGTAGAACGCAGGCCTTGAATTAGCTGACTAGGTGGAGGATAGTTAAGAATGTGTTTGTGTAGCTGCACATATGTACATACATTTCTTATATGTGAACAAAAAAATTTTTGTATAATAGAAAATGCCTTATATGCCATTTCTACTTTTAAAACTTAAGATATATGAGCATCATTCCACTTCAAGATTGTAGGCATAGTTTTTTCTTTAAGTTGGGTTTTGTTCCTAGGACCTAGCTAAGTTAGGTAGCCATCTTCATTGCTCCTCTGATATTCTCTGCTTATTTTTGTAATAGTGGTTACTGCACACAGTATTTTTTTATTGTTCTCATGTCAATCATCCTTCAAGTTTCTTCCATCAACTCTTTAATCCCAAATTTTGTTTTTTTCTTTGTTCTTACTATCCCCTTTCTCCTTTAATTGTTTTTGCAATCAGGATTTCACTTCCACAGAATTATTTATAAACTGCTCTTGAATTCATTTATTTATAGTTCTTTTTAGCCCTTATTTTATTTGACCTTATTTCAGCACTTGACTCTTCTCTCTTTTGAAACTTTCTCTTTCCTTTGGATTTGTTTTGTCAGATTTACTTGGTTCTCCTCTTACAAAACACTGTCACTGCCTTTTTCTAATTTTCTTGGTGGGAACTTCTGCCTGTTCTCACACTCTAACAGTGGATATTTCAGACTCGTGTTTGAAGGATAGACTAAATCTATTTTTTCCTATTTCTTTTGCTAAGCACAACTAGAAATATTGGACATTATATGTGAAACTGATATAAGAAGACAGTCTCGTAAGCTTGGGACTTAAGGAACAATATGGCAGTGAGTTTGCTGGGTTGTCTTTCTCCCTTTTAGTCAGATTTGGTGGTGAAGTCAGCAACTCAGAAATGACAGGGGGCACAGAAGAAGTCCCAACAGAAACCTTCTCTCTTAAACCAAAGGACCACAAAAATGGCAGCAAGCAAGACAGAAAACATTAACAATAACTATTCTGTGCCTGTTAAATACCACAGAAAAAGATCTGTGGCCCTATCCCTACCCACACCATCAAAAAGCAAAGTGGGTAGTCTGGATTTCTATCCACAGATGGCAGTAATGAGGCATTCTTCCCCCTCCTGACTGGCATTGTGTTCAAAAAGGCCAATAGAGTCAGGGCTTTCACCATTACCAGTAATAACAGATGTCCACATCTCCCTTCCATGGTGCTATTGTAGGTTACATATTGGCCATAATGAGGCAGTCCTTTTCTCCATCAGGGAGTGCCCAGATTTTCATACATGTCAAGTGGTAACAAAGAATCTCTCTTGGACTTCTGTTTCCACCTGGCACTGATGAGGTGGTGCTTTCTCTTCTTCCGCTGGAGCTATGCCACAGAAAGCTTACTGAAATAAGAGGTTTATATAAGATTTGGAGTCTTATAACACAATATCCCAAATTTTCAGGCTTCTATATTAAAAATATGTCATACCAAGAAGCAGGAAAATCCCAAACTCAATGAAGAAAGAAAATAGGTGACAACACTGATATGACAGAGATGGTAGAATTATCTGGCAAGAATCTTTTAAAAAGCAGCCATCATAAAAGTGTTACAATGGGCAAATAGGAATGTGCTGAAACAAAAGAAAAGAAATAGAAAGTCTCAGCAAGGAAATAGAGGAAACTTTATTTCTTCTTTTAAAGAACCAAATGGAAATCTTAGAAGTGAAAAATGCAATAACTGAAACAAAAAGCTTACTGGAGGGCCTCGAGAGCAAAACATGAGGCTGAGAGAATTAGTTAACTAGACTATAGAATGATAGAAAGTACACAATCTGGACAACCAGGAAAAAAATAGATTGGGAAAAAAATACATAGAGTCTCAGGGACTTGTGGGTCTATAACCAAAGATATAACATTCTTGTCATTGTAGTCTTGAGAAAGAGGACAGGATTAAAAAGTACATGAAGAAATAATGGCAGAATAGGCTGGGCACTGTGGCTCATGCCTGTAATCCCAGCACTTTGGTAGGCCGAGGTGGGTAGATCAGGGTAGATCACCTGGGTGACAGAGCGAGACTGTGTCTCAAAAAAAAAAAAGTCTGAATAGTTCCCAAATTTGGCAAGACATAAACCTACAAAAACTGAATGAATCACAAACAGGATAAACTCAAAAAAATTCACACATGGATGTATCATACTCAAATTTCTGAGAACTAGGCTGGGCATGGTGACTCACACTATAATCCCATCACTTGAGGAGGCTGAGGTGGCTGGATGACTTGAGGTCAGGAGTTCGAGACTAGCCAGGCCAAGATGATAAAATCCTGCCTCTACTAAAAATACAAAAATTAGCCAGGCATGGTGGCACGTGCCTGTAATCCCAACTACTTGGGAGGCTAAGGCAGGATAATTGCTTGAACCCAGGAGGCAGAGATTGCAGTGAGCTGAGATTGCATCACTGCCTTCCAGTTTGGGAGACAGAGTGAGACTCTGTGTTAAACAAACAAACAAACAAAAAGTCTGGAAACCAAAGATAGATTAAAAACATCTTGAAAGCTGTGCCCAAATTGCCAATTGCATAAATTAAACAAGAGATGTTACCAATACATCAACAGGGTAATAAGGGAATATTCTGAACAACTTTAAATACACAATTCAATAAGTTAGATGAAATAGATCAGTTCTTCGAAAAACACAAACTACTACAACACACCCATTAGGAAACAGATAATTTGGATGGTCCTCTCACTATTAAGAGAATTAAATTTCTGCTTTAACCGTCCTGTAAAAGATCTTCAGGTATGGGTGATTTCAATGCAGAATTTTACCAAAAACTTAAAGAGGAATGCCAATTTGCCATAGCCTCTTCCAGAAATAGCAGAGAAGAGAGCAATTAATTTTTTTTAATGAGGCTTGAATTACCTGATAGCAAAACCAGACCAATACAGTATCAAGATAGAACAAACAAAACCAAAAATCCCTCACACTTATAGACCAATGTTCATCATGAATATAGATATAGAAATTCTTATATAATGCATTATATTGACAAGCAAAAGAGGAAAAGTCACTTGATCATATGAATTGATTTGAAAAAAGCATTTGACAAAATTCAACACTTGTTCATAATAAAAACTCTTAGAAAAATAGGAATAGAGGGGGAGTTCAGTTGTGTCCCATAGAAAGATATGTTTAAGTTCTTAACAGTCTTTCTGCAGAATGTGGCCTCTTTTGGAAGCAGAGTCGTTGCAGTGTAATTAAGATGAAGTCATAAGGGTGTAGGGTAAATTCTTGATCCAGTATGACCTGTATCCTTAAAAAAGCAGAGATACAGAGAGAGTCTCATGTGATGACTAGAAGAATTGGCAGCTTCCATCAGAAGCTAGGAAGAGGCAGTGAAGGATTCTACCCAGAGTCCCAGGCAGCAGCCCTGTTTACACTTTGAACACCTAGCTTCCGGAACTACAAGATCTATTACAAGATCTGTTTTAAACTACTCATTTTTTGGTACTTGGTTGCTGCAGCCCTAGGAAACTAATACAGAGAGGAACTTTCTCAACTTGGTAAAGAGATCTACAAAAATCCTACAGTTAATATTCTATTTTGTGATGAAAGACCAAATGCTTTCCCTTTAAGATAGGTTGAGAACAAGGCAAGGATGCCTGCTCTCAGGCATCCTTTTATTTTACACCATGGAGAAGTTCTAGGTAGAACACTGAAGCAAGAAAAGGAAATAAAGGCATGCAGCTCAGAAACATAGACAGAAAACTGTCCCTATTTGCAGATGACATTTGGTTCAGTATGAAGGTTGAGACAGTTTCAGTAATGGTGTGGAGACCTGTCATCTCTTTGTGTTTGTTTCTGTATATATAAAGGCCACAAGCCTGGTGATCAGCAGACCTAGATATTATTTCTAAGTGACTATAACCTCTTATATGTAACAATAGAAGGGGGCTTAGTTTCATTTTAAAATGATTTATTGAGTGCTCATTCTATCCCATGCTAGAAAAAAATAGGATAAATAAGAAATGGTTCCTATACTCGATGAGTATGCATCAGGTACATAGAGAATCTCAAGAAATCTACCAAAAACTCCTAGGACTTATCACTGTGTTCAGCAAGGTTGCAAGATGCAAGATGCCAGATAACAATATAAAATTGTATTTCTATGTAGTAGCAATGAACTTGTGGAAAATGAAATGAAAAACACAATACCATTCATAATTGCTCAAAAAATAATTGTAATTCTTATGACTTACAGATAGGACTTTTATGCTGAAAACTACAAAATAATAATGAAAGAAGTTAAAGCAGATCCAAATAAATAGAGACATCTAGTGTTTATGAATAAGAGACTCAACTCATTTTGCTTGTCCATTTGGGTTATTGGCAGAACCCAATTTCTTGTGGTTGTGGGATTAAGATTCTTATTTCTTTTCTAGCTGTCAGTTGAGGGCCATTCCCAGGTGTTTCAGTCCAACGACATTTCTTGGATTTTCTTTGGCTTCCTTCATTTTCAAAACCAGTAAAGGCGAGTTGAGTCCCTTTTATGCTTTTTTTTTTTTGTTGTTGTTGTTGTTGTTGTTGTTGCTGTTGTTGTGAGGCAGAGCCTTGCTCTGTTGCCCAGTCTGGAGTGAAGTGGTGCCATTTTGGCTCACTGTAGTCTCTGCCTTCTGGGCTCAAGGAATTCTCTTGCCTCAGCCTCCCAAGTAGCTGGGATTACAGGCACCCACCACCACTCCTGGCTATTTTTGTATTTTTATTAGAGATGGGTTTTCTCCATGATGGCTAGGCTGATCTCCAACTCCTGGCCTCAAGTGATCCACCTACCCCAGCCTCCCAAACGATGGGATTACAGGTGTGAGCCCTGGTGCCTGTCCCTTTTTATCCTTTGACTCTCTTTCATCTCATCTCTCTAACCAAGCTGGGAAATTAAGAATTATATGTATGATTAGATTGGAACCACCTGGATAAACTAGGGTAATCTTTCTATTTTAAAATCATCTGATTAGCAACCTTAATTCCATCTGCAACCTGAATTTCTCCTTTGCTACGTGGAGTAATATATTCTTAGGTTCTGGGTTTAACATGCAGATCTTTTGGTGGGCAAGGGTAGGATTACTCTCTTTATTACACATGTCTAATCCTTTTATATTCTCCCATTGCCTATGGCATTATATATATGGTTTTTCAAGATCAAGCCCTTTCTTACTTGTTTGGTTTTATCTCTGATACAGCTTCCTGTGGTGCTCAGCAGAGGCCATTTCTTTTATGTTTAATGTTTTTGTGTGTATGCCCTCCTGCTTAGAAAGACTCAGGTCAGACAGCAGATGCTTTGAAGTTCCCAAGGGAGGTCAATATTGTACTCCTGTTCCCAGAGCACCATGATTATAGCATTTATTACATTATGAAAATAATTTTGTTCAAATTTGTTTCAACCACTAGTCTGTGATCTTTTTCAAGGGCAGAGAACATATTTTATTCAGTTTTGTATTTCTCATACTTAGTGCTGTATCAAGAACACAGTGTATCCTTAATAAAGGCCGACTTGACTGGGCATAGTGGCTTACACCTGTAATCCCAGCACTTTTGGAAACTAAGATGGGAGGATTTGCTTGAGGCTAGGAGTTTGGACTGGTCTGGGCAACATAGTGAGACCCTATCTCTACAAAAACTAAAATTAGCTGAATGTAGTGACACACACTTATAGTCCTAGTAACTAGGAAGGCTGAGGCAGGAGGATCGCTTGAGCCCAGGAGGTTGAGGTGGCAGTGGGGCATGATTGTGCCACTGTACTGCAGCCTGGGCGACAGAGTGAGACCAGGTCTTTGGTTTTATCATCTTTGGTTCAGTATGGGTAAGTAACAGTTCTGAAATCACAATGAAAGTTTCTAGCTTGAAGGTTGAGACAGTTTCAGTAATGGTGTGGAGACCTGTCATCTCTGTTTGTTTCTGTATATGTAAAGGCCACAAACCTGGCGATCAGCAGACCTAGATATTATTTCTAAGTGACTATAACCTCTTATTTTTTTTTTTTTTGAGACGGAGTTTCGCTCTTGTTACCCAGGCTGGAGTGCAATGGCGCGATCTCGGCTCACCGCAACCTCCGCCTCCTGGGTTCAGGCAATTCTCCCGCCTCAGCCTCCTGAGTAGCTGGGATTATAGACACGCGCCACCATGTCCAGCTAATTTTTTGTATTTTTTTTTTTTTAGTAGAGACAGGGTTTCACCACGTTGACCAGGATGGTCTTGATCTCTTGACCTCGTGATCCACCCGCCTCGGCCTCCGAAAGTGCTGGGATTACAGGCGTGAGCCACCGCGCCTGGCCTGACTATAACCTCTTATATGTAGCAATAGAAGGGGGCTTAGTTTCATTTTAAAATGATATATTGAGTGCTCAGTCTATCCCATGCTAGAATAATTAGGATAAATAAGAAATGGTCCCTATATTCAATGAGTATGCATCAGGTAAAATTGCTCTTATGATCTGGTATGTTTATTACAGATCATAGGGTAATAATTCCAAGATTAATTACATTATAATTTATGATGCATTTGTCTTTCCCTTTTTAAGAGCACATCTGGGAAGAAAGGTAGTAACGTGAAACAAAACAAAGGAAGGGTAGGAGGGTCGGTCTTTGGGAAACATACTTGAGAGTGCTTTGTTCCTTTTGGCCAGGAGGTAAGTCTGAGACCTGATTGTTGCCTCTATTGTTCAATGAGGTGACTGACTGTATTTGCTTCCTAAAGCCAACAACATGTCAGAAACCGCTTTATACACTTTCAGCTTCATCCTGTGTTTCTGGAAGTAGTAACTGAATTTCAAAGCCTAAGCTGCTTTTGAACATTTAAAGGTGGGTTAAACATTGTAATTCTGGGGCCCTGTTCTCCCTCTTTGTGTGTGTGTGTGTGTGTGTGTGTGTGTGTGTGTGTGTGTTTTAAAATTTTTATTAAGTTTTATTACCCTTCATCTCTTATTTTCTCATATATTGAGACCCTTACTAGGAAGTGCTAAATGGTAATAGAAGTTTTCCTTGAGGCAATTAGAAGAGTTTGATATTTCCTGTTACAGAATTTTAAGAGGTAGATTTTGTGTTAAATTAGTATTTAGCACTCTACAGTTGCTGTTTTAAAGCAGATTTTTTTTCTGATACAAATGTCATACTGATCTCTGTGTCATTTCTATTCATGAAGAAGAAAAATGTGCTTATTTATCCTTGAATGCAGTTTATAGTTAAACCGCATAATGCCTGATGGTACTGTCCTGACAGGCACAGAACAAATAGTGCAGATTTTAGTTCCTAGAGATTGATCATTTATAGATCAGTTGATAATTTTTTTCCAGGTTGCTTCTTACACTGATGATGAGAAATTTTTCATTTTTGTAGAAAGTTATGGATCTCAATAAAACTCTGTCAAGACCGCAGACCTACCTACTCAATATCACTTTTTATCTTGAACATCTTCTCTGGTGGAGATAGGAAGTGATATTTGTATCCCTATCCTTAAAAATAATATTGCTGAAAATAGTAGGGGTGAAGGTGAAACACTTGAGATTATTGCTTTGTGAGTGACAACCTGTTAATACAACAGTATGTTGACTGCAAATTTTTAAGAAAACAGGGAGATGTTTTATGCATATTTAATTTTTAATCTTTTTAATAAGTACTTTTGGTAGCTTTCTTTTAATTTTTATATATTTCTTTTTTTTTTTTTTTCTTTTTTTTTTTTTTGAGACGGAGTTTCGCTCTTGTTACCCAGGCTGGAGTGCAATGGCGCGATCTCGGCTCACCGCAACCTCCGCCTCCTGGGTTCAGGCAATTCTCCTGCCTCAACCTCCTGAGTAGCTGGGATTACAGGCACGCGCCACCGTGCCCAGCTAATTTTTTGTATTTTAGTAGAGACGGGGTTTCACCATGTTGACCAGGATGGTCTTGATCTCTTGACCTCGTGATCCACCCGCCTCGGCCTCCCAAAGTGCTGGGATTACAGGCTTGAGCCACCGCGCCCGGCCTATTTTTATATATTTCTTTGGTTGTCAAGTGTCTCAGTTTTTTTTCCGTATACCCTGTCCCACTATTCTTGTTTTTGACATGTTTTATGAAATAAAATGTGTAACCTGGTTTTTCAGAAGGCCATTGCCCACTTCTCTGATTTTATTGTTGTTGAGAATTGTTGAGATATTGCAACAATGATTAAAAGATGAAGTGATTTGGTTTAATGTCTCTTTACATGCAACTTTAATAAGTTTTGTTTTATAGAGAATTAGTTTATATGTAAAATATGTGAGTGCGTATAAATATTATTTGAATAGTTCATATTCTGTAGTTTAGAAGAGAGTTATGTAGTGGGTCTAGAAATAGTTGACTTGAGACTGTCTGAGTTTCATAATTCTAGTTTTAATTTTGTTAAAATTAAAACTAGAATTATGAGGGTGATGAATTTTAAATAGCTTTTTTTTATTATTAATTATGTAGATTAGAGAACCTACTGATTTACATGGATTTGTGTTTCCTAAATTTATAGTGGGTCATGATATAAGCATTAGGGTCATGATATAAGCATTAGTGTAACTAAGTCTTTTTGTTATATTAACATGATTTAAAATTCCTTTGGGTATTTTGGTGTAAGGCAGTTTGATGAACAGTGATTTTATTCTTCACAATGATTGAAGGTGATAGTAATATGAATAATCTGAAACCATTTATATTAGCTTTAGAATATCTTTGTGGATATACTTTTGAATATGAAGATTGTTGAAAATGTATTTCAAACAAAATATGAAAGCCCCACTGTGAAGTATTAAAGAGGAGGGCCTTTAGAGTCTCTCTCCATGCATCTCAATGTCAGCCCAAGTAAAACTCTCAGATTACTCCTCACTTCCCTGCTGCATGTAAAATAGGAATAAATTCAGAATAGGGTGTCAACAAGGCAAACAGTTAAGTGAGATGCTGTAGGTGTTTTCATGAAATATGAAAACAGGATTTTAAATGCCTACAGGTAATCTGTCTGTCACTGATAGTAGCGAGTAAACTCTTCACTTTTGAAGTAGCATCCTGGTTTGAAAACAGCAACCTCGCTTTAACTTTTTCCTCACCTTAACTATAATAGCAATCTTCAGTCTTTACAAGAGAGTATCTTTCCTGTTCAAGTGCATTTAAAAAATTAGTTATTTCGTGGCTTTCACTGGAAAGAGATGCATAAAATTTTTCTGAGAAGAGATTGCTAATCTAAATGTCAGTTTTCATTTCTTTTTTGTAAAATCAGAAATTCTGAACATGGATGGGTGTCAAGTTGTGTTCACAGAAATATGGAAATGAAGAAGCTGGATTTTAAACAATATTTGTATTTTTTATATAAATTTGTCGCCTTTGGTTTTTATTCTCTTGTTTTCACTAGAAATGCTATATTGTATCTTAAGGAAGAAAATGATATTTTGTTATTTTCTGATATATGACTTAAGCTTGTTTTTATTCTTTATAATGCCCTGTTTTGGATTCCTTCAAATCCTTTTTTTTTTTTTTTTTTGAGATGGAGTTTCACTCTTGTTGCCCAGGCTGGAGTGCAGTGGCGTGATCTTGGCTCACTGCAACCTCCACCTCCCAGGTTCAAGTGGTTCTTCTGCCTCAGCTGCCTGAGGATTACAGGCATGTGCCACCACACCTGGCTAATTTCGTATTTTTAGTAGAGATGGGGTTTTGCCATGTTGGTCAGTCTGGTCTCGAACTTCTGACCTCAGATGATCCACTCACCCTCTGCCTCCCAAAGTGCTGGAATTCCAGGCAGGAGCCACCGCACTTGGCTGAAATTTTGTTTTTAACATCTTATTGTTCAAATACTACACATACACATATATAAAATCACATATATAAGCACATGTATACAAATAAATATACACAAGCGTATCTTTTCTTTCCTCCATTCTTTTGGTGACAGATTATTGTCATTGTATTATTTATTGGCCTAGATTTCCAAATGTCCACTGAAAAAAGATATTCATTTCTACTAAGGTAGTTTTCCTGTAATCAAGGCAAGCTGTTGTCTAGTGACAGTAATGTTCTAGTTATGTAAAGGCCTCTGATTGGGTCAGTGAGTTTATGGGACAGGTTTGGTTTGGTGAAGATTAACATACTCATTTAAAAACCTGTGATGCAGTTTTTTTAAATTTTTTAATTTTTTTTTAAGCAACTGAACTTTGAAACTTAGGAAATTCTTAACATTTATTGGGATGTAGTTCAGTGTTTGGGGAAATTCTGCTAAAGCATCTCTTTTTCATTGTTTTAATTAATTTTTGCCATCAACATTTTTCTTTATGTTCATCTACATCTTTCCTCCATAGATATTTACTCACTTGCATAATTTGTGTTCTTTGACATAGCCCAAAATAGGCTATAATTAGTGTTGTGCTGGTAAATGTTTAGAGCCAGCTCTGGGTGGGGGAAGCTCTGATTGGTAGCATTTGCCAATTTCTGTGGTATGAATACTTTAACTGTGGCTGATTTCAAGCTACCCACATGATGTCCCTGGACCTGGAGTATGGAAGAGATGGCCACAGTCTACTCTTACAAGCTTGTGCAAGTTGAGTTCAGCACAATATTGGCATATCCCATCTTTGGTTCTTTCGAAACTAAGATTATGAATCATGAATAATTTTTTATATGTGGTCTTATTCTTATGTTTTAGTTATGATTATGAATATAGCAAATATAAAATACTTGTGAGTATATAACATTATCGTGATAACACAAGCTGCATTACTGACAATGTGTAACTATCTTTTATTCTTTTTCAGTTGGATGGAAAGCTTTGGATGTGAGGGGCTTGGATTATTACTAGACATTTTAGAAAAACTGATTAGTGGAAAAATGTAAGTATTGCTAATAATTATTTTCAAGTAAGCATTATTTGTATGTCCAGTTATAATTACAACGCTTCTATTTTTTATGTCAATACAGGCAAGAAAAAATTGTAAAGAAAAATCAACATAAAGTCATACAGTGTCTAAAAGCCCTTATGAATACACAGGTATGTACATAGGTAATTAGTATTTGTCCATCACCAATTTTGTAATATATGATTTTCAGTTGCAGTGAAGTGATGATATATTGTTCTGATGTGTTTTTCAGTACATGATGGAAAAATAATAGAATTTTATTGAATTCCAGTTTCAACTGTCTTGCAATAGGAGAAACTCAAGAATGAATAAATCCTCTTCTGGTGCCGAACTCCTCATGTATAGGCTAATTATCTCTCCTCATTCTTTCCTCCCCCTCAATGCTGCCCACCCCCACCCCTTCCCCCTATCCCCACCCCCTCACCCCATCCCCCACCCCATCTTCTTTCTTTTTTTCTCTTCTCCTCCCACCCTTTCTTTGATGTTTTTGTCCTCCTCGTCCTCTTTTCTTCCTTCCCTCATTTCCTCTCTCATGAGTCAGCTGTAAGATCATGATTGTTAAATGTGAGCTGCAATAATACTTACTACCAAAGGGTTGGGAAGAGTTCTTATATTCTAGGAATTTAAAATCTACAATGAAATTAATGTAAACAGATATAAGCAGATCTCAGAAGTGGAGCAATGATGCTTAACCCAAGTAATATCGAGAACAAACGTAATATGGAGGAATTTGCATAAAGAGGTTACATTAAAAGGGAGAAACCTGCTTGTGCCTGTCGCCTATAATCTTAGCACTTCGGGAGGCAGGAGGATTGCTTGAAGCTAGGAGTTTGAGACCAGCCTGAGGAACACAGTGAGACCCCCATCTCTACAAAAAATAAAACAAATAGCTGGGTACATGCGGGTAGTCCCAGCTACTCAGGAGGCTGAGTTGGGAGGGTGGCTTGAGCCCAGGAGTTTTAGGTTAGAAAAAAAGAGGAATTTTTAAGCTCTTTACTGAAGTTAGATTTTAGTTTTATCTAGCAATGTTTCTGTTTTGCTTTTATACTGTTAACTGCAGAAGTTAGCATTATCCTATGCCATTTATTTGGCTCCAGCATCTAAACACATCTACCTTAAGATGTGTGAAGTAATGATATGTGTTTGAGTTGCTGTTAGACAGCAGGGGAGGAAATTTTACCTCTGGTGGTATGATGATTTTTGTTTTATAGCAAAACCATCTGTATATTTCTGATTAATTTTAATTTATAATTTGCCATATTCTCATTTAAAAATAAACTTTTATAAGGCTACACACTTAAGTACTACTTAAATTATTAAGATTTATATTTCTTTTTACTAAATGTATTAGCAAATATTTATATTTTCTAATTATTTTTGTCTTATTAAACTATGTATTTTTAAGCATTTTTCTGGAGCTAAGCTTTCTATTTTTAACTGGTGAAATATTTTTTCTTCCCTGCCTCCTCTAATCAGATATTATTTTCAAAGAAAATATATGATGTAGGAATCACAACTCTTTTGTATGCTGAATTCATGGTTCTTTGAAAATCAGATGTTAGATATATAAGGTAGCTTTTAACATATCTGTTTTAAGAGTAAATTAATAAAAGAATCAAATTGCTGATAGGGAGAGGTCTTTTCCCACTAAGTACATAGAACTGGTTTAGGAAGCCCTTTCTAAAGTGAGAATATAGAAATTGGAAATTTTATTAGTGATGGGAAGGCTGAAAATAGAAAAAAAACCGGGAACTTTTTTTAAACCAAAGGAACATTTGGATTGTAATCTGAATTCAAGAAGAATATCATGCTTAAAGTAAGGTGGTAAATAGAAGATAATATTCTTACTTGTGTCGGAGTGAATCGGAGGAAAAGTGAACTTTATTAATTTTGTAATTGATATACTATTATTATTCCCTTAAGAGATTTTTGTTGCTAGTGGTTTATATATATGGAGCTATAAATTATTGCCATTTCTATTTGGTGCTATTGTCTGTGCTGTTAAGAATAAAAAGTTAATTTAAGTTATTGGTACTTAGTATTATAATGTCTGAATTCTAAATCTAGCAATATTTGAAAATTTTGGTAAAGTTTTTTCTCTTCAAGATTGGTTAATGGTTTTCTTAATCTTTATTTGATCACACATCTATCAGTACAAAATTTGTTAAACTTCACTTATACAGTCTTTAGTAGCATTCATTGAATGATGAAAATATAAGTTTTAAAAGAAAATGTGGTGCCTTCTTTGATACTAGTAATTAATTATATAATTAATGAGCAAATTTGATAACATTACATGAAAGGGAATTTCTTATAACATTAAATTGGACTAAGAGTATTTTTGTAAATGGAAGAGAATTTTAATTACCTAGGGGGAAGAAAATAAAAGGTGATAAGGATGAAAAGTTAGTCTATTCAAATTGAAAGGTAAGAACAGAGGCTTCCATTTGGTCAGTTAACTTTGTGTGTGTTGCTTTGAAGAGTACACCCAAGGTGAGGGTGCTTTGCTCCTGAAGCCAGCTCCTTTACTCACATTATCTCTGCTGCTGGGATTAACTCATTGTGGGTAGCTGCTCAGCACCAGTAGTCATGTACCACTGGGTCCAGATGTTGGTCATCCTACATGAGGATTTAGGGCATTAACTTTCCTCTACCTAAAACATCATCTGCAGTGGCCTGAAATTCCGTGACCTAATAATAGGCCTCATGTGGAATGGAATCAGAACCTGGCATTGATCCTCTGTTAAGAACAGGCCAGTTACCATATTATCTGAAGTGGGTCCTTGACATTCAGGAAAGATACATCCTTAGACCTTTCAAAATTTGTCATGCCTCTCTAACCTAAAATAGCCCTCATTAAATACACTTTAATCCTACCACTGATAAGTCGACTGCTTCTCACACAGAGTCAACAGTTTTTGTTTTGTTTTGCTGTGGTTTTTAAATAATTGAGACTAATTTTATACAAGTAGCAATTCTTTATTTAGTTACAGATACTGAGTAGTAGTAATCTGGCTTCATTCCTGTCTTAAAATGAGTATGACACAATTTTGCATTGCCAAAATCAGAGGATGTTGCCTGTGATGGACTTTTGGGGGTTACAGGATGATGGTTAAACCTGTGAAATCAGAATATTCTAACATTTCACCTTTCATACATGATGGTTTAGGGCCAGAGGGCTTGACAGAGAAGTTAGATAGTATCACTTGGAGGAATACAGCATGTGTAACCTTGGGTGGCTTGATGAGTCACAGGATTCTGATTCTAGAAGGGCAGGTGTTAGCTAAGGACAGCCAGGTGGATGGGAAATGAAAGAGAAATGCTAGAGGCAAGCTTTACTCAATTCCCAGGTTTGTTAGGACAGAGCCAGTTCTTTTGTACTTGGTAATCATTGACTGACTTTCTGAATTGAATCTAAGTGGTACTTTATAAACCTGAAAATTCCCTGGAATGATTATCAAATGATTAGCTTTTGGCCTCTGCCTGCCTTTTCATTCTTTATCAAGTTATGTAATAGCCCAGGGTATCATAAAAGTATTTCCTGACTGTTCAGCAGTCTCGTTGTAAACTTTTCCCTATCACTAACAAGACCGAGTAATCTCTCCAAAATTCATAATCTGGGGCCCTTGGCCTTTCCTTGTACTTTCTCCATTGTTCCTGTGTTTCTTAGATAGTGGCTTAAAATAAATGTGATATTTCAGCACAGTACAAGGTTTCTTTGCATAAATGGCCACATACAAGATAGGAAAGTTATAAATAGGATTTTATAACAATCAAAGTACTTCGTTCTAAGCTGCTTATAGATTCAACTTTGATGCTTACATGTAGTGCCAATTTTGAGTTTAGGTCATAGGCCTGTAATTGGGAATAGGGCCCTTTTTTAGTGTTTGGTAGTAACTGATTAGTCAATTTCTCATGCTTTAGTAGGATCCTCTGAGATGTATCCTCTGTTTTATTTTTTCTATTCATCCTCTCTATTTTGACAGTTATCTTTCATAGATATGCCATTAACATAACTTCTTATCTTCTAATTGGTTTTGACATCCTGGCAGTAGTAAATAAACTTTATCCTAAATCCAGTCATCTCATTTATAGGAGAGTTTACAACTGCATTGTTTTCCTAATAATAAATACCACTATGATTAGAATACCTGTGCCCATTATGGCAGTTTCTACCTGGTGTCTGCCCAAATCATCCTTCAGTTTTTGCCCATTTATGAACTAAGTGCTAATATCTAGGCCTGTATTTTGTAATATGGTAGCTACATGTGGCTTCTGAGCATTTGAAATGTAGCTAGTCTGAATTGAGATGTGCTACAGTGTAAAATACACACTGGATTTCAAATATTTAGGAAGAAAAAAGTGAAATGTCATCAATAAATGTTTTATATTGGTTATACATTGAAATGATAATATTTTGGATATATTGGATAAATTTTATTGAAAGTAGTTTTGCTTGCTTGAAATTTTAAAATTACTCATGTGGTTTACATTCTTTTTCTCTTGGACAGTACTGATCTGTGTGTTTGCTTATGGTAATATATATCTAACCAACCTTCCTTCCCAGGAAAAAGATTTTTATCACCTCAGTGTCTGGTGCATTATCTGGCTGTTTGTTTCTTATATTTCTGTTGGCAAATCCCGTATTTCTTACTGCTTCTCTCTTTCTCCATTTGGCTACTTAACCTGTCTTAATAATTATTAGCTGTATTGCTGTAAAATCACCTTTGAGGAGTTATCTTTATTTGGTTTAGTTTTGTGGTTCTTGACATAAAGTGAATACCCTTATGAACTTTTTTTTCCCTTTCCGTTTTTTTTTTTTTTTGGGAAACTGAGTTTTGCTCTTGTTGCCTAGGCTGGAGTGCAGTGGTGTAATCTTGGCTCACCATAACCTCCACCTCCCTGGTTCAAGTGATTCTCCTGCTTCAGCCTCCAGAGTAGCTGGGATTACAGGCATGCACCACCATGCCTGGCTAATTTTGTATTTTTAGTAGAGCAGGGGGTTTCTCCATGTTGGTCAGGCTGGTTCGAACTCCTGACCTCAGGTGATCCAACCACCTCGACCTTCCAATGTGCTGGGATTACAGATATGAACCATCATGACTGACCATGAATTTTTTAAAGTGTTACACAGTCTATATATTTTAGTTTTAGTAAGTGTAAAAATATATTATCCTTCAAAAAATTTTTAGTAACTACATTTCCTTCAGGGCATCATTTTTCTAACTAATTTCTAACATTTGACCTCTTATTTTCAAAATATTATAGTATGGCTTGGAAAGAATTATGAGTGAGGAGAGGAGTCTTTCATTATTGGCCAAAGTCATGGATCCCAAACACCCCAATATGATGACAGATGTGGTTAAACTTCTCTCTGCGGTATGCATTGTAGGGGAGGAAAGCATGTAAGTGTTCTCAACCTTTTTCTCTAATTATATAATTTCATACAGATTGATTCATTTAATGTTTCCTTATCTACTCTAGGCTAGAATTTACTAGAATTTAAATAAATGTTGAGGTATATTTAAGCAGCTAATTTAGGTTCTTATTGACTGCAAATTTTTGTGTAATATTATTTATCTTAATTGATATATTAGTTATGGGCTAAAATGCTTCTATGAAAAACTGATTTATTTATCATATTTAAATTGTTTTGAACTGAAACCCTAAATTTTAAAAAATTCAAAATGAAGACTTTGAAAATATATAAATGGTTCTGTTTCTTTTCTGATTTTTTTTCCCAGATAGAATTATTTCAAACTGTAGGTCTTGTCTATCCCCTTATAAAATAAAACATATTATGATTTGGAAATCTATATGTAAGGCAGATTAGAAAGTGATATGTTTAATAGTAGTTTACTAGTTGAGGGTACAAAGTCCTTCAGCATAAAGCACATACTAAAGCTGTCAAGAACTTAACCACATTTCTTATAACTGTAATAAAATACGATTACATACATATTAAAGATAATTGTAAAGATAAAGATTTTTTTTAAAAAGAGAAAATTAGGGTTCTAATTATAAGGAAGCATTTAAAAATTATTTAAAATTCCTTTTTCAAAAGAAAAAAATGTAAAAACTAAACTGGCAAAAGAACTAACAGAAATATCTCCCACATGTAGGGGTAGGCAGAGCCCTATAAGGGGAGCCTCCTGTGTTCATTTGAAAATCAGCCTTGTGGAGGTCCTGCTGGAGTCGGTGGGATTGAACAGGTTCAGCTTGATAGTTGCACAGTCAAAGAAACTACTCGGCCGGGCACTCTGCCCCCAGTGTGTCTACAGTGTTTATCTATGGAAGAGGCTTAGCTATACTCAGCAGCATTCCTAACTGTGGAAAGCCAGGCATACAGCTTCAGTACTTAAGGCCATATAAATGTTGGTGTACAAATCTAAGAGTGAAATTTCTGTTGACATATATGATATTTTCTGAGCTTTCCTTCCTGCTTTCTTCCTTTATCCCTTCCACCATCATTTTTTGCTTCTCTCTTTTAACTTCCTTTCTCTTTTTCCTTTTTCTTCCTCCTCTTACCTCTTGGACTCTTCTTTGCTTTTGTTTTCCCTTCCATATTCTGTTATCCTTCCCCTTTCCTTGTTTGTTGACTTCAGAATGGGTTATCAAGATCCTGTAAATAACATTTAGGACCACATGTCCATATCCATCCACAAACTGTGAGCTTTTCCAGTGTGCTGGATGCTGTTAACTAATATTTAAAAGAGGAGGAAGTGTAGTTTTTTGCATAATTATTATATTTCATATTTGGATATTTATGATACCATACTACTGTATATTGTCAACTATCACAGAGCTTCATTTACTTAAATTTGTGAGGCATAAGAGTGTAATGCTTAAGAGCATTTATATAGTGCTCACCACATAAACTGTCTGGTTTCAGATTCTTGCTCCACCATTTCTTTGTTGTGAAACCTTGGACAGATTGCTTAACCTTTTTCTGCCTTAGTCTCCTAATCTATAATATGGGTTAATAATGGTACCTACCTCCAACAGTTGTTATATACTTTAAAGTGAGTTGATATTTGTAATGTGGTTTAAATGGTACCTGATGTGTAGTAAGCATTATATAAATGCTTGATAAACATCTTCACAGGGTTATTGTCAGGGATAAATGGTTATAATATAACATGCTTAGAACTGTGCTTGATACATGCTATGTATTCAGTAAGCTACTGCTAAAATATATTGGCTGTTTAGGGTATTGACTTCTTTAGTAGAATAAAGCAATTGTATAATGGCATTTGTGTTTGCTACTTGCAATTTAATTGACTCAAATTTTCCAATAGCCTTGAAGAAGTTTTAGAAGCTTTAACTTCGGCTGGTGAAGAAAAAAAGATTGACAGATTTTTTTGTATCGTGGAAGGCCTCCGGCACAATTCAGTTCAACTGCAAGTAAGTTTTGTGTGTATATAAAATCTATTTTTAAATTATATATATTACTTTGAACTGTTTTGTGCTTAACTTATATGTAAATTGTTATGAAGCTCTGCATGCCATTTAATATTTCTTTATAGCATTATCTTTAATATATAGAATTTCAATTTATGCTATGTGATAATACATCTTATAGATACATCTTCACACATAACAATGGTTATTTCCTAGGTTACTTTTTCTGTGGTAGAATTATTAGATTTCCCTGTATAAGATATAATCATAGTCCTATGAACTGTTTATTCTATGTTAGTCTTATAAATTGCTTTAACTTTTGAGATGTTTCAATTAGGTGAATTAGGGCTTCTCATTGTTTTAATTTTAATATTTGAAAAGTTGTGAGCTTAACTGAATAACAAGGAAACCCAAGGTTATAGATATTTCCAAAAATATTTACTTCTAAAAAGACACATTTAGACTTAAACATTTTAGTATTCAAGCTGAATAACTAATATTCATTTACTTTCTTTCTTTTTTAAAAAAGGAAAAGAGGCTTTTATTGGTATAATTGTTATTATGATCATTATTAATCAAAAGTGATCATCTTAAAAAATATTAATACCTGATTCTCACATCCATACTTTTAAAAGTTAGTTGGCATGGTGTGACCTGCATGTTGAGAGATTTAAAATGATCCTCTGGTGATCCTAATGTGCAGCAAAGTTTCAGTGTGTTAATAGATATGAAATAAATCTGTTTCACACTAAATAAAAGTAAAAAGTTATACTTATTTTTTTAAAGGTTCTATGTGGCTTGGCTATTTTATTGTTTCTTGGTATGATAGGAATAGAAAAGCCAAATCTGAACTTAAAAAAAAATAAAGTAAAAAATTGGAAGTAAACAAATGGTAATTGAAAATAATAGGCTGGGCATGGTGGCTCGCTTGTTATCCTAGAACTTTGGGAGGCTGAGGTGGGCAAATCACCTGAAGTCAGGAGTTCAAGACCAGCTTGGCCAACGTGTCGAAACCCTGTTTCTACTAAAAATACAAAAATTATCCGGGCATGATGGCAGGTGCCTGTAATCCCAGCTACGCGGGAGGCTGAGACTGGAGAATAGCTTGAACCCAGGAGATGGTGGTTGCAGTGAGCTGAGATCATGCCACTGCACTGTGAGACTCGGTCTTTAAAAAAAAAAGAAAAGAAAAATAATGAGAATATGATAGGAGCTGTGAAAGAAATAATTTAGTATAACATTTCCAATGACCGTGTTAGTGAATAGCTGGTGGGGAACCCTAATTTGTTTCTCTTGCAATAGGAAGGATTGAAGAACTGAGTAGCGGGTCTCTATTGCATGAGTCCAGCAGGAAACTCTGAGAGAGAGACCCTTTTCATGCATTCTGGGCTTGTTAGAGGACACTGGTGTTGAGGTCTGGGATGTGTTCCCCATCTCTGACATAGACCTTGCCTCTTTAGTTGCTTGATGAGTTATTTTAATTCATATATTGCTAGTCTCATTTCTCTTCTCCTTCTCTCTTTACTCTCTGCTTTGTTCTGTCTCTTCTCTCCTACCTCCTCTCTGAGCTCCCTCTTCCTTTCTCCCCTTTTCATTCCTATTGCATCTCTTTTTCCTTTCTATTTTTGTGTCTTTCCTTGTCTGGTTGGTCTGTTGTCATCTGGTGCTTTTAACAAGTTTCTTTGTCATCTGGCCCCAGGCTTCTTATTCATCTGAAGATTAATGAAGAGTAACCCTAAAGAAAACTTCGTACAGGAAAGCTGAGCAATTACTTTATCTTATTTTTTTGCAATCATCTATGAATCTTTAATTATTTTAGAATAAAAGATTTATAAAAATCTTGGTAAAACTGGGGTCCCCTCCTTTTCTTTACAATAGTATTACATTACATGAGGTTTTAAATTGTGAGGGAAGGGATGAATAATGTCTTGTTAAAGACAAAGTCCAGTTTTGTCGATAAATGACATAATCTTCTCATTACCTGGAAAGTTTTGACTATTGCAGTCTTATTCTTGGTTATTTGGAATATTTGTTTTGGCTGTCAGATGTTAAGGTAAATCTATCTGACCTTAATTTTAATTAACTACTAATTAAATTGATGAGCATGAACTTGAAGGCAAGCTACATTGATTTTAAAAGTTTAGGGGATAAATTAAGTAATTTCTTTTATTGGCAGTTCAAATTTTATTGAACGTGCTCTTTTGTGAAAAAAAAAAAAATAACATTTCTATAGTCATGAGAAATTTATATTTAGCCAATAAATATCTAGAAAGAGAACTATCAGTTAAAAGTTTGGAATTTTATAGGTTACTATTCTATGGAAGATATTAAGACTTCAATAAATTTTAAAAACTGTTTATATAAAGTTTTGATATAGGCTTAATTTCTTTTATTAACAGCTCTAGTCAGATTAAATTAACATATCTCAAAATTTACCCATTCAAAATGTGCGATTCAATGTTGTTTGTATATTAAGAGATTTGTGGAATCTTTGCCACAATCAATTTTAGAATATTTTCATTGTCCCCAAAAGAAAGTCATCATACCTTAGCTGTAACTCCACAATCCTTGATTCTCTCTAGCTTGAGACAACTATTGATCTACTTTCTGTCTTTATAGAGTTGCATATTCCGGACATTTCACGTAAATATAATCATGTATTAGGTGGATCTTTGTGATTGTCTTCTTTTATTTATTAATAGCAAAAATATTTTAGAGGTTCATTCATGTTGGAGTACTGCATTTTAAAAAATTGCTACATAATCGTCTGTCATATGGGTATACCACATTTTATCAGCTGTCACTTGACAGACATTTGGGTTGTTTCTACTGTTACGAAAAATGCTGCTGTGAACATTTGTGGAGATGATTTCTTTTTAAACTGCTTATTTGCCATATTTAGTATTGAGTGAATAGAGGTAGGGAGGAGGAGAGCTTAGAGCAATGTTTTCCTTTGATAGTTGTGGAAGTCATGGATATGACATAGTTTCTTTTTAATTTTTGTGGGACATAGTAGATGATGATTCAGTTTTTGAAAAATTTTTCCAAGATATAGGTAGCTGATTATATTTGCTTTTATGAAACTAATTTCCTTAGTTGTAATTATATTTTCTGTTACAGTTAGTAGTAGTATTTGATATCCTGTAAACACTAAAAGAAATGTCTTGATGTATTTCTTAGAGCTTATTTTTATGTGTTTATTTTTTTGAGACAGAGTCTTGCTCTGGCGCCCAGACTGGAGTGCAGTGGCGTGATCTTGGCTCACTGCAGCATCTGCCTCCCAGGTTCAAGTGATTCTCCTGCCTCGGTCTCCTGAGTAGCTAGGACTACAGGCGCATGCTACCATGCTTGGCTAACTCCCAAAGTGTTGGGATTACAGCCATGGATCACAGTGCCTGGCCTTAGAACTTAATTTTTAAGAAGTGAAAGGTTATTTTAGCGTAATTCAAATTTCTTTCTTTCTCATGTTTCTGATATGTTCAGGTGAAATTTCCATGCTCTTAATTGGGAATAGAAAATGGAAAGAATTGTTCTACATTCTTATTTTTCCTATTCAAACATTTTGTTGAAGGTTTTTACTTTTTAATAAAAGTTTCTCATTGTTTTTAGACCTAATGTGTGAAATAGATAGCAGGTAGCAAGCTGAAGAGTAAAAGGTACCGTTTTCCAGAGTGCTAACTTAGGTCAAAAAGAAAAGGTAAAGTAGATTTTCTTTTCTGCGTATTGCAGATTATGCTCTTTCTATATTCTTTAAAATTATCAAAAAACATTGTAGTAATATCTATAAATACTTTTCTCTCTAGGTCTTTCTGAATTTTTCACAAATAAAGTATATTTTAGAGGTAGCTGGCTATGAATTTTCCCATAAAACTATTTGTACCCATTTTATTCCATTTTAATAAATTGCATTATTAAAATGTACTAAATTGGATGACATTAGCAAATCACCAGTTAAAACTTGTTTATTGGTGAATAAAATAGGAACTAACTGTTCACTTTTAAATTGGAGAAAATGAGAGATAGCAAAATAAAAACATTCTTCATTGTTCTTTTACTGCAAAGTGTTTATGACAAAGCATTTTTTAAAGGAGAATAAGGAGAATTATTACTTTTTTGTTAGTTTGATCCTAATAATGATAATTTGTTTGTGATTGAATTGAACATACTTCTCCATTTTTATATTGTATAGTAAGAAAATGATGAACTTTGTACCTGGAATAACTTTATTTTCAGGCCTTGACGAATATTATTATCAAGAAGGAAAGTACAGATATAAATCTAGTGCTTAAAGTAGCATATATTACTTTTTTTTTTTTTTGAAACACGTCAGCGTTTCCCATCTGCAAGCAACATAATCACTCTAGGTAATTTAAGCAGAAAATGGTAATATAAAATTAAATATGCTTTGAAACAAATTTAACAGATTTCATCACAGTCTATATCAATCAATTACCTTACACATTTTATACCTACTTTACAAAATTTCTGGTAGGCCCAGGGAATCATGTGGTTAGTATGTAGCTAGAAGTAATACAGAACGATTGCTACAGCATATGACAGCAATTCTCTAATGGAAATGCCACTCCCAACAGTCTGCTGTGTTCAGCACTTGTGACACTAGGGACAGACAGCCTTCTGCCACAGTTGCCCCAGCAGAACCAAACCCTTCCTCATAGGGCCTAGTATTCATGTGTGTGGTTGTCCCTCATGTTGGTCAGTTTTTCCTTGTAGATAAGGACTGGGATAAGTATTGGTTAACCAGTCTCTAGTTTGTGCCAACCTTTAATTTTCTGTTGTTTTCATTTCTTTCCTCTTTTTCTTTTCCTTTCTTTGTGTGTCTTCTGTCGTCTCTTGTCAGAGTCATTACTTTGCTGGGGTATCAAGAGCATTTTATAGATTCTACAGAGTTGTTGAAACCCTTGCTGTTGATCATAGGACTGATTGAATTTTGATATGTTTTTGGAAGAGAATCAAAACTTGGGAATCCTAGAGCTTTTTGGGTGGATATTTGGTTCTTCTTCTGTGTATATGTCCTCAGACCCACGGTGATAGCATGCTGAACCTTCCTTTTCCTGTGGTTTCTCCCTGATCCAGTACCCATGGACTTGTGGATGGCAGGGTCAGGAACATGAAGGGTCTTAGATGATTTGCCACTTGTAAACTGACATGTTAGTCTGCCACAGTTCTATTGGTGCTGTCAAAAGACACGAACTCCTAGGTTAAAAACAAAGGATTTTATTGCTCACAACAGTAACAGTAGGCTGTGTATCAGCTTTGTGTCAGTCCCAGTGGTCCCAGTGTTCATATTGTGACACTCGTAGTGTAATGTGAATATGACCAGTTGCAGTGGGTTGTATTTTAGGAGAGAAACCTTCAGCATAGGGAATATTACTTTTATATTTTGGGAGCAATGACTCTGATTGATCTGATTGATTCAGGCTATGATGAAATCTGTTCAATATGTTTTATAGCATATTTAATTAAGGCTGCTGGTCAGTAGGACTGTGGGCAGCAGAATGAGGTCTATCTTAAGTATTGGCTTCAGTCCTGCCTTCCAGGTCCCACATCTAGTCAGCTGAACAAATCCCATAAACCAGTAAATCATCAGAGTCTACCTTAGAACACTGGATGACTTTCTTTTTAAATTTTTTGATTCATCTTTCCACTTGGCCTGAGATATTAATTCAGATACAGAATGATGTGTTAGTGATTGCACAAACTTCCCCTTGTTCAGCAAAGAAGTCTAGGAAAATTCTTTCATTCGTAACAGTCCTAGTCAGTAAGTTGAAGCTGACCTGATTGCCTTCCAGGGCTGATGTGGGGTGATTGATCACTTCAGCTAAAATCAGGCACAAGTTTTTTACCACCTCCCATTGTAGGGATAACTGTCTGCAGAGTGCACATAGTGAGTCAGTTTTTTCCTCCAGGAAGCTCCCCAGAGTAACTAAAGATAGCTTCAGTTTGGAGAGCTCTCCATAGTTGCCTGAGGGTTTCATGACATACTGGTTACATTTCTTTAAACACTTGAATGTTTCTGACGATCACACGGGTAGGGTGCAAGTCATGGTGTTTTTGAAGAGAGTTGATTCCTGGCTTTCATACAAGATAAACAGTCTTGAAAGGTGTACATGGTGCTTTTGGAAGGAAAACGTTGTTTATAGTTGTTGGGATGACCCAAATAGGACCTTAATTAGTTGAGGGGCCTCAGGGTGGCAGAGCTTTCAACTTGACTTCCAGCTGGCAGATAAACTTTATGGTTCTTGGTTCAGGAAATAATATTAAGTCTAAACGTTTTTGGAGAAACTGACTGAAGACAGTCAGTCCAACCTTTTTGTCAGTGCCATTCACCCTTCCCACAGAATGACTGAACTACAGTTATGGGAGTTGGAAAGAGGTAGACATCTAGAGATGAGGGAAGATGTTTTGCATGGGAGATGCAGGAGCTGGATCTATCCTCTGCTGTTCTGACTGACCTCTTAGTAAACTGTAGGTAATGGTAATCAAATCATGATCAGGACTTCCTAGTGGTAGATGACAGGATGTATTGTAGGAGAGGAACTTTGAATTTGCCTGCACTTTGTTCCTAAAGGAGACCTTATCTTTATTATACTAGACATGAAGTAAGCCTGCTTTTTGCTCTGGAGAGAGACACTGTTTTCCAAGATTGGTATACATACATCCTTGAAAAGCATCTAGAACAAAGACCATCAATGTCTTTACTTGCAATACAAGTAGAAATGGAATGAAATATGAGAGACCCAGGGAGAATTGTCTTGCAACAGACAGAAGACCACAAACCTCCTAGTGTCACCTTGGCTACTTTTCCTTTAGTCCGTTGGCTTCTAATGTTGTTCCATTACATTTGTTATGTCTTGGATGTAGATTTAATGGGATGGAACCTTCATTAATTTTGGTTCTTGGGATACCTTCTTCTCTTGTCAGAGTCGTATTCTTTTATGACTTTTATGTTTTTCCTTTATTCAGTAACTAATGTAGTTACTGAATAAAGGGAAAATCTTGAATATGTTCGCTACATTAGTTACTGAATAAATACCTCAAGAATATTTTCCCTACGTTAGTTACTGAATAAAGGGAAACATGATTTCCAAAGTTTCTGAATCCAGAGAGGAGAAGTAAATCTGCCAGAGAGCAAGTAAGGGAAAAGATGGGGAAGCTTGTTTCAGAGGGAAAAAAGTATTTGGTTGTCTTTGATGGTTTGATGTGGATCTGTAGCATCTTTAGTTCTGAGCTTGCTCACTTAAAATATATTCTTAAGTCCTTTTACTTAATTTGATTCAGGTTTTTAAATATTTGATTTTAGTATATTTTAGTATACTCTTTAGATATAATATCAGTAGCTAGCTTTATGTTCTCCTTCTGTGGACCTCTACTTTTTATGATTATCTAGTAAAGATAACTCAGATCTTGTCATTTCTTTGCCCACCATTGAAATACATAGCCATTGTTCTCTTTAGATTTTTTGTTTCTATTGTGGTAAGATACACATAACGTGAAATCTACCATTTTAACCATCTTTAAGAGTATAGTTCAGTGTCATTAAGCACATTCACATTGTTGTGCAACCCTTATGTCTTCAGGCTTCTTAAACTATATTGATAGCATTGATGCAGTACTGGGCAGGGGTGGTTGATGGTTGGTATGTCTTTCTAGGATTCCTGTGGTAGATACTTCTCTACCCTAGAATATGTTTTTCAAGAAAGCAAAAGCAAGGAATATAATCCAGGCCATTGGTGTTTCTGGAAATATTATTAGAGAAAAACTGTGTTCCAAATGTATTTTAGTGTCTGGTGTGCACATGGTCTTAACCTGTATCTCATGATAACATATGAAAATGCAGAGGGTGGTCATATATAAAGAAAAACAAGAAAAAGTAAAAGTGTTCTGTTAAATACTTAATAAGAAATTTGATTCAGCTTCAGTTACAATACTTATGAGCCTGACAATTTGAAAATGATAACCCTTGTTGAAACTTGCTTTGTGAAATGAGGCTGTTAGCCTTGGTTTTCTGAGAAGCAAGAGATTTGATATGTAAGGGACTAGAGGAAATGCCTCTGAGGGACCTTGGAGGAGGAGCTGGGGGAGGCTGGGAGAGCTGTGGAACTCAATGCAGATCTGACCCTAGGTGAAGGAGAGAGGGAAGGAGTGGAGATTGAGTGAAAGTGTCTCAGGCTGCTCTGTGATTCTAGGAGAGCTTGGCAAGGACGTTGGGAAATCCTTGAGCCAAAGTCATGTGTGTCCCAGGAACAGGTCTATTTTAGTATACTTGCGGTGCTCGAGGCTTGGCTGGGAGCAGGGAACTGTGACTTCAATTCAGTTGCTCTGATGGGTTTCAGAAGGTAGCAGCTGGGGATATAGGCCATTTATGTTTCCTTCAGTCAAAGATTGGGAGTTGCATTCTTACAACTGCTGTGAAGATAGTTAAATTTTTCCTTAACTTAAAAAAAAAATCTCTTCAATCTGTGGATTTCATTAAGTTCAATTACAAGATAGATCTTTGAAAGTTTGATGGGATCTTATTTTTCCATGTCTGAAAAAGTAGAAAAAGCAACAATTTTATAAATTAAAAAGGGTAACTTTTTATCATTATATAAGTAGCTTCATTAAAGTGTTAAAAATAGTACCAGAAACATTTCTTGAGTGATCATCACTGTATTTTGAAATTTTTCAATGGGCAGTAATTAGACATATATGCCATTGAGTGCTCACATTGAAAGGAATCAGAGGATAAATACCTTTCTGGATTTAGCCAAGAGTATTTACTTTGGTCAATTTTGTTCCTCCTACCACTTTAATTTCCAAAGTTTACCCAGGTTTTATTATGCCGAAAGCCAAGTAACGGTCTTCTTATAATGAATAGTTATATTTTGATTTACTATTTTTTAAGTATCTCTTTGTCCCCTCAAATAACTGTTAATTAAAGTTATTTTCCATTTTAGATAAATTTTTCTCACATTTAATGAAGGACTAAATGAAGAATACAGACTATTAGTAAAAGGTTTATTTTTAGGGTCATTGTTGGGCTCTCCTAGCAGGATACAAAGGTTAATTTGTTTTAATTCCTTTCTCTTTTGACTACTACTTTTATTGTGGTTTGCATGAATAGAGTTGCTATATAAGTACCAATCAATTAAAGCATCAACCATATTAAAATGGATCAGTAAATAATAAGCCATATGCTAGTAGACATTAAAGAAACAGATAATATTCTAATGTGAACTCATATTGTCATATGGAGCATACCCAAGTATAAACTAATGGTTACCATTATCTAGAGTTTACTGGCAGTTTTCTGAATCTACATAAGTCTATATAATACATTTTTTCATTTATTCTACATGGACAACTAGAAGGATAATTAATGTCTTGAAGGTAACTAAAAAGTTTTGTAATTAACTGATCAATTACTTAGTTATTTAGTGACTGCTATGTACTGGCCTATGCTAGGTATTGGAACACAAAGTTGAATGAAATACACATCTGCCCTTAAGAAGCTTATACTCAAGAATTTAAAGCCATCTAACATTTCAGATGAATATTGCAATAACGCCAGTTTTAGAAAAAGGCATGGGAGGACATAGAAGAAATTAATGATGTCTTCGGGGAGTTTCTGAATAAATATTTTAAAATTCAAGTTTGTTCTTTAGTATCCCTGTTCATATCAATTATAGCTTCTTGAGTCCTGCAGTTTAATTCTCTGATTCTATATAGGGTATATGCAGTTACTTCAATGAATGTGTATAGAATTTTAAAAGCTTTGGAATTTCTTTATTTATACTGGAGGCAAAATATTTCTCCATAAGCAACGTTTACTCATTTTAACTTGATAAATGTGAAATTTAATTGTGCAAAGAGAGACAGATGATTTCTGCTATGGGGCAGGAAAGATGAATAGCAGTCTAAACTATATCTTCCAGGTCCAGATAGTAAGTATTTGCAGATTCTGATACAATTTTTATTTAAGTATTTTACTGGTACTTGTTTTCAATCTGGATTTAGCTCCTGAAGCTAATGTGTTGTTACAATGTAGAGCCGTCATTTAATTGTAAAAACATCTTCTGATATCCAGGATGAACGTGTTGACTCAGGAGTAAACTTTCTAAGAACTACTTACTTTTGCTATTAGACAACTTTCTAAATCTCCTCAGCACAATCAGGTTGAAAGCATCTGCTCTGGCAGCCTTTGGAAAACCTGGATTGTCCTTGTGGATGGGGCTGAGGGATCGTACCTGTTAGTGTACCTTGAATTTTGTGCTTAAATTTGTTGTCCAAAAAGGGTCAGGAAAGCAAAGGTTAGAAAAAACAATCTCATTACCAAGTGTCTACCCAAAAGAAAAGAAAGATTTTTTTCAAAGGGATACTGGCACTCTTATGCTTGTTACAGCACTATACATAATAGCAAAGATATGGAATAAACCTAAGTGTTTATCAATGAACGAATGGATAAAGAAAATGTGGTACATACACACCATGGAATGCTATTCAGCCATTAAAAAAGAATGAAATCCCGTCATTTGCAGCAACATAGATGGAACTGGAGGCTATTAAGTGAAATAAGCCAAGCACAGACAAATATCACATGTTCTCACTTTTATGTGAAAGCTAAAAATTGTGATCACATGGATGTGGATGTAGAAAGTGGAAAGATAGATAACAGTCTGGAAGAGTGAGTAGGGGTGGAGGAAGAAGAAAGAAAAGTGTGTAAAGGATGCAAACATGTGGTAGACAGAAGGAGTAAGTTTAATGTTTGATAGCAGAATAGAGTGACTATATCTGACCAAATAAATGTATTATACTAGGGAAATGGATACCCTAAATACCTTGACTTGATCACTGCACCTTATATACATGTAACAAGATTTCTCATGTACAATAGATTTGTACAAGTAAACACATTTATCTTTTCTCATATTTGTGTTGAACATAGTAATTGCAGTAAATTATGTAATAAAGGAAATTTAGGTACTATGTATTCACATATGAAGAAACCTTCTCACTATTTTCAAGGGCAGAAAGCTGCTTTGCTGATTCAGTGATCTAGATAGTGGCATGTTCCTCTGTCTTGCTGTTTACCTCTTTCTGCTTCCAATGATTTTCCTTTGATCATTTGCCTTGTTCTTAAGATTGCTTTTGACTGGCTCTGTCCCACATATTGAATATCTCTGAGATTTCTATTTACAGTTTATCTACTTTATTGATCCCTGTTATGTCTTCACCTTCCTAGTTTATGATATTGCTGACTTTTGTCCCACTCTTTGTCATTACCTTTTTGGCTGCTCACTTTCCTGGTCTTAGGCTTTCTGGAGTTTGCTGGTGTCAGTCCTTGTACCGTACTTTTAGTTTACTGCTGCCCTAAGGAAATCCTCAGCTGTCCTGAATCTTAGATGGACACCCCCCTGACCTCAGCTAAAAGTCAAGTTTAAGATACCTTTTCTCACATAAGACCCTTTTTGATAATTGACACAAAAGTAATAAAGTGAGCTTACAATATTGGCTTTCCAAACCATTAGAACTGAATTTACAATCCATAACACCTAGAGATGTGTCTTTACATAGACTTTTTAAAAACAAAGATAAAGGAGCAGTCATTTCTAACATATAAAGATGCATTTGGGGCAAAGAGGAGACTATTTGAGAGCCAATTGCTTTGTTTACTGGTTGCATATGGTATCTGTGGGAAGGCAGTGGTTTTCCACTTGCAACAGCAACTCTGTCCCTTTGTAGAAACTATTATTGTCAAGTCACCAGTGTTTTCGTGTTGCCAAATGCAATGGTAATTGATTAGTTCTTATCTTATTTGACCACATTTGACACAGTTGATCACTCTCTCAGTGTTGAGACCATTTTCCATACTTCCAGGACACCACGATCTCCTTGTTTTCTTTCTATCTCACTTAAGTTTTTTAAACTTTTTTTTTCCTTTAACTTATTTCTGTAATCTCCACATTGAAACCTACACTTGAAAATGCTCTAAACAGTTCTTACACCTCCTTTTTCCTCTGTACTATTCCCTAGGTGATTCTATCTGAGATCTTGGTTTTTACATATTATTGCTATGGCAATCACTTTATTTTGAACTGGAGTCTTCTGTCTTCAGTTTCCTTCTCAGCTTTTAAAATTTAGATCGCTGATACGCATTTCCAACTTATCTCCAAAACTGAGTCCCTCTCTCTTCCCAAACCTGTTTCTTCCATGGTATTTTCCGTCTCAATATATTACAATTTCATCTTTTAAGTTGTTCAGGCCCAAAACCTTGGAGTCAGTCTTGACTATTCTTCTCAAAGAAATTTTCATCTTTTTCACAGCTGTATGTCCAGAACCAAGAACAATGCCTGGCATATGGTAGGCACCAATATATAGGCTTTGAAAGAATGAAGTATGTGAGCCAATAACAGGGTAACCTGCTTCTGATGCCAAAGATGGAACCTTTAGTTAACTAGGTGCTCTTAGGAAGATGGAAGCTCCTTGTTTTCTTACCCCTATTAGCTCAGAGGGAGGTTGGTTTTGTAATGTATGAAAACAATTTCTGTAACATGCAAAATAAGAGAGATCATATGCTACATCTTGGGAACATCAAGTAGAGCATGGAGATGACTTCCTTATGACAAATATCTCACTTTCGTTTCTCATTTTTTGAGTATTAATATCTCCAGTTGACAGAGGTACTCAGTAATTTTTTTTTTAATGAATGAATGATTCTAATATACACCTGAGTCAGAATTTTGAAAGTCGGATTTATCCTATTCTCTAAAACCTGTTGCTCTCCTTACATTTGATGTGTCTGCTAATGGTACCACTTTCTATCCAGTTAACAACAAAAGTAGGAGGCCTCTTATAAATGTTTTTCTACTACCTCATTCTATCAGTGTTTCTTTATATTTCAAATGTTGTTCAAACCTTCCTCCTTGCTCAAAAATTTACTTCTACAATAGCTTCTGAACTTGAATCTATTGTCCTCCTTTGCATAAAATTCCTTATGATTTTCACTGTTTCAGGCTGAATCTGAATTTTGTGACTTGACACACAAGGCTATGCCTTATCTGCCTCCTGACTCCTTGTTCAGCCTCATTTATGACTTCTTCCTGTTTTTCCCCATTCTGTCTTTGACAAACTACTCATAAAATTTGAATTACTTGTAATTTAAAGGTTCCCTGTCTTTGAGCATGTTAATTACTCTGCTTAGAACATCTTTGTCCGCTTCTTCATGCGGCCATTTTATTAATCCTTGAGTCAGTACTTTATTCAGTTGTCCTAATTCTCATTTAGCATCTCCATATTCCCATTATTTACCAAACATATTTCTTATTTTATATAATATATTTTTATCATTTTACTGATTTACCTTCATTGGACAGGCAAAATGTCCTATTAACCTTTGTAGTTTTTAACCTTTCTCAGTGTCTTTAGGAGTTGATTGATATAGCATAAATGCTGATTGGCACTCCCTTCTGCTGGTATGCTAAATTATGAAATTGTGTGGTACCACAGGTATATATATCTCAATATGTGTAAAACCTGGAAGGAACTCCTTGGTCTTTACCTTGATTATATAATTATTTATCCATAAAGAAACAGTCACTACATTTTAGTGCATACCTATGTATATTCACAGACATGTTTGCATGATTTAAATTAAATAGGCTGTAAGCCATACTAATGGCAAATTTTGATTAGAATTGGGAAGCAATTTTGTAAATTTAACTTAGATTCATTATTTCAATTTAATTTCCTAATTTTTCTTCTATGGAGCATTACCTTTTTGAATATTTCCTGGAAATAATTTGGATTCTTCTTTCCCTTATTTCTCAATTTCATGCTACTGTTGTCTACATATATTTATTTTCCATTTAAGAGATATTTGCTGCTAGTTTTTGTGTTTCTTATTTTTGTTATTTTCTTTGAGTTGTCTGTAATTTGTGTTTTTCTAGAAACCAGGTGACTGAGTCAGATTTAGTCTCTCCAAATGTAGAGAAACATTATTTATTTGCTCTTTGAAATCTTTTAAAATTATATGGCATTGCTGAAAAAAAAAGTTTGTGGGTTCTGCGTAATGACTGGCAAGGGGGTGGAAAGAAAACATTTTAAACTTGCCTTTTTGACATGAACTGGTTACAGCTGAATGAACATGTACTGGAAAGGTAGATTCTGTTTTAAGTTTTTTTTTGTTGTTGTTAGTATGTTTTTCTTCTTCCTCTCTATTCTGTCATATTTCCCATTCCCACTTTAAACAACCTTAAGTTTTGACAGTAGAGGTATGCTCATCAGATTTTAATGCTTAGATATCAAATATAAAATTACTATATATTTCAAACAGCAGAATTGAGACTCCTGTTGGTGTCTTACTCCAAAACAGCATTTTAAATTCATATCAATCTTGCCTTAAGGGATGAAGAAAAGACAATTTAGGGAACAGCATGAGGTTAGGCATATTGATCAGTAGTCCAGTAGTTTTTGCTAGACTTGGATAAAATGTAGACTTTAGAAAAATAGTATTATCAAAAACAACCAAGAATGTGTCTCTAGAGAGACTGTCTTTTGCTTCCATTTTATGGATTTTGGAGAATGAAAGATATATTTTAGCTAGGGATTAAAAAAGTGAAGAAGTTGAAAGTTGAAGTGTTAAATAACTGAAAAATTTTGTGATTGAAAAATTTTTATCATTTAACCTATATATTAAAGGATTTAGTGAGCTTTATTATTTATTTCTGATTAAAACATAGGGTAATTTTGAATTTTTGACAAAGTATGAGAACCACTGATAAATTAACTTCTAGAAATTAATTATACAGTGTTTTTTTTTTTATAGTTTTTGTTTATAACCTTGTTAACCAGAGGTAAGACCCTTGTTGACCTGGAAGTCTTTGGGACTTTAAGTTTCTCTTGATGAATGGAAAATTATCTTATTGTCCTATCTTAGGTCAGTGTTATCTATCCAATAGGTGTTTATCGTTTTCAACTAGGATATGTTCAATTTCTGTTGTATGTGTATAGAGTGGTATTATTGGATAGGAAGTTAGCTTTTGGTTACAAGTTAGTTTTTTTTTTTTTTTTAATGGAGCAGTATTAATGGCTAATGTTTTCCACCTTCCTTTCACCTCAGTAACCCCCAAATAAATGAGAAATAAAAACTCCACTGAAACTTTCTTTCTTTTATAGTTTATAACTAACTAAAATATTTTGCTTACAAATTGTTTAAATAGGAAAGATATTTAATAATGCTGGAACAAAACCTTGAAGTTGAGTTTTGTTACTCTTTCTTTAATGTTGGTATCCTAGTCTTGTCTCACTGTTTGATCTCTTGTAGGTAGCTTGTATGCAGCTCATCAATGCCCTGGTGACATCTCCTGATGATTTGGACTTCAGGCTTCACATCAGAAATGAATTTATGCGTTGTGGATTGAAAGAGATATTGCCAGTAAGTGCCCTGAAGTCTCCTTATTAATATTTAAATTAAAAGAGTACTTGAGTAGGGGGAAATTTAGATAAATTACCTTGAAGAATAATTTATCTGTGGGAAAAGGCTTGAGTATAAAAATCTATTTTTGAAATATAGATGGTAAGATTTGAGTGTTATTTAACACTTTAAATGTTGGAATGCTATAAATCAAGTTGAATGGTTGGTTTATTGTTTATATGTTTTTTGTTCTTTTGCATAACTAAAAACAAAATCATTCATCATAATTTCTATTTATGTTTAGAATTTAAAATGCATTAAGAATGATGGCCTGGATATCCAACTTAAAGTCTTTGATGAGCATAAAGAAGAAGATTTGATTGAGTTATCCCATCGCCTCACAGATATTAGAGCTGAACTTGAATATCCTTTTGTTCTGAAGTCTAGTCAAATCATATATAAAATTATCGCTAAATCCAAAATATTCAACCACAAGTATTTAGCTCATTTCTATATAAACAATGAAATCAAACTTTCCTGCATTAGAAGAATGTTATTATTTTATTAGTTGGTTTTTTTTGAATTCACATATATGTAAGTGTATGCTACAACAAATGGATTCCATAGACTGGCTTCTTATATGTATGTGTACAATCTTTTCTGTTTTCTTTTTATATTTGACACTACTCCTTTCACCCAGTGCTTTTCAGCCTTAGGAATAGGACATCTTCAGTCTCTGGCAGCTCTTTACCTGCACCTTGGGTGCATACTCATGTGTCCCATGTTAATCTGTGGGTCTGCAGATGTTTGTGCTCCTCATGAGACACCAGGTTCCTTTCCTCGTCTAGTGCTTTTTCATAATAGATAATGCCTGACCACCAGCTCTATTGGTCAGACAGCCTTTAGAATTCAACACAGTATTCATAGCCAGCTGCCCTACTACCTTTGTCCCCAGCTGCTTCAGTGCTTAGGGAAGACAGATTAGTTGGAGCTGATTGTAGAAGGTAAGTCAGGAAGGGTCAGGGTAAGTTACCATTTCCAGAGTTTTTCACCTACCCTCAATCCTGTCTGTATTTTATGTTGAATATATAAGATTCCTGTAGTAGAGTTTCAAAACCTTAAAGAACAAATTCTGTCATATTATTATAGTTGTTTGGTGTAGCATATAAATAAATCTGTATATTCTTTAATCAACTCACTGAAGCAAATGATGTTTACAACATGGTTTGGAACACAGTTAAAGAAACTAGAGCAGAGGGATATTTTATTTCTATTCTTCAGCATCTTTTGCTGATTCGAAATGATTATTTTATAAGGTAAGAGGAAGTTATATTCCAATGTTTTTTCACTAATAAAAATCTATTAATTGTGAAATTCACATGATATTTGCTTTGGAAAAGCAAATGGTTTTTATTTTTGTCATAACACTGATTCATAGAATGTGTTGTTTCCTCTGGGCATATATTTAGGTAGATGATGGTAAAATGATATTACTATTACTTTTTAAGCTCCTTTGCATTCCTGGTTACAACCTTTCATCTGAATAAAAATGCAAACTAGGAACAAATTATTGGTTTATCTTGTGATAGGTAATATTTTCTGGTTATTCTTTAGACAGGAGGAATGCTGTTGATATGTTTCTTCTCATAAGTAACATGAAGGGCACTAAACATTGCTTTTATTAGTGTTTAAGTAGCTGGCAAGCCTTAATAAAACAGTTGCATTAAATATTACTAAAGTATCAAAAAGTCAGACAGATGGCTTTTAAAGATTGATTATATCCTAGCCATCTGAGTTTAACAAATTATTTACCTTTTTTTGCCTCAGCTACATTAAAATGTGACTAAATATGGAGATTAGCGCCTAACTCACTGGGTTCACAGGTGAAATATGAGAATGTGGGTAAAGTTCTAGCCAAACCCCCAGTATATGGTGAATGCTTAGTAAATGTTCTCTGTATCCACTTTCCATTTATATTACTGTTTTATGGTGGAAGCTGAGCTCTTTGAATATAAAATCATTTTTGTTGCCACCAATTCAGATTTGCTGTAATTTCATTCTCTTATACTTTGGGTGGTTTTTCTTTTCCTACTTAATTTCAAGTAGAAGAATTTTTTAGACAGGCTTCATTCAGGCTTTGTCCTCTGGATAACATCAGAGGGTATGACTCAATGATTTTTTGATATATCTAACAAGCAAGGAGGAGACCGAAAATGTTAAACCTTTAGGTTTTTCAGCATGAGGATAGGACATGCATCAAAATTACTCTCTTTGTAGCCAGAAGTGCCATTGATATTCTAAAATATGAGTTTAGTATCTGATTTTGTTTAACTTGCTTCTTTCTGGTATTTTATTAAAAATAAACCAGTTTAAATATTTACATACTTTATAAATGCTAGATTAAGAAATGCTAATTTAGATTTTAAAATCATTTGTACCATGCTGTTTATGATACTATATTTCTACTTCAGATTTACTTAAAAATGAAATTGAAACTTCTACTTACTTCGAGGTAAACTCCATACAGTTTTTGATCTGTGTATGGTCAGTCCTGTCATTTTCTGAATGTTTGGTGCTGTTTGAGTACCCAAGAATTTAAGACTGTTGTTTGTTTTCAATGGTTTGAACATGCCTGTAGTCCTGCAGGGGTTTTCTCATACTTATGACTTTGGTTCATCTGTGCCCCAAGAGGGTATGTGGTTGTATCTAGCTTCAAAGCAGATTAAAAAACACAACTGTCTTGGGTTATGTTCAGGTGATCCTATCATTTCAGTTAAATCAAGAGTCTTGGAGAAAGATTAGATTGTGGCATTACCAAAATGACATTAAGGCATAGAAATTTAGATATTTTGATCATCGTTTGAATATGAAGTTTTACATTTGATACTCATCTATGCTGATTCCTTCTTTGGCTTTTTAAACCCCAGGTATCTTGATTTCAGATATGGTTGCCACAAAGGCAGTGTTCTTCCTGTGACTACTGTGCTCAAGACAACTCAGTTTTTTCCTCATGTTTACAAACTCTATTTATTATTATTGTTGTTAATATTTCTTTAAAATATATTATGCTTTTATTACAGGATTATGTCAGGATTGTGATAATTTACATATATTTTTGTCATGCATTTATCTTTAAAAAATTTTATTTATTAGCTTTTATTAACATACAGTAAAATTCACTGTTGTCAGTGTACACATCTATGATTGTTGGTTTTTTTTGGTCTTACCTTCAGTTTTTGGTTTCATCTACCTCAGAAGGACCTGTATTTTACCTTTTCAGCAATCTTAGATAACCTGAACTTTTTTTTTGTTTAATGAGCTCTTTAAACTACTTTTGATATGAACACACATATTTTTCTTTTTTTCTCTCTCTCGTTTTTTTTTTTTTTTTTTTTTAACAAACAGTGGATTGTTCCATTACAGAATGCTAAATGTTCTCATTTGCAAGAATTGGTGGATGGAAAAATTACAGTCTTTGTTTCATTTCCACTTTTGGGACAAAAGAAAACTTGACAGAAATGGAATTCGATTGGAGAATGTATGTCAAAGGCAATCCTTTTCCCCAGGAAAAAGGAGGGGGCTGAAATACAGCAAGATAATTGAGTGGAAACAGTCAATTTTGCACCAAATAATTAAGGCTTACCATGTGTAAAATACCATGCTACTTAAATGCTCATGGGAGATAATTTCCGATATTTGTTAACAATACTACAGAGAAAATGAAGATTTCAAAAACTCTTCCAACAAAAATAGCATTTTATCAGTAATAACAATTTATGTTCATCCCTTCAGTTATTAACATATTTCTCAGACACATTTAGTAACTCACCAATATTGTTCATGGAGATTATTTTATAGGTTTACATTTTTGGAATCCTGAAATATTATATATTATTCTTTGCTGGTATCACCTACACAAAGAGTTTTTGCATGAAATTTCAGCTACATTATAGATGAACTCATAATTGGACATTGTGGAGTTGAGGAAAAACTTATTGAAATTATGGTTTCTTAAAAAGATGATATGAAATAGCTTGTGTTGTTAATTTAAAACATTTTTATTTTAAAAACATTAGAATGACATTAAGAGTAAAAAAAAATCTAGATTTTTTAATGTGCTATGTATGTAAAATGTATATACCACATGTAATTGTAGTTATTATGGCAGAAATACTTGGGGATGGGAGAAAATGTCGTGAAAGAACTTGAACAAATTGAGGCAAGCATAGGCAACACTTTTGATTTGTACCCAGGAACCATTTCTTGAACATTTTTACTCTATGACAATTAATGATCATAAGTCATCTTTGCTAGTATTAAGCTATAGTAAATTTTCTTCACCATAATAGATGGTTTATTAGGTGTAAGGTAAGTAGGTTAAGAGCAGTGAGTCATAGTTTATGGAATGGAAAGCCTAAATGGCTTGAGGGACCAACTCTTAGGTGATGAGGAGGATTTAGAGAGGAAAAGTATACTAAAAGTCATTAAGGAAGGAAGTACTAGGGGATGATTTGGGAAGGAGAACTGTGCTTCATTAGAATACTGCCCAACCTGTCTATTGCTTTAGTTTGGTTTTGCTTATAAAATATTTTGTCTATTTTACAGTTATTAAATCTTAAGGGATGTTTCACTTATTGCAAATGTAGATGGACTAGATGTAACTGTAATGACAACATGAAATCTACTTGGAGGTTTTAGTTAAACTTTGATTTTTGGACAAATATTATACTGAATTTTTCCATTTCCTTTTGAGTAAAAAATATGAATTTGATATTGTATATAATTTACAGTATGTTTTAAATTTGATTTCACAAACATTTGGAAAACAGTATACTATAGACTCCCATAAAACTTTTTAGAAAATATTTTTGTTTATTTTGGTTTGTATTAATGAAGTGAATTAATGGTAGCTATTTCAGTGTGGTACAGTGGAAAGTTGATGACCTCTGAGCACTATTTTTAAGCACATATCACTTCATTTCCAGCTAATTTACTTTCAGCTAATTAATTCAAGGTTTTGACTTTTATGAGAAAATTAAGGGACACTATATTTCCGAAAAGACTGTAAGAAATTTAGTGTTTTGAATTCATTAGAAGCAAAGTGATGCCAATTGTATTTACTCTCACTCCCATGTTAAATCTGTTATGTCAGCTGTTGAAACTCTATTTCTAATAAATTGTTGAACTTGAAATGAATCTTAGCAAAAAGTTTTGTTTTGATGTAAAGTTACACTAATGATCGATTATACATTTACTCTTCTCTTTGGTTTTAGGCAACAATACTTCAAACTAATTGATGAATGTGTATCCCAGATTGTATTGCATAGAGATGGAATGGATCCAGACTTCACATATCGAAAAAGACTAGATTTAGATTTAACCCAGTTCATAGGTGAGTATTTCTCTATTATTTAAATGGAAATACCTTACTGTCTCTTATTCTGTGAACGAGCTCTAGGGTATTGGTTCTCATATAGTGTCTCTGGATTCCTGAGAGCCTTAATTGTCACAGCTGTTTTCATAATTGCACAAAAACATTATTTGCCTTTTTTATTTGGTTGGTATTTTGCACTGGTGGTTCAGAACAATGGTGAATAAAACCCCTGGCACTTTGTATGAATCAAGCCAGTGGCACTGAACTGTGGGAGTAGTCACTGTCGTCTTTACTGTCAGTAAAACAACAAAAACTGCCATTTTCTTAAGAACGCCTTTGATAAAGTCCTAAAAACATTAATTTTATTAAAGACTGACCCTTGCAAACACATTATTTTAATATTCTGTGTTAATAATGGGATTTACACATACAGCACTTCTACTGCACATGACCAATATCTCATGTTACAAATTCTCCAAAGGCAAAAGATCTATTAAAAGAGTTCAATAAGAAAATATTTGTGTAATTGAGTTGCAAGCGGAATGGCCTGCCCCACTTCATGCCTTTTTTTTTTTAAACATGGAATGACTCATAAAGAAGATGGCTACTGTAACTTGAGAGTTGTTTTTTTTTTTTTTTTGAGATAATCAAAGTATTATTATTTAGTGTTGTAACATTTGTGTTTTTATTTAAGTTTTTGTCAGGTACCTGCTTTCTTAAAAATGAAATAAAGTGAGCCTATAACTCGGCAGAAAATGACTGATCAAATATGCTGCCTATGAGAAAATTTTAGTTTTTAAGTGGAAATTTGAATCTTGGAAAACTTGTATTTGCTGATACTAAAATTATTTTCTGATGTCAGTGGTGATATTAACCTCTCTGATTATTTATTGTGATGCTGTATAAAGACATGTTAACATTTGGAATATTTATCTGAGTCCAGGAAGAAAAATGAAATAGAAAGAATTAGTGAAGAACTAGATACTATTAATGACACTGCTAAAGAAAATGCTCGTTTCTCTCAGGCAGAAATGCATTAAAGAGACTAAACTTTTGAAGTCATGATGAGTTTAAGAACTATTGCATTAAAAATTTCCTGTCATTGAAATTTTAGATGTTTGCGTGGATCAAGCAAAACTAGAAGAAATTGAAGAGAAAGCATCAGAACTTTACAAGAAAGTAAGTAGTTGTGGCTAATTTTATAGTTCTCTATGGGGAACCACTGGAGACATGCTTTTGCCTCAGAGAATTTGCTTGTTATAGCTTCTTTCTTGTTTACCTGCTTCAGGTGTGTGCACAGATGCCATCCTTCAAGGAGAACTTCATAGACCATTGTGTCTAAAAAATTTTAACTCCCCATCCCAAACTTGACTCTCCTATTCTTTTCTTATTTGTTTTTTTCCAATATATTTATCATTTGACATACTACATAGTTTATGTATTTATATATGAATGAATTATCTATTTTACCCGAAGAGTAAACTTTGAAGCATTTTGTTTGCTCTATTCACTATCCCTACAGCAAGAACAATTCCTGGCCCTTTATAAGAACTAAAAAGATACTTTTTGAATGAGTAGATGATTGAGCAAAATGTATGTAATCAAAATTTTAAGATTGTGGTAATTCTTAAGAAATCATATTGTTTAGAACCTTAAGAATGAAATCATACATAAACATTTTAAGAAAAAAGTTAAGTTGCTTTTAGTTTTGATTAAAGTTGCTTGATTATATTAAGTTGAGCTTTATAAAATTGGCATGTTCATAGGTCATAGCTATTGGATATTACTGGTTTTGTTTCAACACACTAATAGTTCTAACCATCCAACCAATTCTGTACTTTTCTTTAACGAATTTATGCCTGAGATTGCGATTTTTGGAATTTTGAGAATCAGACGTTGGCAATGACCTTGAACAGTAGAAGATAAATAACTCCCACATGCTCAGCATTCCAATAATGGCACACTAGGCATAAATTTAAGGTAGTATTTTGTCCTTTTATCTCTGGCTTAGCAAGTACCTATTAGACTTTTAATTTGTTGTTTTGATTCTTTGCATTTTAAATAGTCAATCTGATTTGAATTATTCAGGTGGTTTTTCACATTGAAGGAGTGATAATAATTATTACTATTGCCAACATGATGAACCCACAATGAACATTTATTAAGTGAGTATTTACTGTGTGTTAGGCATCATGCTAAGGAGTATACGTTTTTGAGGTAGCAGATATTAAATATCTTGAGGCAGTTGCAGATTTTCATAAACTTTGAAGATAAAACATAACTTACAAATTATAGGCACTCTTTCATATGTTAAGAGTAACTTATAAAAAACATTATAAATGTCCTAAGGGGCCTTAAGGTTCTGACTTCGCCAAATGCTAAATGAGAGGTTATTTCTCAGGCCTTTGGCTGCAGGTTAGGATTACAGCTGTGAATATAATATTGTCATTGCTCTGAAGTGACTTAGTTTAGTGGGTGAAACAAATTAATGGATCATTTAAGTTTAGTTGTTATAGTGTTACAGTGGATAGATGTTCATGTTGTGGGGTGACTCTTCACCCAGCCAACATTGTATTCTAAGCTCAGTAAGCAGTTTAACTCTTCGTAGGAAAGTAGTAGTAGACTTTCAAGTACTTGATTTAGATGCATCCCAGATGCTATAAATTTGATTTTGTTATCATTTTTAGGTGTATGGTATATATGAATGGAATTAAACATGAGTGGAGTTAAAGTTTCTCAACAGATTTCTAAAAAAAATTGTAGACTTTAAATGTAAATAGAAGAAAGACCTTGTTCAAGGTTAGTTGTCTCCTTTTAGTCAGAAATTATATGTCTTAGGTATATTCAGCAAATACTATTTGCTCCATAAAATATTTCTATTGCCATATCATTTTGTATATATCAGCAAAAACTTTGTTCTGATAGCTTTATAAGGACACATGTAAATACTTTGCTTTAGGCAGGAAGCTATCATGGTTGCTAGACACATTCTTTATTTTGGTGCATAAATTTGAAAAATGAAGACCAGAAATGTCAGAAAGTATATAGAGAATATTGAATTATCAACCTTCTTGTACAGATGCACTAATACATTCACCCTAAGGAATGAAATTAAGCAGAGCCTCAACCTTAACTGTGTTTTTCAACATTTTTTGCGTGTAATTTTCTAAGTGTAATATTGCTCTAGTAACTCTTTTTCGAGAAGAAGGCTATCAAAGCAGTTTTTATAAGGTGTGCTTTTAATGGAGAGTCATTTTATCCCCAAGGCTACAGTGATTTGACTATAGATATTACAAAAACGCTAAAGCAAAGTTTATATTTCAGCTATCTTATTATAGGAGAGGATGTGGAAATTTATTTTTTCTTAAGTAATACAGTTATTTTCAGTATGAGCAAGTTAATTTAATAAATGTTCTTAGAATATACTAATTATGACTGTGGTTGTTTTTATAATTTTTATTTTAAGTCCCGAAATAATTCTTTTGCCTTATGAACTTTAGTCTAGGGTTTATGAAATGGGATAGTGTACATACTGATATTGTAGAAGGACTTTTTCATTCTTACTCTCATAAGAAGAAAGTAAGATTTTTTCTTGCTGTGCAGCAGTGAACTTTGCCTTAGTTGTCAAAAAGAAAATGACCTCTCAAAGATTTCTGATGCTGAGAGAGTGACTATGTTGACATAGTCATTCAGCGTATAAAGGAAGATTTGACAGGGGTTGGCTCATCACTTTGTTCAACAAATATTTATTTGACTTTAATTATAAATGTAAGACACTGGAAAGATGATGAATACAATCGGAAAGGTTCTTACATTTATGAGCTTTCAGGTTAGTGAGTGTTATTGAGGTGTATTATAGTATTATATATTTTGATAATTTTATATTACAGTGTGCAGTTGGTAGGTAGACAAACCCTATGTTGTATGTAAGCCTAGAGGAAAGGTCCCTCACCTAGTCGTGGGTGGCCAGGGAAGCCTTCTCCAAGGAAGTGACGTCTAATCTGAGCCCTAAGGAATCTGTATGAAGAACGACGCAAGATAGCCAAAAGGAAGGATATCTAAATTTCTTTTGAATTTCCTATACATATCTCAAGCTTAGCATATCCAAAGCCAAATTTATCTTTCTTCTCCCTAAAAATACCTTTTCCCCCTACATTTTATAACCTTATTTATTTTCCCCAAATAACAACACTGTTTCCAGCTTGTAAAACTGCAAAACCCGTAGTCATCTTAGATATACTCCTCTCGCTCACTTCCTTCATTCAGTTAGATACTAACATTTTTGGGTTCTGTAGTCTTTTTTCATTTCTTTGTCATTACCCTCTTCTCCACCTCAATTCAGGCAGGCCTTCAGTTCTCACTTGGATAACTACAACAGCCTCCAAACTAATTTCCATGCCCCTAGTATGTCTTTTTCAGCCCGTCTTTCACACTGCTGCTGGTTGAGTTTTTGAAAGTAAAAATTTGATAATGTTATTTATTTATTATACATACCCTAATAACTCTCCATGGTTTTTAGGAAAAAAGGATTAACTTGTTGACTTATTGCAAAATTTCTTTAACAGTTTTATTTCCGTGCACATCTCTGGCTTTATCCCCTTCAGTTTGTTCTCATACCTCTTTTTGTGCCCCTTACAAAGTATTGCTTGTCATTCATCCACAGGCTAAAGTGCTAGTAAGTTTTTCAGACTTTGAGGTCAAGCATCATTCCTCCAGGAATCATTTCCCAGCTTTCTCTCTTTCTCTGTCTCTCTTTCTCTCTCTCTCTCTCTCTCTCTCTCTCTCTCTCTCTCTCTCTTTCTCTTTTTCTTTCTTCGTTGCTGGTATTTTTAATGGATTTAGGGTTGTTAGTTTGCTTTTACTTCTCCGCTAGCCACTGTGCTTACTAAAAGTACACTGACCATATTCTGTTTCACTGTGCCTCTGGAACCTACCACTCTGAGGGGCTTATCTCTGGTATGTTGTTAAATATTTATTGTATAATAAGAAATAGGTAGATTAGGGCCAGATCCTATAGGATTCTTAGATAATAATGATTATAATGAAGCCACTGATAGTTTAAAAACATAGGAGTCATGTAATTTGAGCTGCCCTTTACAAAGAATAGCAATGTTCAAAAAACAATTCTTGTAGGGGGGAACATATTTGGTTTTGAAAATACTGCTTTTTTCATCTGTCTTGAAAAGATTTCATTAAGTGGAATTGTAGCCTGGAATTCAGATGAGAAGCTGAGCTGTTGATAGGGATTTGGAAGCCATCAGAGTATGCATGATGATTTAAACATGGGTGTGGAAGATGAGACAAGCAGGAGGGGGTGAGGAAAGAGTCCTATAGAGTGCCAACATTAATGGGTTGGATTTTGTAGAAACCCATAACAGGAATTGGTAGGAGCAATCAAGGAGTAGCAGGAAAACCAGAAGTGTGTGTTGTAACGGAACATACAGGAAAAGAGGTTGAATATGGAGGCTTATTTGTAGGTATTTATTCTATAGAACTGACCTGTCTAATATGGGATGATGGAAATGTTTTATAATCTATATTGTTCAACATGGTAGCCATCAGCCATATGTACCTACTGTATACTTTTTAAAATGGCTGATGTGATCGAGGAACTGAATTTTTTTATTTTTGTTATTTAAGTTTACATTTAAATACTCATTTGTGGCCAGTGACTATGATATTGAAATAGGATGGCCCTAGAGTGATCACCTAAGATGAGGCTGAGAGAAGTCCAGGGAATTTGGACTTTGGGAATTGGAATTTGGTAAGTCAGGGTTTTTAGAATGAATCATAGCTAACTTGTGATGGATAATGACATGAATGGAGTTCAACAGGTCAGAAAAGTGAGTATGGGTTGGATTTTATAGAAACCCAAAGCAGGAGTTGGTAGGAGCAATCAAGGAGTAGCAGGAGAACCAGAATCCAAATCTTTGAAGAAGTTGACTTATAAGCAAAGGAGAGATTATGGTAAGAAGGGTTGTAAGGAGTAAAATGAGGAGTGAAAGTACAGAGGGGTTAACTATGAAAGGGAGGTGTGAAAGCAATTGATTTAGCAAGTCCTTAGGGAGAAGCACTGGGTGACAGGGGAAAGTGGGTGGACCTCTGAGACTCATGCATGGCTTGTTTTGTAGATTAGTAATTTGATTAGATTTAGGCCTAGGATCTTTTTAATCATTTAACAGTAAGAGGGGTTTGTAGGAGCTGTAGTAGTAGCGGGGAATGGTAATGTTGCTGTGGCTTAGGTCAGCTGAAGGACAGTTTTTACCAATTAGTTTTTGTTATCTTAATAAAGGAACACAAGGTCGAGACTGAGAGGATCAGTAGTCTGAAATTTACCTTCTTTCTCTGTGAAGTAGGAATTAAAGCAATATTTCTTATTTCACAGAAGTTTTATAATGAAATTTAAAAATACTTCTTTTTGTGCTTTAAAAGCTATAAAGCCTGGGGGAAGATAATGCATGGATAGGGGTGGGGGTATGTGGAAAATCTCCATTTTCTGCTCAGTTTTGCTGTGAACCTAAAACTGTTCCAAATTAGTCTATTAAGTAAAACTGTAAAGCATTATCTAAACATTAATTACAGGGAGGTGGTATAGTTTCGTTTGAACTCAGACTTCGAAGGCAGGAAATCTGGCTTTTTAATCTCACATCTTTTACTAGCTGTGAGGGACTAGCAACTGCTTCTTTGTGTTATTAAGGACAAAATAAGATTCCCTTTGTAAACTAAGTAAAAATGAAAGCCCTTTGTAAACGGTGGAATTCTACATTGTTGTTATTTTCCTAATTGAGATTTGAGTGTATTTAAAATGTAGAGGCTACATTTGTGAGATAGTTGAAGTTTTTGGATTGATTTATTTTTTATTTTTCTTTTTTAAGAAAGTCAAATGCTTGTTTTTGATTGTGAGACAAAACTATTTAAGCTCACTTCTTTTGGGAGGTTTTTAGTCATAATAATGGCAAAATTGAACCTATTTGAATGCAAGATGAGAACTTGTGATGAGTGGCTATATAAATTATTATAGAAAACTCACTGGATTCACCAAATTTTATTGTTTGCCTTTTTCCCCAGAAGGTATTTCACCAGGGACTTTGAAAAATTAATTTGTTATTACTTTCCCAAAGATATTAGGTGACATTATGTTGTTATAAGATAAAAGTTAAAAATTGAAGAGAATGGAGTTATTAATTAAAAATATTAGAATGGAATCCTCTAAATCATGTTGATTAACGTCAGATAAGTTTCAAGTACAAGTTTTTGCAGGTGGAGGATGCAAGAAATTCATACAATGCTTTGCTCTCTATTTATACAAAGTTGCAGTGATATTTAGGGACTGAAGAAAAATGTCAAGGTTGTGGATAACTGGCCAGTTTGCTTTGCTGAGAGAAGGTCACAGACTTGTCTCTGGCTTTTTCTGCCCCCTTGTGAATGGATGATTCTGGTGGGACCTGGAGGGGCCTAGAGAAAGACTGTCAGTGACTTTTCAAAACTCTACCACTCCTTTCATAAAACCAATTCAGGACCTTGTGTTCTACTGGCAAATCATTCCAGTCACATTTCTAGATGGAGAATAGCTTTTCATTTTCATCTTTCTGTTTTTATTATTTTTAATTTGTTTCAGTTTGAAAAAGAGTTTACCGACCACCAAGAAACTCAGGCTGAATTGCAGAAGAAAGAGGCAAAGATTAATGAGCTTCAAACAGAGTTACAAACTTTTAAATCTCAGGTAAAATTCCACCCTGAGCAAATTTGGGTATTGAAAACACAGTGAGGGAGCAAAGGTTATGTTATATCTTCATAGCATCAAAACGTTTAAACTTTAGTTTCGCTTGCATGTTTTTATAGCATTATTTATATGTACTTGTGTTTTGCTATTTTTTAATCATTTTTTTCTATATGTATGAATATATAAGCTTTTACTAATTAATCTGCTTTCTTATGTTTTGTTTGGGTTTTGTTTCTAATGTCACATGTTTCCTAAGTAATTAAGCACAAAGAGTAAGAAAATCTTCTACTCGGCCGGGCGCGGTGGCTCAAGCCTGTAATCCCAGCACTTTGGGAGGCCGAGGCGGGTGGATCACGAGGTCAAGAGATCGAGACCATCCTGGTCAACATGGTGAAACCCCGTCTCTACTAATACAAAAAAAAATTAGCTGGGCACGGTGGCGCGTGCCTGTAATCCCAGCTACTCAGGAGGCTGAGGCAGGAGAATTGCCTGAACCCAGGAGGCGGAGATTGCGGTGAGCCGAGATCGCGCCATTGCGCTCCAGACTGGGTATCAAGAGCGAAACTCCGTCTCAAAAAAAAAAAAAAAAAAAAAAAAAGAAAATCTTCTACTCTCAGATTTGTTATTCATCACTGATCTTTATCCCACTACAGGAAATTATTGCTCAACCTATTTATTTTTCAAAACCTTCAGCCTAGGGGTCCCTTGCAGTAAAAGATAACCTCTAGCTGAATGAGAACATTTTCTGATAATTTTTCAATTTCCAAAGTAAACAGATTTAAAACATGACAAAAAAGAGAGTAAATCTGGATTATGAAGCAGATAGCTCCCATGCACCCTCTACACATAAAACATTTAGATAGCAAGAAATACATCATCTGCATGCTATTATGTGGATGTAAGAAAGGAGGTAGAATATTCATAGCTAAATTTTTTCATGTAGATTTACGTACAGGATGATGAGCAATAAGTATAGTTTTGCTATTTTCCTTTCATCTTAATTTGTGGTTATGTTGAAGTAGTCTCAGGTATACTATATCCTGTCTTATTGGCAATTTTGTTTTCTTTTAAATGCTTAGTGGATAGTTTTGTTACTGAAGCTGTCTGGAGATACCTTAAGAGATAGCTATCTGTTAGTATTCAATTTTAGAAAAAAATTAAAATCTCCTATTTACAGGAAAATTATTCTCATTCGTCTTCTTTCTTTAGTGCTGTAAGAGGGAAGTATCTTTTTTTGTCTTTCCCATATGGCTCCTTGTTACTCATATTAAAAGAAACATTTGATTGTGTCTGTACTTCAGATTGAGTTATAGACAATGGCTGAAATATTTATGACAAGTTTTTCTTGGTCTGGGCTAATGTAAATTTAAGAACTCTCTTTTTGATTATTTCCAGTTGAAGGTTTATTTGTAAATCTTCTCTAGAAAATTCCAGTTTATAAAATATTGTCTCCATTTTTGGATAAGTTATTGTTGCATAGTGCTTTTATATAAAATGGGAATAAGTGTATGTTTTGAAAGTGAAATTAAATCAAAGGATCTCCTAAATTGTTTTAAATTGTACATAGTGGATGACCCATGTTTATGGCTCTGAGAAGAAAAGCTAGAATTAGATACTTAATATTGGCCACCATATTCATGTTTGAAGAATAACTGGAAAATTCTTTTTTTGGATTCTAGTTTAATTCTTATGAAATGTGGGCATTTATCTTAAGTCCCTTCTTTTTGTTCAAAGCTATGCTGACTGTGAAGAGTATGAATAAAATATGTTCTGTTATCTGTGATTTGATTCCTTTGCTCCTGTAGTCTCTTGACAACCAGGTACTTTAGGTGCTGGATGTAGTGATGAACAAGTTAGTCACAGTGTCTGGCCTCCCAAACCATATCTTCAAGTCAGTCTTCACACTTTTTCAAATGAGCTATTCTAGAGCAGAAATTCAGCCATATCTTTAAGACATTGATAATTAACTATAAAATACATTCAAAGGGTAGTACCACCTTTGATCACAGCAACCCAGATTAACACTGAACTGGTTCTTCCTCACACTTAATGATTTTGATAAGGCATGCTTTTGATTTGTGGTCTCAACTTCTTTCATAACGCTATTTTCTCTTTTTCTTTGTGATTATTTCAGATGTCACTGATTTCAAGCTTTTATACATTGTCTATTTTTCTTAATTGTGCCATAAAAATTTGAAATTACTTAACATTTATTAAATGCCCACCATCTGAAAGGTAGTTAGAATTTATGTTTGTAATTTCAAGAAGCTAATGATATCACAAAAAGTTATTTATTAACCCAGAATATCTTCTGTGTATCCATTGAAAGGCATCTGTTAAATTCTTATTATGCCAAGGAAACATAAGGACAAAAGCGACCAGTGGACACAGGTGGTTCTTTTTCACCCCTGATTTTACATTGCTTTTCTGTGGCATTTGATTCTGCAGAACAGTCTTTTTTAGGTGGTGCTCTCTTCATTCATGGTTTTTGACCCTGTGCTTGTCTTTTTCTCTTCTTTTCTTAAATGCATTTATCCTACACATTTTTTCCATAGTTATCATGTACCAGTAACTGCTCTGGGTGCTGAGGAAAGAGCAGTAAATAATGCAAGATAGTCACTTATGTCATCAAGCTTATAATCTGTCAAAGAGATAAATGCTAATGTTTCCTTAAATATTTCACACTTTTGCTAATAGCTATTGAAAAGTATAAGATGCCATGGGTGTAAAATGGCAGATAAGGGTTTCCCAAGGAAGTGACCTGTTAGCTCAGACTGAAGAGGCTAGTAGGAGATGGTCAGGGAGGGGAATGTTCCAGGCAGAGGGAGCAGCATGTACAAGGGCCCTGAAATTAGCATGAGGTTGGCACATACACGGAATTAGAAGAAAGTCACCTGCAAGACCAGATGGCAGGAACCAGATTGTGACAAACTGATATAGGCCCTACGAATATTTTTACTTTGTTGTTATTATTGTTTTCTAAGTGCATTAGGACACCATTGAGAAGATTTGAGCAAAGGCATGATGTGGCAATACCATTTAAGTCCTTTTTTTGAGACCTTATTTTTTACTTATCACTTAAATGCTTGAATTCCAAAGAACTCTGTCCATAGACCCCTTGTCATGCTGCATGTTCTCTCTGTATTGTGAGTGAACTTACCTACTTCCCTGGCTTCAGCTGCGGATTTTCAAGTCTAGATCCATATATCCATTTCCCTCCTGGACGTTTCTACCTAGATGGTCATAACTGCCTCAAACCAGGGAATTATACTTCCGACAACTATGTTTTTATAAGGAAAAAAAGCTATAGTTGTATTCTTAAATTAGAAGAAAAATTGTTGGAATTTTGATTTTTGGTTAAACCATATGAAATTACTGATACTTAATTATTTTTGGTTTAAATGAGTACCTTATTTTTGAGTAAAGTGTTTATTTACATGTTTTGTAGATATGTTCTTAGTTATGTCTCTTACGTTTTTTTTCTCCAGTTTGGTGCCTTGCCAGCTGATTGTAATATTCCTTTGCCTTCCTCAAAAGAAAGTGGAACTGGCCACTCAGCAATTCCTCCTCCGCCTCCACTGCCCTCTGGTGGAGGGGTGCCACCTCCACCCACTCCTCCACCACCACCTCCACTTCCAGGAATGGGGATGCCATTTGGTGGTCCTGTGCCTCCACCACCTCCCCTGGGATTCCTTGGGGGACAAAGTTCTCCTCCTCTACCAACCCTGCCATTTGGGTTGAAACCAAAGAAAGAATTTAAACCTGAAATCAGTATGAGAAGATTGAATTGGTTAAAGGTAAAACAAATTAATAGAGGAAAATACTTTTAGCAAGATTTAAATATAATTTAAATATATACATAATTTTTAATGGGATTTAATTTATACATACATAATGTATGCATAATTTCTTATGTCATTAATCAAAGTGACAATAAATAAAATAGCTTTTTTTAAAAAAAATATTGGGACAAAGCCCTTTGATATTGACTAAGACTTTCTGGTTTATAAGTTTGGTGAGAGTTGATATTGTTTCAGTGGAATGTGATTTGTACTTAAATTGATAATTAAACATTGCAGTGAACCCTATGTTTATGAAGTATTTTTCAAAAACAAAAATGATAGTGTTCTTAGGAATCTTCTCTATTGATAGATGTTGGGAAAGTGTTACCTAGTTGTCAGACGCTAATATCTAGTCAGATCTTAGGATTCTGAATCCTGCAGAAAAATGGTTTCGTGGTAACAGAAACTTGAAAAATGCTGTATGATGTATCCTGCCCTTCAAGATGTATAGTGCAGATGAGCATTATTAGAGACTATGAGAAATGCAACTGAGAAGAAGCTACTTAAATCATATTTCATATCCTCAACTATTGGATCATGGAAGTGTTTTCTTCCTAGTAAGACCTTAACATCCTGCAGAACTTGTATCTCATTGAACACACTTTGGGGAAAAATCTTACAGATAGGACTTTGTAAATATATGCTGGCAGCTCTGTTACTCAGCGTCTATGCATAGTGCTTGGCCTGGGACAGGTGAAACACTCACTTATTTATGAATCAGTCTTCTCTCTGATTGTAGATCAGACCTCATGAAATGACTGAAAACTGTTTCTGGATAAAAGTAAATGAAAATAAGTATGAAAATGTGGATTTGCTTTGTAAACTTGAGAATACATTTTGTTGCCAGCACAAAGGTAAGTTTATCATATTGCTTATTTGTTAATTTAATTTTAGAATTTTAACATTAACACTTTTTATATACCAACTTTTAGAATTTTTATATTGACACTATATACAAAACTTTGGAAAACAAGATTCATTATTTTATGAATCTTGTACATATTTTTATATCATTAATGGTTAAATAAATAATATAATGAAATAAAGTGCTTAAAAAGTGAATTCTGTTTTAAAAATGCAAATGGTGCATATAAAATTTTAATTATTAAATTTTCTATATAGTATTATTTTTGAAGATATTCCATTGGGGTAAATTAGACTTTTGTAAAGGAGGATATTTTCAGAGACAGTTTTGGCATGAGAATTTCCTTTAGTTTAAAAAATAGAAAAACAAAATGTGTTCTTTCTTCTACCTAGAGTTTTACTAGCCTTTAATATTAAGTGACTATCACATAATCTAATTAATTGCTGTGAGTCACATGGGATAGAAATATCAAATTTACAGTGTCTTAAAAGTTAGCTTGAAAGAGAGAAGTATTTGAGTAGGTTATATGGTCTTTTCATTAAAAGCAATGGTATTCATTTTCCAAAATGTTTTGTGATAATTTTTACCTGTGCAGTGTGATTTTTAAAAAGGTGCTTAGGATCAAACTTATTTCATCCAATCTCGTGGGCCTCCTACTTACATTTCGAGACTGATATCCACACAGAATTTTTAAGTATTATATAAAACTTACATTTTAGGTCTGTAGTGCAAAACACTTAGATCAATTGTTACCTTTTAGTTTTCAAAAAGAACTTTTTCACTATACAATTATGCCACCTATATCCCTGAGCTCATAGAACAAAGGAAGAGCTGGCAAGGAGAGATTGTACTGGATGGATACAGGTCAGAGACCTTTGTGTAGAGGGTCAAGTTGACTTCTTAAATGTTTATTGTTAGCTAGGCACCATGCTAGATGCTTTATATATCTGATTTATCTTGGAGCACAGCAGCCAACGAATGTTGGCAGATATTTTAAAAATTTATTTGTATTCCTTTGAATGACTTTTTGAAAGATTAGAAACTCTTTCTAAAAGGTAATTGAAAATTAAAAAATTCTCAATGTAAATTAGAAACTCTCTTTAAAAGGTAATTGTAAATTAAGGTAGTTTTGTAGAATTTGGTAAATCAAAAACCATTAACAGATATTTTTGAGTACCATTTATCCTGACTAAAATATTAAAAATGGTATATTTTTGGTCTTTGAACACATGGAGAATTTTCTTAGCAAGCTCACCCTAGTAAACTTGTGAATAAGATTTTCATTTTACCTTTTGATTATGGGGGATTGAAATTTTCTTTGAATAAGATTAGTGTACTCTTCTGGCAATCAAAGAAAATGTATGGCAGTTAAAATTTGTATTTACATGTAAAACACTTCAGAATTTCAGATTTCATAATCTGGAATTGATTAGTTTTCTTTTTGCTTTCCTAGTAGGTACAAATGGTGGTACCTAAAAACTATGTAAGTAATGCTGCCATACAGCTACTCTCTTTTTTTTTTTTCTGCGTACTCTGATTACTTTCTTAATTAATGAGGCTCAAAAGGGAAACTTGTTAGCATGTCTTTAATTTAGCTGTAGTGTTAGCCCTAAATGAAATAATTGGACCTTTAAAAAATTCTTAAGTCATCTAACTTTAGCTTTGAGATTCAAGGTTAAAAAAAAACTGATATATTTGCTCCATCTAATACTAGTTAAAAAGATTAAGGTGAAATGGTGATCATTTTTTTGTATATTCCATATTTCCATCTCTCTCTACCTTTGTACTACTGCCCTTTGGCCTGGTATCTCTTTCACTTGACTTAGAGGCTGGCAGAGGACTATGACATCTTCTGTCTCAACTCAGCTCAAATGCTGCTTTCTTTTTTTCTGTGACAGTAGATGACATTTCCAGGGGGAACACAAAACCTGGGGAAGCCCAGGGTTGTGACTCTGAGCAGGGCTAACATTTCTCAGTGGTAAGCAGAGATGAGCTGTGAAGATGACTATTTTTTTGGGACTTCATTTTAAAGAACAATCCCTAGAATGTATTATTTGAGGAGTCCTAAGAGTACTTTTTGGTATTACTGGTCATCTGGCAATCAAGGAAAATATATGGCAGTTAAATGTATAATTACATGTAAAACACTTCAGAGTGTTTTATAGGAAAAGCTAGTCATTGCTACGTTCAGAGCAACAGGATTTTATATAGACATTTAATAGGAAAGATCAGAAAGGAAGGAAAGAGAAAGATGTCCAGAGAGCTTAGACAAGACTGCTCTAGTAGACAGGTTGCTCCATGTGGTCTCTTTATTTCTGGTCTGGCTGCTGAGGCACTGGGTCCAAATGTTACGTTGACCGGTCCCCCTGACTCCAACATACTTTGTTTGAATCAATTTTGTAATTTCTGCAGAATTCAAAATTATGGCCAGGCACGGTGGCTCCTACCTGTAATCTCAGCACTTTGGGAGGCTGAGGTGGGTGGATCACTTGAGGCCAGGAGTTTGAGACCAGCCTGACCAACATGGTGAGACTCCCATTTCTACTAAAAACAGCAACAACAACAAAATAGCCAGGCGTGGTGGTGCACACATGTAGTCCCAACTACTTGGAGGCTGAGGCATGAAAATTGCTTGAACCTGGGAGGCAGAGGTTGCAGTGACCCAAGATCATGCCACTGTACCCTGGCCTGGGCAACAGAGTAAGACTCTGTCTCAGAAACAAAAAACAAAAACAAACAAAAAAACCCAAAACCAAAACAAAATTAAATCTGGTCACTTATGTGTTGTTCATTCCAAGGTGAAAATCCATTTGTCTCTCCACCCTTTAGCAAGCCAGTGCAGAGATAGATGCATTGGCTGCTGGCTGATTGTCATCCCAACTAGGCAGGGAAGGATGGTAATTACTGAAGAATAGTGAGGATTTTTTTTTTAGAAAAATGTCATGTCTCTGCTTTTTATTGCAATAGTAACTGTTTGGACTGAGAACCAAGACTATTTCTTTGATTACAAAGATGGACATTCCATCCCAGGCATTTAAATGATAGATGCCAATCCTTTGTGCTTCCCAAGCATTCAAAATAGGTAGTAAGAAAAAAGGAACTGAATCCAGTCATTTAAAGAGATCCTTGAAGTGTTCTCTCATGTGACCTTTATTTGTTATAAAGTAAGTGTGGCTTTTTTTCTTATAGTACACACTACTTTAGGTTTTCAGGACTTTTAAAATTTAAACTACTGGGATTTACAGGTCTAACACTCTGAGAGTTGGAAAAGGAGCTAATATCTATTGCACGTAAGTGATATATCAATGCCTGAGCTGTGTTGTCTTCATGTAATCTTGTTTAATCTTTACTGAACTCCAACTGAGATCTTTTCTCCTGGTCTGCTGATAGCAAAACATTCTTACTTCTTGCAATGCTCTTCTGCCCTACTTACGTTTACATATTACCAAGATATTCTTGATAAGGGCTTGGATATTTCTTCTTAATTCCTGTTGCTTTTTATTACATTCCTCCTTTTTTTTTTTTTTTCCAAGTAGATCTTACCTATTCTGCTTTTTAAACTAATCTGTGACCATTTACAACAAAGCTTCTGTGGGAAAGTACCTTGTGCCATATCTGTAGAGGAATAGGAATCCTCTCTAATCCTTTTCCTGTGAAAAAGCAGTAATTTTTTCCTGATTCACTTATATCCTTTTCTTTTATATTTTATTCTGCTGTTAAGTAGCTCACTTTGGTTTTCTTGATTCTCTCTGTTGTAAGTTTTTGGGATGCATCTTAGCTCTTCATATTTTAAATGCTTCTGGAAATATATATAGGTACTTTTCCAGATTATCTTTTTTCTTTTCCTCATAGCTCCTCTTTCCTATCTTCCACTTTTTCTTATTGGCTACACACTGTTTAATTCAACAAATATTTATTGAGTGCATATTGCGTGTTGGGCTTTGTACTTGACATTGGGGATGCCAACATGAATAAGGCAGACGTGCTTCCTGTACTCATGTTGATTTTATATTCCTAGTGAAACTCAGTCAAGTTCGTAGTTGAAGCATAATAACGAAGAGTGGAACAACAAATGCTGATTGCAATTTTAGAAAAGACTGACATATTTTACTAAATCCAGCTTCTGTTAAGACTTAACAAGGTTATAAAAGAACATTGTTTATATATCTCTCTGATATTTAATCATAATATTCGTATATTGAACATTTGGTATCATCAAAATAATGCTAATGACCTGTGTATTTTTTTTAACCAGATTGGAAGCATCTGTTGGTTAATTTTTACAGGCTGTTGGAAAATGGATTAGAGTATACTTACAGGTTATTGCTGTTGGATTTGTCAAGTAAAATTAATATTAATTACTTTCATTATTCACAAACTGTTAATAGGGATTAAAGGACTTTCTGAAAGTATGTGAATAGTCTAATTCACTTAGACTAATATATTATGAAAATGTGGTTCCACAATTGTTAGCTTTCTGAAGTAATCATATTTTATAACAGGTACATCATATTTGCCAGATAGGGCCAATAAATTGGTTTATAAATTATTTCTCAACTGAATAGTTATGACATATGGAAACAGTTAATGGATTATCCACTTAAAAACAAATCAAGCTTAGATTTCTGACATCATAGTTCAGTGGACAAAGAATTGAGTTAGTAAGTGATAAACATGGATTATCCCAGCAACTTGGCTGTGTTTAAGATGTCATATTGTATTTGAAACATAATTTATTCCTCTGTACAAACAAATGTGCATAAAAATTTTTAAACTACCTCACAAGGCTACATTAAGGGGAACACATAGAAATCTGTTTTTTTGGGCTGCATGCTAATAAAGAGATGATGCCAAAATAAATGCAACATGTTTTATACATAGTAAAGTTTTCTGAAAAGAACAGAATATTTCACAAATACTAATTTGGAAAGATTGGGGAGAAAGTAGAGAATGAAATATTTCTCTAGGGAGCTATCATTTGGTTCTTGTCTGTAACTGAATCTCAAAAGTACTAAAGACTTAAGGAAATTATGAAATGGGTCAGGAATATCTTATCTTCCCATTAAAGAATCTCATTGTTACCATTTATAGTATGTTCTCTGTTGGGGTGCTGAAGAAATAGAAATGTATTCTGAAAGCTTTAGAGAAAGAGAGAGACTAACGAAAGTGAATTTATTTAGCTCAGAGCCACAGAAGACTTGCAAGTCCACCAAATGCTTTGGTTAAATGCTTAGTTACAGCTTATCTTAGGTAGAGTGTGGTGGAAATTTATGCATGGTAACATCTGTACAATATACAGGAAACATGACTATTTTGAATCCCTATAAATAGACACATTTCTTGTATACTGTACAGATGTTATAAACAGAAAGAGGAAACTAGGGTGCATGTCTATTTGGGTGTGTACGTATATACACATTGCTTTTTCTTTTTTTCTCTTCTACTTTCCTACTTCTACTAGAGAAAGGAATGATATTAGGGCAATGGATTTGACTGGAGTCACTTAACTAATGGTAGATTGGAGGATACTGTTTCTTTTCCATATTACAAGTTGACCTTGATATTTTAATCTTGTAATAAGTTCTCAGTGGTGTATCTGTAGCTATCATTCCTTAACAAAATTATAAAGTTGTTGCATTTCATTGTTGTTATCTCCCACTTTTTGTCTCAGAATTTGTCTTCCATTTTCTCTGTCTTCTGCCTTACTCTCCGTTTGACCAGGGCAATTCTAGTTGCCCTCTGATTGCTTAAAGTGTGCTTCCCTATTTTAGGCAGTTCTTTGTCTTGTCTGCATCATGTTGTATCATTCGGGACTCCCACTCAAATTAGTGCTTATTATTATTCACCTGGAAATTTAAATGAGGCTTATCCTTCTGAATGCACTATTGTAATCTTAAAGCATTAATAATATTTTGAGGCTGGGCACAATGGCTCATGCCTCTAATTTCAGCGCTTTGGGAGACCAAGACAGGAGGATTGCTTGAGGCCAGGAGTTCATGACCAGCCTGGGCAATGTATTGAGACCTGTCACTATAAAAGTAGAGATTGGGTGATAGAATGAGACCCTGTCTCTATTCAAAAAGAAAAATTTGTAAATCTGGCTATTCACTTATCTGTTTCCCTCTCCCTATGTATACTATTTGCCTGGCTAGAAGAGATGGAATCACCTGGAGTTAGAATGATAACCTGATACTACCCTTGGAGCACAGGAAGAGAATAGGGTCAAGGTAGAGAGTCACAAGTAGATACAGGGGACTTCTTGCTGTATTAAATGCTATATAGCAATTTGATATTAAATAAATTGTATAGCAAACAAATGGTATAATATAGTACATAATGTAAATTCTATATAGCAATTTGATGTTAAATAGTATAGTAAATTCTTTTAAAAAACTGTATGAAAATAACTTTGTTATATATTGTATAATCTTGAATTTCACAATTTAGATTTTTAGGTGATTATGCATTCATGTGTTTAGGTAAGCTGTTCTTGTCCCTCAAGGTTAAATCATCTGGGCACATGATCTTATAACATATTCTATACGTCTAACAGAGGCTTTCACATGTTCATTGGCATCTCAGTAGGAAAGCCAGGTTAGAGACCTTTTGTTACCACAGCTTTCACTTGTCTAAATGCATTTCTGTATCTTAAAAGAATGGATGTTTCAAAGTCAGACACTTTATCCCAGGATTCTTAACTTGGGGTCTGCAAATAGGATTCTGGGGTCTGAACTTGGATAAGAAAAAAAAATTCCATACTTTAACCTATAATTGAAATTTAGCTTTTTCTTCAATTTTAGGCAACAAACACAGCAGTACCTATTAAATTTCCACAAGTACGTTCATATATACTTTCATAATACATTAGAATTCTTCTAGTTAAGTTGACATATCATTTAAAATGATTGGTATTTCAAAATTAGGGTAGTTATTAGACCTGCAACTAGGTCTTGTTATTTAGTCCATTAATAAAGAAGCAGATTTTGTTGGTTGGTTCCACCTGGAAGCAGACATGGAGATGCTGGAGTGTATGTGTGTTTTTTTTAGGGTCAGGATGCAAGACTGGGCAGGAAAAGCCTTAGACTGTGGTGCAAACCTGACGAATTCCCAGCCAGTCTAGCCAGGACGGAGCTCTGGAACAAATGATGCCTGTGAGAGGAGTCCCTCTTTGGGCCAACTGGCAGTCCTTACTACTTGTGCCAGGCTGAGCCATTGGCTGGGGGCTGCTCAGGAGTGTGTACTGTACTCAAAAGCTAAGGAGGATTCTAAAGGTGCTAACAGTTACTTGAAGCCTGTCAGCTAAATGCACTCCTTGCGACTGAATGGAAAATTCTTCCTAAATGAAGATGTGAACAGCACATCTACATTGCTGCCTCACATGTATATTGCTATTGCATAAACTGGTGTTTAATTCATTTTGATAGCTGCATTCAAGTATAATTTGCTTCTTTTGAAATCTTATGTATTTTTGTTTATGCATTTAAAAATACTATTTTGAGAAACACTCTACTTCTTTGACTATCAATGGGGTCTTTGGCACAAAAGGTTAAGAATTACTTTAGCCTCTAATTTGTGCAGTGGTGAAAGTGAGGTAACATTAGGGACCTGTCTTCCATTTTCTCTGTCTTCTGCCTTACTCTCCAGTTCACCAGGGCAATTCTAGTTGCCCTCTGATTGCTTAAAGTGTGCTTCCCTGTTTTAGGCAGTTCTTTGCCTTGTCTGTATCGTTTAGGACTCCCATTCAAATTAGGGCCTGAGCCTGGGCGTAACTGCTGCCTATTTAAATTTATGTTGCTTTTTTTGTTTATTTTTATTTTATTTTTTAATTCAAGGAACCAATACTTCTAATGAAATATTTGATCCAACTTTAAGGCAGTTTCAACATCAGACTGTCCATTTTTGAATCTCACTTTAGCAGACTACTAATAATGCATTTATTAATAAAAGCATACTTAGATCAAATCTGGACAAAATATGAAACTCCTTAATTAGATAATAAAACAAGACATTAATAATGTCTTTTTTTACTAGTTAAATGTTTGTTTATGTTACTTTATTTGCTCCCAAAAACAATTATATGAAAGAACCAAGGCAAATGTTGTATACATTTATATATAAGAAAGTTATATTCTTCGGTGAATTTCAGCTAAAAGAAGCAGCCACTCTGAATGGAATACAGATACGAGTCTAAAGCCATTGCTCTTTGTGCTATGCCATCCTGCTTCTCTGATTAAAAGAAATCCTATTATGTTTTATTTAAAGTGCTCTGCTTTGATTTAAAATAATTTTCCTCTCATCTCCTGCCACCTTACCACTGCCCCACAGCAGTTCACCCTCATTCCACAATTTATATTAAAGGCTTTAAAAACTTGCTGTTTTTTATTAAGACCATCTTTCATCATTTGGTACCTCTATTCACTTCTGTAAGTATTTGAGCTGTAAATACTAACACCATGCTGTGGAATATACATGCCAAGTGAGAGACTTTGTGGAGTCCACCCTACAAGTGTGTGACCCTGGCTTTTACAGCTATAGTTTCTTTCCTCTATAAAATGGGGGACATAATACCCATCTCATGAGGTTATTGTGAGAATTATATAATGCATATTGTAAAGCATCTTTTGCAGTGCTCAGCTCATTGTAGTTGCTCAGGAAATGTTAGCTGAACTTAAATGATGAGAATACAGAACTCATTTCAACTTAAAAAGTTTTGTGTATCATCTCTGAATCTTCTACAGTGTAACAAGTTAAATGGCCTATGTTCACTGTAGCCTTGCTTTCAAGTGAAACTTTTTAAATTATGAAACTACTGTTAACTGACCTATGTTAATAGCCACTTATGGAGACTACTGTAACACTCGTTCATACCATTAACTTTAGAAAATAATAATAGATTATTCTGTATATCTAGTTTCACTTTTATGTAGATCTTAAATGTCAAGTGCTTCATTAAGTTTTTTGAGACAGAGATTTGTTGAATCCAGAATAAATATAAAGCTCTTTTTTATTTCCTGATTTTTTTTTTCCCTTGACTTTTTTCCTTTCAGTTGATGACTCATTCATGGAACTGAGGCCTAACAATATTTGTAATTTTATCAGATTCGAAAGCTGAAATTCTAAACTTTGCTTTTCTTGTTGTGATTCAGTTTTAGAGCATTGAACTGATGACTTTGAAGTGATCTTGAAAAGCTCATTCAGTCTTTTATAAAACATTACTTGTTTTTGCTAATAATTCATTATCACTTTTGATAGTTATTTACAGTTTCAGAGATTAGTAAGGAGAGTATGGCTTAATATAATTATGGAAGTGAATTGAATTAAGGCATAGAGAACCTTTATTTGATAGGCAAATAAGAGTGCCAGATAAAGCATATGGCTAAATTCTCTCCAGGGTTTGCAGGAGGCATGATGAGTTTTAATGTTTTTAGTTTCATAGATTGCTAGCACAAGGTTTGGAAGAGTGATAATTTTTCAGGAATAGATTACTCCTTTTTTCCCTCCTCCATTTGTGTGGTGCAAGCTAATAGAAATTAGTTGGGTGAACCATATGACATTATGCCATTTTGACAATGGAAACCTTCACATGGTTCAACTAAATACTGGTTTCCTAAACTGGTAACAAATTAACTAAGGACGTACATAAAGAAAAATCTTTAGTTTTTAGCTTAAATGAAAGTATTTATATTTTCCTACTAGCTTGACAGGTAATAGATGAGGAGGACAGAACTCTCGAAGTGAAAATTATTCAACTCAGAATATGACTTACAGCCCCCACATCTGTGATTGGAAGAAAACCTTAGAATTTTACATTCTGTGTTGGTGTATATAAATCACTCTTTTCTTATGAATCAGTGAGGAAATTTGCCTGCAGAGAATGATTAAAGCACAAAGTCTGGTGGTTGGTGGTCCTAGAGTTGGTTTATTCAACATCTCAGTGATGATAGAACTCTAGGTTAGCGTCTCATCTGTTTTTCTCAGCTTTCCCTTTAGTTTCAGCTTAGCTTAGCTAGCAGAGACAGGAAGAATCATTAAGTTCACAAATGGGCCTTGTATTAGTTTTCTATTGTTGCTATAACAAATTACTACAGATTTAGCAGCTTTAAATGTGCAAATTTATTATCTTTCAATTCTACAGAAGTCCAGTGTGGGTCTCACTAGTCTGAAGTCAACAGGACTCTTCTTTTCTGGATGCTCTGGAGGAGAATGTGTTTCCTTGCCTTTTCCAGTCACTAGAGGCCGCCCACATTCTTCAGCTTGTGGCCTCCTTCCTGTATCTTCAAAGCCAGCAACAGCAGAGCAGGTCATCTTGTTACATCTCTCTTGCCTGGCTTCCATGATTCCATCTCTTTCTCTAACTCCGACCTAACCTACAAAAGGTTCTTTTGAAGACTCTCATGTGATTAAATTGGGCCCACCTGGATTATCTAGGCTGCTCTTCCCTATCTCAGAGTCCTTAACCTTGATTACATGTTTCTTTTTCCATATGAGGTAAAATATTCACTGGATCCAGAAATTAGGACATGGATATCTTTGGCAGCAGAAGCTGTGGGACAACTCTATGCCATAAAATTGCAGTGTTTCACAGGATACTTGGCTCTGTTAAATGAACATAACTTTATTTATGTTATGTCACTTTCTTTTAGCTTGCATTCCTTTTGTAGGAATGCTGTTTTAGGAGTCCTGGGGCATTGTGACTCAACTTTTTAAATCATTTCTTTTATTCACAAAATGTTTATTAAGACTGGGCGTGGTGGCTGACACCTGTAATTCCAGCATTTTGGGAGACTGAGGTGGGTGGATCACCTGAGGTCAGGAATTCAAAACCAGCCTGGCCAACATGTTGAAACCCTGTCTCTACTAACAATATAAAAATTAGCCGCGTATGGTGGTGTGTGCTTGTAATCCCAGCCATTCGGGAGGCTGAGGCAGGATAATGGCTTAAACCAGGGAGGCAGAGGTTGCAGTGAGCTAAGATCATGCCATTACTCTCCAGGCTGGGCAACAGGAGTGAAATTTCGTCTTAAGAAGAAAGGTTTATTGAAGTTTAGATCTATATCAATTACATTAACATATGTTTTTGTCACTACAGCCAAAAATGCCTTTCTAGATTTTTAGGAAAAATTCTTATATTGTGTTTTCTTAAGTACCAGGAAAGATAAATTATATTTATTTAATGTGCATCAAGTATCATAGTCTATGATATATTTTGCAGTTTGTAATATGTATTACTAATTTTAGTTTTTTCTGGGACATTATTAAATTATATATATTTTTATTTCATATATTTTTTAAACCTAGAAATACTTTCTATAAACCTAAATTAAAGAGTCATTGGCATTTAAAAACATTTTTTGTGACTCTCACTACTATTTTGTTAAGATTGAAAGAGAAAGTAGTTCTAATCTAGAAAAAAATTTATACATTATTAACTTTTAAAAGATAACAATGTCTACATTGCCTGTTGATAAACTAAATTTTCTTATCTTAAACTTTAATTATATTTTAAAACACAGATTGTTACTCTAATTTTATTGTGTTTCACAATATATTTTTAAATTTCACAACATATTTTTACCTGAATAGTATTTCTGTTTATGTTATAGAGACTCTGGGAATACAGATCTTTTCCTAGTTCAAATATTACTCAGACCTCTTAATGGATATGAATATATATAATTTTATCACAACATGGAAAATATATGTTATTGTAATTACATATTTTAATGGATAATTAAAAATACCACATATAAAGTTTATTTTAATTGGAAACATTTTATCACTGAGGAAAATCACATTTATCAAAAGATCTATTGCAGCCACATTTCACACAAAATAAGCAATTTATTTTAATTTAATTGTTGGCTCTTAGTGATTTTCCAGTCTACTCTTCTATCCTCATATTGCCTTAGACTCATTCTTCCTGAAGCAGGGCTCTTCTTTCTCCTTTAATCTTCTTTTTCATTAGAGAACCAATTATTTTTCGGGGTTTCACAGATCACAGTGGGACAGTTTGGCTCTCTGCTCCCCTAGCATAAGATTCAACCCAGGAGAGCTAAAATAGCCAATGGGATAATTCTGTTTGTTTTTAAATGAGGGGCATTAGTTTTTAGAGCTTTTATGTTTTTCTATTTTAAAATTAGGCTTTTTTCTGAATATTTTGTTTTCCCATGTTTTATTTTACTTCATTTTGAATATCTTCTCTATCTGTATATACATAAATAACATTTAAAAATTGACCAATTTGTATTTTTATTAACTGCTTCAGCAGATTCAGCATTTTTTTAGTACTAATAGCAAGGAAAACTGCAATTTGTGTCAGCTTCAGCATGGTAACTGTAGTTATCTGTTCTGACACTGCTAATAAAGACATACCTGAGACTGGGTAATTTATAAAGAAAGAGAAGTTTAATGGACTTACAGTTCCACATGACTGGGGAGGCCTCACAATCATGGCAGAAGAGGACCAAAAGCATGTCTTACATGGTGGCAGGCAAGAAAGCATGTGCCCTTTATAAAACCATCAGATCTCATGAGACTTATTCACTATTATGAGAACAACATGGGAAAAACCTGCACCCATGATTCAGTTACCTCCCACTGGGTCCCTCCCACTGGGTCCTTCCCACAACATGTGAGGATTATGGGAGTTACAATTCAAGATAAGATTTGGGTGGGGACACAGCCAAACCATATCATTCCACCACTGGTCCCTCCCAAATATTATGTCCTCACATTTCAAAACCAATCATGCCTTCCCAACAGTCTCTTAGGGTCTTAACTCATTTCAGCATTAACTCAAAAAGTCCACACTCCAAAATCACATCTGAGACAAGGCAAGTCCCTTCTGCCTATGAACCTGTAAAATCAAAAGCAAGTTAGTTACTTCCTAGATACAATGGGGGTACAGGCATTGGGCTAATACGCCCATTCCAAATGGGAGAAATTGGTCAAAACAAAGGTCTACAGGCCCCATGCAAATCTGAAATCCAGTGGGGCAATTAAATGTTAAAGCTCCAAAATGATCTCCTTTTGCTCCATGTCTCACATCCAGGTCACACTAATGCAAGAGGTGTGTTCCCATGGACTTGAGCAGCTCTGCCCCTGTGGTTTTCCAGGGTACATCCCTAATCCTGGCTGGTTTTATGGGCTGGTGTTGAGTGTCTGCAGGATTTCCAGGTGCATGGACCAAGCTGTCAGTGAATCTGTCAGTGAATCTGGGTTTGGGAGGATGGTGGATCCCTTCTCACAGCTCCATCAGGCAGTGTCCCAGTGGGGCCTTTGTGTGAGGGCTCCCACTCTACATTTCCCTTCCATACTGGCCTAGCAGAGGTTCTCCCTGAGGGCTCTTCCCCTGCAGCATACCTCTGCCTGAGCATCCCAACATTTCCATACACCCTCTGAAATCTAGGCGGAGGTTCCCAAATGTCAGTTCTTGGCTTCTTTGTGCCACAGACCCAACAGCATGTGTAAACCGCCAAGGCTTGGGGCTTGCACCCTCTAATGCAACAGCCTGAGCTGTACCTTTGCCCCTTTTAGCTACAGCTGGGACACAAGGCACTAAGTCTTGAGACTGCACAAAGCAGCAAGGCCCTGGGCCCAGCCCATGAAATCATTTTTACCTCCTAGGCTTCCAGGCCTATGATGGGAGGGGCTGCCATGAAGACCTCTGACATGCCTTGGGGACATTTCCCCCATTGTCTTGGTGATTAACATTTGGCATCTTGCTACTTATGCAAATTTCTGCAGCTGGCTTGATTTTCTTCTCAGAAAATAGGTATTTCTTTTCTGTTGCATTGTCAGGTTGTAAATTTTTCAAGCTTTAACGCTCAGCTTCCCCTTTAAACATAAGTTCCAATTCAAAACTATATCTTTGTAAACGAATAAAACTGAATGCTTTCAACAGCACCCAAGTCCCCTTTGAACGCTTTGCTGCTTGGAAATTTCTTCCACCAGATACTCTAAATCATATCTCTCATGTTCAAAGCTCCACAGATCTCTAGGGCAGGGGCAAAATGCTGCCAATTTCTTTGATAAAACATAGCGAGAGTCATCTTTACTCCAGGTCCCAACAAGTTCCTTATTTCCATGTGAGACCACCTCAGCCTGGAGTTTATTGTCCATATTACTATCAGCATTTTGGTCAAAACCATTCAACAAGTCTCTAGGAAGTTCTAAACTTTCCCACATCTTCCTGTCTTTTCAGCCCTCCAAGTCTTTAGAAAGTTTCAAACTTTCCCACATTTTTCTGTCTTGTTCTGAGCCCTCCAAAATGTTCCAACCTGTGCCTTTTACCCAGTTCCAAAGTCGCTTCCACATTTTTGATTATCTTTACAGCAGCGGCCCACTCTCTGCAGTGCCAATTTACTGTATTAGTCTCTTTTCATGCTGCTAATAAAGACATACCTGAGATTGGATAATTTATAAAGAAAAAGGTTGAATTAACTTACAGTTCCACATGGCTGGGGAGGCCTTACAATCATGTAGGAATGTGAAGGAAGAGCAAAGGCACATCTTACGTGGTGGCAGACAGGAGAGCATGTACAAGGGAACTGCCCTTTATAAAACTATGAGCTTTCATGAAACTTATTCACTAGCATGACAACAGCATGGGAGAAACCCACCCCCATGATTCAGTTACCTCCCACTGGCTTCCTTCTACAACGTGGGGATTATGGGAGCTGCAATTCAAGATGAAATTTCGATGGGGACACAGCCAAACCATATCAGTAATAATAGTTTCATAATAGATTCTTCCATATACAAAAATACGTATGTACACATAAAAATACAAATATATATAAAAGTATGTCTGTGTGTGTGTATATCAAAGTATTATTCCATAAACCAGAAATATAAAGTTGAGTAATCATTGGATTGTTTCATTTGTTATTACCTTGATATGGTTTGTCTCTGTGTCTCCATCCAAATCTCATGTTGAATTATAATTCCTAGTGTTGGAGATGGGGCCCAGTTGGAGGTGATTGGATCATGCAGATGGTTTCTAACGGTTTAGCACCATCCCCTTAGTGCTGCCTCGTGATTGAGTTCTCATGAGATCTGGTTATTTAAAAGTGTGTAGCACTTTTCTCTTCCCTCCCTCTTCCTCCTGCTTCAGTCATGTAGGACATACTGGCTTCCCCTTTGCCCTTCCTCTGTGATTGTAAGTTTCCTGAGGTCTTCCCAGTTTAGCCCTTTGTACAGCCTATGGAACTGTGAGTCAGTTAAACCACTTTTCTTTATAAATTACCCAGTCTCAGGTAATTCTTTGTAGCAGTGTGAGAATGGACTAAAACACACCTCTGTTATTTAATAAGATAGTTGAATGCAGAGAAGTCAATTAACCACCTGACATGATCATCCTCTGTCTACTTTTGTAGCTCCGAGGTATCTGTTATTAAGACAGTTGTTTTGTGAATGTGTTCCTGATGAATAAGCATGTTCTACAACCACAATAGCCCAAGTTTTACCATTATTTATGATTATATTAGGGTTGTAAGGCCAGAGCAGCTGTTGGAAACAAAAGGGAATGAGTAAAGAAAGTGACTTACAAGTTAAAGGAAAAATTAACGCCTTGCATAACCCTAGGGATAGTGCCCAGTACTCAGATTTGTAATTTAGGCTTTTGCCTTATTTTAATGTAAGAGACTGAGACGCAGAAGTTAAAACTCTGGCCCTTACAGTTACATCATTAGAAAGGAGTTGAAAATCAAGAACTTAATTCTTGACTTCATAACTTTTGTTCTTTCCACTCTATCCTGTTTAGACACTAGAGAATAGGAGGGAGGAAAAGGCATGAGAGCATATTGGGTGCATTTTGAAGGACCTTATGCATTGATATGTAATTGACCTTGGTGTCAGGAACCCTGGCTACTTGTACAGCACAGTTACATCTCCTATTTTGCCTTCTTTTGTTTCTTTACACTTAGAAGCAGTGATAGCCTTTCATTTATTACATACTTTCTTCAAACCTTTTTTTAAAAAATAGCTTCCACATTGCTCTTTCTTTTCATATTCTCTTTTAAGACAATAATGCAAACTATCTTCAGATTTGTAGTGCCAGGGAATATCACATTTATCATATCCTTTGTGTGCACACATACTAAAGGATTAAAAAGAAAAGGGATTTCTCATTCTGGCATTTGTAGCCTTCAGCAGTTAGGTCTAACTTGTGTATCTAGCTATTTGCTCCTTGTTATTTTTCTGCTCTGCACATCCTATACTTCAGTAACATTGGTCTACTTTTTCACTAAATTTGGCTATGTATTTCTTTGCCCCTTCCTTGTGTCCTCATTACTTATTTTTGAATGTTTTAATTTGTAATCCTTACCCATTCTTTATCTCCTACTAAAATTCCTATTGGGAACTGTTGCTGACTGACTTAGGGTGCGTCTTTCACCAGGCATTGGAGAGCCCACCTGGATTCTGCCCCTGTCCTCCACATTCCATGTAGTCCTCTTTCTACCTTCAAATAGTTGAGCCCTTTTTTTTTCTCAGTACCTAGAAAATGCTGAAGCCTTGGGAAAAATTTTATTCTCCCGTTTCTTGGCTCACCAAATTCATTTTCTATTAGCTTTCTTTCAATTCTTTCACTTCAGCCATACTGGACAACTTTCATGATGTACCCTAGACATGCCAAATATACTCCTGCCATGGGATTTTCTCTGCCAGGAACCTTCATGCTCCAGATATCTGCTCCATGAGCCCCTTACTACCTTCAAGTCTTGACTCAAATGTAGCTTTCTCAATGAGGCTCCTTCATTCAACTCCCAGATTAATCTGGCCATGTTTTTCTTTGTCCCTACCCAATCCCCATTCTTTCTACCTTGTTGTTGTTTTCATATCATTTATCTCCTTCTAACATATTTTTAGTTACTTATTTATTAGATATGTTATCTTATTCTCTACCTACTCCCACTGGAATTTAAGCTCCGTTACAAAAGAATTCTTTGTTTCATTTACTGATGTATTGCAGGTACCTAGAAGAATGAATGCTTGGCACATATGGGTACTGAATGTTTGCGGAGTAAATGAATGCTTTTCCATTTCTTTAAAGCAGAAATAATTTCAACCTCCTCAAGCAAACTCTTTTTTTCACTTTAAGCAAATGGAAATTTTGGAAGGAGAGTAGAAATATTTAAATGATCTAGATTCCAGTTAACTCTGCCACTGATGACTTTAGCTCTGAGTGAATAGCAGACTCTTTTGTAAATTAGGTTAAAAAAATGCAGAGAATAATGAAGGTGGATGAGAGTGGAATAGGTTCAGGACCTAGATGCTAAAATGATTCACTTTTTTCCCCTGCTGTTTCAGCAGCAAAAAGTAAGAAAGAGGAAAGTAAAAATTATAGGTAAATTCTGTATTATTGTTGGATGGACCCTGATTGGTGTCTGCACATCAGGAGCAACTAATAGCAAACATACTGTAACATATTTTGTAGGTATTTTTCCTGAAAATTGCTCCTTTGTTTGGTGTTTTTTTTTTAAATTGTGGTAAAATTTATATCATATAAAATTAACCATGAATAATTGTGGCCTTTAGTACAGTCACAGTGTTGTTCAATCATGGCCTCTATCTAGTTCTAAAACATTTTCATTATTCCAAAGTAAAACCTTGGACTCCTTAAACAGCCTCTCTCCATTATCCACTTCCCCTGGCAATCATCAATCTGTTTCCTGCCTATGAATTTTTGTGTTCTGGATGTTTTATATAAATGGAATCACACAATATGTGACTTACTGTATCTGGCTTTCACTTTACATAATATTTTTGAGGTTGCCTTGTAGCATGTGTCAGTACTATGTTTCTTTTAATGGTTAAATTATATTCCATTGTATTTTTATACCATAATTTGTTTATTCATTCATTCACTGGTGGATATTTGGGGGTGCTTCTGCCTTTTGGCTATTGTGAATAGTGTTGTTGTAAACATTGGTGTACATGTATTTGAATACCTGTTTTCAATTCTTTTGGATTAATACTTCGGAGTGTAATTGCTGTGTTATTTGGTAATTCTATGTTTAACTATTTGAGAAACTGCTATGCTGTTTCCACAGTAGCTGAATCATTTTACATTCCCATTAGCAATGTATAAGAGTTCTAATTTCTCCACATCCTTGCCCACGCTTCTTATTTTCCATTTTTTATAGGTGTTGATTTTGAGCGTTAAAAACCTCTAAAGTTTACTGAAAATGATGCTTTTATAAAAGTTTGATGGGCTATAATAGAAAATCAAGTATATTAACCCTTATTCTTACAGAAACTAATAAAGTCTTTAGGGAAATATGAGGATCAAAATAATATTTAATTACAAAGTTTATTGAGTGAATGGTGGCAGAGATTCATAAATATGGCTGAGAAATTTTCAATTTTGCATGAAAGATAGATGTTTTATAGGTCAGCACAATATACAGTATTATATATGTTTGTATTAGTTCATTCTTATGCTGCTAATAAAGACATACCTGAGACAGGGTAATTTACAAAGGAAGGAGGTTTAATTGACTCACAGTTCAGCATAGCTGGGGAGGCCTCAGGAAATTTACAATCATAACAGAATGGGAGCAGACGTGACCTTTTTCACATGATGGCAGGAAAAAGTGCTGAGCAAATGGCGAAAATGCCTTTTATAAAATCATCAGACCTCATGAGAACTCACTACCATAAGAATGACAAGAGGGTAACCAGCCCTGTGATTCAGTTACCTCCCAGGTCTCTCCCACGACATGTGAGGATTATGGGAACTATGGTTCAGTAGGAGATTTGGGTGGGGACACAACCAAACCACATCAGTGCCTTAATAGTGAAGTACACATAAAACATTACTTACATATTTCATTAAGATTATATAAAGATTGTTCACCTAAGCTGCTATAATTTATTCATGATAAAATAATTATGTTACAGGGAATTTAGAAAATTGATGAAAGAAAAAAAATACCACCCTAAACTCCACTACTCTATTCAATTTCATTGTAGAATTTGGATAAATTACCTTTAAGCTTTTCAAAACTTTTATGTTTTCTAGCACTGTTTATAACAATATATATGCATAGTTATTTCCACATGTTTCTCATGCTGTTAAATAGCCTTTATAATATCTTGACTGACCATATAGTATTACTTTAGTCATTATATCACAGCTATTAGGTATATTTAAAAATCTTTTGGTTTTAATTGGGATAGTTAGAAAATCATCATGAAGGAGATAGCTTCACCTTGCCCACTCCATACATACTTCATTTCTTGGCTTAAGTGTCATCTCTGAGAAATGACTTCTGTGACTTCTCAGATTGTCATAGATTTTGGATGTAACCCCATAATGCCCTTTATTTTTCATTCATAGTACTGGTTTGTAATTCTAATAAAATTTTTAGTTGTGTGAGTGCTTAGGAACTATGTCTTCTGCCTACTCTACTCCTTTTACTCAGGGCAGTGTCTTATGTTTATCATTGCTTAATAAGCTTGTTGGATGGATGATTGAATGAACAAACAGGGAGGGGAAGTCAAGAGTGTGAACAAAGGCACTGAGACATGTACTGCTGGAGTGTTTGGGGAAATATGTTGGCTTGGGAGCTAAAGATCAACAATGGAGTATACCACACTGTGTTTGAGAATGAGGAGATGTATATGGGACAATGTCATTGGAAGATGAACCTAGAAAGAATTGTGTTTACATTAGGGAGGTCTTCATATGCAAAATCTAGGCTTTTATATTTTCTTCTGTCACTTATGTTTATAAATGATTTAAAATATTAAATTATGTTGTCACAAAGTTTTAAATGTTTTGAATAGAGATATAACATATTATAATCTATGTTTTAGCATGACACCTTGGTGTCACACAGCTCTGTGTTGCAGTAGGTAAAGTATAGAAACTGGAATATCAATTAAGAGACTACTTTATTACCAAGGGCATTGGTGATGAATTCCTGAATAGGTTACTTCCATGGGAGTACATTAGATATAAAAACTCTTTGAGGAAGTATGATCAACCAGGTTTAGACAATCATTAGCTGGTAGATTTTGGGAAGAAAGCAGAGCATGGAATGATTTAGTATTATGAAGTGAATCAGGCTGGTGTCTGTAGATTTTAGGCTAAAGATAAATGGGTTTTATTTTTATCCACTTGACTCAATATACTTTTGTGGATCTCCGCTACAGATTATATTACAAGTTGGCAGTGTTTTTCTATACAAGGCTGAATAGTAAATAATTTTGTTTTTGTAGGTCATATGGTCACTGTCACAGCTACTCAGCTGTGCTATTGCAGTGTGAAAGCTGCCACAGACTCTGTGTAAACTAATGGTCATGTCTGTGTTCCTCTTATACTTTATTAAAACAGGTACCAGAGTGGTCTTGGCCCATATGGCTATAGTTTGCTGACCCTGGTTATATTACTGAGGTTTTATATCAGATTATATTATTAAATTGTAGTAGATCCCATTGTAGGTTATGTGATTTCCTTCAACAATGAGCACTACAGGTAGAACTGCATATATAGACTTTTGTATCTGTTAGGTTTGTTGATTCCCGTCTCCCAGATATTTGCAACTAAATGTTGCTGAACAGAATTTATGGGAGGCTGTTGTTTTAGACTAAGCTTTTGCACTTGACCTCAACAGACCAGATCAAACCAGAATGGAGTCACTTGTGCTAGGTGTCATGTAATCAAACTGAACTTTGACATGGGCCAGTTTTCCAAAAAATAGGAGATTCACAGAAGGGGCCTGTATTACCTAAGCCTCTGTGATAAGGAAGGGACCTATTTTACCTGAGCCCCTATGATAAGGAAGTCACCTGTTTTAACCCTATAAAGAAAGTAACTCTAAAATGACCGGTCTGTTTTTTGTTCCCTTTTTCTGTTTTCTTTAACTCTTCTCTACCTATAAAGTCAACCATCTCTGCTCAGTTTGTTGTGGCACTTTTCTACATTTTTAGATGAGATACTACTTGATTCATGAATTGCTTATAGAAGCCAATTTGAGGTTGGGCGCGGTGGCTCAAGCCTGTAATTCCAGCACTTTGGGAGGCTGAGGAGGGCGGATCACGAGGTCAAGAGATCGAGACCATCCTGGCCAACATGGTGAAACCTCGTCTCTACTAAAAATACAGAAAAAAATTAGCTGGGTGTGGTGGCGTGTGCCTGTAGTCCCAGCTACCCGGGAGGCTGAGGCAGAAGAATTGCTTGAACCCGGGAGGCAGAGGTTGCAGTGAGCCGAGATCGTGCCACTGCACTCCAGCCTGGTGCCTGGTGACCGAGCAAGACTGTCTCAAAAAAAAAAGAAGCCAATTTGATCTTTAAATGGAATTTGTTGAAACTTGCTTTCTCTTTTATTTTTTCTTTTCTTTCACTGACAGAGAAAGGGTATAGAAAGAACCACATTAAGAAGTTTGATCAGAAAATGTAAGCATGTACTGGTGAGATAGTTCACACCTACAGTCTCAGTGCTCTGGAAGACCAAGATAGAAGGATCGGTTGAGGCCAGGAGTTTAAGACCAGCCTGGGCAATATAGCAAACAAACAAACAAGAAAACCTGACCCATATATAAGAAAACACACTGGTTATGATAACACATGCCAGTAACGCTAGCTACATGGGAGGCCAAGGACACTTGATGAGGCTTCAGTGAGCTATGATGACACCACTGCATTTCAGCCTTGGTGACCAAGTGAGACCCCATCTCTAAAAAAAACAACAACAAAAAACTAAGTGTGATGGGAGTGTCAAAGGGAAGCTAGGTAGAAGTACAGGGACTAGAGATTATCTGAGTGTTAAGAACAGGCTTCTTGGACACAAAAAGAGTAGAAAATGTGGAATTATAAATGCTACCTCTTGGAATAAAGACCTTGTAGAAATAGGTCCAATTCTACAGTGTCAAAGAATTGTCCAGCCAAGGAATTGGGATGAAATAATGGAAAATAAACAAGATTCTAATGTAGAAATTAACAATGAAGCCAGGAGAAAGGCATTGGCTTTGGAATCAGAGTACCTGGTTGGAATCTTATCTCTATAGTGTTTTGACTTGGGATGAATTTTCAGTCTCTTTCAGTTTAACTTTAATTTTCTCATCTGAAAAAGAGAATACTACTTATAGGATTATTAAGAGATTGTGTCTATTGAGTGCCTGGCATGATACCTGATTCACATTACTCCAAAAATGGCAACTAGTATTATCATTATCATATTAATTCCATTTTATTTTTATTGCATTATGGCAAAGAAGTAAAGTAGCTATCACAGCTGTTATGAATAGGACATTGGACTGTATTCTGAATTCCCTTCCATATGTAGGACTCCTTTTTATGGCTATTGCAAATTTCTTTAGTAAAATACATTTATACTTCCGAATTGACAATGTAAAGCATTTTTGCTTTACATTGCTTTACAGTAAATAATGATAAATTATAAATAATGATTTTATGGGATTTAATGCAAAGCAGGTGTTCTGGTTTTGTTTTGTTTTGTTTTGTTTTTGGGTTTTTTTTTTGTTGTTTTTGGATACAGAGTCTTGCTCTGTTGCCCAGGCTGGAGTACAGTGGCGTGATCTCAGCTCACTGCATCCTCCACATCCAAAGCTCAAGCGATGATCCTCCCACCTCAGCCTTCTGAGTAGCTGGAACTACAGGTGTATACCACCAAGCTCAAAACAATTGTTACTAGTAATATATGAAACTCTTCTCTTCCTCCTCTTCTGCCTCCTCCTGCTTCTCTGTCTTTAAATCACAGATTTGGATTGTATCTGATTGTACTACATCAAAAATATTACTTCCATTCATGAAATAGTGCAGTAACCAGGGTTAATGTTTTCCATTGGTTTATTTCAAAATAGGAAAGTATTAAGAGAATCATGGACCATGCAGAGTTAAAGTTAGAGGAGATTGCTGTTTATGATAATGACATTTCCTTAACTTCCATTGAAAGCTATTCAACACGAACATGTGACTCTTACTAATTGTAATGCATTACAGTACCCCATAGTCTATAAGAGTGTTCACCTCTGCACTCTGCCTGTCCAGCTGTTGTCTTGAACAATTATCAGCGAGTTATTATTCCCAGTATGAGCTGTGTCATGCTCGAAAGTGGGATGAAAAAAATGTTAATGAGCATGCATGAATGTTGGCTGATGAAGGTTAAGTGGTTGCAGATATGCCCTCTGCATTCTTTCCTGTGAATGCTCAGACTGAGGCAATGGGTTCTGATGAGGGATTACAAACAAATGGTGCTGATTGACAGTTCTTGATTTAACATTAAAATGGTATCTAAAGGCAAATTCTGTGTTTCAGCTGAATAACAGACACAATGTTGTTGACCCCTGGGTGCAACTCAATACTTTAGCATCCATTTTATTTTAAGAGTTTTTTTTCCCCAATCATACCACATTTTCAAATGTTCTCATTTTTGTATTACATTTTATTTTAAAGTTGTGCCTTGCAGTAGTGGTATAGTTTTTTAAAAAAAACCATTAACATTCATTATGTACTTACATTTTTAGAATGATAACTTTGCAATTTTAAGTATGATTGAATTAAGATATTGTACACAATAGCTGTCTAAGTAGGTAAGCATGGGCCAGCACTCATCAGCAACATGTTTGTTTCTCTTTGTGTGTTTGCGTGTATTTTAAATGATGACTCAACTGCTTTTTTAGCATTTCTTTATTTGTATGCTACTTCAAACTAGCCGTCTATGTACTCTTTAGGAACTTTTAAAATTTATTGTTGTGAACTTTGCATTTCATTTGTCATCTATTGAGCATAAACTTCAAATACTTTTTTTTTTTTTTTGAAGAAATGAACAATGTAAGGAATAGAATCAGGTAGTATTCGGGAGGCTTCTTTCTCTCACCATTTTCCCCATTATTAATAATCCTGGACTTGGTATACAAACTGGAATCTGTGCTTTGTAAACTGTAAAATGTGCAAATACTTGTTTTTACTGAAGTATTTTAGCTGATAGGACAACATATAAGGAGCACAGTGCTTTGCAACATGTAACAGAAGTACAAAAAAGTGGAAGATTGTTAAATCATCATAGGATTGTAAAGTTACTATATCGTAGCTATCATTTTCTCATTTAATGATGAAAAATTTGAGAGCTAAGTATGGAAGTCATAAAAGTGTTGCCAATAGAAATATCATTTGACATATTTGGGTTATTTGTTGATCATTGAGAAATATTTTCTTATTTTTTATGTGCCCTATGGAGATAGCTCCCTATAATTCACTGCCTACTTAATGTATAAGCTTTCAGTAATAAGCCAGAGTGGTGTTCTTTGTTTTTTCTTTGTAAGCATATTTTTAATAGGTGAAGCTTGCTTTTAAATTTTAATTCATAGGTTTTTAATTTTTTCTGATAAAATTATTCATAATTGTTCTAGAAAATGCTTGTAAATTAACCTTGAGTTGTGAAGAAAACAGTACAGGAATACTCACCTGTACCTCTTGACCCTGGTTCTCACATCAGTATTCTGCTGTGAAAAAGAGCCTTTCTGTTTCCTAGCCTAGCAGCTTTGTGCTTAAGGACTATTTCTTCTCAGAGTTCTATAATTCCTATTGTATTAAGTGCTTAAGCCTTAGTGGTAGTATGGCCTTTTTTTTTTTTTCTGCCAGCAAGTGAAATTGGATATACAAGTCATATTCCCTCAATGCTAGTTGCTACTTAGTACTTTACCTAGGATTGCAGCTATCTGCCATCAGTAAGCAGGGCTCTAGTTTTGTTATTGGGTCCATCATGGCAAGTCATGCAGCCGGTTGACTAGTTATTAGCCAAGCAACAAATAATATTGGATGCCTCTCCCATTAAAGGTACTGTCCTAGCTCCTGGGATACAATGCTGAGCAGATAACTTCTTACTTTCCTGTAGTATATAATCTAATAGAGAAGATGGAAAATAAATAGGCCAACAAAAATGACTATAGTTTTTTAATGTGCTATGAAAGTAAATGAGCAAAGTGTGATGAGGGGTGTGTTTAGAGAGGATAGTCATGGGAAGTCCTCAGGTTGGAAAGAATCTGTGATCTAGGCTCCATCAGAAGTTTAGTGTGACTGGAGACAAGGGCAGGAGATGAGATTTCAGATGTGGATTGTTTGGAAAAGCTTCAAATAAACATTTGAGTTGTTTTGAAGAATAAGTGTATTATTTTTGAAAGCAGCAAGGAAGGAGGAGGCCAATCTGGCAGGAGTGGTGGGGACAAAGAAAGTGTTGGCACATCATTGAAATGCCCCTATCCTAGGGCATAATTATGTGGACATAGATGATGGCGTTGCTGACCTGCAAGACGGAGTGGTGGCTATATAAGTTAGTTAGTGGCTAGTTATGAGCCTGGAAAGATTACAAAAGGCAAGTTCTTTCCAGATGTTTTGCCTCTTTCTAGATGGAGGTGTAAAGAATAATAACTCTTTTTTTTTTTTCTGAACACACAGAAAAGTTGCTGGAAACAAGTTAGTGTTAAACACAGTTTTTATTCAACTGTGTATTGACAATAAATGTACATATTTAAACCAATAAACTATCAAAAATCCCATTGTATGCAAGGTATGGGTAGCAGTAGAAGTCAAATCTATCAATTTCTCTTTCCAAATAGAATCCTTACAATTCTGCTTCCCTCTAAGGATTAGTTTGTCTTGTGTTGCAGAGATGCACAGAAATTTCTGTGTGATAATTTTTGAAACAAGTGTTCCTATTCTTCAGTTGCCTTCCAGAGAATAAAACTGGAAATGCCTAAAGCTTTTGGATTCATCTATTTTTTTAGTCAACTTTTCTTGTATACTCTATGGAAAACTTATTCAGAACTGTAGTTTGCTTCTTTTTCTATATGTATACAAATGCACATATTTATATTTAGGAAATAACTCTTCATAGAGGAGAGAGGAAAGGAATGCATTCCAGTTCTGTCCCCTGTTAATCTTTCATGGCCTACGTGTAATACCTTTTACGCTGTGAAGATTTTTCTGGTCCATCTACTGAGATGTTATTGCCTCTTTTAACTTTCTAAGTGCTCCATCATTTTTTTTTTTTGAAACAGTGTCATGCTCAGTTACCCAGGCTGGAGTGCAGTAGCATGATCATCACTCACTGTAGCCTTGAATTCCTGGGATCAAGGGATCCTCCTGCCTCAGCCTCTCTAGTAGCTAGGACTACAAGTATGTGTTACTATGCCCAGCTAATGAAAAAAATTGTTTTGGTAGAAACGTGGTCTTGCCATGTTGCCCAGGCTAGTCTTGAACTCTTGACCTCAAGTGATCTTTCCACCTTGACCTCTTGAAGTGCTGAGGTTGCAGGCGTGAGCCACCATGCCCAGCCTCCATCATATTTTTCTTGATTGGCTTCAAGGAAATAGTAATAATTGTTATTATTAATTAATATTAGTGAGACCTCAAATAATTGAGGCTAATCAAAGTCTTTAGTCATTGAAAAATTTACTAAACTTTTAATAAACTTTTACTGGGCTTCTGATAAAATAAATATAAAAATTTGCTTGAACGCTATAACACTTTTTACTTTATATGAATGATTATATTATTGTATAATTTTATATCTTCACATCTTATTGTTCCAATTTAAATTGAAGTTCTTTAAGAGCAAGTCTTACATTTGACTTTTCTGTATTCTTCTGTCGAGATCCTAACTCAGTAACTTGAGAGTGAGTGAGTGAGTGAATGAATGAATGAATGAATGAAAGAAATAGATTAAGATTTTCTTCATCATGACAAGGAAGCCCCAGAGGAGCTCTATATTGAGAACTGTTATAGTTTCAGTTGCTGTTATTGTTCTAACAGGGCTTTCTTGCTCCCGTGTGTCTGTCCCTCCTTCCCCAGGAAAGGGAGTTTGGTAAAGTAAGAGTGGCCTAGAACCAGGAAACCAGTTTCTTGTCTTGAATCTACCACTAGGTAGCTGTGTGGCCTTGGAGAAATCAATTCTCCAGGCCTTAGTTACATATCTATAAAATAAGAGTTCTTGGTAGCTTAACATTCTAGGATTCTTTGAAACTGCTGATGTTAAGAAATAAACTGCCAAAATAACTTTTTTAAAAACCAAAAAGCCCATTTTATTCAGACTTAATAAAAGAGGAAATGTGCTAATGGTGGTAAATTGATCATATTTCTTTTCTCATAAGAAAAGGAGATTATTACATAGGCACATTTAAAAGTAGATGCAACAAATGCTTATATATGGAAAAATATACAAGAATTTTTACTTTAGTAATATTGGTAGCAAAGATTTATAAACAACTTAAATGCTCATTAATAAGGAAAATAGCTAAATTATGATATGTAGCCAAATTATGGTACCAGGTGATATGCTGTGAAGCTGTTAAAACAAATGTGGTTGATCTAGACATAAGAACATGGAAAATTACACTAGGTTTATTGCTTCGTGAAACAAACAAAGTGCAAAATAATGTATATGGTATAAGCTCATTTAATTAAGAAAAGAAACCCTAAATTGTGTATTTGTATACATGTGTATACCTTTTTTGTTTATGTATGCTCTTATACACTTATATGTATAGCCTTTCAGACAGCTACCGGAAGTAGCTTTTGCTAACAAAAGCTATCTTTTTAATAGTTTCCTTTGGGGAATATTTGTATTAATGTGTGGGAAAACTTAACTTTTTAAAAATTGAACTTCTATATTGTTTGAATTGTTTTACAATGAACTTTTAAAAATTAATATCTTTTCCTGGGGGCAAATCTTGAATAATATGACAGTTAACTGGAATAGCATGTTTAGTTTTTTAAAAATCCTTAAATATTTTGATGTGTATTGTTTAACTAGAAAATAAAAAGGCGACTTTGCCTTAGTCAATATAAATGAATCTAAAGAAAAAATTGTAGCAAGTTCTGTGAGTCTTTTGTTTTAGTTTTAAACAGTTACAGCTTAGAAATGACCTTAGCTTTTCAAAGTGAAAGAAATTTTTGTCAAGCATATTACATACACAGGGTTCCATTATTTCAGTAAACTCCATTCAGAAAGCAATATATTTGATAGTTAATTATTCCAAATGGTGCCTGTGATCAAAAGGGACGCTCATTTATAATGAAGGAAATCTGTGTAATGGTTATCCTGAAGAATGTTTGCTCAAGTGTGAGGATGGAAGTAATTGATAAAGTGAAAAATCATATATATCTTCCTTAGCCTTAGAAGGAGCAGCTTGAGAAAAGCGGAGAAATTATTATGGGCATTTGAGAAACTAAGCAAAAATAGCTAAGTATGGGGACAAGATGTTAAATTTGATAATTTGAGATAAGGTATTATATAGGTCAGTGGAAATACATGTTTTATGTGTTATAACCCCTTTGGGCCTTTGCATGTACATATTTGGAAGAAATAGAGTTTTTTTTTACAGTCCTTCCCACTGCTTATTTTTTGAAATTTGAAATGTAATATTTTTGGCTAGCATAGATGTTTTTCCTAATCAAGTTGCAGGGGATTTTATATCCAATGAGAATATTCAGTTGTTATTTGAAAAATCTAATACGATGTAGTAAATATTTTTGAAAATATGTCCACTGACTCTTTTCATGCTTTTACATCTCCCATTAACCACTTACAAAGCAAGATATTGTCACAAGCACACTTGTCTAAATGTACCATGCACTATTTTTGTTCTCTAGGGCTTGCCTCCTATTTGTAGGGGCTACTATGAGACAGTCTTCTGTGGTGATCCAGACAAGGAGCTGGCCACAAATACCCTCTGCTCTGGGCACTCCAGTATCTCTTTAGTCTTCTATTATTCCCCAGGTAACTCTCCTCCAGCCCTGTCCCATGAGGGAGGAGGAAGAGAGCACACCCTTCAGAAGTGTATCTGAATTCCGATTTTGTCCTTCTTATCCCCTGCGAGGTCTCCCTTGGCTCAGGAAAGGCTTTTGTGTCTTCCCTATGTCTGATACTCTGTCCTTTTCTCATATGCTGCCTCCTTCCTAGCCACTGCTTACAGTAGGACCCTGTTCTCAGTTTTATATAGTTAAAGGAATGTTTTGTGACTGCATTATTTTTTTTTTCCTGTAAGTACCTAGCTTTTGCAATTGAACCATATAGCTTTCAAGACTTTTGTCTCACTGTAGATATTAACAGAAATCTAATTTTATACTCAGTGCTGAGGAATGACCTCTTATTCTAAGGTTTATCTTTTCTCCCCGGAGGAAATAAATGCCATTGATCCTGAAATGGCAAGGCTATGGGACAAATTTCAGGAAAGAAAAATATTAATCTCCAGTTATCATCTCCAATTATTATCTGGCTCCACTTTCTCTGCAGGGTAGAATGAATCTTAGTCATTCTGCTTTTAATTCCATTTAGTTCTTTTGTCATCACATTTGCAGTTTCTACTGATGGACTTGATAGGCTTTGAATGGCCAGGATCACATAAGCAAAAGAATGAGTGTCCGGCATCCTCATGTTCATTTGCCAGACCCTTAGCCTCTTATAGATTAGTTTTCTTATTGGAAAATGAGTTTTTTTAAATTAGATAATATTCCACTGTCCATTTTAATTGGAAAAAAAGGATTTGAGTCTTTCAGAAATTCAAGAAATTATATGAAATACAGATTTGATATTTCTAACATGAAGTAAAAGTCTAGCATATGAATATGATTTATTAAAGCATTTTAGAGATTAGAAATTTTGACATGAATCAGAAAGTCTCAGTTAATAGGTATTTCTGGATGTCAAAGGTGTTGTTCTGTTTAGTATTGTGTTTCCTGTTCTGCATTGGCTTGTTGGTGTATGCCTTTCAAACAATAACTTTTACTGTCTGACATTTTCGTGAGGCATTTGAAGTTAAAGATAGTTTTTAATTAGTTAGGTTGGGGAGTTTACAGTAAGGGATATTTCAGTTCTTCTAAAGATTCTTCTTCACTAAGATCTTAATTCTCCTCTGCCCAAGTGTCAGGTGGCCAAACATAATTGTGAAATAATTGAGTTTAAAGTGAGATTTCTAATACAATTTAAGCCACTGCATTCCCACTAATGAAAGGTTACCTTGCTCCCCATTTCACAGTATAGCTCTGTTAAGTATGTTCTTTTTAATAGCAGATTTGGTTGTTATGCTGAAGGTAAGATTTTGGGGATGGGGGGAGGTGCTGGGCAGGCTTGAAAACATTGGGAGATTTTGCTTTTATAAATAGCCTAACTTTATATATGGACATTGGCAAGTGGATGAAAGTATTGCTTGTTTTGTGTTCTTTGGATTTTTTGCTGGGGCTTGGAGGATTATAAACCATCCAGGGATTTCTGAAACCTGACTTGGCTTAGCTCTCTATTTTTCCTGTGGGATTCCTTGGTGAGATACACACACACACACACACACACACACACACACACACAATTCCTTGGTGAGATACACACACACACACACACACACACACACACACACACACACACCTCATTCTCCCTGTACATGCATATACATATTTATTGTTTTACTAGAAAATAAAAAGGTGACTTTGCCTTAGTCTATTTAAGTCAATATGTATATACAAAGATCTATAACAAACCTAGATAAAGAGCCATTTTATTGTTAACTTGGCTTTTGTCTGAATATTCCAAATACATCTCACTGGTCTCTGGTCCTGGGTAAATGGTTTGAGGCTTTTAAACATAAGGATGGCTTGAATTTTCTTTCCAGAATCTAATTCTGTACCTTATCCATGTGTCAGCTATCTTTATGCAACAAAGAACAAGAAACTGAAGAGGGTCAGTTTCTGTATAGGAAAAGATGAAGATCTTCCTTTCATGTAAAAGTCTGCCCCGGCTTTATCACTATGCATCTTTATTGACAGAGTAGTTGATACGGGCTACTATAAGCTTAGAAATCTGAGAGCTGGGTATTCAAGAAAATAGAAATGTGATTATGTTCTTGTAACACTGAATTGCCCAAGAATGAAATTCTGTGTACAATTTGGAGAGTAATCCGAGTGATAGGTAGGAGAGAAATCATTTTTTTGTAACAGCATTATCTATACCATTATATAAATAGTCAAACCATGTTTGAGTTTGAAGTGTGTGGTGAATAAGCGCCAGCTCTGCCTTTGAACAGCTCTTGGGAAAGAACATACACATTTTAAATGATCCCAGTTTGATCTAATTAATTTTACAGCCACTTAGATTTTTGTTCTTCAATTGACAAAGCAAAATATTGACTACATCATTCCTATATAAATTTTCAAATCAAAAGGTCAAATTAAAATGAGTGATTTAAAATCAAGCCTCATAAAGAAATTTTTTCTATTTTGTTTTAGTTAAGTATACATGACAAAAATTTCCTGTTTTAACCGTGTTTAAGTGCACAGTTCTGTGGTATTAGCAACATTGTGCATCCATCAGCACCACCGTCTTTAGAACGTTTCATCTTCTCCAGTTGATTCTCTGAACCCATTAGACATTAATTTCCCCATTCTCTACTCTCTCATAGAAAGATCATTTTAAAAAATATTATTTTCTATTCACAGTATAAAATGAATCCTGCTAATCTTCCTTTAACCTCACTTCCTTATACTACTAGGGAAATGTATATGGAACATTTGTGTTGCAGTTAGATGGTACAGTGGAAAAGAGGTCTGTATGTGAGCTGGGCATTTTATTAATTTTTTTTTTTTTTTTTTTCAAAACAAGGTCTCCCTCTGTTTCCCAGGCTGGAACACAATGGCATGATCTTAGCTCACTGCAGCCTCAAACTCCTGGGCACAAGTGATCCTCCCAGTTAATCCTCCCTAGTAGCTAGCACTACTATGCCCAGCTAATTTTTAAGTTTTTTGTAGAGATGAGTGCTTGCTTTGTTACTCAGGCTGGTCTTGAACTCCTGGCCTCAAGCAATACTCCAGCCTTAGCCTTCCAAAGTGTTGGGATTACAGGCCTGTGCCACAGCAAGCCGGGTGTTATAAATAGCTATGTAGGATGTATACAACACAAGCTCCAGCCAGAGGTAAGATAATATAGAAGTACAAGTTTTAAAAGCCTAGATTAATAAATATTCCAAATTCAGGAGCTTGTAGGGACGGAAATTAGCATAGATTAGTTGATTCTAGAACACAGATCAGGCAAATAATGGAACTCCAATTAGCTAGACTAATTGGACACTAGAATGATCTGTAATGCTACTTGGAGCATTATTCTTAGAGTACAGAAGAATAAAGATTCAGTAACTGAGAAATTGGGCTAGTGATTTGAATTCCGAACTGAGCTATCAAAAACAAGAACATAAAAGCAGAGAGAGAGAGGATAACTACATATCAGGAAGTCTGGATAATAAAAGTTGAGTTCAGTTGATGAAATACCTAGGTATTGTCTCTAACTTCTCCTCCTCTTTCCTACCCTGGCACACCCACACCAATGCCTCACATAATAAACCATTTCCTCCCGTCCCCTCCCCTCCCCTCCCCCGCCTTCCTCCTCTTCCAATACAAGATCCATAAAATTATGGGCATGCTATCATCAAATATAGAAGTAAGTTTATTATAAAATTCTGCTACTTAGGCTTGACCATTTTGCTGTCAGTGTAGTTCTTTTTGGTATTTTGGAATAATGATCACTTTGTGTCTGATCACTTCTCTTCTATCAAGTTTTGGATAATCACTCTGTTTTGATGATTGTATTCTGTTTTCCCCAGAGATACACCAGGATGGTCTGTCCATGATTTAATATGGCATTGATTTTTATCTGTTGGTTAATATAATGTATTATTACTTTTTCTAGTCTCAAGTTGCTTAGCATTGTATGTACAAATACTAGTAAGTTGGTTTATCAACTATTTCCATTTGACACCATGCTAGAGATCCAGAAATACCTGTGTTATCATTTGGATTTAATTCTTGTAAATTAGGAATGTACACTGAGTTCTCATTCATGACTTTTCCCATCTCTGGTCCATTCTCTTATATATGCCTTCTTATGTCATGCTTTAACTTTCAGACTTGGCTTTGTAATTTCTTTTAGCAGAGATATATTTCTACCTTTTGATGCCATCAGATAACATATGGGAGAGTGTTACACATAAAAATAGTGGAAAAATATTTTTTATGAATATACATGAGTTATTCCATGATTGGGTAACACCAGCATTCAAGAAGAATTCATAAGGGCCAGATACTAGAAGTATTTCTTATGGTGGGGAGATTTTAAAGACATAAAAATTTAGGGATTTTTTTGAGAAGTTGTGATGAGCCAAAGAGAACAGGATTCAGTTTTCTTTCAGTCGTGTTTTTAACTCTCCTGATATCTTCTACTTTCTTCCCTCAGTCTTTAGATCTATTCAGTCAGAGCTCATCTCAAATTGTAATGAACCCAATTAACACTAAGATATATGTGATAAACAGGCTTAACTTTTCAGGATTATTTTTCTCCCTAATGCACAGCTTGTGAATTTAAAAAGTTGTTTAATCTGTGAATTTGAATGGTGTTAATATTTTATTTCATTTGAACTCTTGTTTTCTGCTAGTTAAATCTTTGGTTTTGAGGGGGCAATTATACCCAAGGGAACCTCAAGGAAATGGTTCTTTTTGTAAGGATCATACTTTTGAGATGAGCAAAGTTACTAATTATTATTATTTGGAAGGTCCTTGGAGATTAAGCAGTTTTTATGAAATATTTTGGTTTTTAATTTCATATAGGAATAAAGAGGTAGGTAAAGCATTCTTTAGGTCAACTTGGTAAAAGTGGTTACTGTTTTGAGATATATACTTTATTTTTTAATGGAATATTTCTTAATACTTTAATAGTTCTTTTGTACATATAAGAATGGTTTAAAAAATCTAGATATACCCATAATTAAGGATTTATTAAGTAGTGAGTTTCTTATTCCTGTCCATGTAGGATTTGAATTGCAGAGAAAAGACCTTCAAGACTATTTGTTTCGTGACATTGTCTACTAAAACAGAATGTCACGGAAAGAGAAATATGCATTTATCTGCTACATTTTTGATGATTGCTACAGTTGAAATAATCTGTTCCACAAAATTTTATTTAGTGCTTCAGCTACTCTTCCTGTATATTACATAATTCTTAGCCTTGAATGTCAAACAGACTTCTTTTTGCTAGTAAAATACTGATTAGTTATGGCAGTCATATATTAGTATTTAAATAGAAAAATAGCCTATCTGTTTCTCCCCTGATTATTTTATGTGTAGTTAGGTACATACCCATTTGTTTATGTGCCTAGAAATATTAAAACTTGGTTTGAGAGATCAGATATGACTAAAGTGATTTATACAATTGTAGTTTTCAATACCAAAGCATTTACTTTGATGTTTTCCCAGGAGTCTATTGCCAACTTACAAAAACATTCCAGTTTTTTTTTAACTTTTTTTTCCCCTGTGTATTCTGTATCATCTGGGTTTGAGTTACCTAAATCTTTGAAACCATATTGTCCTATCACAACCACCAGTATTGTTAACTCAGAAATTTAGGTTTTTTTCCTCTGTCATTTGCCTATTCTCCATTTCTGACCTTTAAGATTATCAGGTGCATTCCATTCTACTATATGGCTGAATAGATGAACCCTATCCAAAGTTACCCACTACTTGAGAGGTAGTGATAGGTGAATTCTTGACTTTCCTTTGGAACTAGAGTCATCCTTATGTATTTGCAGGGGATTAATTCCAGGAACCCAACAGATAACTAAAATCTACACATACTCAAGTCCTAAGGTTGGTCCTGCCTAGCCTGCAATTGGCCTTCCATATCCACAGGCTTTGCTTCTTGAGAATACTGTAGTTTCAATCTGTGTTTGGTTGCAAATGGAGATATGTCAATATGGAAAGCTGACGATATTTATTGAAAAATATCTGCATATAAGTGTACCTGTGCAGTGCAAGCATTTGTTGTTCAAGAGTCAACTGTATAGTTATTTCCCAAAATTTTAAATCCTGCTCATTGTGTTCTAGAGACTAAACATTTCTCTTCCCTCCCTCAGGCCTATTCAGTTTCCCACTAACTGTTCTGGTGAACATGTATAGCAAGGAAAGATTTAGATCAAGTGTAAATGCAATGTGTGGGGAGTTATCCTTCTAAAGCACTTAGTTGTAGACTACTTTTCTCATGCAGATTCCCTGTCCCAGAGGATGCTCTAGGCTTTGCATCCTCTAGGTGGTCAGTTCCTGGTCTCAGGTCTGCTCATAGCCAAGCCTTCCGTGCCACCTTCAGCAAGTAGCTTATATTCTCTGTGCTTAGGTTTCCTGATTTATAGAATGAGGTGGTTAAAGTCCATACTGAAGGGCTGTTCTGGTTCAAAAATTTATATCTTTTAAATTTTGATACTCTTTATCAGCCTCTTAGAATCTCATGAGTTAGAAAGCAAAGAAAAATGTCAAAAAATGTATAGATGTCTCCCCACTCCTAACTCCATTTGAGTCTGTTAGAAACTGGTATTTTTCATTTTCTAGATAAATTATTTGCTTACTTAATTTTTTTAGTTGAGTTGAATTTATTGTCTTCTCTGTGTCATAGAGAAGAATGCTTGCTTATTTTCATAAATATGCCTACTTATTTTCATCCTCTTAAGGCTAGTCTAATTGCAGTCTATTTAAAAAGGGAATTTATTATAAACATTAATATGTAAAATTTAATAATATTTATGCTAAAGGCATACCAGAAAAAAACTTAAAATACTTAATATTTTTGATACATACTGTCATAAGATACATTTAACCAGGGAACACCAACAAAAGCAGAATAAACACTTATTAGTAACATTTACTGATTTTAAATACTCAATGATAGAAGGAAAAAACTGGATTTTATTATCTTTTATGCCTATACTGACTACTAATACATTTAAAACTGCATATTCTGAGATGTTTTTTCTTTTGCAATGGTTAAATAATGTGTGATAACACTTACATGGAGTCTTACTCCTAAAAAGCTGTGTTTTTAATCAATCTGATTAGTATATAACAGAAAAGGAATGGGAATAATATGTATAACCATGTGCCATGTAATTATGATTTTTAAATGGAAAATTTAGTATGAAAGAAAAGATTTTGAAAGGAGATTCTTTATATAATTTTGTGGCTATTTTTGAAATGTTGAAAATAGAAAATGAAGTGAAAATGTAATTAAAAAAGACTTTTTCAGTTCATGGCTCTTGGCAACATAGAAACTTTTGTCATCTTAGACTTCATTTTGACATAAAACCCTTATAAAATGCGGCATATGCTGTGTTTGTGATCAGAACAGTTTTTGAACAGTATTAATCTTCTCTTGGAAAAATGGAGCCTTACACAGCATCTCTAGGAAGTAAGATTAAACACAGACCTCTAATGGCAACAAAGCTAGATCACAAGTATAGATGGCACTAATAATCTGACTTTATGATTCAGAGTTTCATGTTATACTTGTGAAAATCTAGTCTTTCAGCGTCCATGTATTTTGTACTGGCTTTCGAAGAGTAGCTCCACTGATTCATGGGATTGAGTCTAAAGTGTACTTTACTCTTGAATGCTAAAGTGTGTTTATGGACTCTGATTGTACTCTTCTTTGTCACCACTGGGGGAGGGTTACATGAAGGTATTTATCATCTCATTTCATTTTCACAACTACCCATAGAGGGCCAGTGTGTCTGTATCATAGATGAGCAATCATAGCCATAATGAGGTTTAGTGACTAGTATGCTGCGGGGCAGGATGTAGAACCTTCTGTCAGGATTCCAGGCCTGAGTTCCCTGAAAGAGGACCCTGCCCTTCCTCCAGTCATACTATTATTTTACAGAGGTATTGCCAGCAGGGCTAATGGAAATAGTAGTTTGTATAAAAATTTCATTCTCATTAAATGTCCTCCTTTATTTTCATTCATATTTAATAATCCTTATTTTTGCCAACATTTAGAAGCTGCTTTATCAGTGATCTTTGCATAAAACATTTTTGCTGGTTTTGCACTGATGCAGCCCTGATTGCATTAAAAAAAACTTTTGTTATCTCTCAATATGAAAGATTTTTCCAAATCAATCTTTTTGGATAATAGACTCATTATCTGGCTTCATATCAACAAAAAAGTATGTCTGTCTCTTTTTTTTTAAATCTGTTGTTTTCTCTCTTAGTTCACTTCTTTGTATCCCTTTGTCTATATTCTCACTATTTAAGTTCCATTGATCCTTTGTCCCAACAATGCTATGACTACACAATAGCAGCAAAGATGGGAGAAGAGGATTAACTAACTGAGTATATACTCTTCATCCTAAGTATGCTGATAACATTACATTCAGTAAGAGTCTAATTTGTCATTTTTATTTTCAAGAGGCAGAATTGTTTAAATTATGTCAGTGTCTTATTTGGAGGTTGAAGTGGTGATGGTTGCTTATATATATATTTTTTTAATGTGACATCTAACATAATTCTTTGATAGTGAAAAGAACATTGGAGTCAAAGTCAGATAGTCATCATTCTTTTATTAGTTTTGTTTAAAATTTCCCTGAGCATTATTTTTTCTTTTTGTAATGAGGATGATGATGATGAAAATGATAGTAATGGTATTAGGATGACTATAATGAGAGTTACATAAGAAATGGAAACAGAAAGCATTCAGTGCAGTACTTAATAGGCGTTCAGTAAATGTGATTTCAAATTTAAGGTTACTTGTGTCTTTGACATTTTTCTTTAGGAGACTATGAAATGTCTCTGAATGTAAAAGGTTACTGATAATGATGAGAAAAGTAATTATTTAAAAAAGTTACCATCTGCCTTTAAGAATAAAGACAAGAAAATTAAACATAAACATTTTCTGAGAAGCTGAGGATTGCTCTTTGGTCTGGTTAAAGAAGGGAATCTTACTAACTTTATTAGCCTTCATCTGAAAATTTTAACTAATACAAGAAGACAAGAAACAAGGTTTACATTCTGGGAATAAGGAGATGAAAGTGTCATCATATAGCACCTGGAAAACCTGCGACAGTCCACAGACTAGTTACTAGAACTGATAACATCATTCCCATTTTCTCTTCTCCACATCTGTATGTCCAGTTGCCTCTTGTATATGACTATGTGGATATATAAGAGCTTCTGTAATTGAACATGTTTTAAACTGGTCTAGTCCAAACCTGTTTCTCATTTGTTGCTAAATTAAATAAACATCACCATCATTTATCTAAATAAACATCACCATCATCAATCTCTCTGGTTGCTTAAGCCAGAGTATCCTCTTCTCCTTTACTCTACAGATTCATACATACAGATAAGTGACCATATATATGTCCATCCAGAAGATATTTATTGAGCACCTAATGTGTTCCAGGCTTTATTCTTGGTGCTAAGAATATAGTGACAATCAAGGTTTCTGCCTCTAAGTGTCTTATTTTCTAATGGAGGAAGAGGGACAATATCAAATTTATGATATGTAAGGAGTAAGTGCTTTCCAGGAGAAAAAAGGCAGAGAATGATGATACGGAATACCAGGTGAAGAGTTTGCTTTCTATATAAGTCAGTAAGGGAAGGCTTTGCCAGTAAGTTTTAACAGGATTCTTTTGCTGCACTGTGGTAGAGAAACTACAGATGGTCAAGCCTGAAAGCAAGGAGACTAGTTAGAAAGCAGTTGTGGTCCGGGTGAAAAAAGATGCTAGCCAAAAAAGAGAAATTGTAGCCAGGGAAGTGGTGAGGAGTGATTATTTTAGTGAATATTTTGGAGTTAGAATCAACCAAATTCACTGATGGATTGGATATGATTGTGGGGAGAATGGCAGTAAAATTGAAGTTTTTGACTGGAAAATAGCAAAAAAAAATTCCAATTTTTTGAACTTTAGAAAATAGTTGGGAGAGCAGATATGGAGGTAGGAATGTATGTCAGGAGTTTGCTTTTGGATATGTTAAGTACAGGTGCTCATTAGACATCTAAGTAAAGATGTTGAGAGACCGCAGTTGGTTATTCAAGTCTGGTCTGGAGTTCAAGAGACACATATGGGCTGAATCAATAATTAGTCTGTTTCCTACTATAGAATCTGCTTTTGCAACTCATCCATACTCTCCTTCCCTGTTCTTATTGCCCTTGGTGAGAGTACCATTTACTTTCATTTGGATTACCGTAACTTCCTTCAGTCTTGCCCTTCTATTGTTATTTTTGCCATTCTTCTAATCCATGTTCTTTAGCCTGAGTTTTTCCTAAAATATAGTTCTCTTGATGTCTCACATGCTTAAATCTTCAATGGCTTCTCATTACTATGAGAATAAAATCCAGATGTCTTAGCCTGGCTTAAAATATCTTGTGTGATCTGGTACCTGTCTCATTTCTGGTGTCATTTATTTTTGTTTATTATTTTCTGTTCTTATCATCCTCACCTCTTTCAGTGCCTTTAGAGCTTTTGCACCTTTACACTTTCAAGTACTATCCTTCTATTATTTTGCTACATACTCCCAGCTTCTTACCTGGCTAACTCCTTTTTCCTTTCAAGCTTTGCTTAGATAAAGACTCTCTTCGACGAGTATGGTTAGGATGCTCTTCTTTATTCTTGTGTGGTTCTTACTATAACATCGCTGATACATCTATGTATTCTAATTGTCATTTATTTTATAGTCACATCTATTGGACTTAAATTCTTTGAGGCAAGGAATTTCTCTGTCTTGTCTAGCATTGTATCTTTGTTGCCTAACATAGTCTTTTAGTTGCTTAATAAATATTTTTTATCTTAATGAAAGACAAAATAAGTAAAATCTTGATTATAAAACATGTATGCAAAATGAGGCAAAGTTTCTACACAATACCTAGGAGTATAAATTAGATGTCCTTTGGATACCTAACACTTAACAAAAAATATGCAGGTTGTGTATGAAGAACACTGTGCTAAGTTGAATAATTGTAAACACATGCCATGTTCATGATAAGGAAGTTGAGAAATTGTCAAGATGTCAAATCTCTCAGAATCTATTTACAACTGCCTTGCAATTCAAATACAGTTCAAATGGATTTTATTTTTGGACCTCTTGGATTGCTCTTAAGTTCATGTGGAAAAATAAAGAGGCCTGAGCACGGTGGCTCATGCCTGTAATCCCAACACTTTGGGAGGCTGAGGCGGGTGGATCACTTGAGGCCAAGAGTTTGAGACTAGCCTGTTCAACATGGTGCAACCCCGTCTCCACTTAAAAAACAAAAACAAAAAATTAGCTGTGCATAGTGGTGCATGTCTGTAGTCCCAGCTACTCAGGAGGCTGAGGCAGGAGAATCACTTGAAACTGAGAGGTGGAAATTGTACCACTGCACTCCAGCCTGGGTGACAGAGCAAGACTCCATCTCAAAAAAACAAACGAACAAACAAAAAAATGAACAAAATGTAGATATGGAGAAAAATATTTTGAACAGCCAATGAATAAAATGAATCATAGATCTATACTAGTTAAGACAGAGTGATAGCAGCGTTAACAGTAGCACAGAGAATAATGGAGCTGAACTAGTAGCCCAGAAAAATAGAAATAACATATTTAGACACTTAAGTATGTGATCAAAGTGTAACTTAAAATCAATTGAGAAAGATGATTAATTATATAAAATCATAAAGAAATATCAAATGTTTTGAAAAACAGAAAATTTGATTCTTACCTCAAACTATGTACCAAAATATATAATTATAATATACAGATTGAATATCCCTTATCTGAAATACTTTGGACCAGAAGTGTTTTGTATTTTAGATTTTTGAATATTTGCATAATACTTACCAGTTGAGCATCTCTAATCTAAAACTCTTTAATCTGAAATGCTCCAATGAACATTTCCTTTGAACATATCCTTTGAGTGTTATCTTGATGCTCAAAGTTTCAGATTTTGGAGCATTTCAGATTTTAAACTTTAGCTTTAGTGATTTATTTTTACATATCTACCTAAGCACCTTGCTATACTCTTTTTTCTTAGCAAGTTCCCAATTTTGTTCAATAGCGACCGCGCCACCCCCAGTGGTGGGACTGCCCTACAATCACATGTTCCACCTGACTGCTACTGCCAGTGCCCAAGTACAACCCACATGGGCCCAAGGACTCGTCTGCCTAGAACCTATGTTTGTTGTCCAGGGCCCCAAGGACTGATGTGACTAGGGCCTGCTGGTATCTGTATACATGCCACCTGGGCTCAAGGACAGACCCATATTGGGTCTGGCTCTTCATCTTTATCACTAGGAAAGTCATACCAAAGCCCCCACAAGCAACTGCAGCCTAAGCCACTGAGGAATTATCAGACACTGCTAATGACTATACTGAAGAAATCATTTGGAGTCTACGTGGCTGCTCCCACCCAAAACCGCAAAGACCCTACTTAGCCACTTCTGTAAATACACCTACAGGAAAAAGTCTTAGCTTATTAAAGTTACTCTATAAAATTAGAAGTGATTATTACAGGAGGTAAACAGATATCACTATAGGGATACAAAAAACATGAAAAAGAAAGGAAACATGATAACTCAAAGGAATACCGTAATTCTCTTGTAGCACACCCTAAATAAAAAGAAATTTATAAAAGGCCTGAAAGGGAATTCAAAATAATGATCTTAAGGAAACTCAGTGAAACACAAGAGAACATAAGTTAAAGAAATATAAAGAAATCAGGAAAACAATTGATTAGAATGGAAATTCAACAAAGAGATAGATATAAAAAAATAAACAAATCCTTGAATTGAAGAATTCAATAAAGGAAATAAAAGATACAATCAAGATCTTCAACAGTAGACCAGAAAAGGAAAAGAAAGAATTTCTGAGTTTGAAAATAGGTCTTTTGGAATAACTGAGACAAGCCATAAAAAAAAAAAAAAGAAAAATAGAAAAAAAGAATTAAGAAAGCCTGTGGGACATGTGGGACACAATTAAGCAAATATATATTTGTATTTAGGGATTACTGGCAGGAGAAGAGATGGGAAAAGGCATAGATAACCTATTTAATGAAATAATAGCTGAAAACTTTCTAAGTGTTGGGAAAGGATTATACACCCAGATACATGAGGCTCAAAGATTCCCAAATATATTCAACTCAAAAGTCTTCTGTGAGACATATTATTTTCAGACTTTTGAACAAAGACAAAGAGCAAATTATAAAAATAGCAGGACAAAAGTGTCAAGTCACATAATAAGGGCATCCCCATTAGACTAATAGCAGTTTTTCAGTAGAAAACTGACAGGCTAGGAGATAATTGGATGACACATACAAAACACTGAAAGAAAATCACTGTCAGGTAAGAATACTATACTCAGTATAGCTTTCCTTCAGAGATGAGGGAGAAATAGTCTTTCCCAGCCAAGCAAACTCTGAGGGAATTCATCACCACTAGACTCCCTGCTTAAGGGAGTCCTGTATCTGGAAGCAAAAGAAAGCTGTATCTACCACTGTTAAAACACATAATAGTATAAAACTCCCTATAGAGCAGATATACAAATGAGAAAGGATTCAAATATTGCCAAACTGCAAAGATAAACAGAGAGGAAGAGAGGAACAAAGGATACACAAAACAATCAGAGAACAATCAACAAAATGACAGGAGCAAGTCCTCACCCATTAGTAATAACCTTGGTTATAAGTAGTGTAAATTCTCTAATTAAAAGTTATAGACTGGCTGAATGGATTGAAAAAAAGGGATGCAAATATATGCTTCCTACAATAACTCACTTCATCTGTAAAGATGCAAAGTGACGGGATCAAAAAATGTATAAAAATGAAAAGCAGAAGTGTGCAGGAATAGCTGTACTTATATTCGTCAAAATAGACTTTGTCAAAAAACATGACAAGAGACAAGTTCATTATATAATGATAAAGAGACCAATTCAGCATGAGAATATAACAGTTTTAAATGTATGCATGCCCAGCACCAGAACACCCAGATGTTTAAAGCAGATATTATTATGTCTCCAAAGAAGGAGACACTCCAATATAGTTGTAGTTGGAGAATTTAACTTTCTGCATTTGTCAGACTATCTAGGGAGAAAATTGTCAACGAAACGTCAACCTGAAACTGCACTATAGACCAAATGGATCTAACAGACATTTATAGAATATAGCATCCAGTAGGTGCAGAACACACATCTTCTCTTCAGCGTATGGAACACTCTCCAGAATAGACTGTATGTTAGGCCAGAAGACAAGTCTCCACAAATTTTAAAAATCAACATCATATTAAGTATCTTTGTAGCCCACAATGGAGTAACACTAGAAATAAGCAACAATGGGAACTTGGGGAACTGTAAAAATAATATGAAAATTAAACAACATGCTTCTCTAATGTCCAATAGGCCATGAAGAAATTAAGAAGAAAATAAAAAATATTCTGAATTGAGTTAAATAGAAATAAAATACATCAAAACCTTTGGAATATAGCACAGACACAACTAGGAGGGAAGTTTATAGCAAAAAATGCCTACATTAAAAAAATAGATTTCAGATCAAGAACTTAGCAATGTATTTCAAGGAACCAGGAAAAGAACAAACCAAACCCAAAGTTAGTAGAAGGAAAGAAATAATAAAAATCAGAGCAGGACGAAATGAAATAGAGACAAAAACAGAAGACACATTGCTGGGTGAGGTGGCTCACACCTGAAATCTCAGCACTTTGGGAGGCTGAGGTAGGAGGATCATTTGTGGCCAGAAGTTCAGACCAGCCTGGGCAGCATAGTGGGACTCTGTCTCTATAAAAAATAAAGAGAAATTAGCTGGGTGTGGTGGCACACATCTGTAGTTCCAGCTACATGGGAGGCTGAGGTGGGAGGATCACTTGAGCCTGAGAAGTCAAGGTTTCACTCCAGACTGGGTAACAGAGTGAAACCCTGTCTCAAAACAAACAATTTGAGATTAAAGAAATGAGAAGTTGTTAAAAAAAGAAAAGATTCAATTGATAAACCATTAGAAGAAAAAGAGAAAAAGCCAAGTAAAATCAAGAATCAAAAAAGGAGACATTACAACTGACACCACAGAAATAAAAAGATTGTTAGAGGCTAATTATGAACAAATGTTTGCCAACACATTGTAAAACCTAGAAGAAATGAATAAATTTCTGGACACTTAGCTACCAAGATTGAATCAGAAATAATAAAAAACCTGAACAGACCAATAGTGAGTAAAGAAGTTGAATCAGTAGTAAACAGCCTTCCAACAAAGAAGGGCCAAGGACTGGATGACTGCACTGTGGAATTATACCAAGGTTTTAAGGAAGAACTAACACCAATTCCTTTCAAACGATTCCAAAAATATGAAGAGGAGAGAATTCTTCCTAACTCATGCTACAAGGCCAGCTTACACTGATACCAAGACAAGACAAGGACCCAACATAAAAAGAAAACTTTAGACCAATATTCCTGATGAACTTAGATGCAGAAATCCTCAACAAAATAGTAGCAAACCAAATTCACCAGTACATCAAGAAGATAATACACTATGATCAAATGGTATTTATTTCAAGGATGCATTGCTGGTTCAACATTCACAAATCAATAACATTTATTCTTTTAATTTTCTATAAGCTGTTTTAAATTAAGCATATTGTATATTAGACATAAAATGACTGTTTTAGTTAGCATTCTTAGAGCTAATTTCATAATCCAATTAAAAATATAATCCAATTAATATACTTGCAACTTGAGTGTGGATATATTAATTTTTATAACTCTGTCCTGTATGCTATTCAAATGAGCTATTTGTAGTTATTCTTATGCCCAATGGTATTGGTTTCCATAGTATATGAAAGTTTTATTTCTGTTTTTCCTTTTATATCTTCAAATATTTACTTTCCATAGTTTCTCTGGCATAAAACTACCAGATTCTATCTTCACCAGTTTAGGTCTTGGGATATCTATTGTTTTATTTGTTTTTATAACTTTTATTTAGAAGAGTTCCATCCCTTTTAGCTTATTTGATTATTAAAAAGTTCACTTACTACACTTTTGTATTTGAATGAATTACTCTCCATAACATGGATCTACTCTTGGTTTTACAGAGAGAAGAGAAGAGGAAAATATTGAAGAGAAGAAATTGATTAAGAAAAAAATTAAAGAACTTAAGTTTCTAGATTCTAAAATTGCCCAGAACCTTTGTAAGTATTATATTCCAATATCATTGAAAGACAATGGAAATATTTCTTTAAATGATTTTATTTTCTTTAAGACTGATTACTCAATATTTAGTATTTTCATTTTGTTATTATTTGCATGATAAATTCACAGACAACTATCCTTTAGGTAAATTATGGGATTAAATGCTTCAAAAGATAAGTACGTATTAGGAAATACAAATAAGAAAAGGTTTTAAAATGAAATTCTTTGTTTCATAACTGAAAAAGTACTACTCTTTAAAGTCCCTTTTTTAAAGTATAAAAATAAAGACAAGGAATTTAGGTAATGACATCATATTTTGAAAAAAAATTTGGTAGTGTATTACTTCTTTTATAACTCTGAATCTCTAATACTTGTGATACTTGATCACACATGAAGGAGGTTGGAATATTAATGGAAATAAGGCTGGTGGGTAAAGTGAATTCAATTATCCCATCTGAGCAGTTGAAAACCTTTCCTCAAAAGTTTCCTCACAACTTCTGAGTAGAAATATTTTAGATTTTGTTACTGTTATAGGAGCTAAATACTCAGTATTGAATTATTTTCTTGACCGAATTACTGTGAGTTAAGAAGGCAAATAGTTTTGCTCCTAACTCATTTCTAACTCCTTTAAATACATCAAAGGTAGTTATGCTTAGAGATGATATACTATGGCCTGTATACATCACTTTCTGATGGTGCAAGAGGGATACAAATAATCTAGAGAATCTAGAGTGATGAAGAGTTAACATGGTTTTTAGTTTGTTCCTCAATTATTGGATACCTCAACTGAGCTTTTAGCAAGTGTTGGAATAGAACAGTTCTTCAGCACGAGGATAAAGAGCCGTGCTACTGATTAAAGACGGAGTTATGTTAGAGGCAATATATCTAAATGGTAGAGTTGGCATTCCTTTTATGAAAATTTCAGAACCTCCTCTCCTTCATAATCACTTTGACCTTAACCCATCCCTTCTCTACGATGCAGGCCTGCCAAGATCCCCATGGATAGTATGGCGGCATTGATGTATTGGCCAGTAGTTAATTCTCTGTTTCTGGGCACTACTGATTGCACATCTCTGCCCTTGTCAAGTTAGTGTCACCATGTGACATGCTTGGACCAATGAAGATGGGACTGGAGATAATGTTACTTTTTGGATGGAAGCATTTTATTGATAGTTAAAGAAGCTCCCCCTGGCACTCAGAATAGCATTCAGAGTAGTGTCCATCATCCTGATACAGGGATCCTAATTAATGGAGCTCTGCATTTCTCATGTGATGAACATGTGGTCTTCATGAGAAATAATTTGTGTGTTTGTGCCTAGACCACAGAGATTTTGTGTTTTTCGTTTTTTACATGATACACATATTTTAGGGAATTCGCCTCCAAAAAAAACTTTGTCTCAGTTCAAAGCACTGTGTTTTGAGCTACCGTGTCAGATAATGTCAAAAAGTTCTGTATCTGTGATCTAAAAGAGATGATTTTATTTTGAAAAATGTTCATGACCTGCATTGCAAGTTACTAGTGTTGATTCTAAACATTCTTGTTTAGAATAATTCCTGAAGAAATATCATGGTTAATAGAATTATTTCTGGATGGATCAACTGTGATAAGTTAGCCTAAATGTCCACCTCAAAGTTGAATAACTTTTTGAACAAGTTTTTTCATTTATATATTGCTGAACATGTTCTACATGGGATTTCAAATTTAATTAAAACAGCTAATATATACTGATTACTTTTGTTTGCTAGTTCTGTATTTGGTCCTTTAATCTTCATTACAACTCCACCATGTGGGTATTAGCGTTGACAGTATAGATAGGGAAGCCAGCTGGTGGTTGTAGCAGTTAAGTGATTTCAATAAGGTTGCTCATTTTGAAAATAGCCAATAGGTTTAATGCATATCTGTTTCTTTTTATAGATAACAAAATAATGTTATTATGGAGAAGGATTCTGTTTGCCTTTTTTGATTTAGCTAGAGCATACATATCCTATTCATTTAATTGAGAAACATGTTTTAAAGTATAAGATGAAAAGATACAGAATTTATACCATGTCATATTATGATGTAATCTATTTTAAGATTATTCTTGCCCTCTCTGATTGTAACAGGCATTATGATTTAAGCTTTAAGAACCTTTAGCAGCCTATAATCTTTATTGTAATTATAGTTTGATTCACTACTGTTTTTTCTCATGAAATTTAGAGTATTAAGAGTCTCAATTCTGAGAAGAGTCTTAGTGAGAACTGTTTTGGAATGAGATAAATTGAAATAAAACAGTACTAGAATATTGATAACAAAATAGAGAGATTCATTTCTAAAGTTCATTGAAGAGAAATATTATGGATGTGTATTAGATTAGAATTCTGAAGAAAGAATCTAAAAGTCATTCACTTATTTACTTCTTTATTTAAAGATGTTTTTGGTTTCCCATATTTTTGAGTTCATAAAGGTTTTGGCAGAGATTCTGGGCCCAACAGGAAGGATAGAATTCCAGGAATTCTAGGATCAAGAGAAGGCTCAGGAGTTTTATAAGATTCATTTGTTTTACCAGATTTGTTTTCATTGGGTATAAGAACTATAAAAGAAGGAAACTCAAATGTACAAATTATCATCAAGCTTTAAATATTTATAAATTTCCTATCAGAAAACAAGCATGACTGGTTCCAAAATCTGTATACTTTACACTTTCAAACTGAATCCTAAGCTTACTGCTGGATCTGTATAGTCATCTTTTGAAAGATAAAGATGTATGTTAATAAAAAGATCCCTTCTGATGGATCTTTTGGACACTTTAACTGAATATCTCTCCTTTTCAGTAACTTTTTAAGTATTTTAAAAATTTATGTTTGTCTTCAGAGTTGTCTCTTAGGCATCAGGTCATTTTCAACTTTTGTGTATTTTTTTTTTTGTCCTTAGTTGTTAGAACAAATGCTTTCTAAAAGATAATCTATTCATAAACTATTTTTTAAACCCTTGTATGATCTTTGTATATGTGCTTAATAGTAGGTACTACTTTAATTACAGGATACTATCTCAAAGTAGTGAACAAATAACATCATGAGGAATGGGATATCTATCTCCTCAAGCATTTACCCTTGGTGTTACAAATGATCCAATTACATTCTAAATGTACAGTTAATATATTATTGACTATAATCACTGTGTTGTGCTATCAATTAGTAGGTCTCATTCTTTCTATTTTGTTTTGTACCCATTAACCATCCTCACCTACATCCCACCACCCCCACTACTCTACAAACCCTTCCCAGCCTGTGGTAACTGTACTTCTACTCCTTATCTCCTTAAGGAAAATGTTTTGAGTTTTAGATCCTGCAAATAAGTGAGAACATATGACATTTGTCTCTCTGTGCTTGGCTTATTTCACTTAACATAATGATCTTCAGTTCCATCTGTGTTGTTGCAAATGAGGGTATCTCATTCTTTTTTATGGCTGAATAGTACTCTGTTGTGTAGTATATCCCACATTTTCTCTATCCATTTTTGTTTTTTTGATAATAGCCATTCTAACAGGGGGTTAGGTGTTATCTCATTGTGGTTTTGCTTCGACTATCCTTGAAAATTAGAGACATTGAACCTGTTTTAAATACACCTGCTGACCATTTATATGTCTTCTTTTGAGAAATGTGTTTAGGTCTTTCGCCCAATTTTTATTTTGGTTATTTGTTTTCTTGTTGAAAAATTATTTGAGTTCTTTATATATTTTGAATATTAATCTCTTACCAGGTTATTTGCAAATATTTCCTCCTATTCTGTAGTTTTTCTCTTCACTCTGTGAATTGCATCTTTTGTGCAGAAGCTTTTTAAACTTGATGTGATACTATTTGTCTATTTTTGGTTTTGTTGCCTGTGCTTTCAAGGTGATATTTAAAAATTTATTACAGTGACCAATGTCCTGGAGCTTTCTGCCTATTTTCTTCTAGTAGTTTCTTAGTTTTGGTTCTTACATCTAATAGTTTCTTAGTCTCTTTTTCATTCCCAGCCTGTGGTAATAAACATTCTTCTTCTCTTTCTCTATGGGTTAAATTGTTCTGATTTTTAGATCCTACAAATAAGTGAGACACTGTCTCTCCCCTAGTCCTCCCCAACAGACCCCAGTTTGTGATACCCCTGTGTCCATGTGTTCTCATTGTTCAACACCCTCGTATGAGTGAGAACATGTGGTGTTTGATTTTCTGTTCTGGTGTCAGTTGGCTGAGAATGATGGTTTCCAGATTCATCCATGTCCCTACAAAGGACACAAACTCATTGTTTTTTATGGCTGCATAGTATTCCATGGTATATATGTGCCACATTTTCCTTGTCGAGTCTATCATTGATGGGCATTTGGGTTGGTTCCAGGTCTTTGCTATTGTAAACAGTGCTGCAGTGAATATATGTGTGCATGTGTCTTTATAGTCAAGCGATTTATAATCCTTTGGATATATACCCAGTAATGGGATTGCTGGGTCAAATGGAATTTCTATTTCTAGGTCCTTGAGGAATTGCCGCACTGTCTTTCACAATGGTTGAACTAATTTACACTCCCACCAACAGTGTAGAAGTGTTTCTGTTTCTCCACATCCTCTCCAGCATCTGTTATCTGCTGGAGAGGATGTGGAGAAATAGAAACACTTTTACACTGTTGGTGGGAGTGGAAATTATCACCAAGATATTTTAATGATGGTATGTCAATGTGGTTTGGATTTGCTTGTCTCTAATGACCAGTGATGATGAGCATTTTTTCATATGTTTATAATAGAACGATTTATAATCCTTTGGATATATACCCAGTAGTGGGATTGCTGGGTAAAATGGAATTTATATTTCTAGGTGCTTGAGGAATCACCACACTGTCTTCCACAATGGTTGAATTAATTTACACTCCCATCAACACTGTAAAAGTGTTCCTGTTTCTGCACATCCTCTCTAGCATCTGTTGTCTCCAGATTTTTTAATGATTGCCATTCTAACTGGTGTGAGATAGTATCTCAGTGTGGTTTTGATTTTCGTTTCTCTAATGACCAGTGATGATGAGCATTTTTTCATATATTTATTGGCCTCGTATATGTCTTGTTTTGAAAAGTGTCTGTCCATGTCCTTTACCCACTTTTGAATGGGTTTGTTTGTTTGTTTGTTTTCTTGTAAATCTGTTTTAGTTTTTTGTAGATTCGGGATATCAGACCTTTGTCAGATGGGTAGATTGCAAAATTTTTTACCCATTCTCTTGGTTGCTGGCTCACTCTAATGATTGTTTCTTTTGCTGTACAGAAGCTCTGGAGTTTAATTAGATCCCATTTGTCTGTTTTGGCTTTTGTTGCCAATACTTTTGGTGTTTTGGTCATGAAGTCCTTGCCTATGCCTATGTCCTGAATGATTTTGCCTTGATTTTCTTCTAGGGTGTTTATGGTGTTAGGTCTTATGTTTAAGTCTTTAATCTATCTGGAGTTAATTTTAGTGTAAGTTGTCAGGAAGGGGCCCAGTTTCTGCTTTCTGCAAATGGCTAGCCAGTTATCCCAACACCATTTATTAAATTGGGAATCCTTTCCCCATTGCTTGTTTTTGTCAGGTTTTTCAAAGATCGGATGGTTGTAGATATGTGGCGTTGCCTCTGAGGCTTCTGTTCTGTTCCATTGGTCTGTATCTCTTTTTTGGTACCAGTACCATGCTGTTTTGATTACTATAGCCTTGTAGTATAGTATGAAGTCAGGTAGTGTGATGCCTCCAGCTTTGTTCTTTTTGCTTAGGATTGTCTTGGCTATGCGGGCTCTCTTTTGGTTCCATATGAAGTTTAAGGTGTTTTTTTCCAGTTCTGTGAAAAAGGCCATCGGTAGCTTGATGGGGATAGCATTCAATCTGTAAATTACTTTAGGCAGTATGTCCATTTTCATAATATTGATTCTTCCTAACCATGAGCATCAAATGTTTTTCCATCTGTTTGTGTCCACTCTTATTTCTTTGAGCAGTGGTTCATAGTTCTCCTTAAAGAGGTTCTTTACATCCTTTGTTAGTTGTATTCTTAGGTATTTTATTCTCTTTGTAGCAATTGTGAATTGGAGTTTGCTCTTGATTTGGTTCTCTTGTAGTTTGTTATTGGTGTATAGGAATGCTTGTGATTTCTGCATGTTGATTTTGTATCCTGAGACTTTGCTGAAGTTGCTTACCAACCAGTTTCAGGAGATTTTGGGCTGAGACATGGGGTCTTCTAGATATACAATCATGTCATCTGCAAATAAATACTATTTGACTTCCTCCTTTCCTATTTGAATACTCTTTATTTCTTTTTCTTGCCTGATTGCTCTGACTAGAACTTCCAATACTATATTGAATGGGAGTGGTGAGAGAGGGCATCCTTGTCTAGTGCCATATTTCAAAGGAATTGCTTCCAATTTTTGCCCATTCAGTATGATATTGGCTGTTGGTTTGTAGTAAATAGCTTTTATTATTTTGAGATAGATTCTGTCAATGCCTAGTTTATTGAGAGTTTTTAGCATAAAGGCTGTTGAATTTTATTGAATGTCTTTTCTGCATCTATTGAGATAATCATGTGGTTTTTGTCTTTGGTTCTGTTTATGTGGTGAATTATGTTTATAGACTTGCATATGTTGAACCAGACTTGCATCCCCAGGAGGAAGCCTACTTGATCATGATGGATAAGCTTTTTGATGTGCTGTTGCAATCGGTTTGACAGTATTTTATTGAAGATTTTTGCATCTATGTTCATCATGGATATTGGCCTGAAGTTTTCTTTTTTGTTGATTCTCTGCTGAGTTTTGGTATCAGGATGATGTTGGTCTCATAAAATGATTTGGGAAGGATTCCCTCTTTTTGTATTGTTTGGAATAGTTTCAGAAGGAGTAATACCAGCTCCTGTTTGTGTGTCTGGTAGAATTTGGCTGTGAACTCATCTGCACCTGGGCTTTTTTTGGTTGGTACGCTATTAATTGCTGCCTCACCTTCAACCCTTGTTATTGGTCTATTCAAGCTTTCAACTTCTTCCTCATTTAGGCTTGGGAGGGTGCAAGTGTCCAAGAGTTTATCCATTTCTTCCAGGTTTACTGGTTTATGTGCATAGAGTTGTTTGTAGTAATCTCTGATGGTAGTTTGTATTTCTGTGGAATCGGTGTTGATATCCCCTTTATCATTTTTTATTGCATCTATTTGATTCTTCTCTCTTTTCTTTTTTATTAATCTGGCTAGCAGCCTATTTTGTTGATCTTTTCAAAACACCAGCTCCTGGATTTATTAATTTTTTGAACGGTTTTTTTGTGTTTCTGTCTCCTTCATTTCTGCTCGAGTCTTAGTTGTTTGTTGTCTTCTGCTAGCTTTTGCATTTTTTTGATGTTGCTCCTCTAGCTCTTTCAATTTTGATGATAGGGTGTCAATTTTAGATCTTTCCTCACTTCTCATGTGGGCATTTATTGCTCTAAATTTCCCTCTAGACATTGCTTTAAATGTGTCCCAGAGATTCTGTACGTTGTGTCTTCGTTCTTGTTGGTTTCAAAGAACATCTTTATTTCTGCCTTCATTTCATTGTTTATACAGTCGACATTCAGGAGCCAGTTGTTCAGTTTCCATGAAGTTGTGTGGTTCTGAGTTAGTTTCTTAATTCTGAGACTAATTGATTGCCCTGTGGTCTGAGAGACTGTTTGTTATGATTTCTCTTCTTTTGCATTTGCTGAGGAGTGATTTACTTCCAATTATGTGGTCAGTTTTAGAGTAGGTGTGATGTGGTACTGAGAAGAATGTATATTCTGTGGATTTGGGGTGGAGAGTTCTGTAGATGTCTATTAGATTTGCTTGGTCCAGATCTGAATTCAAGTCCTGAATATCCTTGTTAATTTTCTGTCTCATTGATCTGTATAATATTGACAGTGGAGTGTTAAAGTCTCCCACTATTATTGTGTGGGAGTCTAAGTCTCTTTGTAGGTCATCTTCATGTATGTGGGTGCTCCTGTATTGGGCCCGTCTATATTTAGGATAGTCAGGTCTTCTTATTGCATTGATCTTTTTACCATTATGTAATGCCCTTCTTTGTCTCTTTTGATCTTTGTTGGTTTAAAGTCTGTTGTATCAGAGACGAGAATTGCAACTCCTGTTTTTTTTTTAAATTTAGGTCATCTTTCAACAGTAAATCTATTTAGGGTTATTAAGTAGAGTATCTGGTATGGATTGCTGTTGTTGGTGCAGTGCTAGGGAGTACCCTAAGCCTAGAAGTGATTTGGCCGGTGCAGCCCAGGCTGGAAATTTTTTGCCCCCACAGCTGGCCTAGTATCAGGCTTACTTTTGTGATTCTTAATGCTGTTGCAGTCCAGGGTGGTTCCTGAAACCCATAGCTTCTGTTGCCTATTTGCCACTGAGGATTTTCTGTAAACGAAAGTTGCTGTAGTCATTTCTTAGTGACATGGGCCAGAACTGAAGTCTTTCTCAAAGGACCATTAGATTCCTGTCTGGTACCAGTGTAAGTCTAGGTGCTTAGATTGCAGATACCTGTCACGAATCAGGGACCATGAGCGTTTTACAGTAGTGGATTTGTTGTTACAGACAAAGGCAAATTTCTGTGTTCCCTTCCCTCTCTTTTATTCAAGTGGACAGTATCTCTTTTTTTCCTATGGTGCTTGACATTGGGGAAGGGATTGACATCGGTAATGTAAAACATTCTTTATATCATCAATGTATCTTTCTTTAGTATTAGACTGTAGCAGGTACAATGATTTTTCACTTGTTTTCTCTCTTTTGAAAGTATTTTCACATGTGGCTAATTGTTCAAATTCATGTTTCTGTGAGGTAGGGGTGGAGAATTACTGGAGAGCCCTACTTCACCATCTTCAGTGATTATATTTTTTGTACATTCTAGTGTCTACTATGGAGTTATTTTTTGTAGTATTATAAATCTCTATTTATTCATACCATTTACATATTTTATCTTGTTCTTGGGACATTAGGGATTATATAGACATCTGTGAGTTCTATCATAATTATTTCATATTTGTGATTTCTTGGGTTCAGAATTGTGTGTATTGGTGATATGATGAACACAGATGGTGTCCTTGTTAATCTGTAGGAGATACTTGATATTCTCACAAATCAGGAATACAACCTCAATACAGAAAAGTAGCAGATCCTATTTCCTGAGTTTTGTAAAATATAGTCATCCTTTGATATCAGAGGGATTGGTTCCAGGACCCCTGATGAATACCAAAGTCCAAAGATGCTCAAGTTCCTTATAGTTGGCTTTTTTATCCATGTTTCTATATCTTTAGATTGAATCTACTGTGGATTGAATTTGATCCATAGTTGGTCAAATTTGTGAATGCAGACCCCACAGATATGAGATGCTGAACATAGTGTCTTTATCTAGAAATACACATACCATATGACTTAGAAATTCACTAAATTAAAAAAAAAAACAGGCTATTGATTTGCAGGTGCTGGGTATGGTTAAGTAGTGACATCTTGAATGTAGAAACATAATAGTAGAATAAGGGGTAAACTAGCAAAAGCATTATATCTGTTGCTGTGAAAATATCCTTATACTTCAATAACTTTGGATAAAATTATTAGTTGATATAAGAGGCATCAAGAAAGATGTAAATAGTACTTAGAATTCTCAGTAATAACATACTGTACTATCTAGTCCATTTGGATAATTTTCAATGAGAATGTGTTTTCTAAAATTGGGTATTTTAAGCTTTAATTGCATATAAAGATTTCTCTAGTGTACTGTTTACAATGTTTCTGAATAGCAAAGTACTACTATTACTTATAAAAGTGTTAATGTACTGCTAAGCAGTTTTCTTTCTTTTTTTTTTTTTTTGAGATGGAGTTTCACTCTTGTTACCTATGCTGGATTGCAATGGTGCGATCTCGGCTCACCGCAACCTCCGCCTCCTGGGTTCAGGCAATTCTCCTGCCTCAGCCTCCTGAGTAGCTGGGATTACAAGCACGCGCCACCATGCCCAGCTAATTTTTTGTATTTTTTAGTAGAGATGGGGTTTCACCATGTTGACCAGGATGGTCTTGATCTCTTGACCTTGTGATCTACCTGCCTCGGCCTCCCAAAGTGCTGGGATTACAGGCGTGAGCCACCGCACCCAGCCTAGCAGTTTTCTTAAAATACTTTTTCCTGAACTCTTTCCTAAGGCTAGAAGAGATAAAAGCAAATAATACATATGTTTAGATAAATATTGAATGCATGTACTGTGGGTTTTTTTTTTTTTTTTTGAGACGGAGTTTCGCTCTCGTTACCCAGGCTGGAGTGCAATGGCGCGATCTCGGCTCACTGCAACCTCCGCCTCCTGGGTTCAGGCAATTCTCCTGCCTCAGCTTCCTGAGTAGCTGGGATTACAGGCACGCGCCACCATGCCCAGCTAATTTTTTTGTATTAGTAGAGACGGGGTTTCACAATATTGACCAGGATGGTCTCGATCTCTTGACCTCGTGATCCACCCGCCTCGGCCTCCCAAAGTGCTGGGATTACAGGCTTGAGCCACCGCGCCCGGCCTGTACTGTGGTTTTATTATTTTCATTACAATGTGATGTTTTTATAGTGTACCTAACTCATTTCATTTTTTGTTATCACATGAAAGTTGGCATCATTCCTACGGTAGATAAATAATTGAGCATTTAAAAACCTTGGATCCAGTGCAATAACACAGGATTGTTGTTTAAACACTAGTTTTAAAACTGCGGAAGAGAATAAAATGTGGTAATGGAAGTTTCCCCCATAATAAATACATTAAATGTTTGAATTCTCTTGTTTTATCAATTGTCAATTTTATAAATAGAGCTACATCTGAAATTTCTTTTTAGCCTTCTTCATTGTAAACCTTTCTCTCTTTTTCTCTTTCTCTCTTAGCAATCTTCCTGAGCTCTTTTCGGGTGCCATATGAGGAAATCAGAATGATGATATTGGAAGTAGATGAAACACAGTTGGCAGAGTCTATGATTCAGGTAAACAAAGAGGCACAGCTTAAATTTCAATATTTCATTGCAAGTTTCTCATTAAATAGAAATCTGTAAGTGAAGCAAAGTTCTTAACCCAAATCATTCAACTGGAAAATCATTGCTGCATAATTAGTTTTAGCATAACTTCTGCATTGCCAGGAGAGAAAGCTGCATCTTCTCTTAACTGCATATGAAATATAATGCGATCAATGATTACATTTTAAGTAATTTTAAGTTATTGTTTCTGAAAGCAAATTGTTTAATTTTACATTTTTTTGTTATAGTTTAGATTATTAATGTGTTACTTAAAATTTGTTTCTATGGCCCTTTTAGAATGTGTTTTTCTTTAGCTTATGAAGATATTATTACATGGAATATAAGATTAAGGGAGTTTTCATTTATTTACAATTACCCTTACTAACAATTCTTCCTTGAGTCAGTTGGGCTCCTATGAATATTAGAGATTGTTTACATAGTATTCTTAATTTATTCAGAAGGCTAGAAGATTTTTATTAATGGTTTTTATTGATAGTATTTTCAAATGAATTCATTTTCAAATGAATTCAAATGAATCGTGTCGAAGTTATTGCTGAATTCCACATAAGAAATCAATAACGTATATCTTGATAAAATTTAAAGTTGGAGAATCAAAACACAAATTATGTAGTAAGACAAAATCTTCAGCTTACCACCTTTTGTTCTGATAGTGGATATATTTAGGAAAATAATTACTTAACAATAAAAAGAAACCAAATATTTGTTTCTTTGGTGAAATATTTGCTTTGCCAGCAAGCAATCAAATTATTTTGAACATTTTAACTAATCAGTAAATGATATCTTTGGAAGTTGTTCTGAGTTTTGCTTTTCCTATCTTGTAAATGTAGTGGTCATATAATTTCACTAGTTATTTGTGCTGTGAGTCTCTGAGACTCATCAACTACCTAATTCAACTACTTTTATTTAAGCATTTTTTTTCACTCTCTTTCTTTTTACTGGATTTTCATCTTTGTTCATGTTGATTATGTGTGTGCCGTCTTGCTGGGAATAGATTCCAAGTTCCTTAAATAAAATTTTTCTACTTAATGCTTGTTTGTATTTCTTATAATGAATTAGTTAAATATTTACAGAGTAGCTTTTAGCTTGATTACATGAATGTTTTAAATGAACACATGGTTTTGTTTTATAATAGAAAAAAGATGATTTACTTTTTAAAATTCATGTCTGAAGTACATTCAGCTCCATATATTTTTTAACATATTAGATTTCTATTGATACTATAACAATTCACCAAAAACTTATGTGCTTAAAATAATACAATTTATTTTCTTATATTCCTGTAAAACAGGAGTCTGATATTGGTCTTACTATGCTAACATCAAAGTATTGGCAGAACGGCCTGTGTTTCTTTTTGTAGGCTATAGGGAAGAATCCGTTTGTATTTCCAGCTTCTCATGGTTGCTCATATTCCATGGCTTGTGGATCCGTTCCTTCATCTTCCAAGCCAGCAATCTTGCATCCTTCGATTCCTTTGTCTCACAGTCACATCTCACTCCAGCTCTATTGTTTTTTCATTTCTACTTTTAAGGACTTTTTGATTACATTGGGCACATCCAAATAATTCGGGATAACCACTCTAAGGTCAGCTGATAGCAACTTTAATTCCGTCTATAACCTAAATTCCCTTTGCCATTTAACTTAATATTTTCTCAGGTTTTGGGCTACATCTTTAAGAATAGGTGTCATTGTTGTGCCTATCATACTTTCTAAATATAAAACCAGTCGAGTATTTTTAAAACATAAAAATTTATTTTGAACATATATAAAGTTTTAATGTATTCATTAAAAAATAACAATTTCTTTTTATTTGAACTCTTAATTTTAAAAGTATAGTCCTCATTTTAATGTGAAGAACTTCCTATTTTGACCAGGGCATGGAAACAGAGCTTTATGTTATAATAATCATGATTTAGGTTGCTGTGTTCACTGTGATGATTATATTTTGACATATTTAGTTATTTATTCATATTACATCTAGAGGTCAGCAGTATGTCATTGTTTTGCCATTTTTCATGCCACTTTTCCCACATCATTTTTTACCCATTTACCTGTATTTGTCATATCAGTCATTTATTAATTCATTTTGCAAATAGTTTATATGCCATGTCCAGGGATTGTATTAGGCTCAATAATTTTTATTTTTTATTACTTTTGTTTCTTTTTGAGACAGAGTCTCACTCTGTCACTCAGGATGGAGTGCAATGTTGTGATCTCGGCCCACTGCAACCTCCGCCTTCTGGATTCAAGCAAATCTTCTGCCTCAGCCTCCCAAGTAGCTGGGATTTCAGGCACCTGCCACCATGCCCAGCTAATTTTTGTATTTTTAGTAGAAATGGGTTTTCACCATGTTGGCCAGGCTTGTCTTGAACTCCTGTCCTCAAGTGATCTGCCCACCTCAGCCTCCCAAAGTTCTGGATTATAGTCATGAGCCACTATACCTGGCTGTATATTAGTCTCAGTAAGGATTAGACTTGACCTTCTTGGAATTTATAGTTTGGCAAGGGAAATGACATTTACGTACATAATTGTAAAGCAAGGTAAGCAAAATTTTAAGATTGGTTTAGAACAATAGAATATGTTGGGGGAGTATGCTTTGTGAGTGTATGTGTGGAGGCAGGGGTATGTAAAGGCTGAATATGTATAGATGTAGAATAGAGGAGAGGAGTTGCATGAACAATATAGTGAAGGGTGATTGTTTAGGCAGTAATAATACTGTGAGCTGTGAGGGAAAAGCTGGGCATGTGTGCATATCTGTGCAGAATATAGCTGGACAGGAGCTTAAGATTTGTGAAGGGTATGGGAAATTTGTCTATGGGGAGAGACAAAGGGAGGTTGGGACCATACACTGAAAAATCACAATAGTATTTTTATGTTAGAATGTAAAATTAATGAAGTGAAAAATAAAAAAATTCAAATGAAAGATGAAAACCTAATTATATATTAGATATTCAGGGGGATTTGATTGTCATCTAAAAGGATGCTAAAGAAATTCAGAGGCCTGATGTAATAAAATCTAACTCACAATCCAACTGTCAACTAGAATGGGTAAAAAAAAATATAAATAACCTGGTCTCAAGCAATTCCACTAAGAGAAATTTCTGTTTATGTGGGGAAATCATATGCTTTTATTTTTATTCAGTTTGATAGTATTAATAGTGAATACTTTGTCTAGGGATGATCTTAAAATGCCACTTTTTTTGTTTTGTTTTTGGCCAGTTAACCAAGTTTTTGTCCAAAGGTACACAGTGAGTCAATAAGCTATTCTTTGATCTAATTGCTTTTGATGTATAACATTCTCTAACAGTATTTTTAACTAATAACACGTTTGGGGAATTTCCCCCCATAAATATATATAGCATGATTTAGGCTTAATTATAGTTTGTATTCGACTTTGGACTTGTACAGAATTTACTTATGCTGTAATTTGGAATTGTGAGCACCAACCACTCTTTTTTATCTTAATTTTAATATCAATGCACTAACTTCTTGTAACACTATTATAGTTGATTATATTTTGATACAATGGATCTATATAGACTTTGTCCAAGGAATTCTTTAATCACTTAAGTTCTATCAGGAAGATGTAGTCTTGTGTATTCTTTTATTCTTTCTTCAAGTCGCTCTCTTAAGTGTGCGGCGTAAGTTTCTAAAGGATCTTTTTATCTGCAAGGTGTATCAATCATCATGTGTCTTCAACACCTTTTAAAATTTTCTTTCAGATCAGAAAAGTTACTTTGTCTTTGTTTTAGAGACATCTTCAGTTACTATTAAAACTGTAATCCTATTGGTAAATCTTGCAAGCACTGCCATTAAAATTCCCTTGATTTCTATTCTGCCCCTTCCCGTGCCTTTTTGTAGCAATATGATGATTTCTTTTATCCTCCTGAGTGAAGTGTTAAAATATGTTTGGCTTTCCCTGAAATTTCTGACATTTAATTCCCTAAAGCTGAAATGTAATGGATCACATTCATCCAGGTGAGAAAGCTGTTCCTTTGGTATAGGTTGAGTTCTCTTTCTCAATTATATAGCTAATCAAATAAACATTCAGTTTCAGTAGTGCTTGATTTGAATATATAATAACTCTGGGATAGAGAAATAGAAAATTAACTGTTTTCAAGATGCAGGGAGTTTTGCTTAAGGCTTATTAGGAAGGAGGTTACCTGGAAATAAAACTAAAGATTAATTTTTAAATTATATATTTAAAATTCAAGAAGTGCCTTTAGTGAAGATCTTTCCTTCTGGTTTTAATTTTTAGAACTTAATAAAGCATCTTCCTGATCAGGAGCAATTAAATTCATTGTCTCAGTTCAAGAGTGAATATAACAACTTATGTGAACCTGAGCAGTTTGCTGTTGTGGTAAGTACCAAGTCTCAGAGAGGATTTTTATACTGTGCCAAACAAGAGAACATGTCAAGTGTTTTTATATCGTTAAATGTAAAAAAGCATGTGAGTGATCACATACATTTAATGTCCATCTTGCTTTTTTTTAAACCTGAGGATATTCATGTGAAATTATCTTGATTTAAAATATGTATTGAAACTCTAGCATTAAATGAAGTCCAAGGCGCTTTTGAAAAGTGTATGTATAATTTTTTTGCTCTCTATTTAATGTCAATGTAAAATAAAAACTGTATTTCTTATGAATAGAGAGTATATTTGTGATTTATTCTAGAGCTGTGTATTCCTACATATTGCAAGAGTACTTCAGTTTCTCCTTCTGATCACTTACTTGAATTCATCTCATAGTTTAGACTGAAATTATAAATATAGTCTCTTTCTTGGCATTTAGGATGAAAACTGAATTCATTTTAGAAAATCTTTGAGGCAGCTTGATAATCATCTTGTTCTAGCCTTTTATTTTATAGAAGCTGGGGTCTAAAGTGGTGAAAAGAATTTCTAGTGGCATATATTAGCTGTATTGCAACTTAAAATTTTAAGATTTTTATCAAGGTTTCTTTTCTGTGTTCTTTTCTCCTACCATTAAATTATTATTTTTAGGCTAATTACATTTTGTCATTATAACAATACTTTAGTTTTGTTTCTCTCATAAGGTTGTTTATTTTTTCTCTTTCATCTTCAGTTATATTAATAATCTCCAGGGCCAAGATGGAATTTTGTTTGACAGAATTTTAAAAATTCAGGTTGAGTTACTTAATAGCTGTGCCTGCTCCTCGTAGATATTTGCTTTTAAATTCCTTCCTATCTCTTTATAAATCCACTCTACTCCTCCTCACTTCCACCAAAGTTCAAAAAACTCTAAATAGAACACAAAAGGAAAAAGCATGGTTTTCCTTCTTCACAGTCTTCTTATTTTCATTGGAAAACTTTTTTTTTTTTTTGAGACAGAATCTTCCTCTGTCGCCCAGGCTGGAGTGCAGTGGCACAGTCTCAGCTCACTGCAACCTCTACCTCCCAGGTTCAAGTGATTCTCTTGCCTCACCCTCTGGAGTAGCTGGGATTACAGGCACCTGCCACTATACATGGCTTTTTTTTTTTTTTTTTTTTTTTGTATTTTTAGTAGAGATGTTGTTTCACCGTGTTGGCCGGGCTAGTCTCGAACTCCTGACCTCAGGTGATCCGCTTGCCAAAGTCTGGGATTACAGGTATGGGCCACTGCTCCTGGCCTATTCTAAAACTTTTAAATTCATTGTCTTTATCACAACAAAAAAATTTTTCACTTTTTAATCTAATTCTTCAGGGTATTCTCTTCCCTGCCCACCCTTTTTCTGTCTCCTTTCTTTTCTCTGTATTTCGTCACTTGCTTTGTTTTCTATTACCTGGTCAGTTTGTCTATTTGATACTTTATTTACCATGTCTTCCATATGAAAATAGGTGAATAAGGGAGAATATGCATTACATTTTTAACCACGGGCTATTTAGAGTGTTTATTTTTACCTGTGTTTTGATTCTTGAATTAAAATAATTATGTAAAATTACAGTTGTTGAAATATTTCCCGTGTACATTAAATCTGATACCATTCAAGGTTATATGAAAATGTCTATTTAACAAGTAATTTTTTATGTTGCCTATCATCATAGTAAAGGTTTAAAACTTTCTCTGTTCTAGTGATTCAAGAAGACTGCTCAAATTTGCAGATATTTTCAATTTATTTAAAATAGCCAAGTTATGTCTTGTTAAAAATTTAGAATTCACATTAAAAAGCTTTGATTTACAAAGAGTATACTTTTGGCAATCGGCAAATTAAAACAAATGAATTGCCAAATACCAATGCTAGAGGTAATAGTTTTTATTTTAAGATGGGGATGGATCACTTCCCTTTCAGGACATGTCAACTCAAACTTGATCTGGAATCTACGCATTTCATGCTGAGTCATACCTGAGTGGCAATGAAATGTAAATTGGAAAGAGTAATGCTATTGAAAAACATCTCCTATAGACAGTATGAACAATGTTTTAGTCATCTATTGATTATATGAATACTCCTGAACAAATCGTTTTAAGTTCTGGTTTCAACGGTAGTAATATTTTAAAAGGTAATTGTATTGGTGGAAAAACAGAATGAAAGTTGAGGAACAAAATGAAATCCTTTTTTTTCCTTTAATCAAATAATAATGCTCTTTGATTTTACCTTTTTCCATTTCTAATTTTCACTATTTCCAATCTGGCTCACACTACTTCTCAACTTCTGCTATCCAAAAAGAAGTGGGAAACCTGCTTAAAGTGCCAAACAATCCTTGATCGTTAACCAAAAAAATACTGGTCATAGAGCGTTAGACAGTGTAGAACATCTGAAATTTTCTGTACTCCTTTCTAGATTAAAAACTTTTGCTAACTTATTAAAGAATAATATGTTTTCAGTTTATCAACCTTGTATCAGTAAGAGAGTAATTTGATGATTTTAAGAAATTGATTATAATTATCAGTTGTATTTATATAAGACTTCTATAATAATGTTTCATTTTTAAAGTAATAAACTTTTTGAAGTATTTATATAAAAAATGGGCAATTAACTTGAGATGAATTAAACTGCATATTTCTATAAGACATCCTTGCCTTAAAAAGATGTTTACTTCTTGATTTAGCCTAAATTTAAAGTACATTTGAAATGTACTAATCATTTCTACCTGAAAAGTTATCACACAGTTAGAAATAAGAAAAAGTCAAAAGTTTGGGGTAGCCTTAGTTCTTTCCCAGCTCCAAATAGCACCAAAGCTTGACTTTTCATTTGTTTTTCACTGTAGATAAACTAGCTCTTAACTGTTTGATCTTTAGGTTCCGTAGACTGATGGTGTGATTTCTAGCATTTTCACTTGAACAAAAACTAGTTAAAATTCTACTGTTTTTACTTGCCACTGTTTCTTTTATCCAATTATGTAAATTCATTAATTTGATTTATATTAATTATAAATTTTTCGGAAAGGTGCGTTTTATTTAAACTGACACCCAAACTTGAGAGAGTAGATTAAATTCAGTAAAGTTGTTTGCATTATATAGTCAACTATAAGAATTAGTTAAAAAACATAAGGCGCAGCTCCACCGTGACATTGGTGTTTATGTTATTTTCTTTTTGATAGAAAGTCAGGGTGTAAAAGTAACACATCTAAAATATTAGTAACCAATGTCAATTAAAGTCCAATTAGCATATATCAGAAATAATTTATATACTGGTCTCCAGGCTGGAGTGGAGTGGTGCAATCTCAGCTTACTTCAACCTCTGCCTCATGGGTTCAAGCGATTCTCCTGCCTCAGACTCCCGAGTAGCTGGGATTATAGACGCACACCACCACGCCCAGCTAATTTTTTGTATTTTTAGTAGAGATGGGGTTTCACCATGTTGGCCAGGATGATCTCAATCTCTTGACCTTGTAATCTGCCCACCTCAGCCTCCCAAAGTGCTGGGATTACAGGTGTGAGCCACCACACCCAGCTATATGTCTTACTTTTACTTTGTATTACTTGGATACAGTTTTCCAGGGCTCTATATCTTATAGAGTATGGTATACAAATTTACTGTGAGAATTATTATGTTAGTTTCTACTAAATTGTATATTCTTAAAACTTCTAACCAGTAAGCCATTTGATATGTCTGTTTTTTCACATTTTCTGTAATATAGACTTTCATGTTCATATTTATGTCTCTGTTGAAATTGGAAGCAAAATTATTTAATGCTGATATTACCTGTCTTTCTAATTTAGAGTCTTAAATGTCTATGTAGTAGACATGAATACTTTTTGTGGTACTCAGTTCTTAGTCATTCATCTGTTATTTATAGTAATTCAGAAACTTAAGTTACCTTCTTGAACTAATCTCCTTGTGGTTCTTGTGACAACATGGACCCATTTGATCAGGATAGCTCTCAAGGTCTTCTAGAGCCTATCATCCATGTGTTGGGTAAAATAGTGCTGATGACATGTGGTCGTAGGTTAACTTGTAGCTATTAGGATTGGAATACAGTTACATGATTTCAGGGCCTTACAGCTTAATTATATTATTGACTTGTTTTTGTAGATGATTATAATTTATGTCCTGTGTTTTCTAGGAGATTTTGGCATATGAAAAGTAACACATCAAAAATCCAATAATCTCTAATGCCAAGAGACTAAGGATCCTGGCCAAATTGTGTTTTAGAGGAATGCCCTGAGAGGGCGTCTGTCTCTATAGCTTTTTGTAGTGGCTTGAAATGAATAAAGCCATTTGTGTGCTGTTTTTGTTTGTTAAGTTTCTGGGCAGAAGACACTGAATACTGACTAATGTGCTTAATTTGAAATATTCTTTTTCCTGGACAGTCCAGGACAAAATTTTCTTGTGAACAAATTGGTGTGTATTTGAGAGGCAATAGCCTCCTCTTTTATTCAGCTTAATTTTCTATCACTAGATTAACAAATGAAAATATACTTTGTCATTAGTTGGAGTCATTGCTTGTATCTCTTCTTGGATTCTTTCCATCCCTCTTCAGCCCCAACACCTTCTTGTCCATCCTCCCAAAATATTACCTACTTACCAAAGGTTGGTTCCCAGGGAGTAGAGCCTGACTTTAGTTGTATAACTGCATTTCTTGTATTTGTAGGGTTTCTTTGATAATAAGCTATTAGGTAAAATCACAGTGCTCACAGTGGGGTGGTTTAACTGTGAGAAATGATTTATGTAAATATTCAGTGGGATCAGAAGATTAGCTGAAGTTTGGAAAGACCTAAAAATTTGCAATTGAAGCTTGGTGTACTAGACTCTCTTTGATTAAAAACTCGAAGTTTTTGAGTATTTGTCTCCATGTTATTTAATTCTGTTAAGCTGCCTGTTCTTCAAAGGAATCAAACCTTTATAGGAAGATTGAATTGAACAAATGTCCTTTTTGTGTGCTGTATTTTGATCTACCACCATTTGGTGTCACTGTAGGGCAGGGCTTTTAAACTTTGTGCAGCTGAGGCCTTTTTAATGAAAAATGTTGTAGGAAGTTCATACATATCTCCCTGCATTTAAAATGTCTTGCTTTAAAATACACCATATATTCTCATTGTAAAACATTCAAATAACATAAAAATATTGAATACAATGTAGAGGTTCCCTGTATCCCACTACCTCATTTCATTCCACACAATTAACATTTTTAACAATCTTTTGGACTTCTAATTCCATTTCTATGTATTTACCAATGTATGCATGTTCATATGAACATTAGGAAAAAAATCCATTGTTCTGAAACTTTTTTTCCTGAGTCATATATTTTGAATATGTTTTTCATGTTGTACTGTTTTTAAATTCTTGTGTTGTGTTTTATAGCCCATATTATGATTTTTCCTTTTAATCATTCTCTTAATGAAGGATACTTAGTTCTAGTTTCCCATCCTGCCTCAGGTTTTTAAAAAAATGATTCTGTATACATCTTCGTGTATGTATTTGAAGGCAGTGCATTAGTATAGCTATGAACATGGTCTGGCTTTAAATCCTAGCTGTACCTATTCCTAGCTATATGATCTTTGGTAGATACTCATTTTTTGGTACTGGTGTTTCCTTATTTATGAAGTAAGACTATATTAGTTTACTGTTGCTGCTATAACAAATTACCACTAACTTAGTGGCTTAAAACAATACAAGTTTATGGTCTTGCAGTTCTGGAGATCAGTAGTCCAAAATGGTTTGGCTGGGGTGCATTCCTTCCGAGGTCTCTAGAGGAAAAATTTATTTCCTTGCTTTTTCCAGCTTTGAGAAACTGCCCGCATTCCTTGGTTCATGGTTCAGCATTGCTCTGACTTCTATTTTTGTCATTACAACCCCTTCTCTGACCCTCCTGCTTCCCTCTTATAAAGATCCTGTGATTATATTGGTTCTTCCCAGATAATCCAGGGTAATCTTCACCATCTCATGATCCTTTATAACATCTACAAAGTCCCTTTTCCTATGTAAGATAAAACATTCAAAAATATCAGGTATTAGGACATGGATATCTTTGAGGGACCGTTATTTTGCCTATAACAGGGACAATAATAGTGCCTACCTACAATGCATGGTTCTGAGTATTAAATAAATTGAGAGTGAATCAGTGTAAATCATCTTACAATCATACTTTTGTTATTATTCATTATATTATTTCTTTAGGAAATAGTCTTAGAATTTGAATTGCTAAATTGAAAGGCCTTTTTAATCTTGCTAGTTACTGTCAAATTGCCTTTCCATAAGGCATGTCAACTGCACTTTTATGAATAATATAAGTGAGGTTCTTTTCCTTGCATAATCACTAATATTGTTTTTCTTTTTTATTTGGTGACTTTTATTTTACTTATTTTATATATCCTGGTTATTAAATGAGATTGAAGCAGTTATATATTTATTTGTTGTTTATATTTTTTCTTAGAATTCCCTGTTAATAGTGTTGATTTTCCTATTTTATTGACTTATAGCTTGTAAGAGCTCCTTATATATTCTATAATGCTAGTCTTGTAAATGTTTGCAATTTTTCTCACTGCCTCTTGTCTTTTTACTTTTATTTATGACATCTGCTTATCTTGCATCTTTTAAGTTTGGTTTTAAAAGTGAATTAAAATAAAGAAAATCTACATTACTCACTTAATGATAGAGATGTGTTATTTTTTTGGGGACACACTGGTTCTTCGTACATGATAGGTGCATGGAAAATAGCAGTTAGTTAATTCTTTAATTTGATTAAATGGAGGATCTTGTAAAGATGTAAAATGGAGAATGAAATGCCCCTATATGTGTTTCACTGACTCTAAATTCCTTCAGTTGCTCCCTGAGACTTTCACATTGATACCCAAAATTCTTAGAGGAGCATTAGGCCTTTAAAAAAGGCATCATTTAGGTAAAGTGACACAATAAATGGCATATATTTAAAGTATAGCAGTTGAATAATTTTAACATATGAAAACATCCATGAAATGATTACAACAATCAAGATAATGAACATACCTATTACCCCTAAATGTTTTCTCAGGCTCATCTATAATCCTGTCCTTCCCACCCAGCATTATGGCTTTCAATGAAACAGTTCCTGCCATTCCCTTTCTACCTCATATCTTACTTTTCTCTTTCTGCTTCATCATTGCTAGACAATTTGCTGAGCTCTGAAAGCATCGTGCTCTAGCCTGTCAATATTCTGCTTTTCCTTCCTTTCCCCTTTGAGGAAGCCTCTTTGGGGAGCTTTCCCTAACACTTCATTCTCTGCAATATTCAGTATCTTTCCTCTTTGTTACCACAGAACCCTGTGCATATCTCTAAATGGCTTGTATTATACTGGAATATAAGTGTTATTTTACAAGTCACAGTCTTTATGCTCTGAACTTTTTGACAGGGTAGAGTGTATTATGCTTATCTTTCTATTCCCAGTGTGTGGCACATCTACTGACACGTAGTGCCACATAATAAATATAGGTTAAATGAATGTATGAAATACAGGAGAGTTGAACAGAAAGGATGGAAAAAATATAGCAAGAACAATAAAATGAAAACAGTATTTTTAAAAATCATGTTGAGTATTTTTGAGATTTATGTTAAAAATTAATCTGTAGATGATTTCTCTGTGAGTGAAAATCAGTTAATTCAAAAGTAGACCAAGAAATCAATAACTTGGTGCATAATTCACCCTTTTTTTTTTTAAAAGAAGAGAACTTATGCCCTAAGTGTTCTTGCCAATTAACTTGTAGGCTTGTCTTGTACAACACCTTAGATTGAACTTTTTCCTGATCTTTAACTCAGAAGGCCATGTTGTTCTGAGTGTGACTACTCATGGTACTCTATACAGTACTTGTTTTAGTACTTAGTAGTTTTATTTCCTAAAAGATGTTTAGGAAATTGTGATTTGGTACAAGAATCATGGCTTATCGAAACACTTTATAATAAAGATTGACCAAGATAGGCAAGGAGCCTGATGAGGTATCTCCACCAAACCAATGCTTTCCCAGACCAAGTATCTCCAGATCTTTCTTGCATTCTTTAGGTGTTGACTATTTCAAGGCTTTGCAAATATCCAGGTACAAAATCAATCATATTTCGCAGAGTTCAATCTCCTAACAAAAGACATGCATTGCAGTTACTGTGATATAATTTTTTCAAGAACCCATATTGGTTTCTTGTAATTACTACTTCCTTTTCTCTTTAATAATTCATTTTTGATGTTGTCTGTCAATTACATAAGTTGTGCCAGTCTGAAGTTGGAAGAATCTACTGTCTTCTCTTCCTAGAAAATAGAAGTTCCGTTCATCCACTGCCGCTACTTTGTCCAGTTGACTAAGGTACCTCAAGTTCCATGATGCTTTAGACAGCCATTTGGTAATCTCATCTGGAAATGTTTTTTTACACAATGAGAAGGTTTGTTTGAAATAATAAACTATTATTTCATAACTATATTTCTAGCTATTTTAAATCTTAGAGGTATGCATATCTCAAGATTATAAGCATTCAGCCATTGTTTTCAGTTATTCTTGTCACTTTATTTATTTTTATTTTTATTATTTGGAGATGCAGTCTCACTTCATTGCCCAGGCTGGAATGCAGTGGCACAGTCTTGGCTCACTGCAACGTCTGCCTCCCCGGTTCAAGCGATTCTTATGCCTCAGCCACCTGAGTAGCTAGGATTACAGGTGTGCGCCACCATGCTTGGCTAACTCTACTGAATTTTTAGTAGAGATGGTGTTTCATGATGTTGGCCAGGGTTGTCTTGAACTCCTGACCTCAAGGGATCTGCCTGCCTCAGCCTGCCAAAGTGCTGGGACTATAAATAAACACCTGACACTGAGTAATTTATAAAGAAAACAGATTTAATTGGCTTGCAGTTCTGCAAGCTTTACAGGAAGCATGGCAGCATCAGCTTCTGGGGAAGCCTCGGGAAACTTATGATCATGGTGGAAGGTGTAGGGGAAGCATGTACGTCTCACATGGTCAGAGCAGGAATAAGACGGGAGGGAGGTGCAACACACTTTTAAACAGCCAGATTGCCTGAGAACTCTTATCACGAGAACAGCACCAAAGGGGAAATCCGACCCCATGATCCGGTCACCTCCCACCAGGCCTCACCTCTAACATTGGGAATTACAGTTTGACTTGAGATTTGGGTGGGAACTCAAATCGAAACCAAATCAACCAGACACATTTTTTTCTTTACATATTTAACAGTCCAAAATAATGTATAATTGATTTATTGATCTAACTAAATATACTAACATTTGTGGAAAATTAGAGGCTTTTTTATGGTGGAACTTAACATTGCTTTTACTGCTGATAGGTTGGGTACACTACCGAACTTTGTACATTTTTATTTACGTTCTCATTAGATGATTCTGGGGAAATGCTTCCTGGTAGCAACTATTCCAGTACTGTATGTTTCAGTCTTAGGATGTTACAGGGATTTGGATTTTGTTGGGTGAATTTAGACCTTGAGTTCGTATTGGTAGACTGTACCATTGTCTCATAAATTTTCTTTGAATACTTTGTCTCCTTGATTCAGCAATAATTTATTCATTTTTTGACAAATATTTATTGAACACCTTTTGCATGCTAGGTATTGCTGCAGACTCTGAGTTTAATGCAATGAGCCTGTCTCTTAGTCCTTACTTGTCTTCTATTTTCACTGGGGATGGTAACAGTATATGTATAAACAATAATGTAATATCAGATAGTAGTGAATGCTCTGAAGGAAGTAGTAGGATGGATGTGTTTGTGTGTGCAATTAGTGTGGTTAGGAAGGACTTTCTGAAGAGGTAAGAGTTGAGCAGAAGCCTGAGTGACTTTAGTTAAAGGTGTGAATATCGAGGGAGCATGTTATAGACAGAAGAGACCACAAACACCAAGGCCTTGAGGGAGAAGTGAGTTTGGCTATGTGAGGCCAGTGGCTGTGGCAGAGTGAACGAGGGAGATGGTGGGAGATGGTGTAAAGCAGCCACGAGGGCCTTGATCATGCATGACCTTGAAGCCATAATGTGAGAATCATGGATTTTATTCTAAAAAAGCTGTTAGTGAGTTATAAATAAAGGGGTGAAATGATCCGAACGATGCCATAGAAGCGTTACGCTGGCAGCTATGTGGAGAAACAGATATTAGGGAGAGGTGAGAATATAATTAAACCCAGTGGCTGGTTAACATGCTATTTCAATGATCTCATTATTAATGTGTGAATTCGTGGTAGCTTAACAGCCTTGGCAGCAGTGTCACTGGTGAGAAGTAGATTCTGGTGAGAAGATGATTTTGAAAGTAGAGAAGTAGAATTTCTGACAGATTGGATTTGGTGTATAAGAGGAATCATGAATAACTCCACGGTTCTTAGGCTATACAACTAAAAAGATAAGAGATGACGGAAAGTCCTGCAAGATGAGCAGATTATGGAAGGGAAGATAACTAAGTGTCTGTTGACCTCTAAGTGGACATATGAAGTATGCATTTGGGGGTATAAGCTGGGAGTTCAGGAATGTAGGTATAAATTTGGAAGCCAGTAGCATACAGGTCACATACAAAGCTATGGGAGTGGATGAGATCAGTGAGGGAGTGAATTAGAAATGTAACACAAAAGTCAGTAAAAAGCAAGGTGAAATATGCAAACCTTATTGTTTTTCTGTCTTCTCCCTGGAGAGGGGCACATCATCAGCAAGGTTTTGTTTGTTTTTGCTGCTGGTTACCACCTCTCAAAGGACAGTTGCAATCCCTTATCTAGGGAATTGTACAAGGTGATTTTATAATATGACACTATTGCAGTTTGTTTCAAAAACTAACCATGAATTGGGGTGAGAGGGATATTTGGCATTTGTAGGGTATATAATTCATCAAGGACGTTTAGAAAGAAGGTAGTGTTCATGAGAATATGTGTCTGTGCAGTGAAAGAAAACAAAACTGCTTTTGCCTCCAGACCTTGCTCACATATGGAAGAAGATGGAATAATCTCTAATACATCATGATAATAAATATATAGTTCCTATATTATGAACTAAGATAAAGTTAAAATTCCAGAAGTGTGCAGGCATATTCCTTGATAAAATAACTCTCATTTAATCAAGGGATTGAGTTCATTTAGTTCAAATCTCCATCAAAATAGCAATATCAAATCCTGCCATTACAGAGAAAAATCACTCATATACTACCAATTGTGTTCTCTGTAGAGTAGGAGGATAAGTGGAATTGAGCTCTGAATGAATTCTCTTATGAGCTTTTGTTACTCTCATTCCCTTGAAATTAGTAGAATGTCAGCTATATTAAATAACTCTGCAACTCTTTAATTTATTAGAACTAATAAAAACACAGCATGATCAGAATAATATGCTGTTTCCTTGAGCTGCTAATACTGGTGAGTTTCTCAAAAAGTTTGAAATTTCAACTGACTTATATTGATCTCTCCTTTTTTTTAATAGATGGCAAAGGGCACAAAATTTTGCTTGTGTTTTGCATCACATGCATGTAAAATTTGTGAAAGAATTTGATATTAAAAAACATCTCAAGTTATATTCAGCACAGTCTGTTCTTAACACAACAGCCAATGACTTCAGTCAGATAATGATCTGTTTCTGCCTGTAACCCTACAATGGCTTCCCATCTCAGAAGAAAGCCCAAAATTCTTGTAGTAGTCTACAAGGCTTTACATAATTTGTCTCTGCCTTGGTATTTCTTACCTCATCTTCTACCATTCCCCCTGGCTAAAGCAACTTTAATCATATGGCTTCTATACTGTTTCCTAAACATACCAATCACATTCTTGAGAGTTTTTCACTTGTACCTTGCTTTCTCCAGTTATTCAAATGGCTTGCTCTCTCATTTCTTTCTGGTCTTTTTTTTGTATGTCCTTTGTGGAAGTCTTCTCTAAGTACCCTCTTTGAAATTGCATAATCAGTTGCTCAAAATACTTCTTTTCCTCTTGTATTAGTCAGGGTTCTCTAGAGGCACAGGACCAATAGAATAGGTGTATATATGAAAGAGAGTTTATTAAGGAGTTTCAACTCACAGGATTACATGGTCTCCTCTACTCTCTCTTCTTTTCATACCTTCCTCTTTCTCAATGATTTTATGAAACACATATAATTATTTTTTAAATAACTCTTTTTGAGCAATTTTTACCTTCCAGACTTTCTGTACTTTGGCTTTCAAGTAGACACAATTGATTGCCGTAAAAAGTAGCAAAGGGGATGTCATATAGGGGTTGACATAAAGGTAGATACTAGCTCATGAGCATTTCAGTGTGATCAGTTGTTGTGACTTCCAGATCTCATATTGAGACACGGTGCTGAATTATTTCTTGTCTTTTCAACAGAATGGGTTTTAAGAGTATAATCTACATTACTAAAAAAGTAATTAGAATAAGCTCTCTTCTGATATTAGTTCCACATGTTGGGGCTAGAAATATGAGCCTTTAAAAACTTCCTACTTCTAACTCTCTGACTAGGTATCCTGGCATTTCTTGGAATCCCCTGAAATTAAAATCAACAAGTTGTGTACAATAACAGCTGAATAGTTGTTATAGATGTGTGTTCAAGGACCCCCTCGAAAAAATACTGCAAGTTCATGTAACTATCTGAGATATTATAAAACATGAGGTCAGCCTTCTGTTTGTAAATCATATCATGCTATAGGATACCTAGAGAAGATTAAAATCTTACTCTACACTCGTTTAGTCTGATTAATTTTTAAAATATGGTATCTGTGACTTGTAATACTCAAAAGATGATGATTTGGGTAAAGGGAGTGGGGAGAGAGGTCAGTTTTGGGGTTTCAGGTTAATGGCATAATATTGCATCCAATGAGCCACTATAGAGCAGAAAAGTAATTACATAGCAGTTGTATTATATGACTTTTGTTTAGTGATTTAAATTTCACAAAGTATGTTTATATACATGTATATGATACATTCCTTATAATAGCTCCTCAGGGTTGCGAGAACAGAAGCTCGTATAAAATAGATTACTTAACCAAGTCCTCCTCCCTATGCCATAAGCAAAAGAGAAAGATTCAACTTGAGATGTTCTAAACTTACATTTCCATATTTCATTTTGTTTCTACCACATTGTTTTGTTTTAGGGCACAGAGTTCTTGATATATTGGCAAAGAATTAGATGCACACAGGAGGTGGGAAAAAAGGTAAATGAATGCAAAGGGAAAGGGTATTAAAAATAGACTTTAACGTACATTGTGTTTTTGTTTAGGATCAGTCTCCTCTCTGCTTTTCTTGGCAGAAACCAAATACTTAACTATCTTCTGTCTTCAGAAATACAAGATCCAAATGGGAAAGGAATCCCCTGTCCATCCTTAAAGAGCCCAGTGAATACATACACTTCTAGAATGTCACCTACCTCGTTTGGCTCATTATTCTTGTGGCCTGACCACCAACTTCACTTGAGTAGGCCTTTCTTTTTCATTTTTTCTTTTCCTGTCCCCAGTTTAACAGGGAAACTGTCACTTTGAGGCACTTGAAAATTTCTCTGGGATACTCAGAATCAACTTTTAAACGTTTTATTTAACTTCATTCACATTATGGCTCCTGGTACAAAGGGTGGTAGTGTTTTGGCCCCATATGTATTTGGTTAATTATAGTCTTTGTCTGAGTTGATTTTTCTTTCCTATTTTGCTTTTCTTATATTTTTATTTTGTATTAAATTATATGCTTCATTAAACATCCTTATCTTCCATACCAGACTTGGCTCTTTCCACAGGATAAATGTGTTTGTTTTTTTCCTTTAACACTGAGTCACGTTTCCTATCCTGCAAGTCAGCTATTCATTATTGCTGCTATTTTTCTTTCTTATCCAAGGATGCCAATTTTATATCCAAGTTTGGATATTACGTTCATTTAGAAGAGCGGATACCAAGTAGTCAAAGTGTTTTTTTTTCGTTTAGTGAAATGCTAGTACTAACTTGTATACCACCAGCATCACCACTACCAAATCATTTGACTTACTATATTTGTCCAAATTCCTTCTGCCAGCAAAAATCTAGGAATTGTTAAAATTGTCATCTGTTAGGAAATTCCTTTTTTTGTGTTTGTACTATCCCACTTACAGTACGTTGACTTACATTTGTTCATTAAATAATCAAGATTAGTAATAATAAATTTTAATTTGTTTAAGGGTTCTCGTAGTTTGCAGCTTTATGCTGAAACTATCATTAGATCAGTTTTGATTCTGTCAATATTTTGTTTCTTGTTGTAACATTATGTGTCTCCTTCTTATAGTAAGCTATGTGGCATTACTGAAGTTTTATGTTGTGGACAAGTGGAGTCTTTCTACACTATTTTATCAATGTTTCCTTCTTAAGTAGCTCCCCTTGGAATCACTAGCCTTAGTAAAGCGCCTAAATCATTCTGATCAGTTGAAAGCTAGTACGTTCTGAAAAGATTTAAGGTTTCAGCAGCTTTATATTGTTCTAAGTTTCCTTGACACTGTATTTGTTTTTCCTAAGTTCTGACCCAAAATTTCCAAAAACCTTTTATATTTTTAATGTAATTAAGAGAAAACTAGTTCATTTAGCTTCATGACAGTCTTTGTCTTTACTGCTCAATTTTCCTATTCTCATTCTATCACTTTATGTTCTTTTATGAGGGCTTTCTTTTATTTTCTTTTTTTCCTGGGAGGGAATGTCTGCTGTGGTCTTAGCTCCTTACTTCCTACTGAATTCTTATTACCACTTCCTTTGGAATTATCTATGATTTTGACTGCTGGCCTCACTAATGATCTCTCTTAGCAGTTAGAGACCACTTTTTCCTCAACCTTGTACTTCCTAAAATCCAGGTTTCTGCCAATTTTTTTTTTTATGCCCATGAGTCTTAATTAGTTATGTCCATTACCTGAATGCCACCTCGTGTCTCATCTTCAGAAGGCTTTCCTTTGTCTTCCCATGTTTTAGTATCTATATAATTCTCCCATTCTGCTTAAATTGCAGATCACAGACCTGGCCCCTCTGATATCCTTAGACTTTATTACTGAAGGGCAGAGGAGTTGCCTGAAAAAAATGTATCACAGTGATTTTATCTGAATGCTCCCAAAATGTACCTACCAAATCAATGGCTTGAATTAAAGCATAACCCAAACACCAAACAAATTATTGAAAGGCCACCAATTTATTTTTAGAAGTCCTGAATGAATTTTACTTGTCCTAATGTGGAAACAAAGAATAAAAACTGCATACAGTCAATACTAAGAAATACAGCAAGGTGTTGTTCTTAATGGGTTTATGTTTGGAATATAGAGAAATACTTTTGTCATTAATATTCTGGGATCAGAAGAAAACAAAAATTTGTAAAATTGTATAGATTAAATTAAAGGCAAGGAATTAGTCATTTAAGAGTATTTTGGGCAGAGTTATTATTTGAAATATGAGCCAGTTAGCAAATATAGTAGACAAAGATTCTCTTATTTATTGTTATTGAATAAACAAATCTGCAAAATATAGGGCTTTTCCTGTGTCACACTATCTGTATCTCTACTCCTGACCCTGCCTCCCCAAAAGACCAGCCAAAACTTGAATGTCTACTGGTGAGGTCCACATTTAAAGGTAGATATAAAATGGTTAGCTGGCTGGAATCGCATTCACGGATCTGACCGTTGTTTTTTTTGTTTGGATCCTACCTTCCTAGCTCCAGCTTTCCCTTTACTCTGTGACTAACTGACCTTTACCTGGTCCACTGATCAATCTTGAACATGTAGTTAATTAACCAGTTGCAAGTTCAGAGGATTTAGTCAAGTCACTCTAGAATGTAAGTATCACGTTTATAGTATTTTAATGAATTCTCATAATCCCTCTTTTGTTAAATAAAATTCTGGAAGTCCGGCAGGGATTGCCATGCTTATAATGTATTTGTTAAATGTTAATGAAATGGCAATGGAAAGCCAAACTTAAAGTAGAATAAAATAGGATTATTAATGTTAGAACAATATTGTTGAGAAAAATGTTATCTTACAGATGCTGATGCTATGCCAGTTCATCATACCATATGTATTTTTGTATTTGCCATTTGTTATTTACTGTGTTTCAGGACCTGTGCTTCATGTTTTGAATACACTATTTTCACATAGCAGCTAGTGACTCTTTTTATAAAATTAAATGAGATTTATGTCATTCGCAAGCTTAAAATACTCTAATGGTTTCTGAAACTTATTTTGTGTTATCTTAATATAGCCCCTTCAGCTTTATTTTGATTAGTGATAGCATGGTATGTCTTTTTCTATCCTTTTCCTTTTAACCTACAGTTTTTATAGGCAGTATATTGAATTTTGCTTTTTAATCCAATCTGACCATTTCTGCCTTTTAATTGGAATGTTTAGACCATTTTAATTTAATGTGGTTATTGATATAGCAGGGTTTAAATCTAACATCTTACTATTTAATTTCTATTTATCTCATCTATTCTTTGCTACTCTTTTTCTACCTTCTTTTCGATTATTTTTAATGAGTCTATGTTATCCTCTTTTGACTTACTAACTCTTATTTGTTTTGCTGTATTAGTGATGCTTTAGGACTTGGAGTATTTATTTTTGAAAGAAATATTAAGTCTTTTTTATTAAAAAAAGTCTTTTACATCTACTCATCTATATGCTATTTCCAGTATTATTCACATCATTGTATAAATCTAGACTTCTATCTGAAATCACTTTCCTTCTTCCTGAAGAAATACCTTTAACATTTCTTTTAGTACCAGTGAATTCTTTCAGTTTTTTTCTTTGACACTTCTAATGGTTTCTAGTTTCATGATAATTTCTAAGATAATGTAGTCTCCCTTTCTTTAATCCCTTCTCCTTTTCCACAGTTTCAGCTATATACATTTTCTTGTTCTCATTTTAGGTTTTTTCTTGTTGTTTTGTCTTGGGCCCAAATGCCACTTCCTTATGGAAGTTTTCATTATAATGATGCTGTCCCCATCATTCTCTATCTGTTACCCTATTTTCTATTTATTTATAGCATATATTTCTGTATCTCTTTTTCTCCCCTTCTCTCTCTGCTTATTTGTGACATATTCCATGTGAACCAGGTTCTTCTTGGATTTTTTTTTTTCCATATGAATCTTCAAGGCCTGAATCAGTGTTCAACACATAAATAATAGTTTAATAAATATTTGATATGCAAATGAATGAGTAAAGTTAAGTCTCATTTTCACATAACTCTAGAAATAGACATTACCATTACATAGATGAGACAACTTTTTAACCTGTTTACTCAACCGGTAACTACAGCTCAGCTATGAACCATGGTTTTTTGACACTGAGGGCATACTTCATTTCTTATGGTGGCAAATACTCTTGTATTTCTATTTGCTGTAGGTGCCTACTGTACTTAAAGTTGCTTTTACAGTAGTTTCTCTATGTTTCAGTGCTTCAGCAATTTATTTTTAATAACTGCAGATTAACTTCAAGGTAAAAATTACCTAGAATGTTTAAGCAGGAACTTGAATTGATGGCTAATTCAAGGTAAGTTTTTGGAAATTTTCTTAGTTTCTGCTTTTTCTAGTTTGAGATTTAAAATCTAAAATCCCCACTGCCCCACCAAATTCCTGCTAAAAAGTGGGGGCATTTTAGTTCATCATAGAATTGTGGATTGTTTTTATTTGTTTGATGATAAGTTTTGTTTCTTTTTTTTGGTATGGGAACATGATGCTTTCTAGTTAGACCATCTATGTAGTATTGAAATTTTATGGCACAATCTGCTTAATTTCTTTCATTTGGAAAAACAAAACAAAACATCATTATAGTCACATACTAATTACTAGCCATGCATCATTCATTTGAAATACAGCCCAAAGCGTTTTGTAGTTATAAGCAAAAAGGTCTCTTATGATTCATCACTTTGTAAACAACATTGTTTTAAGGTTGCTTTTAGATCTTTCATCTAGTGCCTAGGAATCATTTTTCTGTACTCTTCAAATCTCATTATGAGGTTTGAGATTTGCTTCACCTATACTCTTGTAAGACTATGTTGGAAACATAATGGAAAAGGGGAGGCTGGACTTATGGAACTAAATTACTGAAGAGTTAGGCAATTTTGTTGCAGTTGTGGCTTAAGGTGTAATTATTGTAGATATATTCTGGTTCATTTGCACTTTTATGTCATGCTCTTGAAGGTACTATTGTTTCTGAAAGGGTTCATAAAGTTCAGTGTTAATAAAATTGAGTATATTCTGTATTTTCCTAGTTAAGTGTGCTGTCTTCGTTGATACAAACGTGAAAACTTGATGAAAATAGGTTATATACATCATATTTACATAGCCTCGAAGCAGCTCCTCATAAATTACTTCTTAATTATAAAGGAAAGAAATCGTAATTTAACATTGGAAAAACTTGTGGAGAGCATCTTATACATACATACGCACATACATACATACAGCACCTTATACACACATACGTAAATACATATGTACATATGTATATATGTAGAGAGGAAGAGAGAGAGAGGATATGATAAGTGGAGCAGTATATGGACAGCAGGTTTAATCTGGGTACGGGATGGGTTTTTTGTATTTTAAAAACTGAAATTATAGTAAAAAGTTGTAAAAAATTATCTTGACATCAACATTAGAAAACTTAAAATGCTTAGGAATACATTTAACAAAACATATATAAACTGCTAACAGTGATAAAATTGGACAAAATATGCAGGTCAGCTGTTTTCAAACAGTGGACAACCGGTAGAGAAAAGCTGCAGTTCTTCAGCAAACAGAAACTTAATTTGGCCTGGTGACAGTTTTCCTGTGAAATCAGAGATTTGAGTTCTAGCAGAGAATATGGTTCTCTGAGCTGAGGGAGGCAAAGATCAGAATTTAAGGCAGTGAAACAGCTGGTATTTACAGGGCAGAGCACTAATGGGGAAGGAAATGTGCAGAAAGGAACTCCAGTAGTGCATGTGAGTATCTCCCTTGAGTCTGTGCCTGGGAGCTGGAGTGTTCATACACTGAGCAAGACTAGCCAGAAAGCAGCTTCTACAGGATGAGAGTGGAACAGAGATACTAAGATTCAGCTTTACTGGGAGGCTTTGGACTTATGGCTCTGCCAAGGTACAGAGATCATCTTAATACTTCATTAACATATTTGGCATTCAATCAAACAAGGAAAAGCTTGTGCTTTAGGAAGTAGGGCCACACTCTAAAGAAAGACCTGCTCTAGACCTACCCTAATAAAACCTACAGCAAGTTTTGATGAACTTCCCGGGGAAGACAATTTGGACATAGAGTTTCACTAAGTTAGAGGGGCTAGGAAAACAAATCGTACTTTCCACAGAGCTACATTAACAAAGTTTATACTGAAGCCTATACAATTTAAGATGATCACCCAGTGATTGATTTGACTGCGAAAATAAGAACAAATAGGCCAGGCACAGTGGCTCATGCTTGTAATCCTAGCGCTTTGGGAGGCCAATGTGGGTGGATCATGAGATCAGGAGATTGAGACCATCCTGGTCAATATGGTGAAACCCATCTCTACTAAAAATAAGAAAATTAGCTGGGCCTGGTGGCGCGTGCCTCTAATCCCAGCTACTCGGAAGGCTGAGGCAGGAGAATTGCTTGAACCAGGGATTGACAGATGAAATATCTGTCAGAGGTTGCAGTGAGCTGAGATTGTGCCACTGCACTCCAGCCTGGCAACAGAACAAGATTCCGTCTCAATAATAATAATAACAACTAATGGTTTTCCATGGGATATTACAGAACTGAGATTGGTTACATATAAGTACAGTATTCAATATTGAATGCAATATTGAATTAAAAATGAAAAAATAATAAAATGGAATGTATGGTCAAGAGAAAAAAGTCCAAAATGGTTCAGGTTTTGGATTTTACTTGCAAAGACAAAATATGGATATTATAAATATTTTCAAAGAACTAAAGCAAATGATCCTTAAAAAAATTAAAGAAAAACATGGTCATAATTAAGGAATATTTGCAAGGAAATGAAAACTAAAAAATTGCTATATAGAAATTTTTGAAAAGTTTAATAGCTAAGTTAAAAATTTTAGTGTGTGAGTTGGTGATAGTATATTGGAGATAGCAGAAGAGTGAGTTAAATTTGTAGGCAATTTTATAGTGGTTATTTTCTCTTAGCTATGTAGAAATGAAGACTGAATAAAATAATAAACAACAGGTATTATTTGGTAGATATCATTCAGTCTAAAATACCTGTAATTGGAGTCCCAAAAGGAGAAGAGAATGAGATTGTGGCTGACAAAATATTTAACGGAATAATGGCCAAAAAAATCTCTTTCAGTGAAAAACATAAACTTAGGGTTTAAGAAGCTCAGCAGATCCCAACCAGGATAAATATAAAGAGAAAAAGATATCATGGCACAGCCTAGTAAAACTGCTGAAAACCAAAGAAAAAGAGAAAATCATAAAAGTAACTTGAGGGGAGGAAAAAGATGAAAGGCACTGTACACATAGGAAAACAAAGATAAATGATTTTTCTGGCTTCACAGAAGTAATAGCAGAACTCAACAGAAAAGTGTTTAAAATGCAAGAAGCTCAACAGAAAGGTGTTAAAAAAAAAATACCCTGTAAACTCTAAGTTGTCTAGCTAATGGATACTTTTAAAAAAAATAAGGTGAGCCAGGTGCAGTGACTCACGCCTGTAATCCCAGCACTTTGGGAGGCCAAGGCGGGCGAATCACAGGTCAGGAGTTCGAGACCAGCCCAGCTGACATAGTGAAACCCCGTCCCTACTAAAAATACAAAAAATTAGCTCAGTGTGGTGGTGCATGCCTGTAATCCCAGCTACTCAGGAGGCTATTCAAGAGAATCACTTGAACCTGGGAGGCAGAGGTTGCAATAAGCTAAGATTGCGCCATTGCACACCAGCCTGGGTGACAGAGCAAGACTCTGTCTCAAAAAAAAAATAATGTGAGATGAAGACATTTTTAGTATTATAAAAGCTGAGAGAGTTTGTTACCATTGTACCTACCCTACAAGAAACCCTAAAGGTTGTCCCTCAGGTTGTCCTTCAGGCAAAAGGGAAATATGCCATATGGAAACTCAGATCTTCAAAAAGTAATTCAGAGTACCTGAAATAGTAAATCTTTTTTTTGTATGACTTTTCTTTGAAAGAAAATTCGTAATTAAAAACGTACTGTATAACAGGGTTTATAATGTACATAGTGTAAAATATATGATAGTAATGATGGTATAGAAGAAATAGAATTGTGCAGAAAGAATGAAATATGAAATTTGGAAGGGTGAGGTAGGAAATGAGAAATATGAAGAGGTACAATTTTGACTGAATAGTGACTCTAGTTAGATTGATACATTAAGACATATTAATCCTAGACAAACCAGAGAAAATATAAAAAGAGGTATAGTTAAGCCAGTAGAGGAAATAGAATACTAAAAATTGCTTGACTAACAGATAACAGAAAAAGGATAAAAGAGTTTGTCTTGGTCTATTTGGGCTGCTATAACAAAATACTATAAACTGGATGGATTATAAACAACTGAGATTTATTTCTCACAGTTCTGGAGGCGAGGACTTTCATGATCAGGATGCTGGCAGATTCTACGTCTGATGAGGGACCACTGATTTCTGATTCATATATGTTGCTTTCTGTCTGTGTTCTCACTTGGTGGAGGGACACAACTCTCTGGGCCCTCTTTTATGAGGGTGCTGATTCCATTTGTGAGGATTCAGCCCACATGATCCAGTCACCCCCAAAGACCCCATGTCATAATCCTATCACACTGGTGAGTAGGTTTTCAACATTCATGTTTGGGGGCCCCAAACACTCAAACAATAGCAGTGGGGAAAAGGGCAGAAAGGACACAAGGAAAATAAATAGGAATAAAATAAGCACATGACAAGTATCATGGGTATGGGAATATACCAAGAAGGTATATTCCAAGGCAAACTATATTATAAGAAATAAAGTATCAGTACACAATAACAAAAATAATAATTCACCAGGAAGAGATAATCATCTCAAATATGTATGCCTAACAATTGAGCATCAGAATTTCTGAAGCAAAACCTGGCAGAAATAAATGGAAAAATAGACAAATTCTCAATCATAATGAGACTTTAACACCCCTCTTTGAATAAATTCTAGAAAAAGTCTACCAAAAAAAATCAGTAAATACTTAGAAAATCAAGATACTTCTATCATCCAACTTGTTCTCATATTTATAGAACACTATCTACAACAACTGCAAAGAACACATTATTTTTAAACGCGTATCAAATGTTTACCAAGGTGGACCATATGGGAATATAAAGTAAGGCTCAGTAATTTTCAAAATGTAGATATCTTGCAGGGTATGTTTTCTCTCTACAACAGAATTTAAACAAAAATAATACAACATCTACCACAGTCTAAAAATTACATAACATAATTTAAAATTACTGGTGGGCCAAAGAAGGAATTATTTTGAGCCAAATGAAAATGAAACACTGAAAAAGAAAACCAAATTCTCAAATTACTGATATCAGGAGTCAAAGAAGGGAATTTACTACAGCAAAATTAGAAACTCATATGTGGACATAGATGCAGAAGCTGTCAACGAAATATTTCTCTATCAAATATTGCTGAGCTTAATAAGGAAGTGTGTTATGACCACATGGAATTGATCCCAGGAATGCAAGGTTGGTTTTACATTTCAAAATTAATTAGTTAGCCATATTACCAGATAAAAAAATGCCAGGTAATTATGAGAAAAATCAAAATTATCTAAACAGACACAAAATAAGAAGTATTTGACAGAATTCAATCTTTTTTATGGAAAAACTCTCAGCAAACTAGAAATAGAAGGAAAACTTTTAATTCACTTTGTTAAAACTTCCTCATTTTGATAAAAACCTGAAGTTATACTCAATAGTGAATGATTAGATGTCTTGTTTTTTATGATTGAGAGCCTGGTAAAGATGTCTACTTGCATTACTTCCTTTCAGCATTATTTATAATGTACTAATCTGTGTAACAAGAAAAAATGATTGATCAATACTTTAAAGGAAAGAAAGTATACCATATTATTCTTTTTTTCAGCTGACCCAATTGTCTATGTGAATTCACCAAGGTCATAGAATATGGTCAGTGTACCAAAAATACTTTTTTCTACAAACAGCAAAAATTTAAATGTAATTAAAGTAGTAGTATTTACAATGTCATAAAAAAACTAAAGATAGTTTGGGATACATTTCACTAAATATGTGCAAATCATCCACTGAAAACTATAAGATATTGATGAGAGAAATTAAAGAAGTTATAAAGAAATGGTGATACATATTATGCTTGTATATTCAAAGAGTTGGTATTATTAAAATTTCATGTTTCCCTCACATGACCTATGGATTTCACATATTCCCAATCAAAATCCCAGCAGGTTTTATTATAGAAATTGACAAATGGCGTCTAAAACTCATATGGCATGCAAAGGACATAGAATATAGAAAAACAGTCTTGAAGAAGAACAAACTTGGTGTACATAAACTACTGATTTAACATCAAGACAAAAGTTTTGACTTAAGGATATACAAATAAGCTTTCTAGAAAGTTAGATCCACAAAGATACCATCATTTATGTTCAACAGTGTTCTTTGTATCAAATGGTTTTGTAAAGTCTATACATCTTAGGGACTAAAATGAATCTCAACCACTGCATCACACCACATTGAATAATTAGAGGAATGCTGTATGGACCTAAACATGAAAAGATAAAAGATATCTAGAATAGAACGTAAGTTGGTAAAGGGAATATAAAATCATATAAACTACTTCGTAAAAAACAGTTTGGCAGTTTTTTAGGTTAAGTATACATTTATACTACATTTTCTACTAATTTAATAGAAGTGAAAAGACTTATACAAGAGTATTAATAATAGCCTGTATTAGTTTCTTAGGGCTGCCCCACCAATGTCTACAATCTTGGTGGCTTAAAACAACAGAGATTTATGCTCTTGCATTTCTGGTGTCCAGAAATCAAAGGTTTCTTTCTTCCAGAGGCTCTGAATGATAATCTGGTCCATACCTCTCTGCTACCTTTAGCAAGCTATTCACAATCCTTGGTGTTTCTGGGTAGATGCAGCGCTCCAATCTAGGGCTCACCCTAAATCCAGGATGATTTCATCTTAAGATTCTTAATTTAATTATATATGCTAAAACTGTTTCTAAATATGGTCACATTCTAGGTACCAGAGGTTAGGATTTAGACATACCTTTTGTGGATCTCTGTTCAACTCAACCTACTACATAGCTCCAAACTGGGCAGAGGGGTGGGTGGTGGGGGGGCATGGGGGGAGGAACTCCATCAGCAGGAAAGTGGATAAACAACTTTTGGTATATTCTTGCATGGAAATCCTACCTATTAGTAAAAAGGAACAGAGTACTGAATTATACAACGTGTGTGTAAATCTGAAAGTCATTTTTTTGGGTGAAAAAAGGCAGATATATAAACTTTACCATATAGCTTTATTAATATAAATTTCAAGAACAGGCAAAACTAAGCTATAGTGATAGAAATCAAAACATTGGTTTTCTGTGATGGGATGGGGATTGTCTGGAAGTGGGCATGAATGAATTTAAGACACTGATATGATTCTGGGGTTTATGCCAACTTTTTAATTCAACAGATATGAAACTTATGTGTTAAGACTGTATGCTGGGACTGCCAAATTAAATAGGAAGTCTCTTTTCTCTTTAGCTTTACCATTCATAGATTTACCACTTGATGACCCTGAGTATCTTCAGAACTCATCTGGACCTCCTGTGAAATCCTTAGTGATCTAGAATTGATAAGGATTTATAAAAAAAAGGTGCAGCAGTCTCTGATGTCTATAACCAATTGTTTATTTCTTGATTAAGTTGAGGAATATACATTTTAGCCTTTTAATTTTTTTTTTACAAGTCTTGGCTTTACCTTTCTCCCATGAAATATGTAAAAATTATACCATATGTACTTTGTTTTTGTATAGTTTTCCTAAATAATTTTAGCATAGCAGCTTTGATATGAGTACATTTATTTTAAAAACATTTTTGATATTCTGAGTATTACCTCAGGCATAAGGCACTTGAATAGCTTTTTTTTTTTTGAAGCCTTTCTCCAAGTGAATTGAACTTGTGTTTTTTTTTCTGAGAATTCTGGAGATCATGAACATATTGGTCTGTTAACAGTGAAAGATATTTTTTATATCATTGGAAAAATCAGGTTCAAAAAATTTTCCCTAGTGTCTTAATTCTTTGATCTAAGTATTAGATCACATACTTTCTCAAGGTACTTTCTTTTGTCTTTCATAGAGCTGCATTTGTTTTTTCACATTCTTCTTGCTTATCATACCTCTCCCACAGAGAATGGAAGAATTAGCTAATAGGCGAGTAAGAGTGGAGAGTGTAGTGTGGAGCAGCAGTCCCCAAACTTTTTGGCACTGGTGAACAGTTTTCATTTTTCTGCAGATGGCAGTGGGATGGTTTTGGGATGATTCAAGTGCATTGCATTTATCACGCACTGTGTTTCTATTATGATTACATTATACTATGTAATGAAATAATTATACAATTCACCATAATGTAGGATCAGTGGGAACCCTGAGCTTGTTATCCTGCAACTGAAAGGTAGGAGACAGTGACAGATCATCAGGCATTAGATTCTCATAAGGAGCATGCAACCTAGACCTCTTACGTGTGCAGTTCACATTTGGGTTCTCACTCCTATGATAATCTAATGTCACCACTGATCTCACAGGAGATCAAGCTCAGGTGGTAATGCTAGCCGTGGAGAGCAGCTATGAATATAGATGAAGCTTCACCTGCTTGCTCCAGGCCACCTGCTCACCTCCTACTGTGCAGCTTGTTTCCTAACAGTTACTGCTGTGGGTCTCCTGTTGCAGAGAGAGAACAAAAGTAGATTTGAAAAAGTATTAAAGATTCATCACAGGGCGGGCATGGTGGCTAACACCTGTAATCTCAGCACTTTGGGAGGCCAAGGCAGGCGTATCACCTGAAGTTGGGAGTTTGAGACCACCCTGACCAACATGGAGAAACCCCATCTTTACTAAAAATACCACATTAGCCAGTCGTGGTGACACATGCCAGCTACTCGGGAGGCTGAGGCAGGAGATTCGCTTGAACCTGGGAGGCGGAGGTTGTGGTGAGCCGAGATTGCACCATTGCACTCCAGCCTAGGCAACAAGAGAGAAACTCCCTGTCAAAAAAAAAAACAGCACAATAGGAGGTAGTTGGGTATACTAAGGAGAAAGGTAAGAAATGTTGAGATAGTATAGGTGGCAGGCAGAGCTCATTGCAGGGTCATTTTCTATAGAATGTTACTTGATGACTACTGTGAAGAAATTAAAGTTCATTTTTACTTACAAGAAAACATAGCAGAGGAAGTTTGAGTTCCAGATGGTTTGTAAATTGTGGTTATTAATTTCCACATTGTGATGCTCTGAGTGTTAAGTACAGTTGATTAGCAGCTAGTTAGCTCTAGGCCTGGCTCCTACTAGCCAGTTGACTTGAAAGAGTCATTTCACCTTCCTGAAATGCTTTTCTATTATTCCTTATAATGTGATATCTACAAAGTATATGAACTAATGCTTTTAGAGTATTGTAAATTAAGACTGAGGCCAGTAACTTCCCAATCAGCAGGTTACTGTACTGTTAGAAAGTTAAGTGAACAGTTACTTTCGTAATGACTTTAGGGAAGAATAAAAGATAAGTCTTTCTGAGGTGTGCTGTGTAAGTCTGCATAGTAGGATGGGGGAGTAAAACATCTGACTACCTCTTATTTATAAAATAAAATGTGTAGAGATAACTAGATATGGTATTAAAGTTGGTGTAAAAAATGATTTTTTTCTCATAGAATAATGGATAAAATTAAAATCATATGTGAAAAATAGAACCATAATAAGATTACAAGAGATTACATCTTCCTGGGACCTTTCCAACCTTTTACTCTTTAAGACAGACAGAAAAGAATTCAACGATAAGGGCTACAGGGGCAGTTACTATGACTTCTGTGCCCCTCACAGCACTGAATGGGGCCTACTGAATACTTGTTGGTTCATTGGTTTTCTAAAGGTCTTTTTACGTTGTTCCCTCTCCAACAACGTATATTGCCAACAAACTAAATTTTGAAATAAAATTACCCTTAGGGTTCTGAATGTTGCTTCTTTATTTTTTTATTGTTAATTTTTTTGGGACAGAGTCTCACTCTGTTGCCAGGCTAGAGTACAGTGGCGCGATTTCGGCTCACTGCAACCTTTGCCTCCAGGCTCAAGTGATTCTCCTTCCTCAGCCTCCCACGTAGCTGGGACTACAGGTGCACACCACCACACCCAGCTAATTTTTGTATTTTTAGTAGAACGGGGTTTCACCATGTTGGCAGGATGGTCTCGATCTCCCGGCCTCATGATCTGCCCACCCCAGCCTCCCAGAGTGTTGAGATTACAGGCGTGAGCTACTGAGCCCAGCCAGATATTGCTTCTTGATTTCTACCAGTCACTGCTTTTAGGATCTCTTCATTCTGACATATGACATCTGTGGGTGGGAGGTTACAGGAGTACTGCTCCCTGCTTTTCTTGAAATCAAAGTATTTTTACTTTTTTGGATTGATCTTCAGATTATATCTTATTATTGTCATAGGTTTGGGTTTTGTGAATTTATATTGCTAAGACTTCATAACAATAGATTTAAAGGATAACTGTAAAAATGAAATTTAATTTCTTCTAACGTTCTGATTATTCACTTGCTAACATTTCATGTTTATTGTAACCCTTTCTTTCTTCTTTTTTTAAAAATGACTTTCTGTTGCCATTCAGAATGTTATTTGAGCACCATAGTTCTCCATTTCTTCATTCCACTTAGTCTTAGACAGACAAGTCGGAAGTTTAGTTTTCTTAGCAGGAGAACAGAATGCAAATCCCCAGTGTTGATAGAATGTGAGAAGTGGTGAGGATGAGAAAACAATGTTTGGGGTTTTTACATATACATATATTTCTCCCCCCTTAACCTTTTTATTTGATACCACCTGAAGAAATAAAGTTTGATTCAAATAACGAGAAAAAGGGCCAGGTGTAGTGGCTCAAGCTTATAATTCAAGCACTTTGGGAAGCCAAGGTGGGCGGATCACTTGAGGTAGGGAGTTCGAGACCAGCCTGGCCAGCATGGCAAAACCTTGTCTCTACTAAAAATACAAAAATATTGGCCAGGCGTGGTGGCTCATGGCTGTAATCCCAGCCACTCGAGAGGCTGAGATAGGAGAATCTCATAAACTCGGGAGGTGGAGGTTGTGGTGAGCCAAGATTGTGCCACGGCACTTCAGGCTGGACGACAGAGTGAGACTCTGCCTTAAAAAAAAAAAAAAAAGAAAAAGAAAAGCCTTCTATTATTATCATAGATTCTAAGATTTAGATCTTGGAACATTAACTTTAAATGAGATTTTGTTGTTAAATAAAAAGGGCAATCATTTGGCATAGGGGTTCATCATATGGCTAAATAGTGAACTAAAGACAGGCACCATCTCCAGGTGACCGTTCAGATTCCTTTCCAGCTCAATAATTTTGTTTATTAAAATATATTTATTCAATAATAGTCAAATACTGATTTATCTAAATTTGGAAGAAAGAACAATAGGAAAAGGACATCTAATTTTTAAAAAAGTGTTGTTCAAAGCTTTGTTTTTAGGTTACCTTTCCTGACTTTGCCTTGTCAGGGATTTTCATGAACTTGTAGCACTTTGTTCTGCATTACATCATAGACTTACTCTATCTTTTCAAGGTACCTGTCCCTAGTGCCAGATACACTCATTATTCATACAAATCTAGGTTATATTTTTCTAGGAGAATTAATTACTTTATGCTGGCTACATATGGTTAGCTTGTCAGCAGGAAAGCTTTAACATATTTTGGGGTGGGATAATGTTGGCTTAAGCAGTCTCTTTTTTTCTCCTGTGCATGAAAGTAGTAGTAGATTAATATATGTAAGAATTAATATATTTTGTAATACAAATGTTTTGCATAGAATACTGGAGAGTTTTTTCTCACATTTATTGCAAGTACCTGGCTTCATAATTATGAGTAATGGCACCTACTGAAAACAGAGATGCTATGAGCCCGTTATATACCTTTAGAATGGCCATAACTACAGGTACTACATGTGAGTGCTCTTCTGTACCTCTGACTATTCTAAAGGACATATTAAGTGTAATAGAGAGCACTGCTCATGTTACCAATGTCATATGAATGTCTCCTTTTGCAATAAATTCAGGCAAGTGAACCCATCTGGAGACATATATTTTAGGATGAATGTCTTTGTGATAAGTGACCACTACTTAAAAAGAACAATTCATGCCCAGTAATTATCAGTATTCTAATAGTGCATCTCTTTGTCTCTCTGTAATTTTATATTGCTTAAAGTTAGTCTATAAACTTTTAATAATGTTTTTTCTTTGCTTCTTTTTTGATACTTATTGAACTTACAGTCTTTATTTTTTCTAGACAGTGGAATGTAAAGACATTCCTTAAAGTACCTTCTGAAGTAGACTTCTTACTACCTACATTAGTTGAGCTCTTAGAATCTCAATTGTAGACACATAACCATTTAACTTGGCAAGGGGCTGGGGAGAATGCTAATTATGAATTAGATATTTATATTATTTGAAAGTGGAACTTTTCATTCACTATAAGGCTTTGGTCTATATGAAAACATTGTCCTAGAGGTGTGTACAAAGAACTAATTTTTTATTGCTCAATTTTTGTCAGATGAGTAAGCTGAGTTAAGTCATTAAGGCAGTGTCTATAATATATTAGAATCTAATAAGCCTTTGTCTAGTATATTTTAAGTGATGGTCATTATTATATTATGAGCTGACAGCTTTTTGTGTCCCAAATAGTCATGATTTTCATTATATTGGCATCCTACAGGCTTCATATAGCATTGTTTTTTAGTCTTTCCTTTACAGCCTGTGATTAAGAGAATCAGTCCCTATTTTAACCTGTCACTGCTTTTCTTCTGACCTTGCCTCAGCCTGCTTTTGATATTTACAATAGTTGTTGAAGTTCAACAATTTTACTATTACCACCCCTTCAGTGTGTTTTAAGTCTCAAATCCCTAATGCATTTGGTCAAGGAATCCATATCTAGCTTAATATGTGGTATGTCTTCAGCCTACAGGTAGGTGATTATTTCCTATATGTGTGCTGATATAACAGAGGAGTAAGGATAAAGGCAGGAACTTGCCCATTTGTTCTTTTAGACACCTCCAGTCCCCTACATTCCCAGTAGAGAAACCCAGACAGGGTTAACTTGGCATGTGATGGATTCGTGGGTTTGCGCCGCTCCTGCCTCCTACTACTCCCATGTTTCCTAACTCTGATTCTACTAATTTAGTATGTGTCAGGAGTCATTCTACTTTCCTGTGTTTCTGAAGAAAGTCAATTTAGTACAAATTGGGACCTATTTACTCTCCCTCTATCTAACACATACTGTTAGTCAGCAGGGTTTCTGAGGACAGCAATTGCTATTTGAAGGAAACAAACCCTCTTTAGACCTTTCTGAATATGTTTTAAACATGACCCAGTATTTTGCAGTATTGAACAAAAATTGCTCAAAATAATGACATGAATGCTGTGTAATTTGTTGCCTATATATCCTGTTACCGTTTCAGAATTTAGTTTTAAAAATGCTTACTTTATTGCTTAATTAAACGTTATCATTTAATTAAAGCTTTCTTTTCATCGAGCATCTAAATTGTTAATTTGGGTTTTGAGGGATGACTCTGGATTCCTTACAAAAACAAGCAGGGCTTTTCTCTCTTCCTGCTATCAGTTTTAGGAGACATATTGCTTCTTTGGTACTGTCATACCAATAAATCATCCCAGATTACTTGCAGTCGTACAGTACTAAAGTATCCCATGCATTTTAAAGGAAATCTGCTGTTTTCTTTTCAATCAGATGAGCAATGTGAAGAGACTACGGCCACGGCTCAGTGCTATTCTCTTTAAGCTTCAGTTTGAAGAGCAGGTGAACAACATCAAACCTGACATCATGGCTGTCAGTACTGCCTGCGAAGAGATAAAGAAGAGCAAAAGCTTTAGCAAGTTGCTGGAACTTGTATTGCTAATGGGAAACTACATGAATGCTGGCTCCCGGAATGCTCAAACCTTCGGATTTAACCTTAGCTCTCTCTGTAAAGTGAGTTTGTTTCTTTAAAAACACATATTTGCCTGAACACTTGCTCTTAAATGTCAGCCCTGATTACATTATTTAAATATTTTTATTTTGATGTACTCAATATCAAGAACTTGAACTGAACCATGAACTCAAACCCAGAGTGAACTGAGCTAATTTACTCAACCTCTGAACTAAATCCAAATATTAATTTTCTTCAATCTGCAAATCCAATTCAAGGATTTTATTTAATAACAAAATTATATTGTAAACCTATGCTTTCTCAAACCAATGAAATGGAACATCAAAATATTATTAATACTGACTCATACTTACCCAGTTCAGATACCTGTGTATATATTGAGTATTGCTTAGGATTGCCATTAACATTTTTACCTTTAGCTATTTAATATTTCTCTGCATTGCTTTTGTAAGCAGATTAAAAGGAGAGAAAAATAAAACCCCTTTATTTAAAGGGGGAATTACTATATTGGAAATAAGTGCAACTCAGATATCATTGATTTCGAAGTGTTTCTATTTAAATATAATTTTAGAGGACATGAGAATAGAGTAAGTTTGGAGACTTTTCTTTTCTTCTGTGTCTTTCATAGGTTGAATTTCCTTACAGAAAAGATATTCAATGTTTTATAAAACAGAGCTCTTTCCTGAGAAGTGGGCCACAGTAATAGTACTTTATTGATCTGCTTACAGCAAAATCTTCTCAGTTACACATCACAAGGAAACCTTTTTCTTGTTCTTGACCTCATAACAACCACACTACCTGACTAAGGAATTTGATTATTGCTATTGCCGGTTAGGTAGGGAAGGTGAAAAACAAGTTCAGCTTTACTACAGGTTTACTGCATAGTTATTCTAGTGAGGCTTTGATGAATTTTCTTATACAATTTCCCTGGCTTAAGCCTCTCAGTGCTATTAATGCCTTGTGAGCATTTCCCTTGCTCCATCTCCATCCTTTTATTTTCCTCTCTGTTTTCTTAGATGCCTATATTTGGTGAAGATCCCTAGCATGGCCGAAACAGTTCCTAAAACACATCCTGAAGACTTGGCACATCTGTCTTGGGCTTACTCAGAGTAAAATCCTGTGCCAGATGCTTTGCCAGATTATCTCTTTAATGTATGTGATTAATATTTACCTGGCATACATAAGACTCATATTTTCCACATGTAAACCATTAATTATGAGTAAATGCTTTAATGAAGCCATATACAAAAACTTATGGCAGCACAGTTAAGACAGAGAGCCTAGTTCAGCTATGAGAGGGCAGTTAGATATTCAGAGAGAAACAAGAATTTAAGCTGGATCTTGAAGGATGAGCAGATGTTCTGTGAGAGGAAAAGGCATTCTAAGCAACAGTCAGCAACTTCCATAAGGGTTATAGCATGGCATGTGTGAGTACAGTGAGTGCCCTACTACCTTTGCAAACTAGATGGGAAAGGAGTGGGGCTAATGAGACTGAGATGGTAAATTGATCTGGATTGTAAAGAGCTTTGAATATCCTGCCTAATGATGGAGATTTTATGAAGACACATTCTGTAAGGCAAGTAATATGATCAGATGTTTTGTAGTAAGGTATGTCTATCAGCAGTATAGAAGAAGGTTAAGCTGCACTGTTTAGTATTGGTGCCATTAAAGATATATGGCTACTTAAATTCAAATTAGTTGAAAATTTTTTTTTTTTTAGAAAGAAAGAAAAAAAAGAATGAAGAAGAGGAGGAAAAAGAAAGAGAAAAAGAGAGAGAGAATGGGAGTATTGCTTTCTTGCCCAGGCTAGAATGCAATTTAGTAATGAGTTTTGAAAACCTCTTTTATACCGATAATTATACTTAATGATGTAGTCAGGAAAAAATAAGGGAAGAAAATAACAAACAAACAGCCAACCAATATTTCATTTAAACCTATGATATGCTATGCGATTACTGAGGAGTGATTTACTTCCAATTATGTAGTCACCTTTGGAATAAGTGTGAGGTGGTAATGTATGTTTTGTGTATTTGAAGTGGAGAGTTCTATAAATGTTTATTAAGTTTACTTGTTCCGGGTCTGAGTTCAAGTCCTGAATGTCCTTGTTAATTTTCTGTCTCGTTGATCTACAGAATCGTTAGCTCTTCTTGTTACATTAATCCTTTTGCCATTATGTAATGTCCTTCTTTGCCTCTTTTGATCTTTGTTGCTTTAAAGTCTACTTTATCAGAGGCGAGAATTGCATTTCCTGCTTTTTGTTTATTTATTTTTACTCTCTGTTTGGTTGGTAAATCTTCCTCCTTCTCTTTGTTTTGAGTCTTTGTGTATTGTTGCATGTAAGATGAGTCTGGATGCAGCATACCGATGGGTTTTGGCTTTTTATCCAATTAGAATATATATAAGTTTAATACTGGTATTTGATGCTAGCTGGCTGTTTTGCCCATTAGTTGATGTAAATTTTTCATTGTGTTAATGTTCTTGCTTTTTGATATATTTTTGGAAAGGCTGATATTGGTTGTTCCTTTATATGTATAGTGCTTCTTTCAGAAGCTCTTGTAAAGCAGGCCTGGTTGTGGTGAAGTCTCTAAGTACTTGTTTGTTCGCAAAAGATTTAATTTTTCCTTCGCTCATAAAGCTTAGTTTGGCTGGATAGGAAATTCTGGGTTGAAAGTTCTTTTCTTTAAGGATGTTAAATATTGGTCCCCACTCTTTTCTGGCTTGTAGGGTTTCTGCTGAGAGATCTGCTGTAAGTCTGATAGGTTTCCCTTTATGGGTAACCTGACCTTTCTCTCTGGCTGCCCTTAGTATTTTCTCCTTCATTTCAACCCTAATAGATCTGACGATTATGTGCCTTGGGGTTGGTCTTCTTGAAGAATATCTTTGTGGTGTTCTCTGTATTGCCTGAAGTTGAATATTACCCTGCCTTGCTAGCTTGGGAAAGTTTTCCTGAATGATATCCTGAAGAGTATTTTCCAACTTGGATTCATTCTCTTCATTACATTCAGGTACACCTATCAAACGTAAATTAAGTCTTTTCACATAGTCCCATATTTCCTGGAGGCTTTACTCATTCCTTTTTATCCTTTTTTCTCCAATCTTGTCTTCTCGTTTCATTTCACTGAGCTGGTCCTCGACTTCTGATATCCTTTCTTCTGCTTGATCAATTCGACTGTTTAAACTTGTGCATACTTCGCGAAGTTCTCGTGTTATGTTTTTCAGCTCCATCAATTCACTTATGTTCCTCTCTAAATTGTCCATTCTCGTTAGCATTTCATCAAACCTTTTTTCCAGGTTCTTAGTTTCTTTGCATTGGGTTAGAACAAGTTCTTTTAATTCACAGAAGTTTCTTATCACCCACATTTTGAAACCTGCTTCTGTTATTGGAACACACTCGTTCTCCATTAAGCCTTGTTCCGTTACTGATGAGGAATTGCGATCCCCTGTAGAGGCAGAGGCACTCTGATTTTGAGTATTCTCTGCCTTTTTAGGCTGCTTTCTTCCCTTCATTATATATTTATCCCTCTGTCGTCTTTGTAATTACCGACTTTCTAACTAGGTCTCTGAGCGGACGTCCAACTTTTTGATTCCCAGCGCCGAAATCTGAGCAATCCACTGCGCCGGCCAAAACAGCGGTGTTAAGATTGATGGTGCTTTTCTGCCCGGGAATCTCCGGACTCCGCACCAAGAACTGCCGCTCTAAGGCACCAGCTAAACCGCCGCACCGGCCACAAGAGTCGCCTTGGCGACCCGTGGGGCTCCTTCGCTGGGAATCTCTTGGTCCGTGAGCAACAAATATTCATCTGAAAATATGGCGTCCTCTCGTTCTCTGAGCTTTCACTGGGAGCTAGGTGCCCGAGCTGCTAGTGATCAGCCATCTTGGATCTCTCTCCTGAAATTTAAATAAAATTAAAAACGTAGTTCCTCAGTCACACTCACCACATGGCAAGTGCTCAATGTCCATACTCGTTGGCAGCATATATATGGCATATTACCATGATTGCAGAAAGTTCTATTGGACAGCACTGGGTTAAAGGGTTACAGTGAGGAGGTATTTGGTATTTGGCTGACATGTAGTGTGAGACCTAAGAGAGCGACAGAGGAAACTGAACAAAGAAGGTAATAGGAAAGATGATATGGGACATGATGAGAAGAGAGAAAGGTCAAAGACAACTCCTATGTGTCTACCTTAGCCAACTAATGGGAGATATGGCTACTGGCATGTTTGAAGTGGTTGCTCAAAAGAGAATGAGATCAGGGTGTTTTTTTTTTGTTTTTTTTTTTTTGCTGTTTTCCAACTCTTGTTTACCTCAGTATCTTAAAGGGCTTCTAATAGAAGCTGCCTTATTCAATTATTTAGCAAAGATTTGAGTGTCCACTAAATAACTATCACTGTGCTTTTATAGATGATGGAGTTCCAAGCTAAGATAACAGCAGAGGGATTTGAGGTAGAATATAGTGGGGATATAGGGAAGTATACAAATTCAGGGACATCTGAGGAATTGTCAGGGTGTGCTGTTATGAACTTGGAAGCTGAAGGAGAAGGAGGCAAGGAAGAATGGCAGATTCAGGCTTTCCCTGAGAAGGAAAGCAAAGTAAGAAAAACAGGTGAGGGGCAAGATAGGGTAAAGTCCACAGCCACACGTGTACTACGGTCTGTTTCCTCTTGCAAAAGTGTGATCCTCTTTAGGTTTTACATCTCAGAATTATAGTTGACTCACAAAAAGCTTGCTGCATGCTCTTCCTCATGTCCTCATGCCTTCCTCTAAGGAGAGCTATTGACAGGAGAATACATCTGATTAACGAGGTAGAATAGCCTACTGTAGTGGTTGGTATATAGTAAGTACTCAGTAAATAGCTGTTCAATGAATGAAACTTGTTGCCATAAGACGTGAAGTAGTGTTTTATGTTTATTTTGTAGTTGAAAATAAATAGACATCCTCTCATTGAGATAGAATCACTGATGCATAGTAATTTTAAAATCTTTTACAAATGCAATGCATGCTGTTATTACTTTACTATAGTTCGTCTGCAAACCAGTTAATCTGTCTGCAGATAAAGAGTTGACTGTATTTTCATGCAGTGATATGGAGTATTTTGATCATCCCTCTTAGGAGCCTTCTGTTGTGGAAGAAACAAAATAAATACTAGAAATTTGTATTTTTTATTAGCCTACATGTCAAGTTGAAAGCATATATTGAACAAGATGATATCTCATCATATTTGTTATCAGAAGTAGCAGCTTGATCTTTGACAATTGTGATTGAATTTTCACACTGAGTATAAAGCATTTGGTTTGTTGATAAGCTCCTACACAAGGAATTCCATATATATTTGACAGTAGAAAGACAGGGAAGTGTTTTAATCTGTTAAAACATGCTGGGTAATTATATGACATTTAACATTCTGTATCCAAAATCCTTACTTTTAAATGCCCTTTACGAATTTAACTCAAGTATGAAAAATTCATGAAAATTCATAATAAATTAACTTTGCATTGTTTAGAAATAAGAGCATGAATACTTGAATTTCATGCCCATTATAGTTTAATATGGGGAACTATATTATAGCTTTGTAGACATTTGTAGTCAGGATGGCAATAAGTAACTATATCTCTGAATTTAGAGAGAAAAGAATTTACTTTCTTATGTCCCAAAGATTTGATGTGCCATATGACAAAGAAAAGTAAAATATGATATATAAGGTAAATACAAACTAGAATTTATGATTAAGATCTAAATAAAAATTGAACTTGCTGTATAAGTGCTTGACTTTTTGATGATCAAAGTGATGTGGAAACTTCACTTCATGAGCAAAACAGTGTTTTCCCTGATTAAAACTTCATAAGAAATTTTGCATCTGTATCTTTACAAAAGGAAAACGTGTTGAATAGTGTTATAAACAACAAATGAATCAGTTTCATGAGGATATTTTTTTTAAGAACCATTCCTCTTTCTCCTCTTCTTCCTCTCCCTCAAAATATGTATTCTCGGCCCCTTAAGGACCTGGCACCCCATGCAAACTCTCATGATGAGAAACGAATTATACATTCCAGTCACAGTAATGCTACTTCTAGTTTAGTTAAAATGGTGTAAGTACCTTGCTTTCTGATGGCTTGACTTTTTAAAAGGGTAAACTTTGCAGGAAACATGGAGGACTGCTTGTCATTAAAAAATCCTCCAAATGTATTACTGGGCTGTAGACAAAAAAAAATAGATAATAGGCATTTTGAGAATATATTGAGAATAGGGGGACTGCTGTTGATTAAGTGGAAATACATATCTTTAGAAATCAAATCAGCAAATGCTAGACGTTTATCTGACCAAAATGCTGACCTAGAAAAGTTTGTATCTGGTTAGTGTCAAAGATGTTTCTCCAAGAGATTGTGTTGATAGGGCCAAGTTCATTTTTTTCAAAGGATTTTGACCCAACCATCAAAGTTCAACTCCATATTAAAATATATAAGATAATTTTGACTTGTAAATTTAAGAGGCAGATTATTAATCCACATATAATAGCTATAATGTATTTAATAATGTTTACTAATGTCTAATAAGATGTATAATTTCCAAGTAACAAATCATTCTGATCAGTACAGCAGAATGATGCAGCTCTTTGTTCCAGGTGATTAAATCAACTGACTTCCTATACTGGGGTAATTGATTGAAATTTTGAAGGATTTACCACATGTAATAACTAATTTTTATTGGTATTTATGTTGTTATTCTTTGGGAAAATTGCAGAAACAAATAACTATTGATCCCACTTTAAATTTACCCATACTGTCACTTTGTAGGAAGCCTTCTGTTTTCTATGGCAGTAGAATATCTAATGAGTTCATCTCAAAATTGAAGTCATCAAAGAATACATGGTAATGGGGCTACTGGGGTTTTAGGATTAGGTGCTGAGATAGGGGAGGTTGACAAGCAAGATTATTTTTTGCCTAAATTCTCTTTTCTTATGCATGAAGTTTTTTATTGGATTCTGGATATTCCTTTTATAGGCAAACAGTAGAAAAAGTAGAATAACTTCACCACAGATGTGATGAAGATAATTAAAACAATAGAAACAACAACAAACATTGAATTCTCTTATTCTTTAATGTTTCCACCAATCCTAATGAGACACTTCAAAACTGTGACATCACTCTTTGGGATGACATTGATTAACAACCTGGAGTACCCTTTAAGAAATACTGATGCTGCAGCCCCCACACCAGTTCCATTAACTTTATAAGTATGGATTTGGATCCCTATTGGTGGCATTTTTAAAATCACTTCCTAGGTGATTTTTGATACTCAACTTGAAGCATGAATCACTTGGTCCTCTGCCCTACTTTCATATCCCAGAATGGAAAATCCCGGACTGGTAGTCTGCAATCAAAAGCAGACATGAACAAATGAAAATTAACCAACACCAAAACAAAAACAAAAAATAAACAACTTTACTTTTTTATTTAAGAATGAGTGATGATGCTTGGCGCAGTGGCTCAGGCCTGTAATCCCAGGACTTTGGGAGGCTAAGGGGCCCCGGATTACCTGAGGTCAGGAGTTCGAGACCAGCCTGGCCTACATGGTAAAACTTCGTCTCTACCACAAATACAAAAATTAGCTGGGTGTGGTGGGGGCGCCTGTAATCCCAGCTATTCTACTGGGGAGGTTGAGGCAGGAGAATCGCTTGAACCTGGGAGGTGGAGATTGCAGTGAGCCAAGAGTGTGCCTCTGCACTCCAGCCTGAACAAAAAGAGTGAGACTCTGTCTAAAAAAAAAAAAAATGAGTGGTGAAAATATTTTCAAAAACTGCTGCTTTTCTTTCATGCCAAGCTAAACATTACTCTGAAAATGAATTTGAAAAAGAGTGTGAATTTGAGGCACGTAGTGGAACTGAAATAAGTTGAAGGCCTGTTTCTCAAGTCATTTTGCAAGTCTCTACCTTGTACAGGTAGAGTTTCAGTGACTATAAAAGCATGAGACAGGATACCTTTGCCTATTTCAGGCAGTTTGTATTTTGCATACCTGTCACAGTCACACATGTTAATGCTGTGAGTCGTTTTTGTGAAATTTTGATCCTTGGTATCACTTTTTCCTGTCTTCTATGAATTTATTTTTAAGAAAGATCTCTGCCAAACAAATCCATTGTTCATCTATATTCAGTGTATTTGGGGAGGGATTTTTATTCCTTATTAGATTGGCATAATTATACCAGTAGATTTTGGCAACCTTTGAAAGTAAAGCAGTTATGGGCCAAAGACTCTCAAATAACAAATGCCATTCTTATTTTGCATGCAGCCAATTAAATCACAGAAATACTGACTTCCAAAGCCATGTGAAACTATTTAGAATGTTTAACCTCCTTTGATTCATTCATTAACACATTTAATCTATGACATTTTCCAAGAAATATTTAATTGGCTTTTCTAAATAGTGTTTTTGGTAAATTCTTTTCACATCACCTTTGTTTTTCAATTGCAATTAAATGTTGTAAATTAGAATGATTATTTTAATAGAATTATAAAAGATAGAGTGACTTTGGTCAGGCTCAGCAAATAGGCTGCATGTGTGCCTTCATCTTCCTGCTCTCATAGCAACCGTAGCTACTCTGTCAAACTACCCTTTCCCCAGATATGAAGCCTCAGAATATTCCTCAGCACCGTGCTTATAAACAGATACTGCTGGGGTTTAGGGGAGCCCTTAGCTTTTTTGAGAGGACTTTTTTTAGGTTTTTGGTTTATTTTTTAAGAATGAGAGAGGAGACCATGGCACAGTGCGCTTGTGAAATAAATACCAGACCCTCAAAGTGTTGCAGAAAAGTGATTTATTTAGGTAGAGAGAGAAAAAGGAGAAGGAGAGAGAAAGAAACAGCTAGAATTTACACTGAATGAGAGAAAGAAAAGCCGCTTTTACACTGAGTGAGAATGGTTTTTAGAGGGAAAAAACCAGAGAAGGAAAACTTTCCTTACACTGAGTGAGAGAATTTAGAAAGCTGGAATGCAGGAGAGGAAAGACAGCTTCCACACTGGGTGGAAGGGGACCTCAGTGGGGGAAAATCCAGGAGGGGAAAGAGAGCTCCCACTATGTGGGAGGCGATTTCAGAGAGCTGGAAATTCAGTGTGGGTGAAGGAGCAGAGGATCATCAAGTGCATACATTATAAAATAAAGATCTAAAAATCAATATTTAATCTTAGGACCCCAGGAAAAGAAGAGCAAATGGATTCTGAAATAGGCAAGACAAAGAATTAATATATATTAGAGCAGATATTAATGAAATTGAAAACAGAAAATTAATAGAGAAAATGAAACCCACCAATATCTGATTGAGTCTTTAAAAAGATCAATAGTATTGACAAATCTCTAGCCAGGCTAACCATGAGAAAAAGAGAGAAGATACAAATTACCCATATCAGAAATGAAAGAAGGATTATCATTACTGATCCTATGGATATTAAAAAGATAACAGAAGAATATTATTAACACCACCAAGCCTACAAATCTGATAATCTAGATGAAATGGACCTTGACTGATGCTGTCTACCAAAAGTTACACTAGAGGAAATGGAAAATCTGACTCTATTAAAAGTACTTGAGTCAATGATGAATAACCTTCCAGAACAGGAAGAACAAGACTCAGATGGTTTCACCAATATATTCTATCAAATGTGTAAGGAAGAAATCATTTCAATTATCTAAATCTGTCCAAGTAAATAGAAGCAGAGGGAACACTTTTTATTTGAAAATCCGTTAATGTAATCTATCACCATCAATGAGCTAAAGAAGAAAACTCACCAATAGATGGAGAAAATGCATTTGACAAAATCCAACATTCATGAGAAAGAATCTCACCAAATTAGGGCTAGAGGGAAACTTCCTCAAGTTGATAAAGAACATATCTACATAAAACCGACATTAGCATCATACTTAAGGAACTAGTTGCTTTTCCCTTAAAATTGGAAATAATGCAGGTATGTCTTCTCTCACTACTCCTCTTGAACATTGTGTTGGAAGTCCTAGCTAATACAATAAGACAAGAAAAATTAAAGTTATAAAGATTTGGAAGGAATAAACAAATCTCTTTTTTCATAGATGTAGTGATTGTTTATATAGAACCCCACCCCCTGTCAAACTGACAAAAAACAAACCTCCTGGAACTATTAAACAATTATATCAAGGTTTTAGATTATGAGGTCACATAATTTAAAAAACCAGTGATTTCCTGTATACCAGCAATGAACAATTGGAATTGGAAATTTAAAATAGTGTATCAATTTTTTTTAGAAACAAAAATCATACATAGGTATTAATCTTACAAAATACACATAAGATCTGTATGAGGAAAACTACAAACCTTTGAAAGAAATCAAAGAAGATCTAATAAAGCCATATATATTTCATGTTCATAGAAAGCATGTCTCAGTATTGTTAAAATGGTAGTTCTTCCCAACTTGATCTATAGGGTCAATAGAGCCCCAGTGAGAGTTCCAGCAAGTTCTTTTATGGATATTGACAAAATGATTTCTAAGTTTGTATGGAGAGGCAAAAGACCCAGAAGAGCCAACACAATACTGAAGAAGAAGAACTAAGTCAGAAATCTGACACTCCCTGACTTCCAGACTTAGTATAGAGCTGCAATAAGCAAAATACTGTGTTACTGGCCAAAGGAAAAAAAAATTAAAAATAATTGAACAGAATAGAAAGCCCTGAAATAGATTCATTTAAATATAGTCAGTTGATCTTTGACAAAGGAACAAAGGTAATTTGATAATGAAATAATAGTCTTTCTTTTAAAGAAAAGGTGTTAGAATATCTACATTAAAAAGAAAAAAGTTGCAAGACCATATATCTTCCACAAAATTAACTAAAAATTTATCATAGAACTAAATATAAAATGCAAGACTATACATTTTATAGAAGATAAGAGAAAATCTATATGACCTTTGGTTTGATTATGACATTTTAGATATAACACTAAAAGCATGATCTACAAAAGAAAAAATGTTAAATTGAACTTTATTAAAATTTAAAACTTCTGTGGCAAACAGTTAAGAGAATGAAAAGACAACAGGCTGGAAGAAAATCTTTCCAAATAAAGGACTTTTATCTAAAATGTACAAAACTCTTGAAACTCTTAACTAGGAAAATAATCCAGTTTAAAGAAATGATCAAAAGATGTGAACAGACACCCATCAAAACTTATAGGTGGCAAGTAAATCTATGAAAAGATACCGAAGGGATTAAAATATACTATTCTACTTAAGTTAAAGATACTTGAAAAACAGCAGGTGTAGAAAGATCACTTTGACCTCCTTGCTATTTCTTAAAAGCAGAAGATGAAATTTTCATGCAAAAGATGGCCTTCCCATACCAGAAAGATGTAGCATCCTTAATCTTCAACAACAAGAAGTCGTAACAAAGAGAATTTTGTAGAGGCCTTGTTAAAAATAATTTTCCACCTAATGTAGTTTCTTCTTAACAACTATTCTTTACCCAATCCATTATATGAGTAACTGACTGTATTTCTTTGAGTCTGCATTCTCTGATGGCCTTTGTGCTACATAAAACTTGCATTACACATTTCTCCTGTTGATCTATCTCACATCAAATTAAAGTGTCAGATTAGCAAGGACCCTAAGAGTATGGGTGTGGAATATTATTGCCCCTATAATAGTTAGCAGCATATGTCATTAGGGAATTGCAAACTAAAACAATGAAACATACTGGCATTGCTAAAATACTAAACAATGACTGCACCCAGTGCTAGTAAGTATATGGTACAAACTTCATTCATTGCTAGTGGGAAAGCACAATGTGGCACATCAACTGGTTGCCTGGCAATTACAAAGCTATACATAGAACAAACCATCCAGTAATCAAACTCCTGGTTATTTACTCAAGTGAATTGAAAACTTATGTCCACACAAAAATCTGCATACAAATATTTACAGCCATTTTATTGGTAATTTCCCAAACTTGGAAGCAAGCAGCATGTCCTTTAACATGTGAATGGATAAACTGTGGTATTTGGAATATTATTCAATATTAAAAATAAATGATCTCCTTAAGCCAAGGAAAGACATGGAAGAACAATAAATTCAAATTGCTAAGTGAAAGAAACCAGACTAGAAGGGCTTTATACTGTATGATTCCAACTATTTGATGTTCTGTAAATGACAAAAATATAGAGACAATAAAACATCAAGAGTTGCCAGGGGTTCTTGGGAGAGAGAAGGAAGCAATGAATAGGTGAGACAATTTTTTAGGGTGGTGAAACTATTCTTTATAACACTGTAGTGACGGATGGATAACACTGAGTTTATCAAAACATATAGAACTGCAGAAAATAGTGAACCTGAATGTGTAAACTGTGGAAACTAGTTAACAATAATGTGTCAATACTGATACATTATTTGTCACAAATGTACCACCCTAGTGTGAAATGTTTATAACAGGAGAATTTATATACGTGTAGGGAAGGGTATATAGGAACTCTGTTTTCTGTGTTTTTCCTGTAAAGCTAAAATTGCTCTAAATATAAAGTCTTTTAATTGTTAATAAATTTTAAGAGTTAAAAAACCTTTAATTTAAAATTAATGTATTTGGTCCATTTGTACAATCTAAACATGTTCGCTTTCTAAGCACTTACTCCAATTCTTATTAATTATTCCCATGAGAAGTTCCTAAGAAGTCTGTGCTCTAAAATAGCAGTTTAGTTATATAGCTTTGGCTGGACAATATTGGACTCCAGTGAGTTTTCTGAAACTACTCCAAACTAGAATATTTTTAAATTTTTTGACATATGTTACTAAATTATTTTCCTGGAGGTTTTACTGATTTGTACATGCCTGCAGTGGCTTTCATAGACTGGCACTATGAAAGTGCCAGTCTCACTGCAACCCTGCCATGATTCGTTGTTCTTGGTGAGAACGTTTTTGTTAGCTGGAGAGTTGGTGAAGTGGTATCTTGTATTTTTCGATGTCTTTGATCATCAGAGTTTAACATTTTAAAAATATATTTGTATTCTAATTGTATTTGTTCCCTTGCAGATTGTTTATTCTAGTACTTTTTCCCATTTGCCTGTTATAAATGTCTGTTTTCTGATCTCACAGTACTGAAAGAATTGAAAATAGTCCTTTTTTATAAAGAACATTGAGCTGTTTTATATCTTTTGAGGGAAAAAGGGGGCAGTATGAACAGAACAATACAATATAATAGATAATGTAGTAAACTAAACTTTTACTAAGATGCACAAATGCTTTTTGTATAGAAGTTTCTACATTCACTGTTCAAGAGAAATGTGTTAAAAATATAATTCAGAGAAAGTGTGTGGGGATATGGTAGTGTATTATAATTATGGAAGTCCACATTACTTAAAGCATTTTCTTGGTCAGTTAATGTTTTAATTCTCATATCATTTTAAAATGAAAATTAAGCTATTAATATACATTGTTTTTATATATGAGTGCCATAAGTAATTTAATATTTATATGCCTTAATATCTAATTTACTTAATATCAATTGGTTTCTATCTTTAAAATTATTAAGAAAATTTTATTTATGGTTATGGCAGTGGCATAAGCATTTTGAGCTTATTTTGTTTTGTTGTTTGTTTTAAGAGACAGGTCTCACTCTGGCACCCATGACAGGGTGCAGTGGAGAGATTATATAGCTCATTGCAGTCTTGAACTCTAGGCTCATGCACTTCTCCTGCCTCAACCATCTTGTTTTATTTACTTCAAGATTTTCATTGCCATTCATATTAGAGTGATACTTTTTTTGAAAAGTTTCATTAGCACAGTGATTATTTAAAAATATATTTATGTGTGTGTATATATATATGTTTTTAAAAATATATATATGTATTTAGCTGGCATGGTAGTACAAGCCCATAGTCCCAGCTACCCTGGAGGCTGAGGTGAGAGGATTGCTTCAGTCCAGTAGTTCAAGACCAGCCTGAAAAATAAAGCAAGACCCCATCACACACACACACACACACACACACACACACATACACACACACACACACACACACTGTTTCACCACCCAAAAAAATGTTGGTTTTTCTAGTGAATTTGTATTAGCACATTGACTTTTTGAGCTTTCTATCTGAGCAACTGTGATATCATCTTTGTTAGTATGTTTTCATACATCCATTTTCACATGGATAGCTTTAATTTATTTTTAAAGGTGCTACTTCATACATACACATTCCACTTTATTCTGCAAAAGATTTGAGATGGGATATGATGCTATTAAAATATAGTTGTATAAATCCATTGAAGGTTAAACTTTTAGATACCTTTACTTCAACCATATGATATTTTGTCAGCAGTAATCTATTAGAAATATATAAAGACTTGCTATTTGATTTATATGATTCAGATAGCATTTTACTTGTTTTACAGATAAAACAATAGAATGTTGTGCTCTTAGAACTAGAAATGATCTCAGGAGAGAGTGGTGTCTGTTTTTAGATGCTTTCCAGGCTAGAATTAGCGATTAAAGGGTGCTAGTATTTTAAATTGCATTGGTGCTCTTTTGTTGTTTTACTACTGGTTTTTCCCACTGTTTTTGAGAATTTGATTTCTTTTGTTAATAATAAGCTAGACTAAAGACTTCTGTAAAGGAACTATATTTTATAGTGGACAAGAGCTTTCTATTCACAGAGACATATGTTCCAATCATTGGCTCTTTGTGATCCAGTATAAGCTATATGATCTCTATAAATTTCCATTTTCCTTTTTAAATAAGGGGTATAATACTAGTTGGGGGTTGTATGTTTTAGGCACTTAACATTGTCATATTATGTGGCTGGTGTCTGTCTCATAGTAAGTACCAAACAAGAATTGCTACTGTCATCTTCAGAATTAATATTATTCACAGGTTTTACTCTTCTAAAACGCTAATGGGGCCATTACAAGATTTTTAAAAATTTTGTCATGTTTCTGGTGTTCACTAATGTCCACAGCGTCTAAACATCTAAATATTCAGTGCTGCTTAGTTACATACCTATAATATAGGAACATGATGAGGAATAGAGTTATTAATGTGATAATATTCTTATGATGTATTTTTCTTTATTTCAAAGAAGAAGGGATCTATTTCCTTGACTTCTGAAGATCACCAAGAAGATGCTTAGTTTTTATTTTAGGATTTAAATTTAAATTATTTCCATGTGACTGAAATAATGGAATATTCTTTAAATGTTATCCAAATTTGTGCTGAATACCTCAAAAATATCACCCAACCTTGCATTGTAACTACAAGGGAGTTTTACTCCAGACTGACAACTAGGCCATGATTTATTACAGGATCTACTTTTAACATTATTTTGTCTGGAATGAACAGAGTGGTTGGAGAAACTCCATCCATCTTTTGTTTATTTGACATTTATGCGCATTAAATGTACCTTAAAGAAACAGTACATAAATAGAAAATTCTGTTTAACAGTGATGATTACTCATCAGTAAGAAAAATCTCTTGACAATAATACAAAAGGAATCCTGTCACATACTGTCTGTTAAAGTTTAAATAAAGCATACTTTTAACGTGAACATATTTTTAAGGCAAATATTTTAGTTTTATTTTCTTTCCAAGAATTAGCATTACAAAATGTAAGTTGCAACTCATCTTCAACAAAATTAGCACTATCTCCCAAGCTTTACTTGTTATAGCTCAGAAAATGATTGTGATGTGAGTATGACATGAGCAGAAGTAAAATGTGCCTTTTTTAGTTGGTAATGTTCATCAATGAAATGACAAAATCTTGGGCAGATGGATAAAGACATATACATTTTATGCTTTCATGCTTTTGGAAGACTTTTAAAAAATGATTAGAGAGAGGGGAGGAAGAGAATAGAGTAGTTGAGGCAGGAAGAGTATCTTGGCAGCATTGTGAAATTTTTCTTGAGAATGTTAGAGTAAGAATGAAGAATCTCTGCCGTGTAGTTTAGAGCTGCATAGTAGTTTATACATGAGACACAAGCATTATCAACAACATGCTTCTAGTCTGAACCTCTTATAAGGCTTAGTTTCAAATATATTTACTTGAAAATTTGAGTGGTGTCTCTTAATTGTTAAATACCCATTTTGAAATGATAGGATTATTGTGATTCCCTTTACCATTCAGTGAGTGTACTTTTTAATATTAGACTGTTCCCAGTATGCTGCTCACCACTCAGTTGATATTTTCAACAAGACAACCCATGGTAGCACCCGCCTCCTAAATCAGTGTTTAGCTTTGTAATTGTCTCGGAATAACTCACATCTGTGTTTGACTTGAGTACCTAACATTTATTAAACTAGTAGTTGCTACAGACTATATTGTGTTCCACGATCCTAAATTCTAAATTCTCATTGCTTACAAATAAAGACCAAGATTGATCCAGTTGGTTGTTCTTCCATCATAGAGATTTTTTGATACATTAATCCTAGCAGTTGCTGGCTGTTTAGCTACATCACAAATACTATTGGAATACTCTTTCTAGGCTTTACAAATTATGAAGGTAGATGGTGCTTGTCTTAACATTCCACACAGGCTGCAGGGGTGCAGACTGGTAACAGTGGGTTGCTGAGAGTTCACAGTAGGAACAGTATTCCCCAAGTAGTCATCGCTGTGAATTAGGGTAGGTGAGATAAAGGATCTTTGCTACTAGGGTGCTTTTTAACAAAGCAGAACACAACTTTCATGTTAATCTTTGGTGGCTGTACAAAGAAAAAAACTATTTCTAAAAGTTGGCTGCTTTTAATCTGGTCTTATCTAAGATGATGGTATGAATGAAATTATAGGATTGTAAGGAAACTTTTAAAAATTGTATTCGACATTCATAAGTCTATATGTAAGAGCAGAAGCCCATAGAATGATTCAAACTGACCTATGCACACGGAAATAGCTCTGAAATGAGATAATAACTACATTTCTCCATTCTTCTAGTTTTTAAAAATTAAATTGTACTATATCTACTAGCTCTTAGTTCCACTATAATGTATACTTACATTTTTAGAGTAAAAAGTGAATTTAGAGTTTCTATGTTGTTTCATTTTCTTATTTTACCTCTGTGAAAGCTAAAGTCCAGTAACTTGCTCAAGACTATTAATTAGTTTGATGTGTAGGTCAGTGTAGCATTTGAACCTATTAAATGTGTTATGATGTGAAAGTCAGGCTGTCTAGGTGGGTAGCTCACTGTTCCCAGGGCTATGATAGATTTTGAATCAATAAGTAGTCATTATGTTATTATGTATGATGGCACAGAAATCTCTCATTCTTCCACTACCAGACATTAACAGTTACTTGGTATTTTTCTGATAGTGATAGGATAGTTAGTGATGTTGGATTTTTAAAAATATTACTTATGTGTGCCTACAGCCCCAGCTACTTGGGAGGCTGAGGCAGGAAAATTGCTTGAACCCGGGGAGCGAAGGTTGCAGTGAGCCGAGATGGCAGCACTGCACTCCAGTCTGGGTGAAAGAGCGAGACTCCATCTCAAAAAATATGTGTGTGTGTATATATATATATATATATAATCTGATGGGAATTTATTTAGGAGCCAATTTTAAAGTGGAAAATTCTTGGAAAGGAAGCAAGTAAACAGTGCTGTGCCCAATTAGGTATGCCTTGAATTTCAGGTGTAAATTAAATTCTGGTGGAGAGAGATTTCTTTCCTTCCTTCCTTCCTTCCTTCCTTTCTTTCCTTCCTTCTTTCTTTTTTTTACTATTTATTTGTGTCTCTGCTCTAAATGATTACTTAATGGTAGGGAATGCTACCTGATTACCTGTTAGTCCTGTGTTCGTACCACTCCTCCTTGCCAATACTTTCTACCCCAGCACTACACAAAACCCAAGCTCACTTTTATCATTGTTCAGGTTTTAGCTTAACTACCTCTCCCGGTGATTGCACTCCTTGGCCATTTCAGATTATGATTGGTCCACCCTGGTCATCTCAAGCCCATGTCCTCTTTGCATTTATTCTGCATACCTGTTTATTTTAATTTGATCAAATAATTAGCTTTGGGACCAAAGGGGTCACAAGTAGGTGCCACAGTTTGTTCCTCTGAGATCTACCCACGTATTTTCAACAGGTATCTTTGAGGGATAAAAAGTTGGTTCTTGGGGAGCAAAAATTATCTTGTTTAACTAGTTTTTAGGTGTAAAACACAGATATGCATGCACTATATAAAGATAATGCATTACCTTTGTGGTTTTAAAATTTCATAGGTGCATTTAGAAAAAAAATGCCTAAAAACTCCTTAGCGAGCAATTAAAAAAAAAAAATAATGTAAGCATTGTTCTATACCTAGATTGATAAATTTATGTTCTTTGAAGACATTTCCACCTGGTTACTACCAAAAAGCTTCAAATTTACCTTGTCCAAAGCAGTTATCTTCTTTGGCCACCCCACACACATCTGTTTTTCATCCTCTCCGACCTGTATTAGCTAACAGCATCTCCTGGGTTTCCAGACCCACATAGTCCCATTGTCTCCATTTCCCAGGCACAGCCTCTGTTCAGGCTGCCCTCTTTCCCTGCCTGATTACTGCCACAAGTTTTTAAAATTACTCTTCTTGCTTCTCTTAGTATTCTTGTCCTGATCTTTTTAGCCACACTCACTGGAGGGTGCTTTCTAAAATGTATATCTGATCATCTCTCATCTGGATTGAAAACTTGCATTACTTCAAAATTAAAATCCTATTTCCATTGCATGGCATTACCTTTTCTTTTATTTTCTGGTCTTTTCAGATTTATATATTTGCCGTGTCCCCTACTTGCCTTCCCTAAAGCATATCCACCTTTATTCTGGAGACGCCGAGCCTCCTCAAATGTGCCAATCCTTCCTCATCTATAGCCCTTGTAAATGCTGCCCCATGTGCCTATGCTATTGCACTTTTGCGTTTTTTCCTTTTCTTCCCTAATCCCATACAACTTCCTGTCTTTGAAATTTCAGTTCTGATGTCATGTCTTCCTAGATGAACTTTGGTGATTATTTTTACTATAGTATTTGTCACACCAAGGCAAATACATAAATTTTTAAACTAAATGCTTCTTGAGGAAAGACTGTGTTTAATTTGTTGTTATGTCTCCAACTACTACAGTGTCTAGTAGGCGTTCTGTGGATATGTGCCAAATGATAAATGATGAATGCCCAGGGATGTTTTAAATACGACTATTAAATAGACTCACAGGTTACTCTGTTTTCCTAGGCACTTTGCCATATATTTTTTCCTATCAAACATTGCGTGCTAGATTAGATTAAACTTACTCCTTTTTTGCAACAAATAATAACTTTCACCAAACGGCAAGTAAAAAGTAGTTTTTCAAGTATTTAAATATTTGTTTTTCAAAAATGAAATCAACTAATTTTACAACTTTTATTTCTTATTTACAAAATACAGTATTAACATTTCAGTAGACAGAATATCAATATACTTAAGATTCTGTGTTCTTTCTCTCTCCTGTTCTGTTTAGCTAAAGGACACAAAATCAGCAGATCAGAAAACAACGCTACTGCATTTCCTGGTAGAAATATGTGAAGAGAAGTACCCTGATATCCTGAATTTTGTGGATGATTTGGAACCTTTAGACAAAGCTAGTAAAGGTTTGTACCTTTATGAGAAACATTTTATTGCTCTGGTCTTCAGCACTAAAAGACTGAAATTTATACATTTTATTTGTGCATACTTTCCACTTTGTCACAGTGTTTTCATACCCAGTATCTCATTTTAAAAATAAAGAGAATTATAGGATATTATGAGTTGTCATGATTGGAGCTATGAGTTTAATTTGTTTAGTTAGATGATGAGGCCTCCATATTATAAAATACTTTGTTTTGCAGTTTAAACCTTATGGATGCCTGCTAGCCCTACCTTCTAAACCTCCTCCACTTTGGCGCAGGTGATTCTCTCCTGATTCAGTGTCATTCACAGGTACTGAGAGACTATTATATACCTGAGCCCAGGACCAGCTATCAGTGTCCCCATTTGCCTGAGCACCAAATCTGTCTCTGCCCAGCTTGTAGGTGCTCTCTTTTTTTGTTAAAGAAGCCACCATAGTGCCAGTTTCAATTTACCCTTTCCTAATTCTCAAATTTCTAACTTGATTCTATTCTCAATTGTGGGCTTAGATCAAGTCATAAAGGATCATAGAAAGCTTAGGACCTATTATTAATACTTAGCTATAGTATGATTTAAATACAATTTTTTGACTACCTTAATAATTCAGTTTTCATTTATATTTCACATTGAGTCTGTTAACTTCACTTGGTGCCAAACAACCAATTTATGAATACATTTTGGAAAATAACTCAGGTGGAATGACAGAATATCTATATTATTTTTTCATTGACTACTAGTCGTTAGTAATATCAAATTGTCTTTATAATCTATTTTCTTTTTAATGTTGGAAATCATCAACTTAAAGAAGGATATATTATTGCTTTTCATATTAGAGTGAATATTTCATCTTAAAAAATCAATTTTATTTTTTTCTGCTCCCTTTAAATTGTTCTTCTTCTATAAAACAGGGATTATAAAACTTTATTGACAAAGAAGATTGTGATTGGATGAGATGTTCTTTGAAACTTTGTTCTGAGATGTATGTTTCTTTAAAGTAAATATTTCATACAGCCTGTCTTGATTTTTAAGACAAAAATAAGCTTTTTACTTAAATTTTTACTACTAAATCCTAGTGTTCTAATGATAATGAGTTACTTACTTTGCCCCTATGCTACCTAAAACTGTCCTGGTATAAGAAGAATTTTTCCATATGTATAGTTTTAGATGTTTCAGTAGGATTTAAGAAGGGAAAATAATTGAAATTATTTTCTTGTATTAAACCACATGAGATAGGGTGAAAGGGGATTGAACTGAATAGGTTGGAAACATTCAAAATCACTCGGGATATTCAAGATAGCTTTTACTGATTGGTTCATTAACTCAAGGAAATCAACTCTCTTAAAGAGAATTCTGATATTTTGGAATATTTGACTAAATGGTATGAAAAATATTGGAAATGAGTGTCCTTAATGGACATTAAACAGTTTGATAGGTTAACAGAGTGGTGGATGAAAACATGGCACAAAGTGCCTTGAAATAGACAGGGCATTTTTTTCCTGGGGAAAACCATGGTTGAGTAGATGTATTTTTTATTGTAGAATTTATTGTTGAGCAGTTTTTGCTGTAAATTAAGTTTTTGAAATATTTATGTTGACTCATACTTAAAATTCTATATTAATATTATAATTTGTTCCTTAAAAATATTTACCTTTGATAAGGACTTGCAGAATTGTAATTTGGTTTTGCTCTTCTGGGTATTTTTCTGTTTGTTTGTTGTCTTGATGTTTCAGCAGGGTGTTCTGGGGTTTTAGGGCTCTTTAGTTTCCATCTGTTAAGAGTGGAGGCTAGTGTCTATGTATGGGTCAGCAGATACTGTTAATATGTTTCACAGGAAGCAGCCAACTTCGTATTTAACATAGAAAAGTCATCACTGAGATACTTTATATAGTATTGGTGATTGTTAAGCATACTTTTTTTATGGTTATATTACTTAATGAATGAGATTTGAGGAGAAAATGTAATGTTTTGAATGAAGTAAGTCTGTGTTTGTTTGGAGTATTTTAGTGCTCTTATACATGTATTATGTATCATCATTTAAAAGTTTCCAGATTTGAAATCACCTTAGTGTGCTATCACATGAATTAAAAAGTACCTTTGTTTTTGAGATATAACAAATCCTGGTCATTAGATACTCCTAGATCAGCAGGGAGAACTTTCATTGCAACTAATGAGCTTACCTGTATGACAATTTTCAAAAATCTACTTCATTAGGACTGCTTCTTTTCTAAGATACAATGACTTACAGATTTTCTGTTGCATTTCATGGAAATATTTTGAGTCATTATTATATTTCTGAATACCATTGTAATATTTCTCTCTTTTGGACTTGCTTGGCCTCCCTTCTTTGGGTATCTTTTCTCTCATTTGTCATATCTCTTCATAGCCTTCAGCATCTCAATGCTAAGATGTATGTTTCTCTGAAGTAAATATTTCATACAGCCTGTCTTGATTTTTAAGACAAAAAGTAAACTTTTTACTTAAAGTTTTACTACTAAATCCTAGTGTTCTAATGACACTGAATTATTTACTTTGCCCCATGCTACCTAAAAATGTAGGTAGCATACAGAGCTGCATTGAGATGCTGAAGGCTGTGAAGAGATATGACAAATGAAATGAATACATTTTTCCTTGTCTAAGCAGTTAAAAGTAATGTATAAAGGTTTTATTGATTACTTCCCAATAATATATTTCATTATTAAGTTTAATTCGAGAGTAGAAAATATGATAAAACTTACTTTTTTGTTGGGGGGTATATTAAAATAAAATGAATGTAAGCTTACAGCAACACCTTGGTCTGACCTTTTTTAGAGTTATCATAGTTCTACCATGTATTTCCATCCTTTCCTAGTTAACTCTGAATTCTAGAAATGCCATGCCAGTTCAATCTGTAACTCATTCAGTCATTAATTTAACAAGGCTTTATTGAATGATTATACTGTGTCAGAAATTGTGCTCTTGTCTTACTATTGGTTCAGGTGTAATTTCTGTGACTTAGTGAAACCCAATCTGCCTCACTCCCATCTGGCTCTTTCCTAGCTGGCTCTTCCCTGTTACTGTCAATTTCCTTAACTTTCTCCTCTTCTACAGTGCAGTGTCTATGTGTTGCTTTTTAAAAATTAGCCTAATAGTGAACTCTTCTCTCTTTTTGTCCCTACATCTTCTCTTTAGGTGATATCTTCAGTTCCCTAGGATTTAAATACCATAATTATGTTAATTACTGACAAATGTATATCCCAGACTTTTTTTCTAAGATCCACACTTGTTTATACAACAGCTTTTGCCATTTCCATTGCATCTCAAAAAGGTATCTGAATCATATTATGCCACAAAATGGGACTCTTGATTCCTACACCCTTAACCTCTCCTTCTATATATTATTTACTTGAGAAAATCCTGCTTGTCCCCACTTCTTTGGATATCTTTTCTCTCATTTGTCATATCTCTTTATAGCCTTCAGCATCTCAATGCAGAGCTGTGTGGTGGGTTTTGCTTTAGTCAAATACGTGGGAAGTGGCAGCTGTGGCCCAGAATGTTGTCTAGTTTTTCTCCTTCATCAAGAAACTTAAAAGTAAATGTCACCTTCCCTTTGGTGCTTTTTGCTGGGAACTTCACCTAAATTTGTGTATTCTACTGTTTTTTTAAGGATAAATTCATAGGTGTTCCAGAAATTCTTATACTACTATTTAGGAACTGCTGCTGTAGACCAGGGATTATTCCTGGGACAGCTGGGAATAGAATGAAGCTTCTAAAAGAGATCAATATTCAGTGTATTATCAGAGTGGATTCAATGATTGCTCATTTATAATTTCTGTCACTTTCCTCTTTCCGTGTTTTAGCATTAGGAGCATTCATTGATATATTTGATTTTTAAATCTTCCCTATTTAATACTGCCCTTTGTGCTTTTAAGACTGTTTGTATGTTTTTAGCTAGCAATTCCTTGGTTTGACCCAAATATTTTTCTGCTCAAATACATCTGGTTTCCAGTTCCTCATGCATCTCCATCATTTTATGATAAATGTCTTACTAAATACCAAATGTTTATCTTTTGTTCACCTACTGCGAGCACTTAGAACACTTAATTTCCAGGTGGCAACCACCTGGAAAATTTATAGTGTTTGAAGATTTCAAATTCATCTGCTGTAACTAGCAGACGCATTAACCTCTTTGTTGCTATAGCCTTCCAAAAATGCCAGTTAAAATTTGTTAGTGAGTTTGATACATATTTTGAATAGACAGTATTAGTTATTGGTTTAGTTGCATTTTATATCCCCTGCAGCAGAGTCAGCAACACGGCTACTGTTGTATTGGTTGGAATCATTATGTCATGGAGGTTGTAGGTTGGGGCCTTGTAATTCGTGTAGAATATATTAATTCATTTATTTGGTCTTTCAGATCAGGAATAGAATATTAGAATGTTATGAAAAGACACTTTGGTTTACCCATATCTGCCTATATGATGAAGTTAATAGGATTCATTGTTGCTGGTGGAAATATTTATAATAAAATAATTTAGTTATAGAAGACAACCATGTGGGATATTGCTTTTATTAAATTTTGTCAGTGAAGAGAACAAAAATGTTTTCTGACTGTTATGGGCTGTACTGTGTCCCTTATAAATTCCTGTGTTAAAGCCCTAAACCTCAGTATGTCAGAACTTGACTATGTTTGAAGATAGAGCCTTTAAAGAGAGGAGAGTTAAAATGAGATCATTAGGTTATCCCTAATCCAATCTGACTTGTGTCTTTATAAGAAGAGGAAATTTAGAGTCACAGCCATTCAGGAATGTACATGTACAGAGGATAGACCATGTGAAGATAAAGTGAGGAGGTGGCCATCTGCAAGTCAAGGGGAGAGGCCTGAAACAAATCATTTCCTTATGGCCCTCAGAGGAAACCAACTCCGCCAACATCTTGGTCTTGGACTTCTGGCCTCCAGAAATGAGAAAATGAATTTCTGTTGTTTAAGCCACTCAGCCTGGGGTATTCTGTGATGGCAGCTCTAGCAAACTAATATACTTACTTAGGAAATTTTTCCTACTTGCTTAGAAGTCTTTGGCTATAGAATAGAGTAGCCAATACTGAATGATTTTTCACTTTATCAAATAAGTTGAAGTAGCAGTTGTAGATCTGCTGTGTTGGATGTTCACTAGTAATCAATTTAGGAATATCAAAGGTTCTTCTACAAACTATGAATTATCACGTTATTTGAAATAATTACAAGTATGCTTCAATTCCTCTTTTGAGTAGACATGAAACATAAATTAGTACCTGTATAAGGATATGTTAAGGCACTTTAAAATAAATATATTCATGAAAATTCTCATTTAATTTCAGGGTTAGATCTATGGCATTTCCTAGATTTTGTTTTAGAATGCACTTAATCATGTTGTACTGTACTAAGTTTTTGTTTTGTCTTTTTCTTTTACTCACTATATCCATATATATATATCTCCATAAATATATATACCAATATATATATTTCTTGTCCATTTTTCCCTGTTTTGCTACTATAATAGTTGCAATTTTCATATAAGCAGGTAACTGATAAACATTAGTAACACTCTGAGTTATCTCTTGACACTTTTCCAAAAGTAAGTCATGGGTAGATGGCGTTACTTTTTTTTTTTTCATTTTCCCATGGAAATAATGACAGCATTTAGTATTTCCAAATTGTGTAGTGCTGGTTCTGCAGATAGACCTTGGAGTAAAAGCTATGTCTGTAAAGCCAGCCTATGACTCCTAATGGTTTCACATCTCAGGGAAGTAATTTGACTACCTGTAGTCATCTAGTAAGTATACTTAGGAATTTACTTAGGAATCCTAAAGTATACATTACTATACTTTACGTATATATTTATATATATTTAGTAAGTATACTTAGGAATTGTAAAATAATTTTAATAATATAAGCCAAATATAATGTAAGTTAAATTTATTTTTAAATATAATTTACATATGTTTGCATATACTTACCAAAATGTTAGAATATGTAAAATTTTGTGTTCAACAAATTCTTTTTTCACAAAAGGTATGATGAGATATAACTGGGCCATTCCCAAGATAATTATAAGATTTGTGAAAAATATTTATAGTGTATTGCAAGCGTGGTAAACTGGTAAGAGACCACATATTTAAATCCTCCCAGTTTATTTCCAGGGATCATCTGTATAGAGTTGGCATCAAAAGTTTAAGTTGGAGACTTGGATATGAGATTGTAAGATTAATCATTTTGTAGTACAAATATAAACTGTTGTGGAAAGCAGCAGAGTGGAATAGAAAGAGCACATCCCAAAATCACTAGAAGGATTAAGGATTCTGTGGATTGACATTGAAGAACACTGGGCATGGAGGAACTACTTGCGGCTAAAGATTGCTTTTTGAGATACTGAGCTAAGAACATTTCCTGAATCTGCTGTGGCTTGGGCTGATAGATGATGATGAAGAAGAAAATCACATCAGGAAGACCTCTATATCTTTTTGGAGGTTAACAGGCTGAAAGTGGCATCAATACAGCATTAATCTTTTTGAGAAACTAACAGTTTACAGTGTTTGCAGATTTTTGGCCAGCTACAGACTTGAAGTAGCTACTTGAGCAGTTCTGTCAGTGTCACCTATGAACCATAGTGAACATCAAGTAACTGGACAGTATCACCAGTGACGACCAAGGTTTTAGAAGTCTCTTACACTCATGGCTGTAAAGTAATATTTACTGCACCTTAGTTTTGCAATATGAAGTGGGAAATTACAAACAAAGTAGGTGGAAGAAAATTTCAGGCTAGTGTATTCTGAAGGACAGCTTAACGTAACAAATCTGTGTACTATAGAGAAACCTCAGCCGTGGATGGAGCAAACACATTAATGGCAATCTTATGAATCTTGTTGGAGACAAGGCTGACATGTAACCAGTTGGTGGAAGAGGCATGGAGATAATCAGATGCTGCAGGTAGAATTGCCAGCTCCTCTCCAGAAACCAGATTGTATTTTTGCAGCTTGCAGAATCTTGAATTAGTAATTGTATTGGTTTGTTAGGGCTGCCATAACCAATTACCACAAACTGTGTGCCCGTAAACAACAGAAATTTAGTCTGTCACTAAAGTCCCTGAAACATAGTGTTAGTAGGGTTAGCATCTTCAGAAAGGTCCGGGGGAGAAACCATTCCATGCTTTTCTTCCAGCTTCTAATGGCTACCTGGAGTCCTTTGTGTTCCTTGGCCTGTAGATGCATCACTCCACTCTCTGCCTGTATTTTCTCTTGGGGTTCTCACCTCTGCTTATGGACACTAGTTATTAGATGATGTCAGTCACAGGATGATTTCATATCAAGATCCTTAACTAATTTCATCTGCAAAGTTCCTATTTCTAAATAAGTGATATTCTGAGGTTCTGGGTGGATATGCATTTTGGGGGAGTCACTGTTCACGCACTACAGTCATCTGTGTCATAAGTCCTATAACTGCATGGAGATAGCACTATCATCTTTGCGTATCACAAAACAGTTCAGGGAAATTATTCTAATAAGTATATCCGGAAAGTATATCGTTAAATTGTGAAATAGTTTAGCTTTTAAGGGTTATTAATGTACTTCTGAAATATGCTTTACTTTTGTCATTGTGTGAAAATACTAAACTAGTTAAAACTGAAATTAATGTATGCCTTTGTATTAGTCCATTCTCGCATAGCTATAAAGAACTACCTGAGACTGAGTAATTTATAAAGAAAAGTGGTTGAAGTGGCTCACAATTCCACAGGCTATACAGGAAGCATGGCTGGGGAGGCCTCAGGAAACTTAAAATCATGGCAGAGGGCAAAGGGGCAGTAGGCATGTCGTACATGGCTGGAGAAGGAGGAAGAGAGAGCAGGGGGAGGTGCTGCACACTTTTTAACAGCCAGATCTCATGAAAACTCTATCCTGAGAACAGCAAGAGGAAAATTCACCACCATGATCCAATTACCTCCTCCCCGTGCCCTTCTCCAACATTGGGGATCACAATTTGACATGAGACTTGGGAGGGGACACAAATCCAAGCCATATCAGCCTCTGAATTTAAGGAATTGATAGTCTATGACAACAACAATATCTGTAATAAATGATTTTAGTGGGCAAAATTAATATGTTTTCAATCATATTATAGAAACATCATTTGATAGGAGAAACTGTTTTTTAGACCACGGACTCTGAGGCTAGCTAACTGGTTCACCTGGAGTTGAAACCTCAGCTTGTTAGAGGTATAATCTTAGACAAGTATCTTTTTCTCTCTGAGCTTCCATTTTCCTACCTATAAAATGGGTGCAATATTAGTAGTTAACCCAGAGGTTTGTTGTGAGGATTAAACAGGTTAATATGTATAAATGTTTATAAAGCTTGTAGAGTACCTACTAAACACTATATAAATATTCTCTATGTTTGTTATATTTGTTGCTGTTATTTTTCCATGATTATTGTTGACACACATTTGCCTATCTGTCATGAACAATGCAGATAACATGAGTCTATGTGAATAATATGTTGTTATCAAATTTTAATATGTATTGTCAGAAATTATTTGAAGAGATTCCAATGGTGTGTTGCCTGGAGCTTATTCAAACTTTAGAACATAACAACCACAAATTTTGTAGGCTTATGTTGGTACTTTTCTAAATATTAAAGAATAATACATATACACTTACACTGATCATAAGTGTACAGCTCAATGCATTTACACCAGTTGGACGTGCCAACATAGGGAATGAAATTTGGAAAATAGGTTCTATTTTTCTTTGCTTCAGCCTGCAACACTTTATTTTATATTTCGAACTTTGACGTAAGATTTCTTTTGAAAAGGGAGTTCTGGTACTAAACAACCTTTGAAAACCACTGGTCTCCAGCAACTCTCCAACTCTGACCTTATTTTTCTGGAGGTGTATGCATGCATTTAAGAAATAAATTTTTTCATACCAGCCAATAATTTTGAAGGAATGCCATATAGAAATATAAACTAACTTATGACAAATGATATAAGTGATAGGAAAATCTAAAATGATATATAGTCACACTCATAGGAAAACCTAAAGAAAATAAGGGCCAGGCACGGTCGCTCACGACTGTAATTCCAGTACTTTGGGAGGCTGAGGCAGGCGAATCACGAGGTCAGGAAGTTGGATACCAGCTTGACCAACATGGTAAAACCCCATCTCTACTAAAAATATAAAAATTTGCTGGTGTAGTGGTGCATGCTTGTAATCCCAGCTACTCAGGTGGCTGAGGCAGGAGAATCACTGAAACCCAGGAGGCAGAGGTTGCAGTGAGCCGAGATCGTGCCACTCCAGCCTAGGCAACAGAACGAGACTCTGTCTCAAAAAAAAAAAAAAAGAAAGAAAAAGAAAATAAGATCTAGGGTAGTCTTCCCTTCTCCCCTCAGAGGAAATTAAGTATAGATTTAAAATTGATCAGCAGTGAGACCCTTTTGTCATCTAAATGTCTATCACTGTGATGGTGGGTTTTTGGGAACTATCTTTCAAACTATGTGTTTTATGGAAAAAATAACTAGTGTCATTAGTAGTTTTGATATGTTTCGACCCTATAAGGAAAGGACTCTCAAAACAGCTTATTGAACTCCTGTTTGGTAGGCTCTGTGCTAGGCACTTGTATTAGCAAGGATTAGGCTGGCTGTGAGTGACAGAAAAACAAAATAAAGTTGGTTTAAATAAGATTTATCTGTTCATTGTTTAATTAGTCATTTACTGAATGCCTCATCCATTCCAAGTCACCAAAGATCTGTAAACACAAAAGCCTTTGCTTTCTTGAAGTTTACATCTTAGGTGGCAGATATAGAGCCAAGCCAAGTCACCGTGTATCTTATGTGTGGCGTGGGCATCCCAGGGCAGGATTTTTTGCAGTTTTAGATTGAGTGGTCAGAGAAGGTTCTGTAGAGAAAATGGCCTTTGAGAAAACCCTAAAGGAGGTGTGGAGAGGCCATTTATGTTTGTATTTGAGAGAAGTATATTCCAGGCAGAGGGAAAAGAAAGTGTAAAGGCTTCAAGATATGGAAGTGAGACTGGAGCAGAGGGAGGGAGGGGGGCATAATAGGAGACAAGGTCAAAAAAGTAGTAGATCCTGTCAGGCATCACTGTCCATTGTAAGGATTTGACTTTACTCTCATGGGAGGAGCCACTGGAAGGTTTCGAGCAGAACAGTGACATCTGACTTAAATTCTCAAAGGATTGCTTTGGCTATTCTGTTGAGGAAAAAATGTAAGCGACTAATGGTAGAATGAATAAAACCACTCTGATGCTGTTAAAATAATCCAGAGGAGTGATAATCTTGGCTTGGATCAGGAAGAGTAGTGAGGGTGGTAAGAAGTATTTGGAAAATGAATGCATTTTGAAGTTAGAACCAACAAGATGCTGTCTATGGTTAGATGTGTGGGCCAAGAGAGAGAAAAGAGTTACAAAAACTAATGATTTATTGCAATGTAGGGGCAATTCAAGGAGGAAGATAAATTCTAATTGGAAATGTGAGTTTAAGCTGCCTACTAAACCCTAAGGAAACTTGTCCAAATAGGCCATTGGAGTTCAGGGGAAGGATCTAGGCATGAGAAAAAATTCTGACTTTTTTCAAGTCCAGCTAACATGTAGTCCCGGACTTGTGAGGCTGACCTGGTCTCTAATAGCTGCAGGTGAAAGCTAGTCTCATTTGAAGGTCAGTCAGTCTGCACGTAACATTTCCCCTGTGACAAAGTAAAAAGCAGTAAAATTGCCCTCTCACGTACATGTACACAGAACCATCATAATGAGGGAACATTTTGAATATTGTTATTAAACATTTCTGTTATGCACCTCTTTTTATTTAATATTTATACCATGGTTTTGAATATCTTATCTAGGGGAATTCTCAAATCTTATAAGCAAACATGATTTCCTTTGAGATGGGCTTCTCCCACTAATATACTTTTCTCTTCTAAAAAGCTGCCTGCCTTTAATACCCTCTTTGTGCTTGTAGAGGACAGGGCTGCCTCTTTCTCTCAGGGGATGAAACACTGTGACAGAATTGACTGGAGGCCTTTAATTGGTTGTATTCACTTCCTCCACTTGCCTTCTCCCTTTCCTCGTTCCATGCTCCATAGCAAATGAAGGCATTTTTCTTATAGTATTATGTAAAAACAACAAAAATAAAACCATCATTGCATAGAGTATAGTAAATTGATTAGGGACTGCAAATTCCATTTGTTATTATATGGAGTTCCATCAAGAATCAGAACAATGGAGAATGAAGATCTGAGTCAAGTGAGTCAAGGAAGGTACAACTACTTGGTGAGGATGACTGGCTGTTCACTTAGCATCACTTCTCTCTTTCTCTCTTTCTTTCTTTCCTTTTCTTTTTCTTTTTCCAAGATTTCCTTCTGTCACCCAGGCTGGAGTGCAGTGATGTGATCACTGTTCACTGTAACCTCAAATTCCTGGGCTCAAGCCATCCTCCTTCCTCAGCCTCCTCAGAAGCTAGGACTGTAGGCAGGCACCATTAACCCCTGGGTAATTTTTAAAAAAAAATTTTATAGAGATGAGGTTTCACTGTGTTGTCCAGTCTGGTCTCAAACCCCTGGCCTCAAGTGATACTCTCACCTCAGCCTCCCAAAGTGCTGGCATTACAGGAGTGAACTGCATCCAGCAGCACAGTTTCTTTCCATTTGTCTTTTCCTGTTATGAACAAAGCTACAATTTATTTTTACTTTGATTTTTTTACACTCTTGTTCTAGTGCCATGTCTTTTCATCGTAGTAATGGATTTTATAATGATATTCTAGAATTTAGGTTTTGTTGTAGACCTACTTAATAGTCAGGATTTTTTTTTTATGCCACTGAGGTTTGTTTTGGGCCATCTTGTCCACACAATTTTATTATTTTAACTTGCATTTGTAAAATGTTGTTATAGCTTTATAAAATGCTTTTATTATTACAATTGTCTAGGAAGAAATATATTGCTTGATCCTGAAACTAAATATTTTTGCACATGAAACAATTGATTCTGTGAGTGTAGGAAGGCTGATTTAGTTTGCATGTTTAAATTGTCTATGGTAATAAGTTGTTCTTTAAGCTTTCCTTAAAGAAATCAATTTCCCTGGATTGTATCATGATATGTAAGAGTAAGTGTGGCGTTTCTTAGTAAGCTTGTTATGAAATAATGACCAACACCTCCAGGAGATATTCAAAGAGGATTATTTTTTTAATTATAAATATTACTTTGTGTAACCTCTCTTCTACTTTCTTACTTGAAATCATAATCTAGTAAATCATAGAGGCCATGGTGTTATAAAAAGCATGTATTCATGATTGCTTTAAACTTAAATATTTATAGTTTCGATTTTAACTTTTATTCTAAAGCTTCTTTAACACCTCTGGTGTATAATTATCATAATAATAAGACACTTGGGGAAAAGTCTGTGTCTCAGATTTTAATGTCTGGGATATTTAATCTGTTGTATTTTCCTATTTCATTTTTAATGCTCTTATCTTAAGAGGTTAAAGTTAAATCCAAAACCCATTCCTTCAGCAAACATTTGAGTATCTTCAATACTTTTGTAACTGAAAATACAAAGATGAATGGTGTCTCCTCTTAGGGAATTCCCAGCCATTTGGGAGAGGAAGACAGATAAAAAGATAAATGTAAATAGAGAGTGATAATTGCAGAGATAGAGATAATTACCAGTTCTGATGGGGAGAAAGGGCAGTTTACCTGTATACTTGCTGTAGTTTTTGACTCCTTATAAAGTATGAATGGTTGTGACCCAGGGGTGAAGTGCACAAGGCAGATGGACACACATTATTTCCAGGATAAGGTACAGATTGGATGAAGAGGGATATGGGCAGGGGAACTATAAGCAGTATGTTGTTTTGAGACGAATACTTGGCAGAATATGAAGTAGAGCACCCCAGGTTGTGGGTTGGGCCTTGTTTAGGAACTCAGATGTTATATAACCAGTTTATTGACATGCATTGGAAAGGGGCAGCTTTCCTGATTGTCTGGAAACCCCTGTGCGCAGTGTAAAAATGGCACTGGAGAAAAACAGTAGGAGGCCAGAGATCAGAGAAAAGGGTTCTTGATGACTTTAAAAGTGTTAAGAAGGAATTAAGTATTGTTTGTCAAGTAAAATACCTCAGTGTTATGATTGTTTGAATCTGAGGATTGCAAGAGAGGAAAGGGTCAAGATCAGTAGGTTTATAGCACAAGAAAGGGAATTTATGGTCCTTTTGCCTCTGTGGTGGGGAGATTACAGACAGGGAGTTGGTTGGAGGTAGAGACTCCTGATGTCTGAAGTAACTGAGAGATATCATCTGGTAGAATGTTAACTGAGGAAAATGCAAGTCAGAACTTTCTAGTTAGCTCTGTTTCATGATGGGTCTGTTTTGTTAGTTTTCTTCTAAATAATGTATAGGAATACTGAAAATATGATTATTTCTTGGTGAGAAGATTGAAAGATAAAATTCACACATAGGTCACATACAGAGACACCGGTAAATTAGCACTTCTTTGAGAGTCTACAATTTAATACTCCCTGATGTACTTTAGATTTTTAAGACATAAAATATAGTTCCTGACCTCAAAGAACTTGACACATGTGAAAAATGTGGCTAAAATTATGTTGAAGATAAGTAAAAGAATTGTCTATAGAAATGGCATAATTGCTGAAAAAATAAAAACACCAAGGGAATTCTTTTTTTTTTTTTTTAAGTTCTAGGGTATATGTGTCAGATGTGCAAGTTTGTTACATAGGTAAACATGTGCCATGGTGGTTTGCTGCACCTGTCAACTCATTGCCTAGGTATGAAGCCTGCCATGCATTAGCTGTTTTTCCTGATATTCTCCCTGCTTCCGCCTGCCACTCCCACAGGCACCAGTGTGTATTGTTCCCCTTCCTGTGTCCATGTGTTCCCATTTTCAGCTCCCACTTATAAATACATCAGGGGAACTCTTAAAATCCTCTTTGGTTTTACCCATCAGATGGCGTACATTTTATTAGCCCAGAATTCACACACTCCTTTCTTTCTTCCAAGTGTGTGTTGGTCCTTATTTAAAAACCAACAGTGAGAGATTGGTCAATTACAGTTAAATCCGCTTAACTATAATGTACAGGTAATGTAATCAGAGACTTTTGATGAAGCATAAGAAATGGCTTAGTGGGATTTCCATCCGTAGAGTAGCCTCAAGAACCATTTTATTTTTTTGAAGACAGCTTGCTTACTCTTCATGATGTTGACCTGAAATGTTTGAATATTCCTCAAACATTCCTACTATTTTACTATTGAAAATAGCAGACCTTCTTCTTAGGCTGACTTCCACGGTACTATCCTTGGCCTGATAATGATGATATTGAAAATATGATGACTTTCTTTACCTTTTCTTTGATTCGAATATCACTTATTTCAGTCTTTAAGCTTTTCATTTCTGATTTAATTCTAATAATAAGAATAACATAGTGCTATTCTTTAAAAAAAAATTCTCCCTATATTATAGCATGCAAAGTTTTATAAAATATCTATGAGGTAAAAATATGCGGTGAGATCCTTCCCATTTCACTAATGTGGAAATCAAGCACAGGAGAAGTTGCTCCCAATCATAAAGAGAGTGGTTCCTGACCCAATGACAGCCACAGAATTGGAAAAGGCACAAGCCTTTTATGCAGTGGAGTAAGTCCCTCTCCCACCTAGCTAAGAAGCACTCACTCATTGGGGTGGCTCTATCTTCAGTTGCCAGTAGCTGGCTTCCTCTGAGGGCAGCCAAGGCTGTTAGGCACCTCTGAGAATGAGCTAAAAATGTTCTTCTCTTACACCTTCCGCTGGAATTCTGCCCTCTGACCAGATGTGTACTTCTGCATCCATATGGTATAATAAAAAGTAAATATTTGATCCTTGTCCCTGGTGTTTGACACAAGGCTCCTAGAAGTTTTGACATTTCCTGAGTGATAGTGTATTTTGTATGTTAATGTAGTGACTAAAGGCAGGTGGGGTATAACTTCAGGATGAAGACCCATCTCTGGAAATACGAAACATGTGATTGAAGGGTTAGAACTATCAGCTTATACCCAACCTCTGGCTGCAAGAGGGGCTGAAGATTGAGCTCAGTCACAAATGCCAATGATTTAATCAATAGTGCCGTTGTAATGAGGCTTCAATAAAGACTCTGAAAGAGGATAGAGGAGCTTCTGGGTTGGTAACACATGGATGTGCTCGGAGGGTGGATGTGCTGGAAGGGCATTGAAACTGTGCACCACCCTCATCCCACCAGTTCTTGCCTGTACATCTCTTCCATTTGGTTGTTCCTGAGTTGTATCCTTTATAATAAAACTATAATCAGAAGTATAATGCTTTCCTGATTTCTGTGAGTCATTCTAGTGAATTGTGGAACTTCAGGGAAGGGAGTTTTGGGAATCCCCAAATGTATAGCCAGACAGAAGTATGAATGGTCCCCTAGACTGGCAACTGGCATCTGAAATGAGAGTAGTTTTGTGGGAGTGAGTCCTTCTATTTGTACCGCCTGACACTAAATCTGGGTAGTTAGTATCCGAATTGAAGGACTTTGTCCTTAACTTATGGAGTCTGCACTGACTCGGACACCCAATTGGTATTGGAGAATTAGACAATTGATTGGTGTTGGAACAGTGTATTTGGTGTCAGAAAAAAACCAAACAATCTATGTTTCCTCCCAACATTTGCCCTGTGCTTTTTCTCACATGGGAGTCCCTGAGACCTACTGGTCTGTTCTTAGATCTTTTGCTAATTTGACATGTGTGCATAATAAAATTGGTTAAGCAGACTAAGACAGTATAAGTATGTGGTTTTGTTCAAGATGAGATACCGCTTTAATATGTATACTACTTAAAAAATAAATACGTATATATATATATAAAGTCATATATATATATAACTGCTCATTCACCCATCTGTCCAGAATGCTTAGGTATATATTCCCTGGATTTAGGCAGGGAATATGGATTGCTTGTGATTGCAATGTGCAAGAATGTACATGAAACCCCTTATGTGAAAATTATATCTGTCTATTTAAATGTTACTGACAGGGGTTATGAAAATAAAATGATAATTTATAATAATTTATATATAATGCAATGGTTAAAAATAAGATCTGGAATGAAACTCCTTAAATTCAAATTCTAGCTTCATCAGTTTTTAGTTGTTTGACCTTTTTACTTACCTACTGAGCTCATTTCCGCATCTGTTAAATGGGAATAATAATAATAATGCCTACTTCATGATGTTCTTGTGAGGACTGAATGAGTTAATTAATAGAAAACAGTTAAGACAGTACCTGGCATACATAAACAGTACATTTTACATGCTGTTATTACCATTATTATTATTTTATTGTCACTGCTACTATTATAATTACTGCTACCATTATACTACTAATACACTAACTTCCTTTTTGAACCTAATTTATAGCACAAAGTGGATGTATGGCTTATAAATGTTTCTGAGCATGTATTTACTTAATAAAGAGACAGGGTCTTGCTCTGTCACTCAGGCTGTAGTGCAGTGGTGCCATCACTGGTCATTGTAGCTTCAAACTTCTGGGCTCAAGCAATTTTCCCACCTCAGCCTCCATATTAACTGGAACTAGAGGCACATGCCACCATGCTTGGCTAATTTTTTTTTTTAATTTTTGGAGAGACAGTCTTGTTTTGTTGTCCAGGCTGGTCTCGAACTTCTGACTTCAAGTTGATCCTCCTGCCTCAGCTCCTAAAGTGCTAGGATTACAGATGTGCACCACCATGCCCAGCTTGCTTTTGAATCTTTATTTAATCAGAAATTGCAGAGCTATAGGAAGTATAAAAAGTGACTGAACCACCTGTAAGAGTTCTTGAAAAATGATAGTGGAAATGCTAATGAGACATTAAGGGAGAGATCAAATAGACTAGGAGAGCAAAAGGAATCTCTTCTGTAATGCACATAGAGAACTTTGAAAGAAGCGAAGAAAAAAATCAGAAATGAGAAGAGTAAATGAAACACCATTGGCCTAATCAAATAGAATCTTGGATAATTGACAAGCAGACATAAAAATGAAAGAGCATAACATAGGAATCAGCAGTATACAGCAAGGTATTGGGGAAATGAGTTAAATAGTTAAAAAGGTAAGAATTTGTGATTCTTAAACTTGAGACAATGACTCAGATAATGGGGCATATCATTATAGCATTGAGTGTATAAAGTCAAAGTATCACAGAAAGGGAATATATAAGAATTTTAAAAAAAGAAACCTACTGAGAAAATATACATGAGTATAAATCCAGACTACCTTCATCACAGTGGAAGCAAAAAGTTAAAGTACCATCACGCTTCAAGCACAAACAAGTATTATATATGTGGTTCTCTGAAGAGTTCAATCATTGGACTCCTTAAACATTGCATCTGAGGCTAGATTGCTAATTTTTTAAAATAAGAAAATATATTTAGGTTTTATTAAAAGCTGTTAATGTCAGAATACGAAATGTTATTTTCTGTACATCTAGGTTAAAAAAAAAACACCATTTCATGTTCTTATACGTTATTTTGAATGTCTCCTTACTATTTTTATTCTTCTAAATGAAGCTTAAAATTTTTTTTTAAAAAAAACTCAGTTCCATTTTGTTGGGCATTTAGATTGCTTCCAAGGATATTCCTGTCCTTATAGATGAAACTTGAATTGTACTCATTCTTCTGGATTAATTCAAATCCTAAGAATGGCAGATTACCATGAATTACTGTATATATTCTTTAAACATTGTTTTATATAGTTCACATTGATCAAAAACAATAGATTTTTTTTTAACCTAGAATTCATATGTACCTAAAGCAAATATTTTAAAAGTTGGTTTAGGTCATTCTGTCTTCTTTTTGCATTATTAAATCTTTTTCCTAGTGTCATATAAAATTGACTATGCAAAGATTTTCAGAAATGATCCTTAATGTCTGTTCTGCTGGGTGACCAGTATATTCTCATTGTGACACAGTGCCCTAGTTTACCATTTCTTCATGTGTACTGTGTGAGCCACTTTAAGTCAAAGAAGGAAAAATATTATTAGATAATAAACACAGATTGCGTTCAGGATATCAGTAAAGAAAGCTTGACATTTGTCATTATAAATAGCCTCTGATACCTTTTCTTTCCCACTGTAGATAAGTTTGGACAATAGAAAGCACTTTTCCCCATCTTTCCCATCTATTCACTGTTCCCTGTCAAGAGATGATTTTGAAAAATGTTAAAATTATATTTAAATCAGTTGAATTTTAAAAACAGTTTTCTTTTTGTCTTCTCTGAATAGACTGATGATTTTGTAGTATTTCTAATGGTCAAGAACACTAATAAAACTTACTTCTTAAGTGTAGTTTGTGTGTATAAGGATTTCGGAAATTTTGTCTTAGGTTTTGAAGACTGTCTTACTGAATTTCTTTTATAACTAGATATTAAAAATTGAAAGGTTAAAAAACTTAGTGAAATTCATTTTTCTTTATTTTATAATTTTTCTTACATTATTAAGAGTTTTTTCATGAATGTTTTGTTTCTAGAGTGTCTTACCTTTTATATATTATAATTTTGTCCTTTCAAGGCATTTAATATACTCTCTTTTAGTCTCTGTAGAAACGCTGGAAAAGAATTTGAGGCAGATGGGAAGGCAGCTTCAACAGCTTGAGAAGGAATTGGAAACCTTTCCCCCTCCTGAGGACTTGCATGACAAGTTTGTGACAAAGATGTCCATATCCTTTGATATCTAAATAACTTAAGTCACTAGTCAACTAGAAATACAATTTATTTAATATTTTAGGTCTATTTGCATAACCAGAGATCATTCTGTAGTGCCAAATTACAGAAGGTTTAACCCTTGCCTTTTTGCAGGGAAATTTATCAAAGTCGTGAATAATACACAAATGTATGTCTATTGATTTCTTTTTTTTTTTTTTTTTTGAGACAGTCTTGCTCTGTCACCCAGGCTAGAGTACAATGGCATGGTCTCGGCTCACTGCAACCTTTGCTTCCCAGGTTCAGGTAATTCTCCTGCCTTGGTCTCCCAAGTAGCTGAAACTACAGGCATGCACCGCCATGCCCAGCTAATTTTTTTGTATTTTTAATAGAGACAGGGTTTCACCACGTTGGCCAGACTGGTATCGAACTCCTGACCTCAAGTGATCCACCTGCCTCAGCCTCCCAAAGTGCTTGGATTACAGGTGTGAGCCACTGTGCCCAGCCACAAATGTATATGCATTAATTTCTATCCTTTTTTCCTTTTTATCAGCTTGGATAATAGTATGTTCTCTCATCTCTTCCCTGTCGTATGTCTTATTTCCTTCTGATGTTCATGATGAATTGAAAGGATATTAAAACTCAGCTTGAGGAAGTTTGACTCTAAAGTTATGATATGATTTAGATACCTTTGAAATGTCTGAGGAAGCAGATATAAGATTTCATAAACAGGTTTAACTAGTCAGCTTCACTTCAAGCATTGGTATATATTATAAATTAGTTCATGCTCCATAAAATTTAATATTTCCTTTAGAAATACTAGATAGTTGCAAAATCAAAATGGAGTTTATTATAGTCACTACTTGTATTGATATTTTCATGAGGCTTGTGTCCTGTTTAAGCTTTCCTTTGTATTCAGTTATCTTTATTATCACTAATTTTGTAGCTTAATCTCTAATGAGTAACTGAAGTAATAAACTTTTTTATTTCCTGAAACTAATGTTGAGTTGCATTGCAAACCATTTTGTGAAATTACAGACTGATATCTTTTGTGTTGTAATAAAATATTACTACAGTACATTATTAAAATCCCATGTGGACAAATGAAATCTGTATGAGAGATAACCCACTTCTAAAATGAGCTCTTATAAATAGACACTCCTAATATCTTAAACTGAGGTACTTGAAATAAAATGACTATTTCTCCTCTTTCTGCTTCTTCTCTCCTGAGATTTAGTGAATCACAAAATTAATATTTGGCTTGTCATAGATTTCATTGTATATGCTTTCAGCTTAATTGTGAACTAGTTCAATTTTAGCTTCGTTCACTGTCTCTTGTCGGGGAATATCGTAAAAATATACTCCAACAACAATCAATTCAGGCTAATGTGTTTGTTTCCTTTTGTATCTTCCCACCCATCCAGTTTCTTGTTTCATTAGGGAGGATGCCTTTACACCATTGAGTAAGGCTTTTTTTTTTTTTAAATAAAGGTGAAGTCTGTATTCATCAAAAAAAATTTTCATACTACCTTCTCCATATGATAAAGTATGCTTTTTAAAATAAATGTACTATTGCTGCGTTATGTGTTTCATCATCCTTAGCTTTTTTCTTTATCATGTTAAAAATGTTCATATGTGACAGTTTGTTAATAACTAAGTACTGTTAATTGAACTACTTATTATCGTTCCCTATAGATACAAAGCATTTTAGAAAAGATTTTGCTTGCATGTAGCTTCTGATAATACACTGTGAGTGCACTAATTATAAAGCTCGGGTTTATAGAACCAAGATGAATTCCTGAGCTTGCAGTAAGGGTTGTAGAATCTTGCTTAGCAGATGATCTCAGGACATATCTATACTTGTATTTATATGACACAAGAAACTGAATGATGTCGGCTTCTTGAAAGGTATGCAGCTCATAAAAAGCAACCAGCAGGAAATCAGAAACAGGAAGGATGGTGCTTTGTTGGAAACAATTTTTCATTCTGAGTACAATTATACTCCATGGACAAGAAAGCTACAACATCCTGTCGCTAAATATCACAACCTAGAAGCCTCTAATGAACTGATTAGCATTCATGTATCTCTTGGAAGTCAGATATATGAACAGTTGGTGCACTTTGCTATTGACAAAGCTTATAATCATAAATATTCTTTGCTGAGATTAGATTGCACTCGTTTGCTTTTCTTCTTAGTTAGACATACTAGTTTCGAAGTAATTAAATTCATTCATTGCAAGTCTTTGTTTACTTTAATTAGGAATGACAAGTCAGATTTTGCATATTAAATGCATTTATACAGATCTTATTAAAATGGCAAATTGTGAGCTTCTTAGATGTTAAAAATTGAAGAATTTGGAAGCCAAAATGCACAATTAATAAAATATATTTAAAGTTTATTATTAACCACTTAAACTGTTTATATTTTTCATTTTAATGCTTATTAGTCGAAGTACATATCAAATATTTGGTTCATTCACCAATTCTGGAAGAATATGTCTATTATTTAAGTTGTTAAGGATGCATCTCACAAGCACACACTTAAACAATTATGATTTAGTGAACTGTTATATCTGTTAATTGCATTTTTTAAATTATTAAGATACAATATTATTGTAATGTGAAATTTTACTAATAGCTCTCAATGCTAGTATATTGTATTTTTATTCTTTTAGTGCATGCTTACTTTTTACATACGCCTCTTCATATTAAAAAATATGAATTTAGTGCATCCTTTAAAAAGCATGCACTATTATTTCAAATATCATTGCCTTTTTAGTAATAATTATTACCTCTCATTTGCTAAGTCTAGTCAGAGCCTTAATTAGAGTAGAATAGTTCCACAGTAGCTACTTGCTTGAAAAATGTGAAACCAAATTCAATAGCAGTATTGTTACATGCAAACTATTATATGTTAGGTGTATGTACTTACTAAATTATCGGTGAGAAAATTAAGAATATGCCAGGATTTGTGTCATGTAGTGCTTGTTCCTTTCTCATGATCTTTAAATTCTGTGATATGTCTTATTTTAAGGAGAATAACAAATAGAATTTAGAGCATTGCTCTTGAAATTCTTCTTGCATGAGCACTTGCCTTTCTATTTTCTTCCTACTCCCTCTCCTGAGTCTTTCAGGAAAACTTATTTTGCTAGACATTTTTATATTTCTGTATTTATTACAACTTATGTGACAAGTTACTTGACTGCTTTACATGTTATATTCTTTAAATTTCTTCATTGAAATCCCACTTTATTTTCACACTTTTTTTTCGTTATTCTATATAGCAATGCTTTAGAAACTTCTGAAATCACTGGGTAGATGCTAAAGCCAGCCCAGTAAATTCATTGAGAGAAAGACTTATATTTATATTCTGCACTGCATAATGTACAGCATTTTTCAAGTAAAGGAATTTAGTATTTGAACTTTGAACTGTGGTGACTAGGAAGTAAAATAGAAGATTGGAATGGGTGAAATGTAAACTTGTGTAATACATAGCGCAGTTCTAAGAGTGGGAAATTGGGCAATCAGGTGATTTATCATAGCAGATTTTTCTTCTCTTGAATTAGTCTTCTCACTTTCTTCTCCTTTTCTTCTTCTTTGTTTCTTGCCTGTCTGCCACTTAATTCCTTTTTAGCAAACTTTTAAAATTAGGATTAAATGTGTTGCTCTTAATTCTCTCTGAGTCTCCAAATTTATAATAATTTTTTCTTTTTCTGAAGTCTTATTACACTTACATGAGAGTGCTACACAATGGAGGGCTCACTGCTCTTTAACAGTCAAGCCTCTGTTGTTTTAGTCAATCTCACTTTCTTAGCCAGGACTTTTTTTAACTACCTAACTTCTGTCACATTATGTAACATCAAAATTTTTTTTCTACATCATACTTACTACTATGTTGAAAATCTCATTCATTTATTTATTTGTCTCCATATTCTAAAATGTTTCTTGACAGCAGGGACTTTGCCTGACTTGTTAACTACTGGTTTTCCTAGTGCCTAGAATACAGTGGAACTCAGTAAACACTTACTGGATGGCTTGCTGGATCCTGTGTACTTAAGAAAGTCTGTGAAAGATATTAGACACATAGGTCTGATTGATGCTGATCCTTGTAAAGTGTGTTAATTGCAGTTATGGGCATCCTCAGTGACAGAACTGTAATAATGGCAGTATGACCTAAGAATAAATGCAGGATATATTTGTGGTAGGTGGTTTGGTAATGAGCAATACTGGCAGACCAGGAGAAGAATTTCAAGTCTTAGTTGGCCCATGCTAAATATGTGTCGGTCAATGCATGTAAACACAGATCTGGTTGTCTTATACCTCTCAAATGGGATGATGACAGTGAATCCAGTAGAAATTAATGATAATTTGGCCTCAGTGTTGGTAAAGGACACAACAAAATAGGTTTCTCAAAACATCAAGTAATTGGACTTATATCAATATTTTTATAATGAATTTTATGAAATTTTTATTTTGTTAAGTATCTCACATATTTTTCCAAAGCTCTTGATAAATACAGAACTTTGAGTTTAACAGTTTGCACAAGGACAACTAACCACATTTGCTTTTTCTTTTAGATGATGATGATGATGATGATGAATATGAATTCAAGTTCTTTCATATGCTAGTCTACATTTACTCCCTACCTGGCAGTAGTGCTGTCTCTTCTTTCCTTATCTTTCATTGTTTTTCTCAAAGTGAAGGGCCTGCATCAGTTTCCTTATTTCATCCTCTGGTGGTGAAAGATCTGGCCAGAAGAACCATGTCTTTTTGAAATTGTGGGCAAAAAAAAATTTAGATATCAAAATTATATTTTTAGTTTCTTTTTCCTGGCCTGCCTGAATCTCGTTTTTTGTTTGTTTTAAAATATAAATCCCGTTTTTGTTTTAAATTTTAAATTTGTTTAAAATTTTTGTTTTAAAAATGGCCAAAGTTAATAAAAGGACTTCTGCAAATTTAACTATGTTCCATTTCTTTAAATGTCCCAATTTAAAAGAGCCATCGGCAATTATGAGTGATGCTCTAAAAGAATCATTTTTTCTGGATGTGGTATGGTGATGTTATATCTAACTGCATTCGCAATTTGTCACACAAGAAAGAAAATTTTATTGTTTATTTTGAAAATGTTTTCTAATGTCAGTGGCTGTCACATTCACATTAAATTCGTCTTAATTTCAGTGTGTTTTGAACTATTTTGTCATGAGTAAGTGACAGAAGAACTATATTGTCATGAGTATGTGAGAGAAGAACATTTCTGTATGCCTATCTGTGTAATCGTAATTCTGTATGCCTATATGTGCGTATGTGTGTAATAGTAATTTTTAATAATCTAATGCATAAAAAATTATATACCAGTTTTCTAAGAGAAGTTAAAATGCTAATTTGCTGACATAATGGAAGAAGTTTTCAGTTTAACTCTTAAAATTTTATTTTGTTTGTTTTTAGAACCTTAAATAAAGTTTAAAATAAGTGAGGGATAATAGTAACAATTATTTTTGTGTGCTACTAAATGCCCAGTCACTTTTCTGCAAACGTTGCCTACGTTAACTCATTTAGTCCTCTCAATAGCCCTGTGAGTTGGTGATATTATTGTTCCCATTTTACAGATATAGAAATCAAAGCACAGAGACATGAAGGCACTTGCACATAGGCATACTACTACCAAGTATAGGAGCTAGAAATTGATCCCAAGTTGTCCAGTTTAACTGTTGTGCTTAATGCTTGTACTCTTAATTTCAATATCATTGCAATTACTCAACTGCAACTACTGAGCTATAGTTTTGATCATGTATGGACTCCATATTATATATTATTATGGTAAGTTGGAAGAAACGTTTTTTGAACTTGTTGAAGAGAAAGATGAAATATATAAATATTTTCTAATGATTTCCCAAAGTTAATTGGAAATTGAATTTAAGATGTTGTTGCTATGCAGTATAGACTGACTTTAAGAATTGTTAACTATTAAATGTAATTTTAGAATTTTGGAGCTATAATAATGGTGGATATTAGATGAAAACATTGGATTTACAGTTTTTTTTCCCCTAAAGAATTACTTTATAAATTTCAGAATACCTTAACTATAGTATACAAATTTGTTATCACTGCAAAAGAACAATATGAGACACTTTCGAAGTTACATGGAAACATGGAGAAGTTATACCAGAATATAATGGGATACTATGCCATTGATGTGAAGAAGGTGTCCGTGGAAGACTTTCTTGCTGACCTGAATAACTTCAGAACCACATTCATGGTATGATAAAAAGTTTATTGTGTAAAAAGTTTTTTTTATTTATACTATCTTATCTCATTACGTCGTTCTACTTTTGTTGCTATAGGAAAACCTATTTTTTCTGATTTTGAAAGTTAGCTATAAAATTTCAGATTTTAAAATCTATTGAAATATATATGGTTTATTCTCCTTTTGGCCTTTCCAACATTAAGCTGTAATCAGACATTTTGATTGAAAAAGTGACAGATTCTATAGTTCTTCATAAAGACTCCCTTGCTGACTGATTACAGGGCCCTTCTGTAATAAGTTTTTGGCTATGAATTTGTTTCTTTATACTTAAGATCAATTTGTATTTTTGTGATATAATTTTACCAAATTCCTTGCAGCTTTTATACAGCTTTTTCCCCTTTTCTTAATGCATTGTACAATAAGCCACATGCAATTTGCCTTTGAATAGGTTTTAAATTTGTAGGGTTTCCTTTAGATACTTTAATAGGAGGTCAGGTCTTTGATGTGGAATCCTTTCATTTAGGCATTAAAAATATCTTTTCAAAAATATTAGCTGATTAGATGGGGGGAAGAAAAGAACCATACACATATTAAAGTGAGAAGGCATTGTTGCCTCCCTAGGGAAACTGGTGGTATATTTCTGCAATGAAAAATTGTTATTCTTAATAGAAGTGTAAGTCATTTCTGTATTTGAGCAATTGTTTGTCACGATAAAAAAGTTTTGAGGTGTAAAGAAAAAGAAGGTTGAATTTAAAGAACTGGTTCTTTTTAATCTCAGGAAAACTTTATTGCTGAGGTTGTTGAGCTTGGTTATAATTATTTAGTTAGGATTAGATAGCCTTTTAATGAAAACACTATTTTAAAGAAAAACTAGTCTTCAAGAAATACACATTTGCTCACAGTTCTAATTTATTTTCTCCACAAATTCAAAGCAATTCTTTAAATTATTTTTCACTATCAGAAATAAATTTGGTTAATATATTATATACCTGTATATTTCACATACTTTGCAATATATTATTTTAAATTTTGTAATGTTTTGTGAAGCAATATGGCTTAGTTGAAGTAGTAAAGACTTTGCAGTCTGAGAGAGCTAGATTTGGATTTCATACGAGTTCTGTGTCTATGAAGGCTATTTAACCTTCCTGAGTCTCAGTTTCCACATTTGTTTTTAAAAAGTAATGTGAATTCCTTCCCCATAAAAGTGTTGTAAGTATTAAATGAGATAATATATATTTAATGTTTATCATAGCTCCTGGCATATGGTAGTTGCTCAATAAATTGTTATTCAGTAAAAGGTTAATTCAGAAGGCTTGGGGTGCCCAAAACTTTCATATTCCAAAGAAAACTGTCCTCTGGCTACTAAGAGACCTAGAAATATCCTGCTTGATAAGGGTGTTTTATTTACCTTGGGCCTTGGGCCAACCTATATAGAGATGCTAACAATGTGATTTATGGTGAACACCTGTTTCATTTACCTGGGGCCCTGGGCCACACTATGTCCATTTGAACTCTTACTGAGCTGGAAATAGAATAGCTAAGATTAGTCTTCCAGGCAGTCTATGCTTAAGTGACTGACTGTCAATAAAAATCTTGACACCAAGACTCACGGAAGCTTCCCAGGTTTGCAGTACTTGGTACCTGTTGTCACATATTGTTTTGGGGATGATGAAGCATTGCTTTTTGGACTCCACTGAGAGAGGGCAATGGGAAACTTGGATCTGATTTCTCCTGAAGTCTGCGCTTTGCACATTTTCCTTTTAATCTGTATACTTTGGTATAATAAACCATCACAGTGAATATAATGTCTTTTCTGGGTTCTATGAGTCTTTCCGGCAAATTATCAAACCTGAGGGTGGTCTTGGGAACCTCTGACACAATTATGCATCAAGTATAAAATGGATATATAAAGTAATAATACCCTTCTATTCTGAGAATTTTCTATAAGCGAGGCATTCTTTTAAATGCCTTACATATATTATGTCAGACAAGCCACACAGTTCTTCTATGGCAGATAAAGAAGCTGAGGCACAGAGATGGAACATATCCAGCTCAGTGTTATACTGCTATAAAATGGTGGAACTAGAATTTAAACCCATATAATCTTCTCTAAAGCCTTCTTTAAGAGCCTTAACTCTTAAACATTATGTCATGCTGCCTCTTGTATTCTACAGTTTGTGTTCCATTTTACTAATAAGAACACTGAAATTTGGAGGGTTTCCTAATGAGATCAATGCCATATTGTTTGTAAGTGATCCAGTTGGGATTTGAATCCAGATCCCTACTATGTAAAGTATGCATATTTTAGATGAATTATTTACAAATCAAATTCTTGTTCCAAAAAAAATGGCGCTTTTTTTTTTCTACTGGGAGAGGGGTTAGGTTTCAAGCTAGTCCCATTTGACACAGCAATAGCAGTTATGCATTTAATAGATGTTAATAGATCTAAAAGGATTAGAGGGTTTTGGCATTTTGTGGGTAACTTGGCATTTCATGTGGGCAAGTAGTGGGCAGAGAGAAAGTATGAATGGGAAAAGGGTTCAAAAAAGTAGGTAACAGAGTGACAGCTATACTTTGTTTCAGAGATTGCATGGGTAGCAGAAGTCACTGCTGTCACACACACACATCCATGTATACACTGCACTAAATTAAAATTGTTAACACTAACTATAAATATTTATTAAATGTAAACAATAGTATATAGAGGACATTTTATTTAGGCGAAAAATAAGCATGAAGACTGGAAGGGAATTGATTGTAACAAGGTGGTAAAATTTTACACAGGTACTTTATTCTCTTCTATTTTTCTTTCTTTTTGGGGTTATACTGCTTAAATTTTAGACAATATATGTTTCTTAAAAGTCCAGAGTTGTACTGTTGTCAAAAACTCCTGACAAATAAATTTCTCGTTTTGGCCAAGTCTTCTGATCTCTTAGGTTGCTCTTTAATTCCATATTATTCAATCGAAAATGTGAATGAGTCAGTATGGAAATATTAGATCTGTAGCTAAAGAAAGATGTAGAATTTTAATTTGTTGAAGATCTTGTTCCAGAAATCCACATTAATAGGCAAAAACAATCTTCTTTAAACAAAAGTACTGTTAAAATGTTTCCATTGTTTATTCATCCACTGGCATTTAGGTCATGAATGAACAAGTTTTACCATAAGGTGAAGGTTAATTTTTATATCACATATTGGGGGTTGAAACCACTGTCTTCACTGCATACCTACTCCCCACATTGGCAGTTTTCCATGGAATGTTTTCTCAAGTTCAGGCCACTGTACTTACTGTTTCCTATGCTTGGAGCAGTTTCTCCATACTCTGCCTGACTAAATTATCGTACTCATCCCTTTGATCTCTATTCAGACATTTCTTCCTTTAGTAAGATCTGTGTCCATCATGTTTATCTTTGTTTCTCTAGTGCAATTCATGGCATATAATATATAAATTTGTTGAGTAACAGATGATCAATGGGTGATTTAATAGCTAACATATATAGAGCTAACCATGTATCCGGAGCTTTATTTACTCATTTAATCCTTATAGTAGCAACCAGATGTGGTATGTGTGCTATCATTATTCCCATTTTTCAGATGAGACGTCAGAGAGATCCTGACTTGCCCGTCATTACATAGCTGGCAAGGAGCTGAGATGCTTCCCCAGGCTGTCTGGCTCCAGAGTTTATACCACGTATGGCTGACCTGTGTTAACATCTATTAAATGCGTAACTGCTATTGCTGTGTCAGATAGGACTAGCTTGAAACCGAACTTCTCTCCCAAAAGGAAAAAAGAAAAAGCGGCCATTTTTTGGAATAATAGTTTGGTTTGTAAATACTTGATCTAAAATATGTATGCTTTAAGATTGTCTTGGGATTTAAACTTAAGCAGTTAAAGGGTGGGTTTAAAAGCTTTTCCCTATACCTTTGACTAACTCATACAGTCTCCTCATTTTTTTTTTTAGGATCTCATGATTAATTTGTATAGATACAGCTCTTCTGGTTCATTTTTTTGCTCTATGAGAGCCTTGATACAATCGCTAAAGAATGAACATCTGTTCCAGACTGCTGCCTCAAGCCATGTAGATCAAGGGGGAAAAGTTTCAAAATCTTGTAGCTTCTCTGAGGAACAGCTGTTTATTTTGACAGCAATTTAACCCACTCCTCTTCTACTTGAGAATTCTAAACTGGGAATTAATTTTTTCGGTTTGTTTTTGTTTTTGTTTTTAAACAATCTATTATAGATAATGTGCTCATTGGGAATGGTTCTATTTTGAACTACCGATCAATTTCCCAAGAAATAGGGAGTAAGTTTGCATTATAATTTTGTTTAGCTTTATTTTTGTTACCATGACCAACAGAGCAAAACTAAAACAACTGCCATGGTTTGAATAATTGCATCATACTAGATCCAGTGCCCAGTGCTTTGCATGGAGTGTCCCACTTCATCTTTACAGTGTTTTTATTTTGAGGTCCAGAATATGACAAGTGAGATAACTGCAGCATAGAGAAGTTCCATGCCTTTGCAGAGAAGCTTCAGAATTGGTAGGGGCTAAGACTGAATGGAAGCCTGCCTGACTCCAAGGCCTGTTCTTTAACAGCTTCAGGCATATTGCTGTTTAGAGAGTTTGCAAGGAAAGCCACGGTTGTAATTTCTAAGAGTGTTTTTGATAACTTGCTGGAGAGAATCAGTACAGGGCAGACTTTATTTTCATACTCTTTAGGTATAATAATTGTCTGTTTACATTGATGAGTTCATGATAGAAGAATGTTTTCAGATCTGCTTCTATTTCAAAGCATGAAATGTTTTCTTTTAAAATTACAGGACTATTAATGTAAAGCCTGGTTGCTGAGGTGAAGGATAAGGTGAAGGGTAGAGGGTCAGCATCTTTTTGTAATCGATTTTTATTTATTGTCAGACTTGAGTGAAGATAAAAAACGTTCAGATTGGAGGTACTAGGTGGAAATATCTGACCTTATACTATACGCTGAGTAAACTAGTGACCTATTAGGCATCAAGCTTTATATCAAGTGAAGTTCATACCTTTATTCATGTAGTGTTGTATAGCAATAATCATTGTTTTCTATTTTTGACTGGTTTTAGATTTACTACATGCTATTAACCAATCTGTTTGTTATTAGCAAATAATATCATGTATCTACGTGATCAGTTGAGCTCATAGAATTTTTGTTGGATCTTGGGAGCAACCTCATCCTCCTTAATATGTCCAATAGCTGTAGCATGTTCATGTTTGTCCTTTGAATTTAAACCTGATTTTTTTGTTTTTCATTGGTCACTGTGGCTTTGAAGCATAATGTATGTACTGTTTCCACTTTCCATTCATATGAGAGGATTTTGATCTAATTGCTTTTTCTCACATGACCCAAATTACATGGTCTCTTCTTTAATGCTCTGTTATCCAGGTGATGCTTCTCCCTTTTATCACTGAAAGTTCTTTTACTATTCTCTTTCTTATCTAAAATTATTAGCACAGTACAACACTCTTAGCTCCTTAAGCAAATTTCATCTGACATCTTATTTGTTTTGCTTAACATCTCATCTTAAAGAAATTCTTTCTAATGCTTTCACCTCTTCATACCTCTTTGTTACAGATCACCTTACAGGTAACCTGTTTCAAGAGAATTTTTCTACCGAATTAAACTTATTAAAAATGTGTCATTTTTCTGTTTTAATTAGACATATGTAGCTGTTTTGTGACTAAATGTGTGATATGTCTACTCCCATATAGAATACTTTTTTATTTCTGTGGCTTATTTTTGAGCACATGAACATTTCCTGTTGGGATTTTAAAGTACTGAAAAAGGCCACTAGATTCCTTTCTTATTCATAGTTTCTAAGATCTTGAATATCTGGAAACCCCACTTTGGGGTTAGGATTTAGAGAGCAACAAAAAAAAAATCCCTGCCTTGAAAAAGGTTATTATTGCACACACAAGAGTGGAGAAACATATACTGTTGTTCTCATTTTTGTATATGGTTATAGACATATGTGCCAAACTTTGTAGTTATTATTTTCTAGTTCATAAAATCCAGTTTCTTTCTCCTGGAACTTCATTTCCTATATATAACTCCCATCTGAATTGCCTGTGATGACAATTAAAGAGAGACATGATTAGTTCTGATTTCTTCAAATCTTAAGTGATTGATGAAATCATAAGGCCTATGCTAGGCCTCAGCCAATTCATTGGTTATTAATAGTGATGTTTTGCTGTTTGCTGTTCTAGTTGGAAGACAGCAGTGGTTGAGATGCAAGTTCTGGCATCAGAGAACTTCGGGGTTGAGTCCCATCTCTGTAGATTATTAGTGATATAACTATAGGCAAATTACTTAACCTTACTGAGCCTCAGTTTTCTGATAATAACAGCATGCATTTCTTAGGGATGTTACTTTTTGAAGATGAAATTACATAACATACATATACCCTCAAAACAAGTTAACCATTTAATAGAAGTAAAGTAATTTTATATTTTCAATCTCATTATAACAGAATTGATACTGTATTTTATCCTTTTTTACTTTTATGCTCCCATATAGAATACTGTGAAATGAATAAATAGCTACCTGTTTCTCTGGCTTTACATTATTTCTACATTTTTTTTAAAGTTATGTTTCATCTAGATAAAGATTTGTCATTCCTGCTGTTTGCTGACTGTAAGTCAATTTTTGGTTTCTACAATTGAAATCTATGTTGTGAACAAATACAAAATCAATTATAACTCAGTTAATCTTGCTGCATCTGTTGATCAAATATAATTTATTATTCTACTGAATTCTCAGACTAAAGTAGTGAAGTGCCAAACAAAAATGAAATCATCCAGTCACAGGGTATTTTTAGTGTAAAATTGTTTTTGATAAGGAGGACAGCCAGAACAAAACTCATTTTGCCAAATCATTTGGATTACACAAATTTGATCCTTGTCAACTCTGAATGCCATTTGTGCTGACTACTATGTGGACCAACTAGATCATCAAAAGGAGTGTCAAAGCACTAAGCATTTTCTGTGTGCCCTAAATCTTGTAGATTGACTCATTATATGTGTCAGAGGAGGGGAAATCATGTACAAGTCCTATGGTCGAGTGTTGAGCCAGCTTGTGCAATTATAATAGGAAGCATCTTCTATCCTTGCTTAATTTGGTGGGCTTACAACTTGGAAATTGTATTTGGAGTCTTTTCACATAAGACTTATGTCTTCATTAGCACCTTTGTTATTCTGAGATCAAACTTGGAGCTATAATGCTCCAAACCTAGAACAAAATAAATATGCTAACTATAGGGCTCTTTTTCTTGTTATACTTTAATATCTGTTTATTTAAGGAATTAGATCAATTTCAAGTACTGAATATTTTGAGTTTGCAACTTTGAAAAATAATTTAATTCTGATAGGTTCTCCTAGTCTTTACTCTTTAAGTTTTTCATAATAAAAACAGACCTTTACTAATTGGCTTACTTTTTTTTCTTTCTTGTTAAGATTTATTCTAAATAAATTGCTAAATTGGCTAATAAATGGATTTGACTGCCAGGTTCTCTATGAGTAAATAACTGCTAAATTTATTTCTTTTCCACATTTTAAAGATTTTGTTTGTTCTCTAAAATAATGTAGCCAAAGATAATGCCTAGATTATTCTAATACAGTAGTGAGAATAAAAATAGATTGATAGTGTAGGGAAAAGAAATCAACTTAATAACTAACACATAATAATAATATATATTAACTCATGTCATTAAAAAGGTGGCATTAACCTAGAATGCCACAAACAAAAATGAATAAAATGGTATGTCCTTTGTACATCAGATGCAGTGGACTTTTCAAGACTGGTCTCATACACCCTCATATAGAGACAAGAGGAGAGGGAGAGGTCGAAGGAGAGGATACATGTTAAGACTATTTTTTTTATGTTGCATTTTAAACATAATTAGGTTCATCTGAGACTAATGGGACTTTAGTTGGAAATTTCCATTGAATAGGTGATTAGCAGTAGCTCAAAAAACTTCTGCTTTATCACCAAGCCTCCCTTTAAGCACACCCTGGCTACCATCTTGTGTATAGCTAGCTGTGCTTGTATTTAGCCTCATAGTTGGGAGATAAAAATAGTATTTTTATTGGATATCACTTCTGAACACAAGGGAACAGAACACACAATGGGAAATTAAATTATGCTCTGGAAAAAACTTCATTACAAACAACTTATACTTTACCTATTAAATAAATGTGAATAGGTTGAAGTATCTCATTTACTTGAAAATTTTGTGAAGTGTGGAAGGAATTGCAAAGAAACTCATAGCAAAGTTAAGAAGGGCCAGTAATGTTACATCTGTGATGGATTAATAATTTGTTATTTTATCTGAGACTGATTTCACAATAAAGAGCAACTTAAGCTGAAACAGTTTAATAATCAGCACCTTTGGGATATTCTAGTTTGTTCCTCAAAGGATAGTTTCCCATTTTCATAAGTTTCACAGTTACGAAAAGTTCAACTAATAGCAACTCACATTGAATGTTAAGATGATGAATTGTTAGTGCCAGAGCACAGTATATCATGTTCTCCTATTTTCATCGATAGCATTTTTTAATTGGATTTGGTAATACTAGAAAAATTATTTTGATTAATTCTGCTGTCAATCTAGATTTCTTTCTAAAACATCTATCTTGTAATTATTACAATAAACTTATTTTCCACAAAGTAATTATGATTCATTGTTTGTTTTTGGCACTTGGGGAAAATGTTTACATTTAGTTATCAAAGAAAATAATTTTAATGGAAAACTGAAAAGTAAACCACATAATTTCTATATTCTTTCAGACTTTGGTGACTAGTATTAATTAAAAATTTTGTTTTCTGTTTCACTACAGTAATATGTATGAGAATATAGAAATGTATTTTTAAGGGATTCTTTTTCCAAATTAAAATATTTTCCCATTATTCCTAAAGTTGAGGTCATCATGAGTTTCTAGAAAGTAGTAATTAAGTATGGTGAAGCATTACCTTTTCTTAAGGTTAAACAAGCTCTAAGCCAGGTGTTTGGTGGGAAAGTGTGAGATCTGCAGGTGCTTGTTTACTTTGAGAAAATTAGTCTTGTTTTCATAGTACCTAATAGTTACTCCCCTGGAAAACATGGAGATTTAAGTTGGGTTTGTCTAAATTCATTTTAGGGACTTGAGACAAAGTTGAATACTTAGGAAAAAGTAAAGATTTTTGAGTTCAGTTTAAACCTGTGCCGAAGAGATCCCTGACTTGTGTAGCTTGAGTATACATTAATGTTGAATGAAATGGAACTCTGAACAGGAAGGCATTCATAAACTTTTCAACATTTTTTCAAATAATAAAATCTCTACTAGTTTTCTATGTCACAGAAATATGCAGGATATTATAATATGTTGAAAAATGTTGAGTTGGGTAGGTGAATCTATTTAAATGGGCTAAAACTCAAATAGATGAAGTACGATAAAAAAGTCAGAATCTATGGCAGTCTACTTGTATTTAATACTATCGTTTTTATATTTTATGTTTTATTACAATTTTATTTTATAACATAAAATAAGACTGATATATCTGTCAAGTAAAGGCATATTTGGAACATAGGCTGTTTATAATGCTTTTTTTGGAAGGAGGGGAAAATGCACATTGATATTTTAAATTGTACTTTTAGGGAAAATACAAAACAAATGTTAATTGTATAATTGGGTAGTGTTCCTCATTTTTTAGGAATGTCTAATTTCAAGTGAAAGTAGTACTTTCTTGAAGAAAACGCAGGAAAGTAAACTAACTCTTCCAGAATGAAATCTCATAATGAACATTAGATTTAGAATATTAAAAACAATGTGTATATATATGTAAATTAAATCTTTAGAGGTATAATAGCTAGACTTGAGGTTGAGAACTACATCTTGCCTTCCATATTTAATTCGCCACTATAGCTTCCCTGCCAAGTGATGCAGCTTGTATTGGATGCAACCATTTTACTCCTAATCAACTCAGTGTACCATCGTATTCCAGCATCTCTGAATAGAAAGCATTCATATTCTCATAGGAACTATGAAAATTGGCACTCCCTCATATGTTTGATGGAAGCATATATAATTGATATAAGCCAGAAAATGGCTTTTTCTTGAGTTGTTGCTGGATAAATGTGTTTGAGGAATTTCATTAATGATATTGTAATAATAAAAAAAAATTGATATTATTGTAAAGAGATAATACTTGTTAGCATTTATGTAGGGCTAAAATTTATGTGTGAGGCAATGATACAAGCTATTTACATGTATTATCTCATTTATGTCTTAAAATATTCCTGTATTACAGGTACTATTTTGTCCATGTTACAGTAGAGGAAACTGAGATATGGTCACATAGCTATTTAGTGCTAGGTGGTTATTTAAACCAAACAATATAATTTCAATTTCCACTCCCTTACCATGATATTGTCTTTATAACATGCAATAGTAAGCTTGGATCGATTTTTTTTTTTTTTTTTTACAATTTCGAAAAGTGGTGAAATGTCATACTTAATTTATTCTTGAAGACATTCTTGATCTTCAGTTTCGCAATCTTTTTTCGAATGCTTGTTCAGGACTCATTTGATATGGCTGTCCAATTACCCTTTTTTTTTTTTATCTTTGGGTCATGAAACACACATGTATAAAGTATCCCCTAAAATATATGTAGTGTATAAGAACTGCTATATTATATGAACGTTTTTCAGAAATAAGATCTCTGTGTTGTTTAACCTTATAAAACAATATACTTTTGAGGACTTTGCTTATCACAATACGGTTTACTAGGGACTCTTAAAAATCCATCTCACCACAATACAAGAAACTCTTTTAAAAACATGGCTGTCCTGTGTGAGAAAATTAGGGAAATCTCCAAGGCAAATGTGGTTAAAGAGAAAAGAATGAAGTTGAAACCTGAACATTGAGCATAAGTGAGCAAAGGGAAAGCTAGGCTGGCCCTGGGGAATGAAAACCAATACTACAACTTGGTGAGTACAATGAATTAATCTTCTACAATAAGCCTATGACAAAAGCAAATTAAACTTATTCAGGTTAGAAATGATCTCTGGCTATTTACAGAAGCAAATTCAAATCTGTGCCAGAGAACAGTTCCACTTTAGGTCCTCAAGAGTCTCACAAATTAAGTTCCATTAAGTAAGAACACTGAATCCTAACCACCAAATATACAAAGAAACAAAGGATTGTGTGGTGAAATGATCAGAAAAAGATAATACATATAGGCCTCTAAGACCCCAAATATTTAGTGACAATATGTGAAATATTTAAGGAAATAGAGTATGATATTTTTAAAAAGAGAAAAAGAGAGCAACAGGAGAACACCAAAAATGACTGAGCAATTTTGAAAAAGAACCAAATACAATGCATAGAAGTGGAAGTATTATGGTTAAAATTAAACATTCAATGGATTAAAGAGCAGGTTATGCTCACTTAAGGAAAGAAATGATGAATTGCACAATACATCCAAATAAATTGTCCAGAATACAAACCAGGGGGGCAGTATATTTAGAAGTGTAAAATACTTCTTAAGAAACATAGAGAACAGGATGAGAAGGCCTACCACTTTTATAATTAAAGTCCCGGAAGAATAGACTCAAAAAGGTTGAATGAAAGACAATATTCAAAATGGTGACTAAGAATGTTCCAGATTAAGAATCCACAGAATAGGAAATACAACCTACACAAAGCCAAATAAAGTGAAACTCACTTTAAATACATAATGAAGCTGCACAACACTAAAGACAAAAAAACAAAACAAACAAAACAAACATTGCAGCCAGAGAGAAAAGATATGACACCCAAAGCAACAATAATTAGTTACAGATTACTTATCTGCCAAAGTGGAAGACTGAAGAGAGTGAGATCTTTAAGTGATGCACCAACATAAATGTTCTTCTTATTTGGGGTATCCAGCAAAAGGTCTTTGTAGAGCCCAGGTGGAATTATCTACTATTTGTAGATAAACAGAAAACAAGAATGTTTTTCATCAACATCCTTACGTTAAAAGATTTTTTATGACGGAGACTGGCAAACTTTTTCTTAAACAGCCAGATAGTAAATATTTCAGGTTTGCAGGCAGTACAGTCTCTGTAGCAACAGTGCAAAAGCAGCCATAGCCAATATGTAAATGAATGGCTGTGGTTATATTCCAATAACACTTTATTTACAAAATACATGGTCAATCCAAGGATTGGATTTTGCTAACCTCCGCTCTAAAGGTTGTATTTAAAGAAGCAACAAATTTAAAAAAAAAAGAAGGTTTGAGAGACAAGCAGCCATAGCTACTATGAAAACAAATGTAAAGAAAAGAAGTACACAATAAAATAATGTTATATAAATTTATAAATTGGGTGAGAAAGATTTAGAATTCAGGTGTTCTTTATTTTCAAGGGAGAAATGGAGATACAGATATCAATTAACTTTAGGTCTTGTTAAGTTGCTAATTTGTGTAATAAACATACAAGGATAATCAGGGAAAGGATAGAAATATCAGGTATAAATTATAAACTGTAGTGAGAGAAATAGACTAAGAAAGACACACCAAAAAAAATCAGGAAAAATAAAAATATAAGCAGAGCTAAAGCCAGACAAATAGATGGAAACAAACATTTTATAAATCACAATAAATTTTTTAAAGGACTATAATATTGGATAAAACCCAAAAATCTAGTTTTATGCTTCTTCTGAGAGACCTCCCTGTAAGAAAGGATATAGAAAGGCTTAAAGTAACATAACAGTTAATGAAATACAAGGCGAATATTAATCAAAAGAAAGAGGGAAACTATGTTAATAGATAAAATAGACTCAAGACATTAATTACTTCATGACAACAAAAGGCTTAATTCACCTGAAAGATACAACAATTTAAAAATGGAATGTGCTTAATAATATAATCCCAAAATGACATTGTAAAAATTAATAAACTATATGGATAAATTGACAAATTTAGCATTATGTTCCCTAACTTACTGATAAGCAGAAAAATATCATTAAAGACAAGGGTTAAACAATTAATAGACTTGATTTGATTAGTATATATAGAATTCAAACTCAATAATAAAATAATGCACATTTTTTTCATGCATAAGTGGGACTTTTATAAAATTGGTTACATACTGGAGACCATGAAATCTCAATACATTTTTAAGTATCAGTTTTATTTATTTGTTGATAACAATGACATGAAATTAGAAATAAAAGGATGAAATTTTAAAACCTCTATTTTGAAAATTCTAAGAGTACATTTAAAAAGTCACATGTCAAAGATGAAATCATAGAAAACAATTACACCCGAACAATATTAAAAATGCCCCACATTAGAATTTGCGGGTTGCAGTAAAAGTGGTATAAATAAATTTATATCATATGTGCTTAAGAGAATAACTCAAATGTTCCTAATATATAGAAAAGATAAGTATTTAAGGTTATGGGTATTCCAGTTAGCCTGATTAGTTCTTTACACATTATATAAATACATCAAATTACTATATGTATCCCCAAAATATGTACATGTATTACGTATCAATAAAAAAACTTGTTTCAGAAAGACTTACAGATATAAGTATCTGACTTCAAAATTTAAAAAGGATTTATATGATCCTAGAGCAACTAGAAGGAGAGAAATGAAAGATTAAATGAAAGAAAAAATGACATAAACTCAAAAGGCCAGAATAAGGTTATTTAGAAAAGACAAATTAACTAGATATATTGTTGAAAAGATTAATCAAGAAAAGGAGAAGAAAAATAATAGGGTGTAAAAAGGAACATAACTAAAGATACAGAAAATAGTAAAAAGAGAAGAGCTTTCTGTAAACATTTGTAGGCTAGCATTGAAAAGGCAGATGAGATGGTCAAGTTCCTAGAAAAAAATAACTTATTGAAATTACTTTAAGAGAAATAGAAAGCATGAATAGTTCTATAACTAATTTTTAATTTAATGACTTTTTTTTTTTTATACGGAGTCTTGCTCACCCAGGCTGGAGTGCAATGGCCCAATCTCAGCTCACTGCAACCTCCACCTCCCCTGATTCTCCTGCCTCAGCCTGCACCACCATGCCCAGCTAATTTATGTTTTTTTTAGTAGAGACGGGGTTTCACCATGTTGGTCAGGCTGGTCTTGAACTCCTGACCTCATGATCTGCCTGCCTCAGCCTCCCAAAGTGCTGGGATTACAGGTGTGAGCCACTGCATCTGGCAATTAATTGACTTTTTAATCTTCCAAATAAATACTTGGCCTAGAAAGTTTTTCAGATACATTTTACTAAATTTTAATGAAATGATCATCTCAAACAAATGGAATATAAAAATGTACTTTTTGACTAAATGTTCAAAAACATAAATTCTTCCTGTCCAAGTTGAGTTTATCCCTGAAGTGAAAGTGTGACTTAATATTAGAATATTCATAAATATAATTCACTATATTGAGTTTAATGGGAAAATTCTGAAATTTCTCTCAGTTGAGTCAGAAAATCCTATTCAGATCTCAAAACAAGAACCACAAACTAATTTAACCCTCTACCCTACTCCGAAGTAGGAAAGGAGTCAAAGGAAACCCTTTTAACCAAATAATTAGAATCTAACTCCTAGTCAGTATAGTAAGATAAGACAAGTAGGAGTTGAAAATGTAAAGATTGAAAAGTAAGAAATCAAGGTGACATTATAGCACTCTATGAATAGCAAAAACAAATCCCATAGAGAAACTATCAGAAATAGTAAGAAAAATTAGCAGTAGCATATATAAAAATTACATTTTTAGGCTGGGTGCAGTGGCTTATCCCTATAATCCCAGCACATTGGGGGGCTTAAGGTGGGAGGATCACTTGAACCTAGGAGTTCAAGACCAGCTTAGACAGCATATTAAGACCCTATCTCTACGTAAAGTAAAAATTACATTTTTATATGTTATAAAACAATAGAAATCATAGTTTTTAAAGAAGACACCACTTACAATCACAAAAGAAAGATAAGAAAAGAAAGTAAATCTAACAAAAGATGTCCAAGACCTGGATAAGAAAATGAGATTTTTTTTTTAAAGACCCAAGTTAATAAAAAGCCACATGCCATTCACAGATAGAAGACTCAAAATTGTAAAGATATCAGTTAAAAATCCTTATAGCCCTTTACAATGAAACTTAACAAGTCTATTCTAAAATAAAGATGGAAGAGCAAAGGCCCAGAAATATAGAAGACATTCCTAAGTAAGAAAAATAAGATGTAAGCCATAATAATTTAAACAGAGTATTATTCTTGGAGACATAAACATATCGATCAAATGGACTAAAACAGCCATAAAATAAATCAACACACTTGTGCCAATTGAAATCCAAAAGAAGTGACTTTGCATAATAATGGAGAAAGAACGGGCAAAAATGAATTGGATCTCCACCTCATACTGTTCAAAAATGTTGATTCCAACAATGAATGAGTGGATTTTTAAAATGTGGTTTATATACACAATTGAATACTATTCAGTCTTAAACAAAAAAATGGAAGTCTGTCATTTGCAATAACATGGATGAACCCAGAAGACTAATGTGAAATAAACCATTCACTGAGAGACAAATACCATAATATGATTTCACTTACATGTGGACTATAAAACGTCAAACTTACAGAACTGGAGAATAGAATGGTGGTTATCATTCTACTTGGAAGGTAGCAGTGTTGCACCAAACTCTGTCTGACGTATAACACTCAAATAATTTCTTTAGGCAAAGTGTAGCTGAAAGTAGCTGGTGGCAGTGCAGTTTATTTGCCAGTTGACTAAATATAAAACAAGGTCAAGAAAAGACGATGTTTTTAAAAAATCAATGTCTTACAGCCAATTATCTTTATATGTGGCTAACCCTTAACTTTTCTTCCTTAATTCAAATTTAGAATGAAAGTCACTAAGAGGCAATCATATCCAGAATAATGTTGTTCTCCTTTAACTATTCAGCTTTTCTGTTTTAAGCTACTTTTACTTCTAAACATTTGAAATAAAATAAAATCCCAAATTACTGTTTGTATTGGGATATTAGTCTCAGACTAAACAGCTCTTTCTATGCTGTTGATTTTTTTTCAGCTAAAATTCTTCTACAGTTTTATATCAGAATACGTTATATTTTAAATTAGTGGGCTTTTAAATGAAAATAGTGTATTTTTCATAAAACAAAATAGTTTTAAGAACTTCAGAAATTATTTCTAAATGTAAACATTGTTTTTATGGGTCTTGGAAAAGTAACTTTGGCTTTTTTCACCCATGGGAACACTAAAAGGGTGTGGCAATTATATCTGATAACAGGTGACCTATTATGTACTCACATTGAAATGTATTCAGTCATTAGAGCAGAAAATTCACATCAGAAAATGTTATACCTTAATCAGACTCATAAATAAGCTACATGGTATTTATTTATTGTAGATTCCTCTTGTTCATTTCTCTCAAGCAAGAAATATGATTTTAATTCTTGAATATTTGCTTATTCTTTCTCTATCACAATCTTCTTACCCCATCTCCCTATACGTACATGAGTATACATGCACACATACAGATATACACACTTGTCTTTGAACCCATGAATCTTCTCCTACCATTCTTATGTTGATTTTTATAGCAACTTTTGTCTCATAGCTGTCTTTTAATATATGTCACCATGATATGAAGCAATATGGTGGAAAACTACTGACTGTAGCAAGCTTTCAAATCTTGTAACTCACTGCCTCTTACTACTTTTTTTACAGTGAACAAATACTTAACCATTCTGAGCTAGATTAGAGAATGCAGAATCCAAGTTGAAAATTAAAGGGATTGCACAATAAAGCATCTAGTATTACAGCTTGTATTTTATAGCTTAGCAATAATAACTCGCGTTTATATATGTCAGGAACTATGAAGAGTTTGAGAATTTACCTACTAACAGGCTAACTAGTTAACTTGATATCGTTTCATGGATGTGTGGTCAGAGAAAAAGAATACTTTGCTACTCACACAATAGCCATAGCCAATTTAAACAATTTTTTTTAACGTTTCTGAGCCTGTATTCCCACAGGGCCATGTGAAGAGAGCCAGGAGCACTTATACATAGCAGTTTATGTTATTGGAGGGAAATCCTGAATTTAGGGAATGTAATTTTTTATAATAGGTAGTAAGACTGTATCATTCTGGGCAGTAACAAACCCCTTAGCTTAGGAGGGAGATACCTCTATATTCAAATACTTTTCATTGTGCAAATATCTTTGAAAAGATAGTTCAAAACAAAGGTGCTTGATGGGTGCTTGTATCTCAGTGTACTTAGTTTTGTACTTGTCTGCTTGAAAATCTCTAGTCATTTTCTAGTACCCTTAAAAGAAAATCCAACCTCCTACCTTGGCCTAGAAGACCGTGAGGGATCAGGCCTGAGCATACCTCCCTGACCTCATCTGATACCTTTATACTCACCTTCGTGTCTCCTAAACCCACCAGCAGCCTTTGCATTAGCACTTCCCTCTGCCTGATGTGTTCTTCTCCTAGACTATCACTTACCTAGCTCCTTGATATTCAAGATTCAGCTTGAATCAAGTCAGAGTGAGGCCTTATCTAACTACTGAATGTAAAGTAACCCCTCAGGAATGATGCCACAGCATTCTTATTTTGTTGTTATTGTTGTTATTTATTGTTTATCTCTGCCTCTCGCCCCACCCTACCACATAGAATGTAAACTTGTTTCAGTGTGCTCTCTTACGTGCTCTTCCTTCTCCCATCTCCACCTTCCTTTCCTCTCTCTCTCTCTCTCTGTTTCTTTCTCCCCTACTTTACAACAATACTATTTAGTAGTCTCTCAGTAAGTATTAATTGAATAAATGGCTGGATGGATGCATGCATGCATGAGTTAATATCCCTTCTACTCTATGCTTTTTGTTTCTTTTTATTGTTGGTCAAAAATATTAAACTTTATTATTTGATTTTTAATGAAGAAGTTGTATTAACTCTAAGGTTTAAAAAAAAAGAGTACCACAGAAAAGAAATAAAAGCCTTTCCCCAAAATAACGTAAGCCACCTACTTGTTAGTTATAGTTTAGTTACACACTTTTCTATTTAATACCAGTGGTGATAAACTTCCAATGTGTTAACTGTTTGGTTTCCTTGGTGTTTAATATAATGTTACTCTCTTTGTTGGCACTTAAAAAATCCATATTTACCTGCTAATTCCCCTTTATGCCACATGAGAGGCATTTCTCATTGTGTGTAACACTTAGAAAATAATAATCGCATATCTATTGAGATCTTCTTATGATTAGCATGTTATTATTTTTGATCAGTAACCAGAGGACCTGGCTTTGAAATGCCAAATGTTTCTTTAGTTATCTTTAGGACATTTATCTCTATATGAGAAAAATTTCACATATGATTGTAATAAAAAGTAGCCACTATAAGATTTCACTTCTTTTATCATGTCTTTAATTTGGTAATTTTTCTTGTACTTGATAATATGCTTTGCATATGAGATATGGAAAACCCTAATTCAGTTGCTAGACACTTTTGGAAATGTATATGGGAAGACAGTTTTGATTTGTGAATTAAATGCTTTTTTAATTTTCAGTTTCTGTTTCCACCTCCCTTTTAGTTAGTTAATTTTATTAGGATGTAGGTGTTTTAAAGATACATGTTTATGTTTAATAGCAGTTGTATTTATAGATACATAACGTATTTAACAAGAGTTTCTGTGCATACCTTTTAGAAGACTAATGCTAACATAACTCACCACTATCTAAAAGATAATAATGTTTCTACCTTAAGTATAATTTCAAATAGATAATTTTCCATTTTGCAAGGGGAATCACTGGTTAAAACTGATCATTTTTCAAAATTTTGTGTAATAGCAAGCAATAAAGGAGAACATCAAAAAAAGAGAAGCAGAGGAAAAAGAAAAACGTGCCAGAATAGCTAAAGAATTAGCAGAAAGAGAAAGACTTGAACGCCAACAAAAGAAAAAACGCTTATTAGAAATGAAGACTGGTGAGTGCTATCAAATTTGCGATTTATTCTAGGTATACTTAAGATTTATACTGGCTGCTTTATTAGCATTTTAATGAACTTAGTGAAAAAGGAAAATGCAATCACTTGTTTCTGTAATTAAACCATAGAACAATTATTTCTTTATGGTCTTTTCTCTCTTCTGTTTACTAACAAATAGTGTCTTCTTTCTAATGTTGGTCATAGGTGATTTGATCCTCTGTTCTGCTGGTTTGGTTCCAGTGTATTCATGTTTCTTTAACTACTACTTCAATAGCCAATCTTTAATAATGTATTCAGTTAATAAAGTAACTATCAGAAACAGACTGTGGGATATTCTATAGGACATGTAACCTGGTTTCTTCAACAAAATACACCAAGGAAGGGAAAAAAAGTGATGGAGGATAAACATTGTTTAAAAGAAAGAGACTTAAGGGACATAACAGCCAATTGCAGTGTATGGAATGTATATGTATTCCAATCTGTGGTCCCAGCTACTCGGGAGGTTGAGGTGGGAGGATTGCTTGAGTCTGGAAAGTTGAGGCTGCAGTATGCCTTGATCTTGCCACTGTACTCCAGCCCGGGCGACAGAGTGAGATTTTGTTTCAAAAAAAACAACAAAAAGAAAAAGCAGTCTGAAAATTTTGGATACTTTTTTTTTCTCGTAAACATGACAAAATTGTTGTCAATATGTTTCAAAGTATCTTTTAGAGACTGGTACTGAAATTTTACAGAAACATATGTATATATGTATTTCAAGAAGCTAAAAGATGCCACTTATTTAGAAGCAGAAGAATTATGTAAAATGTAGTTATATTTTCATTCCCTGAAAAATGTGGCTTTTCTACTTTCAAGCCAATAAAGATTGAACAAGGCTTTAATTAAAATCCATCCACTTCACTGTTAAATCACCATAGTTTACAATTCAGGGTTGCAAATTCGCCTAATGTTTCTCCAGAAATAGATGGAGATGCCTCCTTTACTTTCACTTTTACAGGTATATTTTATGCTTACTAAAGTGAACCAAGTACCTTAATGTATGGCACTTGTTTCTTCCAGGGAAGAAAAATCATCTAAACACAATTTCTTGTTTATGTTTGAAATTCAGGGAATATTTTCAGAAATATCTTTAAATGTGAACGAAAATAGAGATCAGAAAAGTTTAGTATTTATTTTTAAAATATGCTTCTGGAAAGAATTTTAAATTTTCTAATTTACAGAAGATTCTGGTGTTTGAACATTAGCGCTTTTTTTTTTCTGAGATGGAGTTATACTCTTTTTGCCCAGGTTGCAGTGCAATGGCGAGATCTCAGCTCATTGCAACCTCCACCTCCAGCATTCAAGTGATTCTCCTGCCTCAACCTCCTAAGTAGCTGGGATTACAGGCACCCGCCACCAGGCCCAGCTAATTTTGTATTTTTAGTAGAAACAGAGTTTCATCATGTTGGTGAGGCTGGTCTTGAACCTTTGACCTCAGGTGATCCACCCACCTCAGCCTCCCAAAGTGCTTGTATTACAGGAATGAGCCACCCGGCACAGCCTGAACATTAGCTCCTTTAGTGTTGGCCAAAGTTATCTAGATGATTTACTAGATGGCAGATTGGATGTATTGTTTATGGGTTTTGCCCAAGGGTCTGATTACACAGAGTAATTCTCAGTAATTCTCTCTTATACCAATTTGAAAAGTTGAAACTTGATAGGATACAAAAATTCTAATACAACTTCCAATGGAATCTCAGCAATGTTTTAATTTAAATTTGTATCTCCCTAAGGAAACTTTCATTTTTAAGAATAAGTTTATTTTTCAAATTTATTTGCATTATAGATAACACCTAAAAAATAGTAGATCAAAAGACTGTTACCCGTAATCTTCCTATCCAAAGAATCATGAACATTTCCACACATTGTTCTTTCAGTTTTAAATTTTTCTACCTTCTAATAGTAGCTATGATCCTAGTAAATATGCAGTTCGGTGTCTCACTTTATGTTGCTGAACTTTTTTAAGATTTTTGATGCATACTTACAAATTAAGTAACTTTAATTTTCACAACTTTCAACATTGGGTTATGTGCCTTGGTTGAATATTCTTTTTTTTTTTTTTTTTTTTTTGAGACAGAGTCTCACTCTGGTGCCAGGTGCCAGGCTGGCATGCAGTGGCACGATCTCTGCTCCCTGCATCCTCCACCTCCCAGGTTCAAGCAATTCTCCTGCCTCAGCCTCCCGAGTAGCTGGGACTACAGGCGTACGCCACCACTAACTTCTGTATTTTTAGTAGAGATGGGGTTTCACCATGTTGGCCAGGATGGTCTCAATCTCTTGACCTTGTGATCCACCCGCCTTGGCCTCCCAAAGTGCTGGGATTACAGGAGTGAGCCACCGCCCCTGGCCCTATTCTTTTTTTTTTTTTTTTATTTAAGATTTTTGCTAATTTTCTAGATTTTAAAATTGTGTTTTATTATGTTAATCTGCCTTTCTTTGAGTATTACAAAAGTTGGGCTTTTAAAAAGTGTTTATAGTTTGTTTTTAGTTACTCTGTTGTGAATTGTGTTATCTTTTTATTGATTTGCACAAGTTAGCTCAGTATGTATTAATAGTTACATTTTAAATATCTTTTTCCAATGTGGCTTTTTTATTTCTGTATCTTGACATATATAAAACTGTTTTATTTTCATTTTATGATGTTTTATTTTAATATTTGCCTTTGTGATTTTTTTCTATCACCTTTAAGTTTAGAAAATCTTTTCAGTGATTTCATATCAACTTCATTTCTTTTCTAGTTTTGATTATTTATAATATGACTCTGCTCCACTTATTTATAATTCTTCCTTAATTATTCATATATTTGATATATAGGTTTTACTATACTGGGACCTGTTTCTGAATTTTATGAAAACCATTCTAATATGTCGCCATCAATTGTGTTTAATAGCTGATTTGTGTCGCTTTAAAGTAGGTAATTTTATATTGAGGACATTACCTTCTACTCTTAATTTTAAAAAAGGTTTGAATGTTTTTAATTTTAACAACAGATTTAAAGAAAGGTTTATTATCTCTTTCGTTAATCATAGAGCTCATATTATTTGATCTATTGGATTATTTTATTAGATTTTTTCTGTACTATCTCTTCCTAAAAATGATTTGCAAATTATTATAGGTGGACCTCAAATAAATGTAAAATCCTCACCCTATAGTACTTTCCAAACCTTTAATATTCTAAGGTGCATATGCATCATACATTTTAACATTTTTCTGGAGTGCCCTCTGCAGAATATAGTCTCAGTAACTTTGATTTATATGAATGATATTAAAATACATAATTTTAAAATAATACATCTGTAAAATAAATACAGATATATGCTATATCTATATCATACATATGAATATGCTATAGATGTAATCAGATTCGTTTGATACAAGATGCTAAAGCAGCTATGATTTAAGAAGCTACTGTGAGACTTTGTCTTTTAAAAACATTTGAAATTTTTACAAATCAACTTTGAATTTTTTTTTTTAGACTGTGAGATTTAAAAGAATCTAGGGATAATAGCCCAAATTTTATAATATTTGTAAACACATATTTTTCTCACCAAAGTGAAAGACCTCTTCTAAAACCCCAATAAATAACAATTATTCTGAATGGTCTTTAGTTTTCCTTTAAAATCAACACAATTATTAATGTAAAGGAACAAAATATTTGATTTCTTAAAGTAACTGTTATTGCCAAGTGAGTCACGGAACCATGTAACAAATATATTATTACATGCTTACTTACTGGTACCTTTGCCACTTTTTAAAAAATCACAAATATGCAGTTACTGTTTTTCCATATTATATGTAGAATACCCTTTTTGTCAAGTCATGATTTTTATAACATTTAAAGGCTTTATGAAATAAAAGTTACTAAAGTAGTATATCTAATTTATATATTACTGAATTAAGTAATATAATATTACTGAATTAATAATTAAGTATATTACTATACTTAATTACTGAAAACATGTAAAATATCAGTTTTTTATACTTTTAAATTGATACATTGAATTTTATGCATATGTGGTATTTGACAAATATGATCTTCAATAAAGACATTGTACTATTATAAATACATGTGTTATCATTTCAGATAATATTTTAATTGGTAAAAAATGAATCATAGCAAGTCCGCTTTTTATTGTTTCTTTTATTCATCAAGGTCTATTCTTTATATTGAAATTACAAATAAAAGTAAAAAGGTTTCTGCTGTAATGAAGTTTAAAATTCTAATGAGTGCTTCAAATAACCAAATATATAAAATAATGTCAGATAGCAATTTACAGGAACTAAAATAAGATAGGATGATGAGATGGAGACTGCTTAGGCTGGTGGTAGGAACAAATAAAATTTGGTCTCATAGAACTAAGGAGACTAATAGTATATATCAAACTTTCTAATTTAAAATATTGTTTAATAAAAATCCTCAGAAGTTGATAAGATTTATATAATCAATGTACATGGTTTTAGATAACCAGGCTTATGTTTATAAGCGGTACTATATGTACTAATATGGTGTATTTTTTAAACATTGTGAGGTTCAGTTGAAACTTTATGTAATTTTTCTTTGCAGGTGTTATATTTTAGTACAGAACATGGTACTGCTCAAATCTTTGTAGAAATTTTTAGCCTGGCTTTCTCAGCCTTAAAAGAATGTGGAAGGGTGGATTAACAAAGTTCTATCGTCTTTTGTTACCTCACTGGGCCAGGAACTTTTTATTTTAGCTTATTATATAAGACACGTATCCCTGAATGACAGAGGAAGAGAAAAATCTTCACATAACCCTGCCATAAACCCACAGGGAGCTTCCTTCCATATGTTTTTATAACTTCAGTATTTCCTCCATGCAAATAAGAACTGAATTTTTTCACAGGTGTACAAATTCTTGTATCACTACCTGAGGTAGCAGAGTAAATTAAATTCCTGTTCTTTCTTATCCGTAGTAAATCATTACTTGCCTTTGGCAAGAGAACAGGCAACTGTTTCCTGATCTACTATTATTTGTTATCACTATCATTTTAGAATGTGTTTTTTGTTAATAGAATGAAAATAAAGATAAAAACAGTGGACTAAATTTCTCCAAGAAGAAAAATGAAGCATTAAAAATCCTTTTGAGCAACAAAACTAAGAAAGCAATCCTGTTACCATGTTATAGTGTTAAAACGTGATGTTTCTTGTTTTTGTTTTCTCTCTCTTTCTCTTTTTTTTAAATGTCAAACCTGAAGGTCTCTTAAATATTCATATATACAGTTTTGGTTATTCTGTTGAATGTTTTGGTATTACATAAACACGCAAGTTACATTTTCACAATGTATTTAATATATAAAGTTTAAATAAATGTCTAAGGTTGATGCTTAAGTTTAAACTATTTTAATTAAAAAAAATACCTAAAGTATTAAACATCTGACATGAAAAGGACTAAGCATAGACACTAGTGTTTATTAATTTAAAATATATAACTATTCTTATATGTAATCATTTCTATTAAGGCAAGTAGTAGTAGTAATTTTATGTGGTTATGCACAACTTTTTCTAAATTCCATTTCTGTTTCTTAATCATGGACACAAATAGGGCATTTGATAATAGAATTCAAATATTATACTTTAAGACTTCCTGAGTTTGTAAGTCAATTCACATCATTTTTAAATAGCAGATCAAAATGGCCTTGAAATGGACCCAGTGTTGTATAATTATGTTTTGTGGGGGAAGTAAATAAGAGCTTATTTAATGGAGCAATAAAAACTGTATGAGCAGCTCCTATATTTTAGTCTTTAGGTTACAATTTGTCTATTATTTATTAGACTTAAATGTCTCATTTGGTGCAACTTCAGTCTATTAAATAAAGAGATAATTAGCTTTTAGAAAGCTGTTGTTTACCCACATGGCCAAAACTGCTCCTTTGTTTTCCATTCTGCAATTTAGAATAACTAAGTAATTAGGCCTCCATTTTAGAGGAAAGGCATATTACATAAATACTGCTTGGGAATGTCTCTGCCAATCTCAACAGATATGCAATTAATGTTTGTACTTGCTTTCATAAAGGCTTTAACAATTACCCTGTCTTCTACAGATACCATAAAACTTAGATTACTTTCCATAATTGCACATATTCTAGTTTTGTGCAGTAATGCTTTCAGTTTTCTAGTGTTATTGGCAATTGGTGCATATAAATAAGCCAATAGTTTTAATAATTTCTCAGTATAGAAGGGTAAAACAAATGGAATTGCATTGGCTTGGATATATTTCTCTTTTCTTTACCTGAACATTTATAGAACAGACATTGTAGTAACAACAACAACTAGTACTACTACTACTACTACTATTACTAGCATTTATTGATCACATATTATTTGCCAGCCTATATTTATTATTATATGTAATACTTACAACAAACTCATGAGATTATTTTATTTATCAAAAAGTGTAATTTACTTGCACATGAACACAGATTTGGCAAGCCATGAAGCCAGTACTCAAGTCTTCTCACGAAGTCATATTTTTAACTATTGTGCTATTTATATTTTATCTCTGATGACTTAACTATGGTACAGGAAAAAGGGACCAAAATGATTATTAGCAATTTGTAACTGTCACTAGACTATACCTATATAAGAAGATTTAAATTATTTTCCCTGGAAATCTGTGAAAGGGTCAGCCATATCTTTGGTAATATAATCAGTGGTTGTAAGCCAGATGGGCTCTCCCTTTGTGTTTGGAAGTTATGGGAGGGTTGTCATAGTTAATGGAGGGATTCTTTGATGTTCTGAATAGTTCTGACCCAAAAGAGTTGCCAGAGGTCAACTTTTCTGAGGGAGGTAGAAATGTGTCCAGTACTTTCATTGTTTGATTCAGAATAGAAGTTAAGGAACTGGAGAATTTGCAATATAGTAGGTTTTAGAAATGCCATAAACATATTGGTGTGCTTTACTCAGGATATGTGCCCTGAGACATTCTTCCACGTCCACCAACTGTCCCATGTAACAATTTTTCCTCCTGATGGTATTAAGAAACTGAAATTCTATTCCATAAATAGTATCAAGCAGTGTCTGGTGGGAAATTTTTCCAAGACTCTCTCTTAGCTGTGCAGCTTTACACTTATGTGCAGGCATCTCTTTCACTGGAATAACATAGCTTAAATTACAGAAACTCATTCAGAGTTCAACCATTTTGTGCACTAATTTGTGTCTTCTTCATGTAGCTATACAAGGCTCACACACCATCCTTTGTCCCCTTCCAACAAGCCCCAGAAAAGAGGAGGTTCTCAGACATCCAGCATAATTTAATTTGAAAATGATTATTTTTTCTTTTCACTCTTTCTCTTTCTCTCATTCTCTTGTTCGTTCCCTCTCTCTCTGTCTGTCTCTATCTCTTGCCTCCCTCCCTTCCTTCCTTCCTTCCTTTTCTTGAGGGTTATCATTGCCACTCTTGTTAAACATTTTTGTGGCACATCCTCATACTAATTAGTTTATTGCTCATCCAATATTTAAATACCATTTTCAAAATGTTTTTCTTATTATTATATGATATTTACTACATTCTCAACTCCACTTTTTGTTGTTTAACTTTTTTGAGAATAAAAGATTAAATGCCAATTTTCATAAACATTATTTGGGGCAACATTTAAATTTTTAAGGTGTAGCATGGTCTACTTCTAAGAATTTTACCAAAGAAATCTTTATATTAATGTCATTATTCATAAGTTCACCCTATTCATATTCTAGAGCAAAAAATCATGCCAATCAGTTCTTTTGATCTTATCACAAGGTGGAAAACTGTAACATTGATAATATCAGCTACATTTATTGTATTATAATTGAGAACTCAATCACAGCACTGCATCTTCTTTGTCTGTAACATTCAATACTCCATAGCTGTTTCCACAAATCAACATAAACCATATATATCCCACACAGCCTAAAATATTTGCTAGCTGGCCCTTTACAGAAAAAACATTGCTGATTCATAATATAGATCAATAATTCATAGACTCTATTCTTTGATTTTAAGAGACAGAGTAAAAAAAAAAACTATTAATTTTGTTTGTTTATTTTCCTATAGCCAAAAGCATGCATTTGCAAAATGACTAATCTATGTTGAAAAATAACAATTAGTAAAACTATTGGTAAAATTAATGATAATTATCAGGAAAAAATTAATCATTAAGCATATTTCTTGCTGCAGAGAACTGTGTGATTTTTAGATCTACTAATTTGAAATGGAAAGTCATGCAGCTGAACTTTTGAAATGCTAGCAAGCATCTGGGCTGCTGATTGTTTCAGTAACCAATCTAGCACAACCATTGTGCTTTTTTATCCTTTTATCCCAGCTTATAGACCCCAGTATTTCTATAGTATTGTTTGTATATCTTTCAAGATGAAAATATCAGTGTGTCAAAAGGTCATAGGTGGAGCCAGGTTTTTCTTCTTTTTTATTCATAGGCTCTCTCTTTTCTCTGTATTTTTGGTCATTCTGACATTAAATCCTTAAAGTTGAAGGAAATCTATTCATTGGTGTTGAACTTGGTCACGAAGCTTGCTTAAGTCTAAAGTGATTATCTCAAAGAAGGAAAAAGAAACTCAATAGTATTTGGCATTTGATGATGAATAAATATACCCTAGGGCAGACTGGGAAAATTAAGCAAAGAAATTGAATATTTATATGTAACTTGTAAATAGTATAAATAGGCATTAGTATTTAGATGAAATTAGACATTATTTTGTAATAGGATTTTAAAATATTGTTTCCTGGATAGCTTCCTTCCTCAGATATCCAATGTTTTACAAGAGAATTATAAGCAACATGATATTAACATAATTAATATTGAGGGCAGGCTTAACACAGGCTAGAATGCCCCAAGGCTGGAAGAATATGACAGACTAGCATAGTAACAGAAAATAGATGACTGACTGTTTTTAGAGCAAGCAATTCTTGGAGGCCATTGCCTGACTAGAGTGAATTTTCATCATTGAACTTCCGATAATAATTATCATAAATGGCTATAAGTGACAGTAATTTCATTTCAATAGAATCCTTTGAATGTTTATTTTTAAACTATTAGTGCTATTCAGGCATGAACTCTTGCAAAGTAGAAATATTTTTGTCAAATTAGTGCTGAATCTGAGGTTCTATCACTAGCTTTCATAAATGTTGTGTAAAGGATCACTGCTAAAGGAAACTGGATGGATTCCCTCCAAAGTCATTCTAACCCTGATTCTCTGACTGGCAATTAGTTTGAAGATTCTAAATGTGTGACAGTTCCTCTTTTTAGACTTCAAGTGTTACAAAGTCAAGAAGATTGTTTGCTTGGGGAACAAAAGATTATTTTAATTCAAAGACCAAGAACTAAGAAAAAGGCAGTCTTTCTGCTGCATTTCAGATATATTTCAGAAGTGATGATTCTATTAGTGCTGAATTGCAATTATGATCTCTGATTTTCAGTGGATGTTCTCAATGCTAATTAGATTGTACTTGCTGCTGGATTCACATGTGAATAAAAGTGCTTTTATTAAAAAAAACCTTTATCCTTTATTATTTATTTTAAGATTTGATATGGAACAGTAATGCTCTGTACTTCTCTCAAAAGTACATTTTCATAGTAGTCACTCATTATTTCTTGAATACAGGAAATATTTTCATTAGATTAAAAAATAATTTTATTAAATATTTTAATAGGTTATTTTACCATTTTACAGTGACTCTGTTCATTGTACTCTGTGATTTTGGCTTTGGTAGATGAAAATATTGTTTATGATCATTAAAATACCTTTCACCTTTAAGCAAGCATGCTAGTTCTGCTCCCACTACCCATAGACAAATTTTCAGAGACCCTTTCCACAGAATGCTAAAGGAATTTGGTTCAAGGAAACATGTGGTTTGGATTATACTGTATTCTAATTGATTCTACCATTAAGGTAAATAACATTGCAGTCTAAGGAAATACTGTTTTGTAAGTCATGATATCTGCTGAGATCGAGCGTAAAATGTCCTAATGTTATATTTGGAGGCATTGTTGGAAATTAAAGAAACATTCTTCTGTGCCTAGAAAATATTAGCAGAACCCAAATGATGTCAAGGTTTGTTCAGAATTGCTACCCTCCTGTAATGGGGAAATCTTAGAGGGAGTGTTGTTTTTTCACATCTTTCGTCTTCCCTGTGAGATAATTCCCTTTTTCTGCTGATACTGTCCTATTCCTAAAGCATTGCACTTTGATATAATAGAAGTAGGATATGAACTCATCATCCTTTATCAGCTCTAAAAAGGGAAAGGTAAGAAAAGAAAGGGAAAATATATCTCATAGTGTTTACCATTCATGGAAACTGAGGAACCCTTAGAGATAAAATTTTCCATCTGAATATATTACAACTTAACTAATGGAAGTTTCTACATAGGGGAGGATGCATGTGAGCATGTGCACACACACTTGCATGCATTTTTTTAGACTGCTTCAGTTTGTGGTCAGCTGATTCTGAAACACAAAGAAGTTTTGACAATTTGGTATAGTCCTCCTAGAAACTTCTTCAAAAAGAAGTCTTTTTAAAGTAAGAGTTTATCTCATTTCATTAATTAGATACTCAATATTAATATTTAATAAAGTACAAGAAAGGAGGGATGTGATATGAAACATTTACTATAGTTATCTTAAATGATACTTCAGTTAATATTTTGATTTTGCTATGAAAAATTTGCTTTTCCATAAAGCCATTATTTCTCAAATAATAAATCTTAAAAAAATAAAATTTTATACAAAATTAGCCATATTTTAAAGAAATCTTTTACAGTGAGCTGTTGCTTCTAATTTCCTTTTATAGCAGGTATTTAATAAGCACTTTAAAAATATTTATGGAATTCACATTTATGGGACAAAAAACTCCTCAATTGTCCATGTTCTATTCGTGCATACCCACATAAAGTATATTGGCCCAATCCTAGGACAAGGTATGACATATGTCAAGTTTGTTTTATGTGCTCTTATAGTTTGGGTACCAAATGGGGAATTTCATAGTCATGATAACAAGTTCAAATATACAAAGATATTACTATTTCTATAAATGCAGTTTAATTTATGACTGAGCCATCAGCCTACCTGATGGTTAACAATGTAATATTCTCTCTCTCTCTCTCTCTCTCTCTCTCTCTCTGTGTGTGTGTGTGTGTGTGTGTGTATTTCCAGTAATTTCTGTATAGAGTTGTTATTTGTGTTTGAAATTCTCTCCATGATCTCTTATCTTCCTTCTTCCTTCAATGAAGGAAGCCAGCTGAGGGTACCCTTCTGTGCATGTTCCCTCTTTCTGGTTCATTTCGTGTCTAGGTCTGAAACAGCCTCTCTGCTTTGGCATCACCTCTCCTGTCTGCTTGTGGTACAGGTGATGACTGATTTGCCTTTGAGTGGTAACCAAATAGATCTGTTGGATTTCTGTTAGTTCTCTCTTTAGCTCCCTATGTTAATGATTCTTGGAAACATTCTTCTATTGCACTTGCACTCTTTCTTCGTGAACGTTTTTTTTCCTCCCCAGGTAGAGGCACATAGGAAATTACTGTGCTTCAACCACAGCACTCAGCTTCCTGTGGTGCTTCTGCGGCATTCTGTGCCCTAGTCTTGTTTCCTTAGCCTGTTCTCAACAATTCTGCATGTTGGACACAAGAACCTCCACTCTTGGACTCAACTCCCTGGGACTTCATAGGAAATTCTACCCAACATGCACCACTTCTTTCTGGGATGAGTGTGCAGGGCTGCTGCACTGCCCGTAATCTCACTTCCAATGTCTCTTCCACCAGATGGGGGCACAAGAAGGGTACCCCGAGCTGGCTTCCTTCCTTTCTGTTCATAGCCTAAGAATGTGGTGTGCATTTTTTGCTATATGGGTAATTCCTATACTAAGAATGATCCTTTGGCTCCCACATTGGGGAGTGAGAAAGGAGGATGGATTGACATCTGAGCAGTATTGCAGAAAAGACTACCTTTGTTGTTCCTTTGAAATGTGGAATCTTGAATTAGGGGGATACCAAACGAACATAATGAAATGAAGGACTAGAGTTTCTGAGCCTGGGCTTCCAATGGGCTAAGTAAATTCAGATACAGAGGTATGACATTTATATATGGACTGACAACAAGTAATGTAGCAGGCCTGAGTGATCTTTGGGTAGAACTGTGGGCAAAAATGAGACTACATTGGAAGTCAAGAGAGCATGCTATGCTTTGGATTTTTTCTTTGCTTTATTTTGTAGGCACGTTCCAAGGGCATTAAATGGCAGTGATATGATTTGCTTTTAGAGAAATGGCTCTGTGGCAAAAATGCAGATGGATCAGAGGGTGTTGGGACTAGGAGGAATGAGACCAATTAGGAGACTGTTGCAATTTTGCAAGAGATAAATGCAGAAGGCCTGAACTAGGAAGCACTAAGAAAGAGAAGACAAGATGGATTTGAAAGGCAGTGTAGAGGCAGAATCAATAGGGCTTTCTAGTGGATTGGTTGTGGGGAGACAGGGGGAATACTTCATGGACAGGTAGATGCTGCTTGTACCAGCTTTAGGACACATAGATTTCACATCTCCAATTTAAAGGCTTTTTAATCTTGGGAATTTTATTTTACCTGAATGGGCCTGGTATAGGGTAAGAAACACAACATCTGCATAGTAACTATTAACTTTTTTCATAGTGGAAAACGAAACAAATTTATTTGTTAATAAAGACAGCCTTGCAATTTTTTATTGCTAGATTAACCAAGAACCTCTGAAAATAAATCTTGGTTAGCTCATGAGGATAAGCTGGAGGTAGCCCTTTCTGGAAAATCTGAGGCATAGGGTCTAGGTAGGGTTAAGGGAGAGAATGTGTCCCATTATCCCCCTGAAGGAAAACAGGCCAGTCCTACTCCTTCCCCTTCATCTAAAACTAACCCAGACATTCAGTTCCAAGGCTCCAGGATTTTCATTGTTGAAGTTTGCATTTGTTTATTTTGCTGGCATGTGATATTGTTGTAGTCAGTATTTAGTTATTGTTTTCTCGTTAGGTACTAATTACACCTTATCTAACAATCTGAAAGACATTCCCAAGGCTCCTGTGTGATTTGTCTTTGTGACCTTTCAATTTCTGACAAAAGGAATTCTAAAAATGGGCATTGAAATACCTCCTTCATTAGTAGAATTATTAGTGTGATGGTGCAAAAACTACTTCTATCAAAACTCTCCTTCAGCATTATTATCATGGTACTATCCTAGGCACTAGGAGTGGAGCAGAAAATAAAACAAGCAAATGTCCTGGCCCTCATGGGCATATATATTCTTGCAGGAGACAGACAACATTTAAAATAAATATATAGCATTAGAAGTCCGCAACTTCTAAGGAGAACAAAATAAAGTAGGAATGGGGGATAGGAAGGGTGGGAAGGAGTGACATTTTACATGGGGTGTTTTTTATTTATTTACCAAAATCTTGACCTTATATACAATATTGCTATTCTCTGTGAATAGTGGTGTCATGAAATGTTTTGTGCTCAAGTTCACAAGTTGGGTTACCAGTATTCCAGTCCCTGCCCCTCCAGTAGCTAAGTAATAGCAGGCCAGTTAGCCTCACACCATAATTCTCCTTATCTACAAAATAAGATTCCTTCTAATTTGGAAAATTCCATCTGTATTCTGTAAATTAATAACAAACTATATTAGAACCCAAAGAATCAAGTTTTGCCTACGCTTTCACTCATTTGTTCTCTGACACTGTCCTCTTTTACAACATAATCTCTACTTTAAGACACTTTTATATTTCACAGTAAATATGACTCTCTTCTTATACAGTATTTTTTTTCCTTCCCTTTGGTTACAAGATGAATTTATTTTAAAATTACCTGTTTAGAATGTTTGCCCACAATATGGATCAGTAAAAGACATGTTTAGAAAAAGTTACTGATATGAGGAACTTAGGGAAATATATCTGTATGCACATATGTGTGTATGTATATGGACAACTCTTTTCATTTATGAATCATTTCTAGGTTTCTATCGATGATCTTAATTTTCAGAATGGAAGGTGCTTAATATGACTATAGAACAGAAATAATAATGTCATATATTATAGAATCGGTTGACCTTTCAACAGATTGACACCTTCTCATTTTCTCTGACAAATACTCAATCCACACTTCAGTCAGTTAAAAACAGAGCTAATTAACATGCATAAACTAGCAGTCTGATCTAGTTAGGATGCATCTTTAATGTGTGACATGTTCAGCTTAGTGTAACTACTTAGTCTTGTCATAAAAAGTAGAGTGGCCTCCAGTGATCGAGGTTCTGAGATCAATTTAACCTGGATAAGATCTTTATCCATAACAACTGTCATTAGAAATGACTAGCATTTCACTAATTAGCTCACCATTTACACCCCATAAGCTTCTCACAGATGGTAAATGTTTATAAACACCCACAGATGTGTGCACAGCTGACTCTCAGTTATCCGCAGGAATAGGGGACATAGATAATTTAGATTCACTTACAATACAAACCTCTCATTTTAGCTAGTTTCAATCCTTTTTCTCCTTGGACTTTTTACCACAGCTGTTAATGAAGTAGCAAATTAACCAATCTAATTTCAACTTCTTCACTTATTGATGCACTTACCCCCTGATGAAAGCACTAATATGTACAAATGTGGTCACAAGATGGCTGCTAAGAGGGTGGAAATTGTAAGCATGAGCTTAGATAAATACATCGAGCAACAGATAATTGTTCATATGTGTGTAACTGTCTCTCTAGTAACAAACGTCAAGTTGTGAAACCACAGCAAGCTACCCAGTTCAAGAATGGTATACCTAAATTCCCTGGGCAGAAGAAAACATCTCCTTAAATTCAAGAAAAAGGAAAGGATGCCATTTTCCTTGGTGGCCTGGTCCTGTAGTAATAATGATTTCAGATAGTTCTTCCTGAAATATAGTCTGAATTTTTCATTATATCATCAGCCTTTCTACTGTCTCATGCTGAATGAAGATGGAGAAATATAAATATCATCCAGAGCACCATGATGTCACTTTTGTCTTACTTCCTTTGGCCTAAAGAGTCTTGGGTCTTGTGCTTCTCATACATTCTTAATCTGAAGCTTTCATTCATTCTTTGTGCAGTTACCCAGGCAAATTTAAAGATAATATTTAATGGGGCCCACACAGAGTGAGGAGACATGTGGAGCTAACTGCAGCCCACAGGCCATTTACAGAATGAACTATGAAGGACAATCATTTTGTCTCCTAATGACCTACAAAGCATGTACTATGTCTTACAGACTGAGGCATTCACAAGTGAATACAAATTGTTTTCCAGAGTTTCATTACTTGAGGAACATGCCTTTCTTTCAGCTTATTGGGAATGAAAATTAATCATTCCTAAACAGAATGTTAGAAATATTCCAAAATGTTTAAAGAAAAATATTTATAGTGGGCTGGGCATGGTGGCTCATACCTGTAATCTCAGCACTTTGGGAGGCTGAGGTCAGAGGCTCTCTTGAGGCCGGGAGTTTGAAACCAGTCTGGGCAACACAGTGCAACCCTGCCTCTATAAAAATAAATAAATAAATGATATTTATAGTGGATTACATAGTGATCAAAATTAGCATCAAGAATTTGAACAGTAGAAGAATGTGGCAATGAAGAAATGAATCTTGCACCACTGGTACTATCCAACAGATCTGTAACATTTCAGATAAATGTATATTTAAAAATTTTTTTTTTTACTAAAGAAGATTTGAAATTGCTGACAGGCTATATAAAAATCCTATTGGATATTCCCCTAATAAGAAATATTGACTGGAAACTCAGTGCTTAGGGATACAGAAATCCTTCTTATATATATTTACTTTCAACAGTTCCTAAAAATCACTGATAGTGTTTTGGCATAAGTAGGTGGTACCATTCACTGAGATAAGGGACACAAGAAGAGGTAGAGGTTTGGGGAAAATGGTGATGAATTCAGGTTTGTATATACAGATACACCTCGACTTATGATGGGGTTATGTCCAGATAAACCCATCGTGATTTGGAAATATTGTAAGTCAAAGCTACACTTAATACACCTAAGCCTACCAAACATCAGAGCTTAGCCTAGACTACCTAAAGCATTCTAGAACACTTACAGTAGCCTACAGTTGGGTAAAATCATATAACACAGAACTTATTTTATAATTAAGTATTGAATATGTCATGTAATTTATTGAATACTATACAGAATGTGAAAACCATTGGTTGTTTAGGTAGTCAAGTACAGTTTCTATTGAATGTTTATTGCTTTGCGTCATTGTAAAGTCAAAAAATTGTAAGTTCGGAACAGTCTGTATTATATTTGAGGTATCTGTAGGACATCCAGGTTACCATGTCTGGTGAGTTGGAAGGGGCTAGTATGACCAACTCATCCCACTTGGCCTAATTCCCCCAGTTTTAGCACTGAAAGTCCTGTGTTCCAGGAAACCCTTTAGTCTTGCAAGCCAGGATGGTTGGTCACCCTAGTTGGGACTCAGGAATAGCAACTGTTGCTGGTGATAAAAACTTGGGAGTTTTCAGTAAACGAAGCCATGGAATGAATAAAATACCAATGGAAAATTCAAGGAATGATGTAAGAATGATCAGAGGAAGAAGAGCCAGAAGGGGACCTTGAAAAGGGAGTCACCATGGAGGTATTAGGGGGACCAAGAAAGTCTGGTATCATGAAGTCCAGAGAAGAGACCATTTCAAAAATGAAGGGATAGTCAACACAATCAAATGCTGCTGAGAGATCTTGTAATGAACTAACAGCCATCCCATTTACTTTAGCTCAAACAAGAGCATAAAGAGTCGATAAATGAATATGGGATGTGAGACTAAGATATGAGTAAGAAAGGATAGTAACTACAGGGGATTTGGAAGTCAAGGAAGAGGGCAAAGCAGGTGTGTGTGTGTGTGTGTGTGTGTGTGTGTGTGTGTGTGAATGCAGACTGGAAGGAATGAGAAAAAAAGGAGGGGAATTGGAAGAGAATGATAATCAATGGAGTAAACTTCTGAGGGTGGCAGGAGGGCTGGAGAATAACACGATACCAGCACAGGTGGAGGAAATTGTCTTGGAAATGTACATGCTCTGCCATTGTGATAGTTAGAAAGGTGGAAAGGTTGGACTAGGTGCAAATACATCTGTAGGTTTGATGGTGGGAAGTTAAAGAAGCTTTTATCAAGTGGTTTCTGTTTTCTATCTAAAAGGAAGGTCTTTGCAGAGGAAGGGCAGTTGTTGGTTGGGAGGCTTGAGTGAAGTGTGTAAGCATGTCAACAGCCCCTCGCCGGGAGTGGGAGAGCCTCCTGATGAAACATAGAAAGAGGAGTGTTAACAGCAGTAAGAATCCAGCTGACGTAGCAGTTGGGGGTACTAGTCCTGATCCTGTGGTATTGTTTCTCACCAGGACTACTCAGCATCTGGAGTAATGCCAAGAATATGAAGTTTGGGGCTTATTTACATTTTAGTGGGAGTCTGGAAAAGTAGGAGAATAAAGGAAGGAAGGAAGGAAGATAACAGCATGTGAACCATGGTCAAAGTGATGTACAGAGTCTACGCTAGATAGCCGAGAATATAAAGAGAGTGGGGCCAGGGCATTGGAGATTTTCATGGGATATGGGTCAGAAAATGGTTGTATGAAGTTAAGTTATTGGAAGTAAAACAGCTCTGGTTAGTGATGAAGTTTAGATTATGGCCGTGGAAGTGAGCGATGGGAAGTAGAAGGGATTGTTCCCTGGAGATGAGGAGGTCAAGGAACTCATAGGACATGGTGTTAGATTAGGTATTAACATTAAACTGAAATCCCACAAGATGATGGCAGAGCCTGGCTTGATGAGGAAGACTGACTCAATTGATAGTCTATTCTGAATGATGAGAGGGTAGACTTGTGTATGACTGGATGACAGTGACCCAGAGGGATGGCAGTGGTGTAACTGAATGACATGTGTCTCAAAGGCGGGTGCTTTTTACATGAGGAGAAAAAGTGGCAGCCTGACATAGCAGCTTTGATCAAGGAGAAAGCAGACATTCCCGTGTCCTCCAACTGTGCCCTGCAGACTTTAAGCACATGAGATAGGAGGGGAACAAGCAACATCTACTAGAAGGGTAGATTTGTCCAGCAGAGAGCATCTGTCCAGTTTCCAAGTAGAGCCCATTTTCAGTTAAGAGAACAAGATGAAAGGAAGGTATGCTGAAGAAATTGAGGCAGTAGAGAGGTTGTTCATGCTAATAATGCTGGAGGAAATAAAGATCAGAAGGACATTACTGTCTAAGAATGATAGTGATGGTGGTTTAGCTGCCTTCAAAGTTTTAGCCCAACTACAGCAATCCCCAGCAGCTAGGTTGTTAGAAGGAGTCAGGAGGCCATGGCGGACTAAAGTAATTCTAATATTTTCAGATGCTCCTGGTTTCTGGAGGAGGAGTGTTTCTGGTCTTTCTCTGTGAGGAAGGAGCATCTGTGAGTGACCTGCATCTCTCTTATTGTCAGGTTCCAGGTTCCTGGAGAAAACTCCTACAGAATTTGGGGAAAGTAATTTGTGCTTACCTGCTCCAGTTCCCAGCTCTGAAAGCTACTATCTCTTTGTATCTTAAGGTATTTTCTAAAATGCCTTTAAATATAAGTCAACAAACTTAAAGATCTGAATAGTTATCAATTTTCATGTAGCACCTCTCTATTAAGAAAAGTCTGTAGTAGAAAGAATGAGCTTTAGAATCAGAAAGATACTGGTTCAAATCTCCCTTCTGCTACCAACCTATGGCAGGGCTTTAGGCACCTTACTTTACCTTTTTGAGCTCCAAGTACTCTATCTTTAAAATGGATCAGATAATAGCTACTTTGAAAGCGGGGAGGGAGAATTAAATTAGAAAATCTAGGTAAAACGTTCCACATGAACAATAGCACATAGGCATTCAATCAAACTGATGGTTCCTAGTGTGTCTAAATTCATAATTAGGTTTTTTAATCTTTATTTTATGTATCCCTTATTTCCTAAATAAAACTGTTCTCAGCCAGGAATGGTGGCTCACACCTGTAATCCCAACACTTTGGTAAGCTGAAGTGGGAGGATCACATGAGGCCAGGAGTTTGAGACTACCCTGAGCAATATGGTGAGACTCTGTCTTTATAAAATAAAAAAAAATTAAGTTACCTGGCATGGTATAAACCCAGGTACTGAGGAGGCTGTAGCAGGAGGATCCTTTGAGCCCAGGAGTTTGAGATTATTATAGTGAGCTATAATTATGCAACTACACTCTCCAGCCTGGGCAACAGAGAGACCTCATCTCTTTTAAAACACACACACACACACACACACACATACACAACAACAACAACAACAAAAAGGAAAAAACCATAAAAGCAAAATAAAATTGTTCTCAGAGTTACCTAATATCAGCTTTTATTGTAGGGCTCGTGTATTTATTTTGTCGGCTTTTTATAGTTATGGCTTGGGGGGAGGGAGTCTTTCATTGTTCTCTTGAGACGGTGGCACATTTTTGCCTTCAGTTTTTTTTGCAATTAATGAGTTCATTGAAAGTTCATTTGTCTCGTCTTTTCATTTTTCTCTTACTTGCTTTCTTCTGAAAGCATAAGTCAATTCTTTTTTTTTCCCAAATTTTCACTCATTCAGATTTGCCTTATTTTCCTTGCTGACTTCCTCTTTTTCAAAACTATGTTGCTGTTATTCTGATTCAGATTTTAAAATTTCCTCTGTGTTTAGTACTAATGGGATGATATCTACATCTGATTGTGGAAGGAATAAGAAAGGGCATTATATTTGGGCAGAATAAATCTGTGTTTCTCCTTTAAAATGAGTAAGAAAGGTAATGCATACTTATAGTACTTTGAACACAAAGTTTATGTTAGAAATGAACCAAGAACTTGAATTTGGTAAAAATTACTTTGGGCAAGATGGGCTTTAACCCTTAAAGCTCAAAATGCAAATACACAGATTTCCACAGTTTACTGTTATATCTATATGGTTCTGTGTTTTAAGGTACAAATAAAACATATCTTCAGAAATTGAAGTACAAATCCGGGTATCAAAGAATATCTCCTAAAATCGTCACTAGGCAATCATAGCTATAACTCTTCACCTCTACTGCCTCAGTATGAAGCAATTTCCTAGCACCCAGATTTATTTTGTGTAACATTCATCATACAGGTAGTCACTAATTATGTGTTGAACTTGCTCTTACACTTAAGATCCATGGGAACAGGGGCTGGGGCTAGTTCAGTACCTGGCACTTAGTCCTTAGTGTGTCTTTGTAGAATTGAATTAGACTATAGACTTTATAGTTCTATTATTTCCAACTACTCCTTGAACAAAACAGAATATTCTACCAGTACCTCAAAATCAATTCATCTAAAACCTAACTTGTCATGTTCCACATAAAACCTGATTTTCATGTTCTCATTTTGGGTTAATGATACCACCATTTTCCCAGTCACCCAGGCTTGACACCTTCACACTATGCCAGCTTTAATCATCATGAAGTACAGTTTTGATTATTTCACACCTTTCAGAAACATTTGATGGCAGTTCCTCAGCCTCAAATCCAAGCTCCCACAGCCTGCCTTCCTGACCTTATTTTTCCCCTTCCTCCAGTGCGCACCATATGCTGCTGTCAGAGCATGACTGCTGGGCCCCTCTGGGCATCATACGGTGTTCCAGGCACTACTCACTGGCTCCTCATGGCCTCAGGTCCATTTATCCTGGCTTCTCCTGAAAGAAAAATCCTGTCAAATTACCGTTATTATTCTCTAGCTCCTTCCCTCTTTTTTTTTTATTCTTGTTGAATTAAGCATTTTCATTATCTGAAATCATTTCATTCTCTGTTCAAAAACTTCATAAGGAAAAAAGCCATTTAAAAGTCAGTTATTCACTAATAAGAAAATACTAAAACAAATCTGAAACAAATCCTAATATATTTTCAATGAGAAGCAAGCATTTGTCAAGCTTAAGCTTGTCAAACTTCACTCAGAATAAAGTGAAGGTCTTATAGGTGACAAGTGAGACTTCCATCCAGAAGGAGAGGTGGTGTGCCATGTAATTAACCTTTTCCTCCCTGGGTTACTCTGTGATTAAATGATCATGGGTGTTCTCTGTGTGAGATAGTCACATTTTGTTAAATGTCATTATCACTTCACATCTACATATGTATTTAAATAGATACATTTTTCCCCCGACATTCTGTTGCAACTGAAGGCATCTGTTCAGCACCCTAGACCCTACATAACACACAAGGTCGACATAGTAGCATTCTTTTTGCCAGGGAGTCAATGCTCGTTTTTAAAGTTTGCTTTCTTAAGTAATTTTAGAATAGGTCAGAGTGAACAAGCTCATCAGAGTGGTGCACTTGAATACTTACATGCAAGACATTTTAACAGTCATTTACCACTGAAAGAATGATTAAGTAGTGCCTTTCTTTAGCACCATGTAGTGGAATAATTGCTAAGCTGCTGGAAGTCATAAAACCTGTTGCTCACTCTGTAGCTAATAGCTGTAAGTGGTCATGGAAAAGTCTGCATTCAGTGTCCTCATGGATAAAATAAGGACTTGGCTTATTTCACTTACTATATTTTGGAGAAGGTCCATATCAATAATTTGAATATGCCTTATCATTATTTCACATTACAACATAGTCTGGTATATGGATGTCATAGTTTATTTAATCTCTTATAGATGGACATTTAGTTTGTTTCTAGTCTCCTATTATAATAAACAATATAATGGACATCCTTTTACATATATTTTTCCACACATGTAAGTTATACACACACAATGACTTTCTCAGAGAAAAATTATTTCATTATGTGATATGTGCAATCTTTTTTCTTTAAAAAAATTTAGTTTTTAGAGGAGAGGTCTTGCTGTGTTGCCCAGGCTGGTCTCAAACTCCTGGCCTCAAATGATTCACCCACCTTGGCCTTCCAAAGTGCTAGATTTATAGGCATGAGCCAACACAGATGGCCACAATTTTATTTCTGTTAAAAATTACTAAATTATTTTCCAAACTGATTACATTCATTTTATATTTTCAGCAACAAATGTGTGAAGTGACCTGTTTCCCAGCCCTTTGCCAATACTGATTTATCGTAATTTTTCATTGTTGCTATGCTGTTAGATGAAAATGATCTCTCACTGATGTATTTGGAATATCTTCAATTATGAATGAGGTTGAGGATTATATCATATTTAAAGCGTGATTTATTTATTTTTATGATGGTGTCTTAGTCCATTCAGTCTGCTATAAAAAATATCATAAACTGAGTAGCTTATAAAGAACAGAAGTTTATTTCTCACAGTTCTGGAGTCTAGAAAGTCCAAAATCAAGATGCCAGCAGATTGAGCGTCCAATGAGGTCTGTAACCTTCTAGCTGTGTCCTCATATTGTGGAAGGGACAAGGGCAGCTCTCTAGAGTCCCTTTTATAAAAGTGCTAACCCCGTTAATGAAGGCTCTGCCCTTGTGATCTCATCACCTCCCAAAGCCCTTTCTCTTAATACCATCACCTTGGAATTAGGATTCCAACATATAAACTTGGGGTTGGCGGGGGGACACAACAGTTCAGATCGTAGAAGATGGGTTCCCTAAACAAATAATTTGCCCATTTCTTGGTCTGTTTCTTACCTAGTTACAAGCATTTTTTATTTAAAGAAAATCAGTCCTAGGAATGCCCAAATTTTAAATATTTTTTTCAGCTTATCCTTTCGTTGTTTATGTGTACACTTTGTTGTTACTTGATTTTTTATTATTTTTAATAGAAACAAAGTTTTGCTATGTTACTCAGGCTGGTTTCAAATTCCTGGGCTTAAGTGATTCTCTTACCTTGGCTTCACAAAGTGCTGAGGGTACAGGCATGAGCTACCACACCTGTCCTATTTGATTTTTAGATATTTATATTACTTTTGGATTTTTTTAGAAATATTTTCCCATTCCAGAACAATTGAAAATATACTTTTCCACATTCTCTGCTATAGCTTTACACTTTAATATTTTAATGTTGAAATATTTGATCCACTTGGAATTTATTTTGATATAAATAACAAGGTGAGATCCAAACAGACTGTTGCTATTGCTAGGCAGTAGTTATTGAACACATTTTTTAAATCTTCTACTGATTTGAAATGCCACCTTTATCATAAATTGACTTGTCATGTATATTTGTTATAAATTATCAAGAGTAGTGCATGTTACACATTATTATTATTATTATTATTATTATTATTGAAACAAGGTCTCACTTTGTCACCCAGGCTGCAATGCAGTGGCTCAACTATGGGTCACTGCAGCCACAACTTCCTGGGCTCCAGTGATCCACCCGACGTCAACCCATTGTGTAGCTGGGATTACAGGCATGTACCATCATACTGGCTATTTTTTTTTTTTAAGAGACAGAGTCTCACTATTTTGCCCAGGCCAGTCTTGAACTCTTGGGTTCAAGTGATCCTCCTGCCTCAGTCTCCCAAATTGATGTGATTACAGGCATGAGCCACAACACCCAGCCTCTACTGCACATTATTACCCAAATTTATTTGACCATAGAACCACTTCCTCTACCCCCTTCCCTAAACAGGTACACATACACACAGAACTTCTTACAGGACTAGTGTTCTGTGGTGCACACTTTGGGAAATGCTGTCTTATATATTGAATTTTTTTTAAATGTGATATGTCTTCTTATTTTGTAATGACAATTCATCCATGATATGGTTACTCTTAAATCTTGTGCCTTGATAGGTTTATATTCCAAAAATGATTGTACCTTTTTAATTTGAGTAGACAATTAAATGAGCAGAGAAGTAACTTTTTTATCCTGAATCATTGTCTTACAACAGAATCTAAATCATAAGAAATTTGTAAATTAAGAATTAATAACAACATGATATAATTTGTCATAGTATCTTTATATTACCATTTTTTCTGGTTGTGTTTATAGTAAAATTCAATAATATTTTCCTGACATCCAAGAATAGATTTTTTTTTAAGCTAAAGAGTTTGTAGAATAATAATCCTTTATTTCATGAATGTCATCTCTATAATCCCATTTAGTGTAAGATATGAAATTATTTAGATTCAAATTTGGATACAATGTAATAAATTGTATAGTAATTTTCATTTACACATTCTAATGTAGCTACAAAACATTTTTCACTTAAACTTTGAAAATATAGCCTTATTTTTTGATGTTGATCAAGGGATTTTTTTTTTTTTTTTTTTTTTTTTGAGACATAAAGTCTTGCTCTGTCCAGATACCAGGCTGGAGTGCAGTGGCGCAATCTTGGCTCACTGCAGCCTCTGCCTCCCCGGTTCAAGCAATTCTCCTGCCTCAGCCTCCCGAGTAGCTGGGACTACAGGTGTGCACCACCACGCCCAGCTGAGTTTTGTATTTTTTAGTAGAGACGGGGTTTCACCATGTTGGCCAGGATGGTCTTGATCTCTTGATGTCATGATCCGCCTGCCTTGGCCTCCCAAAGTGCTGGGATTACAGGCACGAGCCACTGTGCCTGGCCTTGGTCATGGGATTTTTTTGAGACAGGGTCTTGCTATGTTACCCAGGCTATAGTGCAGCAGCGGGATCTTAGCTCACCGCACCCTCTGCCTCCTGGGCTCCAGCAAGCCTTATGTTTTAACCAGAGCAACTAAAAGTATTACCCTGTGACCTGTACTCTAAGTGTAAGATGGATGCTACAGATCCAAGCTGATTCAAGATAGGAAGAAGGAGGTTGTAACATAATGATAGCAGTCATAGCTGCCATAATTCCAGGCCATATTTAAGACAAGAAGAGCAAGAGTGGTTACAGATAACGCCTTATTTTACAAATATTGCCTTATTAGATAGAAATGCATGATGTGTCCACTCCTAGTTTAGCTGCAAGGGAGCCACAGAGAGAAAGTTTAGCTTTCCTAGCCTCTGTAGGAAGGAAGAAGAAGGTAGGGAATGAATGTGCTGCGTTGACCAATCAGCAATATTTGCTATATTAGTGAACAAGAATAGTCATCAAAATATTTAAAACATGAATCGCTAATATTTTTGAGGCCTTAGCACATGCACTGTGCTAAGCTCTATACCTTGCTTAATCTTCACAATAGTCTTCTGAGCATAAATACTGTTATTATCCTCATCTTATAGGTATGAGGAGGCACAAGGAGATTGGGGTGATCTTTAAGGAGCACACAGCTGATAAGAGTAAGAAGCAAGATTCAAGTCCAGGAGTTTCGTTCTTTAACTTTGCTCTTAAGTGCTTTATTTTAAGGAAAAAAGTACAGTAACAAAACTTCCTTTTTTTGTAAAATATTCTAATTTTTCCTTCTAACTTATAACAGAAATATATTTAATGAAATTTGTATAAATCATGAAGAATACAGGTGAAAAAAACAGAAATATTAACCTATTTGGGTTTTTTCCCCATAACATTCCACTTCTTATGGTTGAGCCAGTCGCTTAATTACAGTATGAAAGAGAACTGTTCTGATTATCATTTTATCAGTTAAATCCCAATGAAAATTGGGCTTTCTAATTCCCTTGACTCAAATAAATTTTCAGTTTCACATCTGGATTAAGACAAGTTCAAAGACTTTGTTTGAAGTTATTCCTGTCTTTTTGCTGTCTGGTTTAAGTAGTATTTTGCACTTTGTTCTAGCTGGTTAAAGACTGAACTGGGTTACCAAGAGAAGCTGTATAATCTTTTCCCCAAAAATCTCTATAACCAGAATCATAGAGGAATAATTCATTTAATTATGTTAGGGCATCTATGTGTGTGTGTGTGTGTGCATGCGTGTGTGTGGTTTTTCTTCTGAATTGGGTTAAACTATAAGCCTATGAATTTTGTCTATCAACTGTACACTTTCAGCCTTTGGGGAAACTGAGCTTTCCTTCCCTATTCCCACTTCAAATTCCAAATTGTAATCTTTATGTCACTTACTATTGCTGAAATAATATAAAATGTCACTGGGCACAGTGGCTTACACCTATAATACCAGCACTTTGGTAGGCTGAAGTAGGCAGATTGCCTGAGCTCAGAGTTCGAGACCAGCCTGGGCAACATGGCAAAATCCTGCCAGTACTAAAAATATAAAAAATTAGCCGGGCATGGTGGCACATGCCTATATCCCGGCTATTGGGAAGGCTGAAGCATGAGAATCCCTTGAACCTAGGAGGCAGAGGTCGCCATGAACTGAGATTGCTCCACTTCTCTACAGCCTGGGCGACAGAGGTGTCTTCAAGTAATAATTATTATAATAATTATATACATGTGTGTATATGTATATATGTGTGTTTTATATATATATACACATTATATACATATAGTGGTTTGACTTAAGGAAAGTATGTCAGGAGACAATGGGGAGTAAAAGGAGGAGCTATAAAAGCACACGCAAAGTAAACGCAATTGAAAATGGTCACAGGTTGAGAATAGTCATTTCCTCCTAAAAGCACCTTTACCTATTAGTTTGCCTTGTGCATTACCCTCAGCTCTCTTTTCTTTTCACTACACACCATCTCCCTAAGAGAGCTCATGCTCTACCACAATATCAAAAACCAAAATAACAAAGATTCGCTATTAGTAAGCTCTTCATATGCGCCAGGCACTCTACTGAGCATTGTACATGATTTATCTCTTTCAAGCCTTCCAATATTTTATGAAATAGGTGCTCTTCTTCTTGCCCTTTCAACCCTGAGGGGGAATAAATGAAGGTTATAGAGACTGAGTAATTTGCCCAAAGTAACACTGATTGTTAGTTGAGACGCCACTGGTTTGCATCTAAATGGATGAATTCAAAACTTGTGTTGTTCTCTACCACTTTACTAAGCTTGTACTCCTTCCCACAGTTTCAGGTACAACCTATGCTTCTGAGTTGAATGTATTAGTATAACGTATTCCTCCTTCCCAAGTTTTAATCATGTGACTCTGTCAGCCCTCTAGACACCTTGAATCATTTTGTAGTTGCATATTTCATGAACATTTCAACTTAACATATCCAAAATTGAACTCCTCACTAGATCCAACTCATTCTGCCACCAAACAAAGACAGTTCTGTATTTGCCAAATAATATCAATATATATCCAACTGGCAGAGCCAAATGCCTGGAAATCAGCCTTAACTTTATTTCTTGATAATATTCACATCCACGCAGACCAAGATTTCTCTATGTCTCTTCCTTTCTCTTTTCTATTTTCACCATCACTTCTATAACTTACTTGGACCTTGTAATCACATTTTGTCTAGATTTAAATCACTAAGCATGTCTGTCTCTATTTTTTTTATTTTTTGCCTCTAGTCTTGTCTCTTCTCAAAATATTCTTTCTAAAGTAGAAATTGACCATGTTTCTTCCTAGCTTAAAATGACTTCACGGCTCCTTTAAAGTCTAAACTCCATAGCATGGTATATTCAGCCCTTGGTGAGCTGACCCTGGCTCTCTTTTCACCTTTACCTCACAGCACTACCCCTTCTATCTCTTCCTACTCATATCCATTCCACATTCTTCAGGAATCCCTGCCTTGTACAGCTTTCCTAACAGCTTTAGCTGTTTAGGTCTTGTCTCTTTGGGCAGCTCTGGCACTCTTAAATCAGTTCTTTAAGTCTCAGGTACTCTGAGCGTTCTGTGACTGCTGTTCCTTCTCCCTCTGCCCCATGCATTGTGCCCACCACCCTGTACTACATGCTGAATATCTCTGCCATAATATTCATCTGGTTGTGTTGTATTATTTTTACCTGTCATCCTCCCCTTCTCAGAGGTAAGCACCTTTAGATCAATAATCAACCCTTCCTTCACATTCTCTTCCTCAGTCAACTTCTTTCTCTTTCAAGAAAATTTTTAACTATCTTGTATTTATCAATGTCTGCAAATTCCTAAATTAAATATAATAGGCTTATAGCATGATAAAATATGTTCTCCCTCACTCCTCTCAATCTTCTCCCACTTCCCAGAGCAATCACTTTTAACTCTTAGTTATTTCTTCTGATATGTATGTGTTCCCTATTTATAGATAATAACATAGACTGTTATTTATCAATATTTTATTTGAGGCATTACTGAGTTCCTGATTTAGTTCCCTAATGCCCTGTCACTGCTAACTCTCACCTTGTGTACCCCTATTCCTTTACTCTATTGTCTTTCATTATAATTATATCACAGCTGATGGTCAACAGAATGGCCATGTTTATAATATTGGCACTATGTAAATATATCTCATTTTCTTTATTTTTCTTTTTTTTTTAATTTTAAGTTGTTTATTTCTTTACCTCAACTTTCAATATTCCTTACTTTCTGTCTTAGTTTGTTCCTGCTGCTATAATGAAAACACCTTAGACTGGGTAATTTATAAACAACAGAAATTTATTTCTTGCCATTCTGAAGGCTGGAAAGTACGAGATCATGATGCCAGCAAATGTTATGCCTAGTGATAGCTCACTCTCTGCTTGATAGATGGTGTCTTGCTGCTGTGTCCTCACATGGTGGAAGGGACTAAGATTCCTCCAGCCTCTTTTATGAGGCCACTGATCCCATTCATGAGATTTCTGCCTTCATGACCTAATCACCTTATCAAGATCCTACCTTTTAATACCATTACATTGGAGGTCAAGTCTAACATATTCAGACTACAGGATTTCCTATTGGACAATCTTGTTGTTTCTAGATTAATACAGACTTTTCAAAAAGTTTGTTTAGTATTTGTGCATACATACCTGATACTGTATTATCCAAACTTTTTAATAGATCTGGGGAATAATCAGCAATCATTTTGCGAATGGTCCAATGCAATACATTTGCTATCGGTTCTATGGCCACTACTTTGTCCCACAGCCCGGTTTTCTCCCATGTGATCAGTGTGATCTGAACTGGCTGCTCTGAGACTGGGACATCGTGGGAATTCATTTTGCCACTTTGCTCTCTTGATTCCTTCTCCTTTTCTGGATTCCGTGTTTTCCTACTATTCTACCCCTCTTTTTTTGGTTTTGCAAAAGTACATCTTCCAGTCTCTTTCTAAGAAGGCATGTATAGACACTTCGATGTTTGAAAAATGTCCATTTTCTATCCATGATTAATTAGCAATATAATCATTTCTTCACTGGAAAAAATTTCACTTCAGAATTTGGAAGCCATTTCTTGCCTATCTTTTGGAATTCAGTGTTGCCATTAAGAAAACCAGTCCTAGTCTTATTTCCTTCCTACGTATTTGACCTGTTTTCATTTGTTTACTTACTTTCAGCATTCTAGAACCTTTGAGGATCTTCTTTGTATCCTTAGTTATCTAAAATTTCAGTACTGTACCTTGGCTGAAAAAAATGGAGTAAGGAAAGAGAGTTCCTACTGGATCACAGACTTACCTTTTTACTCTTGTCCTTTAAATTTAGGTGGTTTCCAAGATACCACCTCTCCTAATTCAGGCATATACTTTTCCAGAGTGCTGAATGAGTATTTTTTACAATATGGAAATGACTTCCAAAAATATTACCCATGTTTTTGTCTGAGTTTGAGGCCAGAATTTCCAGCTGTCTTCCAGAAGTTATCTGGAGGTCCCTGCTAGCACCTTCCATTAACAGGTCCAAAAGGAAACCCATTATGTTTTCCAATCGTTGTTCCCCATCAAAATCAATGATATTTAAATTTCATTGTTTGTTTTCCTCCAGCCATGGGCCTCAGAGATCTCAGACATGTCCTTAGCAGCTCGGCCCTCTTTCGGTTCCTAAGACCTATTAATTCCACTTTAGAAATGTCCTTAACTCTGCCTTCTCCATTTCCTTTGACACAGTGCAGTTTCTTAAAATACTATTTACAAATTAAGGTAATATGTTATTTAGATATAGAAAAGCTTTGCCATTTGCAGTTAGTCTATTAAGAGTTTTCACAGCAGAGGAGAAACTATAAATATTTTTAATATAAATTACTGCTGGAGAAATTGAATTCTGTTCTACAAGAAAAAATGACTAATTTTAACTTCTCTGGCCTGTGTTAGACTATTGTAAATATAAATCATTTAAACACCTTATTACGCCTCATTTTTTGCTTTTATTCCAACTTTTTGCCTTTGTACCTGTTATTCCTTTTGCCAAGAATGCTATTCCCTCTCCAGTCCCTGCCATGAGTAACTCCTACTTATTCTTCAAGTCATCATTTACTAGGAAGCTGTACTTCTCCAGTAACTCATATATACACTTTTCTGCTTCTGAGAACAGAAATGCTTTCGTGTTAACCCTTGCAGCCTAGAGATCTTAGTGCCTAGTAACATCCTGGCACACAGTACCATATGCATGAGTCTTGGGTATCTTTAGTGCCTAGTAACATCCTGGCACATAGTACCATATGCCAGGTGAACATGTGTTGGTTGAATGTTCTAAATGCATTTTTAACATTTGGAAGAACATCTTTATATGTCCCCATCTTACACTTTGGTTTATTTCAAGAGCGTATTTGTACTTCAAGTCAGAGTTTTTCTTAAAAATGATGTTATACCTAATAAAGAACATAATAGAATACACTATAAAAGACTTCCTTCGGCCATGCACAGTGGCCCATGCCTGTAATCCCAGCACTTTCGGAAGCCTAGGTGGGTGGATCACCTGAGATCAGGAGTTCGAGACCAGCCTGGCCAACATGATGAAACCCTGTCTCTAGTAAAAATACAAAAATTAACTGGGTGTGGTGGTGCACACCTGTAATCCCAGCTAATTGGGAGGCTGAGGCAGGATAATTGCTTGAACCCAAGAGGCAGATGTTGCAGTAAGCCTAGGCACTGCACTCCAGTCTGGGTGACAGGGCGAGACTCGATCTCAAACAAACAAACATGCACATAAACACACACAAATAAGCTTCCTTCATTTGTACTATTTCTAAAACAGTGCTTGAAACATTCAATAATAAGCAGGTATTTCATACACATCCTATAATTTACTATGAATTTTATCTGTGAATTTGTTTCCCTATACTTTTATATCACTTAGCAATTTACCAAGGGCTTTCATTTGTGTTATCTCATTTGATTCCCTCATTAACCCTAGACAGGTATTGTCTGTATTGCATATGTCAGGAATGATTATGTAAATAATAGTCCAGTGTCACACAGGTAGTTAGTTGAAAGCTCAGACTAGAATGCAGGTTGTTTTACTTCAGTATTGTTTTCTTCCCATTATGCATGTGAGAGTGAAGGCCAAAAATAGCCATCTGCTTTGGGCGATGAGAGCAGGGGTAGAGGTTCCAGGTGGACAGTGATGGACAAGAGAAAGAATGCTTGTAGAGAATCACAGGCAGTTGCCTTTAGCTAAAGAATAGGTTGCAATGCTTGGAAGTAAGAGGTAAGATTGGAAACACAATTGAAATCATTGTTGGGGGAAGAATAAGAGTTAGGACTTTATCTGTCAGAATCCATTTGAGAGGAAAAAAAGAACATTAAAAATAAAAATGAAAAAATATTGGGACTTTATATTGTAAGAACTGAGATATATTGAAACTTTGTAATGGGGAACTGCAGATCATTTCTTCTGTAGGGCTTACTTATTGGTAATACATGGGCAGAATTAGGGAGAAACTGGAAGTAATGTGACTAGGCAACTCATGCAGTATTCCAGTAAAAAATAATTCAGTTCTGTACTACCAACATAAAGTCTAGTTAGAAAAGGAGCAGCAGATTAGTTCAGGAGATAATGGGGAGTTTCAGTCTATAATATTTGACAACTAAATAGATGTATGAGACAAGGGAGAAGGAATAAAGCTGTGTTGTTTCAAATGATGATGGGAACATACTCCCATCTCTTCCCTGGTCCCCTGTCCATCTATGACCTTTATTCTCCTGCATAATCAACCCTTCCAGCTGACCATCTTAGTTAATTTAGTCAACATATATTTAGCTAATTTAGTCAACATATGTCTGTCAAACACTGTATATACTAGTTGCATTTTGCCAGGTGATAAATGAAATCTATAATCACTGCCCTCAGTGAGCTCATAGTTTAGTGGTAGAAACAGTCACATAAACAATATAACATTGTAAATAATTTATTGTTATATGTATTACAGACCACTGGGACACAGAGGGGCACCCAGTTTAGGCCACATGGGTCAGGGAAGGATTCTTAGTTCTCTGTTTTGAAGGAGGGGTAAGAGCTAACTTGGTGAGGAAAATGAGACAGATGCTCTGTGTGGAGATAACAGCATGTTCAAAGGCATGAAGCAATAAACATGAAACTGTGTAAGTTGTTTTGTGAGCCTAAAACTGTCAGCATCTAATGCCTAAGAACAATTAGATTATTCTAATGAACCATAGTACAGTTATCACACTCTGATAACTTAACATTGGTACAATATAACTATTTGATATCCAGTCTATATTCAGATTTCTCCAATTATCTCAATAATGTCATATATAACTCCTTCCAATTCAGGAGCTAATCAGGGACTGCTCTGTACTTAGTTGTCATGTCTCTTTGGTGTCCTTTAAATTAGAACAGTTCTCTAGGCTTTTCTTCTCTCTCTCTATTTCTTCCTTTCTTTGTCTTTGATGATATTGATACATTCTTAGATCCTAGGCCAGTTGTGTCACAGAATGTCCCTCACTTTGGATTTGTATGATTGTTGCCTTGCATTCAGATTCAAGTTAAATATTTTTGTGCAAAGCAGTACACAGGTTAAGTTGTGCATCACTTCAGGAGGCAATTGATATCAGCGCATTCCATATTATTGGTAATGTCAAATTCGATTATTTGGGTAAAGTGGAATCTACCAGATTTCTCCATATCCTGTTCCTCCACATCCTTACACACAATGGTTTTTGCAACCACTAAAGACTCCTGCCTGAATCATTTCTTGCAATGTGAACTGTAATGTGAATTTTCTATTTCCCTCATATCTTTGACATTTATTAGTTGATATTCTTCTGTAGAAAGGAACTCTCTTTCCTGCATTTTGATTACTATATATTTTTTTAGTATCAGTATGGATGTATGAATCTTTTTTCCCCCAGTGTGCAATAATCCCATTCCCATCATTATTTATTTGATATTCAGTTGTCCTAAATTTGGCCAAGGCAACATTTCAATCTGGCTCTTCTGTCTTTTCAGCATATCACTATCTATTTTTGAGCACTTTCTGATTTTCTGGCACAACGATATGTTTCTGACTCATTTCACACTTTCTTGGCCTCAGTTCTAGAATCAGCCATTTCTGTAAGCATTCTTATTTCTTTTAGGGAGTAATGGTGTGTAGAAACCAAGATCGGAGGACGAGAGAGGTAATTAGCAACCAAGATTTGAGGGCTAGTAATGGTATCTAGAAACCAAGATCCAAAGGCTCATTGCTATTATTTTAGTGTTATAGGAAAAGGGTTTTTTTTTATTGTTTTTTAGTTTTGAGCTTACATTAATACCTGTAAATCCAATCCAACCCTTCATTGTTCTTTTTCTTTTTCTCCAATTCCATATTTCCATTTCCTTCAGATAGTGACCACAACATCAGCACATTTACGCATCTGCTCTGTCTTTTATACACACACAGTAGTCTCGGAATCACTACATCAATACCACTACCAACAACAAATTTACTAAGAAGAAAGTTCACATTTTATTTATGGGTTTTTTCCCTTAAACTTTATGCCATTAAAGTACTCAAAAGTTACTTGGATTTATTCTTTTTTCTCCTCCTTTATAATTAATGCTATCAATATGAAAACATGTTCATTTGTTTCTATTTGTTTTCAATACTAGGATTTTTTTTTCAAACTCTTGATTGCTTGAAAAAGATTTAAAATTTTAATTTTAGATTTTGAAATGTTTTCTTTTTATTTTACTACCTTAAATATTTGAAATTGCCTGAAGTTTTAGAAGGAAAAATATCTTTGAATTTGAATGTAAATTTTCAAATAGCTACTTATTTAGCTGTCTGAAATATTTCATGTATTTTAATTAAAATAGCCATCATATCGTAATTACGTTTACAGTAAATTAACAACTTCCCAATATTCTATTTATCACCCACCTTTTTTGATAATACCTACAAGGTTTAGTACTCTTCTAAAAATGTGAAATAGAAGCAGATGGAAAAAGGGCTGATACATGTTTATATTTGTGTATCTGTTTATAAACTGTAAATGAGTATGTTATTTGTATTCTACTGCATTTTCTTTTCATCTTTTCTCTGTAAAGGGATTGCATATCAAAAGGAAAAAAAAATAAAAAAGTTCCAAGGAAAGTAGCTTTCCATTATTTTAAATGTAGCAGCATACCAGCCATACAGTTTCATAAAGAATGCCTGCAAGTTACCTTTTCTGGACAGTTAAAAAGTCCTTAGGGTTTCCTTGAATTTGGTTTGGGCCAATAGTTCCTTTGAAGCTTTTTCTCCTACTTTCTTTAAATAATATTTAACGTTGATAACTATAAAGACTTACAAATATTAGTCATAATCTGTTCTTTGTAGAGAGAATTGGCTCTATAGCCACATCTTTCGTTAATTATATACAGGATATCAAGTTAAAATAATCTTAATGGAATGGAGTCCTTTTGATTTTAGAGAACCTCTTTTGGTTTATTTTTTATTATAGAAGGTAAACTTATACATTCTGTAAAATTTTGAAGTGATCAGTGTCACCTCAAGTCAGGGGATTATTATCTTCTGATATGAAAAATCAGTTATTGGAAGCATGTTCACAAAAGTTAGCATGGAAATATAATTTTGTCTGATAAGTTTAGACAGCAGAATCTCAGTAGGAACAAAAACACTCTCCCATACCTGGTTGATTTTAGAATAGAGGCTGATGTCTGGAAAATAGCTCATTTCTACAAAAGAAATGTGATTTATGATAACCCAAGACTTAGACATGACTAGAACCACATTCCATTTAAAGTAATTATGCCATTGGACTATAAAAGCAGTGCTCTGAAGTGAATCAATGGAACTCAGGCCTCTTTAGTGGACAGTAACATAGGCACTAATGAGACAGATTTCATTAAAAGATTTGATTTATGAGAGAGTTAAAGTCTTGTCTTATTTTGAAATTGCTGGTTTCGTCCCGGCATCTGATCTTTTTTTTTCCCTACCATCACCATCACCAGTTTCTGTGTATGCTTTGACATTGCTATGGTAACCCTAAGGGCTGATGGAATTCCCTGCATCTCTTTTCACAGAGGGTGATGAGACAGGAGTGATGGATAATCTGCTGGAGGCCTTGCAGTCTGGGGCTGCCTTCCGCGACAGAAGAAAAAGGACACCGAAGCCGAAAGGTGAACCCTATTCTTGTTGCATGTTACTTTCTAGGGAGCTATCACAAAGAAGAACCCTTTTTTTCCTCATTCTTTTAAAGTCATGTGTCAAGAATGCAGTGCCGTGGGCAACAACTGTTCGGAAGTTTCATAAGTTTGCTTAATCCCTTGTACAGACAAATGTCAGGGAGATATGCATTCCAGTTGGCCGATGTCAGTAGCACATTAACAAATCAATGCACTGAACCTAGAAAATGCTGATTAATGTGACAAGTCTCATCTAAAGAACCATATGTACCTTATCCCAGTGGAGTTTACAGTAGCATAATTAAATGGGAAATAAAAGTCATAACATTACTGCTTCAAGTATTTCAGGGTATTGAAGCATTACTTTGCTGCCAGAAATACTTAACCTTGGAAAAAAGTATGTCTACTACTGTTTTCCTTCTTGAGATGCACAGACCTCTATATTAAGTTTCTTTTATATATTTTTTAACAGATGTTCGGCAGAGTCTCAGTCCAATGTCTCAGAGGCCTGTTCTGAAAGTTTGTAACCATGGTAATAAACCGTATTCATAAATTGCACATTTTTCTTATCTACTTTTATCTTATTGATCTGTGATTTTAGTAGGCTGCTTTGAAAATTTCAAATTTCAATATAACTAAAATAGTAAAAATGTATGCATGTACATATTGGCTATGGGATTGTGTACTTGTATTTTTCATCCCTATTACCTTGAGGTTGTGTTTTAGCTGCTTCTATTGGGTCTCTAGCGAATTTTTTATTATTATAATTAGCTGAAGTTAACGTTCAATCATTGCTGATTAGTGTTATCCAGGGCACTCTTTTTCATAACACTTTTTTAAGTGTTGGACTTACTATATGTCAAGATACAATTTGAAGTATTAAATCTGTCACCTGTTTTACTCTCCCACATTTGCCTCTCTGTCCTACTTTCTTTAAATAATATTTAACATTGATAACTATAAAGACTTGCAAATATTAGTCATAATCTGTTCTTTGTAGAGAGAATTGGCTCTATAGCCACATCTTTCGTTAATTATATACAGGATATCAAGAAATACCTTGACTGGTATTTTGGGAAAATAATACATGTAGATGAGCTTCATGTGGTATTATTGTGGAAGGATGTGCTAAAATCACTAAAAAGGTGAATTAACTTTAGTCTCTGATATTTATCTGAGATGGACTCCTCTCAGAAATCTCTAAGCATTCCTCATGCCCAACCGTATGTAACTCTTTGCTCTGTTCATGGTACCATTTCATGCTGATTGGCTTTTATTTGCTTTGGTTCTTTTCCCTCTGTGTTATGTACTTGGGTTCTACCTATCTTCCATGGTCAAAACACATTCATTGATTGTGGGTGCTGATTTTCCAAGTGAGATTGTCACTAATGTTTGCTAGATTTATAAGTGTAAAAAAACTTGACAGATTTTATTCAAGAGTTTTTTGGGTGCAGATTAATTAAGTTCTAGAATTATTAACATGTGACTGAGAGAGAAACCTGTGCCAATTTCTAGGAAAGCCTAAAATAATTATGAGGTAAATAAGAAAAAGACATGGATGTAATTATCTTTTAATAGGTGTGTGGATCCTTACTGCCCAAGGTAAAGAACATATAGTAGGTGCTTAACAAATGACTGTAAAAGTAAAAATATGCTGCAATCTCTTAAGTAGGTCTTTTCTGTTGTTTTGTCTTGCCTTTCTCTTTTATAACAATACAAAAAAAGAGTTGGAATAAGTCAGAGAAGTTCATTATGACTAATTAAGTAATTCCTAAACGTAGGGTTATGATTTAGAGCCATTGTGACGTATTTCACAATGGCAAAACCTGTAGAAGGTAGGTCTATCCTGATCTTACAGATTGTTTTGTATTATCAGTGAATAAATGGAAACCCAGAGAGGCCGAAAATTTCCCGAGAGTACAGAGCTGGTTAATGACACAACTGTGACCAGAATACGGTTCTAATTCCTATTGTAATTCTTTTTTGATTTCATATATGACTTCAGTTATTTTTATTATTAATATTAAGATAAACAACTCAGCCCCCATTTTAAATCATTAAAAAAGAACTACAGCCAAACACAATATTGTGATATGATTAATGATGTGTATATACCATCCTACAGTTAATTTAAAATATATTTTTTAGATAATATGTGGGGGAAAATTAGTTCAGATAACTTTGTACACTGGGCTTGTGACTGTAATATTAGTAAAGTGTCTGGGATATAATGGCTCAGATACAATTATTTGTAAATTGTGATGTTTCTGTTTATTATATATAAAGCAGATGAGCATTGCACTTCTATAAAGTTAATGTGTGTACTGGCTTAAGTTCTAAGGCTGTTGTGATAATTAAGCTAGTAGATTATATAGCAAGCCAAACGAGATATATCACAGAGATCAAATTCTCTGTTCTAATATAAATGTGATGAATTCCTACATTTTTAGAAATTATTTTCTGTTCATATTTCTGTTGTGTTTTCCTTTCATATTTCTAACCAAGTAGAAAGAAATCCAAATGACCTAATCTATCTTAAGAATTATGTGTCTATAGATTTATTAGACTAGATATTGAAAAATGCAGGATTTGGTTAAGGAAAATGTCTTTATTGCAAAAAGGGTGCTGTTTATTTTTAGTATAACATTTTGGAGTTTATTGTGTAAACTTTCTGTTTCTAAAAAATTCTTTGTTTTCGTTGAAAATACTAAACCTGCAACTGAACCATATAATTGAAATGTAAAATTGAACTTATTTTTAATTTGCTTTTATATACTTAAAAGAAAATTGATGTCTAATATTTATATTTTCTACAAGTATATATTGTTGATATTGATCTCGTAACTTTTGAAGATTTAAAAGATTTTCTACAGCTATTTGAAATTCATTTATAACCTATGTAAAATAATAATAGTAATAGTAATGAGCTAATGTTTACTGAGATATTTGGCTTACTAAATGCTAAGCACTATGATGAATGTTTTATGCATATTACCCATTTAACCTCAAATAATTCTATCAGAGAGTCAATATTTTTGTCCCCTTTCGTAGTTGAAATTAGTCAAGTATTAAGCAGGTCTGATAACTTGTTTAAAGGGCATGTAGTCAAATTTTGAATGCATGCCTATCTGACTTCAGAGTCCAAGTTCTTAATTTCTTTGCCATGCCATACTTTTAACAAAGCTGCTTGAATCAGTATCTAATCCCCTTCCCATCCATGAGCTGATGACTCATGTGCATACATTTTTTTTGCTCGTAACATATAGTTGAACTATTGAGACAAAACCTCTCAGAGGTTCTTCAGCCTCTGGTGTGCCTCATCTTTTGTTCCCAAATTTAACCACTAGATAGCACTGTTTTCCTAGTCTGAGGTTTGGATTATGAGAATAATCTAGAATTAATTATGACCACTTTTTATTTCTTTTAATAAACTCAGTATTAAAACATTTATGTTAATTTTAATAAACCTATGCTCTGTTAGAAATATTATAGAAGACTTGGGTAAAAAATATATATCCACAGCCCAAATTTAAGTTTATTAGCTACAATTTTAATTTTTTATTGTCTGTATATCTTTTGCTGTCTGTGTGTTGCCTGTGCCTTCTTAAATCATAACTATAGTCTCAGACTTCTTAGGTTTCTTTTTATATACAGAGAAAGCATCTTTTCTTTCAGAATAAAAATAATTCTGCTAAAGTATCCTCCTGGATGTTGGGGCTAAAATGTCCCTATATGTATTTTAGCAAACTGACCTCAATCATTCTAACTCCAATGGGCTTTAGAAGCATAGACATCTCATGCTCTGAATTATCCAGCCCTGTGCTGTGCTCCAAACCTCTACCAAAAACACTCTGGTTACAAGTTTTACCTATTATCTTTTGCTTTGGCTATAAAGACACAGGCAGAAATTAAGTATGTGGTATACCTTTATTTATTCAGCAAAATGTACTAAGCTGTTGCTAGGCACTTAAGATCTATAGATACCCTCCAAGAATGCGCTATCTAGTTGAAAGACAGACTAGTAATAATTGCCCTACTTTTGGTAAATGCCAGGTTAGAAGTGACACAAAAAGTTTTGGCAAGACCAGGAAGTCAGAAAGACTGATCCAGGCTTTGTGAGGACAGTTTAGAGCTGGCTTCTAGAAGGACCTGAAATCCAAGCTGAGACTTGAAGGATGAGTAGAAACGAGGCCAAAACCCAAGGGCAGAGTGACCTAGCAGCAGCAGCAATAGCATGTATGTACTTTTTCAGGACGTCTTTTGAACCACAGTCTGAACCTTATAGAATTGTACACTGTAGTAACACCCTAGTCTTCCCATTTTGTAATACACATTGCCCTGAAGATGTTTTTATTTGATCTCTGTCACACTACTCATGAGTTTCATTACGGCGGAAACAAGGCATAAAGGAGTGTATCTGTCTTGTTGACTGCTGTAACCCCAATGCTTAGCTGGATTCGTATCAGGCACATAAGTGTTTATAAGAATGTATTGAATGAACAGACATGTTTATGTTTATACTTGAATGAAACTATTAATATATGTTAAGGAGAAAAATCAAATCTCTTGATGTCACCCAAATAAGTGGAATTTGATATGTCGGTTGCTAAAATTCCAGCTGCGAACACGGTTAACCACTTCCCATCTCCTCCCTTAAAGTTGTCTGTCATCAAAAGGAGATATTTGATTGTTTATTCTATGCATAGCTTCAAAGAGTTGTTGGATCAGATGTGAGGGAGGGGAGATTCGGTCTTGATTGGGTTACTCACTTCTTAGAAGTGGAGGACTACTTATTAAATATCTTTTCTTTAGTCAAGCAAAGTGTGGCAACATTAAAACAAAAGAACGTATTTGTTGATGAGTACAGGGCATTGTCTATTTTCTTTATTCAACACAGTCCAAACCTAAAGACTTTCTGTAGTCTCCAGAAAATAGTAAAATCTCCTCTTTTAAGTGAACATAATTAAAATATTTATTAATCTATTTTAATTAAGATCATACTGTGGTGTTTAAGTATTAATAAATCAGCTGGCCCAGTTGAAAATAAAGTACCAGATGGGGAAGAAGTATATTCCGAGTCTGACACAGGTCAAGAAATTTGGACTGTTGAGGTTTTTGAGCATGAAAATGACAGGTCCCCATAGTTTATATGGAACTAAAGCGTAAGTGGGAGGGAGGAATTGAAAGGACTTCATGGCAGCCTCTATGCCAGTATCAATCGGCTGCTAGGGATGGGGGGAAAAGTCAAAGAGGGGAAGAAAAAAAATCAGAAAGGAAAAAAGCCCAGCCTAGAGCTGTAGGTTAAGACACCCTCACAGAGAATTGCTAATACTTCATAAGCAAGTGAGTTATCTAAAGGAGAGTCTTTAAAACAAGAGAATAGCAAGATAAGGACTGGACTTTAGGAATGGACTCAGGTGAGTAATGAAGTGAAGGAGAAGCAGAAAAGAGATCAAGAAGTTGGGAGGAATTACACGGCAGTGGAGCCTATACAGTGAAGGTTGAAAGAAGACTTTGATTTTCTCATTTCTTTTTTTTTTCTTGATTGTTTTCTTTATAACCTCTGGTATACCACTGAGTGACTAGTGTTTTTCTTCTCTTCCTCTGTAAACTCTCTGTAAAACTTTTGTGACAAAGGTTCCACGTATGTGAACGTCAAGCCACACCTTATGCTGCATCTGCCTGCAGTTTGTTTATATCCTCATTAGCTGGTTCTCTTTTCATAAGTAGTACAGTGGGATTTTTTTTCCAGTTAAACGGATAGAGAGTAATCAGAAAGAATTCTATAAACTATATGCAATTAAAACCCCTAATGATAAAACTATTTAACTGTGACAAAATAAGATAAAACATAATCAAAATTTTAGGCAAACAAGTATTATGCATTTTTAGAGAGCATCCATAACCTAAACAAAATCTTGCTTTATTATCTTTACACTAAATCAATTCTTAATAGCCTTAATTTGGATTTGATTATCTATTTTTACTCTTCCACTTATATATGGCACTTTGAGAGATTTTTATAGAAATAAGATTGTATTGCCTCCAGGCACAGCTGCTCTGCCACTCTAAGATTTGAAGTCAGAGTTAAATGTGAAGCTGGTTAGATATCTTTGAATTAGCATATTTTTCTAAGGGAGGCACACAGACAGACTTTGTTGTTGATATATCAAAACTTCATATATAGCCACTCCTCCCCCATCCACAATCCACTCAGTCTTGGGTCACCTTGTTTCTTGATCTGCTGTTTCTCAAACAGCAAACGGACACAAGAACAGAAAGCCAAACACCACATGTTCTCACTCATAAGTGGGTGTCGAACAATGAGAACACATGGACACAGGGAGGGGAGCATCACACACCAGGGTCTGTTGTGGGGTGGGGGACTAGGGGAGCGATAGCAGGGGGTGGGGAGGTTGGGGAGGGATAACATTAGGAGAAATACCTAATGTAGGTGACATAGGGGGTTGAGGCAGCAAACCACCATGGCATGTGTATACCTATGTAACAATCCTGCAAGATCTGTACATGTACCCCAGAACTTATATTAAAAAAAAAAACAGCAAGAGTTTGTCTTGAGGGAGAATTAGGAGATTTCTAAGGTTTCCACTGGTGTCTACTGAGCACTAACTGCCTTAAGTCTTCTTTAGAAACAATGAGGACAACACTAATGCAGTCCTCCTCTAGAGAATGTTATCTATCCAAGTAGGAAATATTGACAACTCCCATTTTCATTTATTTTAACTGTATCTTATTTTAAAGTAGAAAGAGGATAAGGAACAATATAGTAAAATTACTTGATTTTCTAAATGTCATTGGCCTATTTTCTTGAGAGTATTTTTTGTTCTTTTTCTGATGAACTTGTGCCTGCCAAATAACCTAAGAAAGGCAGCAGCTATTAAAATACTAATTGTTTTTGACACCCTTACACTTGGGCTTTCAAGTAGAATCAAATACTACCTGTAGCTGTCAAGACTTAAATATTTTTTAAGGAGATTTTTCTAGGCCAGGAATGTAAAATAATTTGGATGATTTCACAATTTATTCAAACATCAGTCTCTTATATTTACTATGTAGTCAAGCAAAAGGCAGAACAGACTCAGCAGGGCTCCTGCCTAGGTAAGGATGCCCTGTGGGTAGACAGGAAAGGCTTTTCTTATCTAATTTATAGTCAGGGCAGGACAACCTTTTGGCATAGTCATTATCAAACAGACTCTTAAGCATGAACAGGCTAGAAAAGTCTCAAGAAGTGAAGACTTCAAGTTGTTTTAAAAGGACATTTATGCAAGAAACAGCAAATGTCTTTCATTTAATGAGCATTCACAAATGTATGCTGAAGGCTGGAATAAATTTAGTGGAAAGGAGATAAAGAACTGTATTGTATAAGGAAAGTAATGTCCTTGACTTCCCTGAAATGGTTGTTATGATTAATATGTCTCTTGTTCTGCTTGTGTTCCATAGTGGACTATAATTATTATGATCTTTTAAAATTGTTTGCCCATTCTGAATCTCTCCCTTTTCTTGTAGCAGAAGTTCAGAGTCTAAGTTTATAAGAAATCAATGGACAGACTTTAGACGCTCCTTGAACTCTGTACTTTTGTTTTCAATTTTGTGTTTGGACTTAAAAAAAAAAAAACAAACAAAAACTGGTGAAAGGATCAGTTGATTTCATCAAATTTCTCCCAAAATAGAAATCCCTTTTAAAAGAGCATTAGAGAATTACAGATTTTGTTGTTTGTTTCGTTACACATTGTCTATTTCTATGTGTTATGTAATTTTGCATTACTTAAAAGGCAAGCCATTTCTAGTATTTTAATAATTGTTTGCCATTTGAGAACTAAACTTTCATGTACATGTGAAATGGTTGGCAAATCTACAGTTTTAGAGACAAATAAATTGTGTAGCCTAAACAGTTACAATCCAATGAAGTGGTGGTGCTACTGTGGAGGTTCGCTGAGCATGCAGAGGAAATGACATCGTCTGTACCTGGGATAGTCTTTGGTCTTACTGGATCTCCCAGGCTAGAAGGCATGCAGGGCTGGGTTGTAAAACTTGGAAGGAGCAAGGAAGAGAAAGAGGAGCCAGAGGAGGAGCATTCTCCCCTCGGAGCCACCAGTGACACAGAGATGGGAAAGAATAGTCACCAAAGCCACATGTTCAGAAAGACCAGGTACAAAAAGGATGGATGAGCACCCAAGCACAGATGGGATTGAAGAGCTCAGGTATCACTGCTTACCTTGGGAAATGCAGTATTGGTAGAAACGGAAGCCAGGTAGCCTCGGTTGGAGGAGGAGTGGAACTTTTTTTGTTTTTGAAAGCCGAGATATGAAAAAAAAGAAAAAGTAGGGAAATAGCTGCACCAAATGGCTCATGATTTAATGAGCATATTATGTTTCTTTGCCATTCATATCGCAAAGGCTTTACTGTTTTTGTATTTTGAAAGGAAGGATTAATAGTTCTGGAGGGGCCAGGCGCAGTGGCTCACGCCTGTAATCCCAGCACTTTGGGAGGCTGTGGTGGTTGGATCACGAGGTCAAGAGATCGAGACCATCCTGGTTGACATGGTGAAACCCTGTCTCTACTAAAAATACAAAAATTAGCTGGGCATGGTGGTACGCGCCTGTAGTCCCAGCTACTCGGGAGGATGAGGCAGGAGAATTGCTTGATCCCAGGAGGCGGAGGTTGCGGTGAGCCGAGATTGCGCCATTGCACTCCAGCCTGGGTAACAAGAGTGAAACTCCGTCTCAAAAAACAAAAAAAAAATAGCTCTGGAGGTGTGGGGTTAAGACTTAGGGGAACAGTAACTTAGGTTAGGTTCCCAGGGAATGGGATGTGAGAGCATAGATGAAGAGCACCTGGACAGTTACAAAGGAAGGATGTTTGAATAGAAGTGGATGCAGACGGTAAGTAAGGGAGAATTCGGAACTCCCGCCTGATAACAACTGTTTTCTCTGATAATTAGGAGATCAGGTCTCTTCCTGAAAGTCATAGTCTCTGGCCAGGGGAAGGAGGCAAGGTCAGTGGATGATAACACATCTCCTCTAGGGAATGTCAGAGGAAAGTGATCAGGAAAAACACAAAGTGATTTTTACATTAATGGCCTAGTTGCAGAGGGAGATGATTACTTGTGTAGTGATAGTATAGTGTGTGAAGTCCCTGGGAAGAAAAGTGGCCAAAGTGCCTCCCAGGTCCTGTGAAAAAGGGCAGATGGTCCCCAGTAGCCTCAAGGTTCTAAAAAGTAATCTCCACGTGTGACCACAGTGCTCAGTTAGGCAGTAGGCAGACTGAGTGTGCTGTAGAGCACCAGCCAAGCAGAGTCATCAGATTTTCTGAAAGGATAAGATATTTTGTGTTTTAAAAAGTGTCGCAGTTACAGGAAAATAATGAAAACTCTTTTGGAACATAACAATGTGTGGTTTGTTTTTGCTGTTGTATTCCATCTGTAGAAGACACTATGGCAGGGATGGGGGACCCTACTGCAGCTGAGTATCTTCCAGGCATGTGCCAACTGCATTATGTGTTTGAAATCTTTTCTAAGAAAACAACACTTGATATGTATTTATAAGATACCATTGGATTTATGTTTTATTTTCCCTCCTTAAAGGTCAGTTCAAAGTAGCCACAGATATGGAAACCACCTTTTGAAATTGCTGTCAGTATTACAAATAAATAATTTACAAAATACCTGACACATAGTAGGTACTTAAAAAAAATAGCAGTAGTTGTTCCTATTCAGTGACTATTTGTGAAGTCATAAAACTAGCCAGATTTTCAAATACTGTTTCTACAAGTGAATGGTCTGGCAGAGCAGTTTGACCTTGAAAAACAGTTCAGAGTCAGGTTTTGGCTTTGGAGTCAAACAGGTCTTGGTTTAAATTCTTGACTTACTATCCGGGTGATCATGGAAGGTTATTTGTCTTTAAATTTTCTTTTCCTCAGCTATAAGCAGAGAAATTACACTATGTTTCATAGGCTGTTAGGAAGACTAAATGAAAGTGTGTGGAAGTGCCTAGATTTGTGATGTAGTGCCTAGAACTGAGTAGCTTCTCAGTAAACTCAAAATCTGCGGGCACCTTCTCATTCCTTCCCCTCTTCACTTTCCCTCCATGATACATTTGCCAATAGAAAGTTATTGCAAATCCTTCAATGAGAATGGTACATAGAATGGTTTTAGTAGTTAGAAACATGGAAATTAATTTTCTTACCATGAATATTTCTTGGACTATACTTAAAATACATGAAGTAATGTCAACTAGTTTAGCAGAAAAAAATGTTGAAAATTAAGACTATAGAGAATTTTGTTTTTAAAATAGAATAATAAAGATATTTTTACCTCCTTTTCTCCTTGAGAGTCACCACAAAGCCACCAAGAGAAAGAGTCACAAAAACAGTTTCCAGCTCCTGTGACATCAAGGTGCCTTTAATCTAAAACAACAATATATAGAGATGGGAAGGATGGAGAAGATGATGATGCGAGGAGAAAGCCGGAATCCAGATGTATTATTTTCCTAGGGCTACCATAGCAAATTATCACAAATTGGAAGGCTGAAAACAACAAATTTATTTTTCTCACAAGTCTGGAGGCTAGAAGTCTGAAATAAGATGTTGGCAAGGCTGGTTCCTTCTGGTGGTTCTGGGGGAGAATCTGTTTCATGCTTCTTTCCTCTGGGGCTGCCAGGGGTCCTTGGTGTTCCCTGGTTTGTAGCTGCATCACCCCAGTGTGTGTCTCCATCATCACATGGTGTTCTCCCCATGTGTCCTTTAACTTGTCACATGGCGGCCTTATAGGGACACCTGTCATTGGATTAGGACTCAACCTAATCTAGTATGACCCTGAGTTTACTTGATAACATCTGCAAAGGTCCTATTTCCAAATACAGTTGATATTCACAGGTACTAGGGGTTCGGACTTCAGCATATCTTTTTGAGGAGACACAGTTCAACCCATGACACCACAGGGCCCCAGTGAGAAATGGACTGATCCATCCTTCCCAAGCCTCTGAGGAGGGCTCAGGAATTCTGGTGCCAGGAACCACTGACAGAACAAGTGAGCCATAGAGCTGAAAATAGGACTGGAAAGGGGGCAGTTTAGCACCATCTAGACAGTCTGACTCCGAAGTCCAGAATTTTGACAATTTTGCTGTACTGCCTCAACTCACTTCCCTTTCCCCCATCCTTCCAGGAGATCAGAGATTTATTGTTTGGAAAAATTGCGCTCAAGAATCTAGAATGGGAATATGAAGCAGGAGCGAGGTGTTCCACTGCAATCAGGGATTATATAAACACAGGAGAAAAAAGTGGAAATGAACGGAAAAAGCCTCTTCTGATTCCCTTCTGCCACTTCATTCTTAGCATACAGAAGCCAAGCTTATGCTCCAAGCAGATGACAGAATATATATCTGGAGATGATGAACAGTCTAGAGAATAGGCTTTCTGATTCTGGTCTGCTTCTCCCCATAGTACTAGCTCAGAGCAAGAAAATTACACAGAGAAACCCATTAGTTGACCAACCTACTTATTCACACAAAATGTTTACTCTTAAATATTAATTTGGGCCAGGAATTCATTAGCTAACATTTGAGGAAAACATTTAACATGGAGAAAAAAGGAAAAACAAAGGAGCTCTTAATAAAAAGAGAAAATATGAAAAATGAAAAATTTAAAGCAAAACACCATAATTATAATTTCAGAGATATCAAATACAATTTGTGAGTGTATGTGTGTGGCGGGGAGGGGAGGGGGTTTCTCTCTGTTCTCTGTTGCCTAGGCTGAAGTGCAGAGGCATGATCATAACTCACTGCAGCCTTAATCTCCCAGACTCAAGCCATCCTTCCATGTCAGCCTCCTGAGTAGCTGGGACTACAGGCATATACCACCATGCCCAGCTTATTTTATTTTTTTTATTTTTGTGTGTGTGTGAAGATAGAGTCTCACTATGTTGCCCAGGATGGTCTTGAACTCCTGAATTCAAGCAATTCTCCTGCCTCAGCCTCCCAAAGTGCTGTGATTCGGGTATGAGCCACCATGCCCAGCATAAAAGACTATTTCAATGATGAAAAGAATAGGATGCATACATACACATATGTGTGTGGGTGCACATATATGTATATACATATGTACACACATATATACGTATGTGTACCTATGCATATGTGCATACATTTATATGTATATTTATACACATATATAAAGATGTATGTATGAAGAAGAATTAGGAAACAAGGATCTCTTGGATATGGAAAATAAGGTAGCAGAAAAAAGTTAGTACAATATTGACAAAGCATAAAGATAGAGGGTTCTAGGAGAATTTTGTCTATTTTGTGCTGTTTTAACAGATTATACAGACTGGGTAACTTATGAACAGAAGTTTATTGGCTGCTAGGAAGTTCAAGATTGAGGGTCTGGTATCTGGTGAGGGCCTTCTTACTGCATCTTCCCATGGTGGATGGGCTAAGGGAGACAGAACAGGGCTGGACTCATCATCCTTTGTAAGGAAACTATTCCTACAATAATGGCATCAATCCATAATTAAGGCAGACCTCTCTTGGCCTAATTCTCTTTTAAAGTTCTCACGTCATAATACTATTGCAATGGCAATTAAATTTCAACATGAGTTTGGGAGGGGACAGCCATTCAAACCATAGCAGGGAAGATCAGGGGAAAATGTAAAACTTACAGATAATCTGAATGACTATGTGCACAATCATGTTAAAAAGCTTTGTGGACAATTTTGGAAAGCTTTAATGATAGACACTTAAAAAAAAGAGGCAATTATTAATTTTGGAAAAAAAAGAAAAGTGACATATGATTATAGTACACTACTTGACATAGTCCTAGATACTATTTTACTTAGCCAAAGTAACAGAAACACTGTAACCAGCCTTCAAAATAGTGCCCAATGATCTCTGCCTCCTTGTTTTCACACCTTTATATAATCCACTCCTCCCCAAACATTGTTCCAATTAAGCATGGCAGAAATGATATTATCTCACTAACAAGCTTAGATTATAAAATATGCCAAAGCTTTCATCTTGGGTGTTCTGTTCTCTCCCCGTCTCCTTTGACTATGGGGGACACCATGTTGTGAGCAGCCCTTTGGAGAGACTCAAGTTGTGGGGAACTGGAGCTTCCATCTAGCAGCTGTGTGAGCTTCTAAGTTTATCTCTATTAAGATATAACCAGAGCTGAAATCTCTTTTTTCATTTGTTATCTATCTACTTTTCTCCTAAAATTTACTGGTTGTACTTTAATTTTTCATTATTCCTCTTCTCTTTCTCTCTTCCAATATTGTATATGAACCTAAAGGGGAATTTTCTCTGTTCTAACTCTCAGCTTATCATTTTTTATGTGATCCAGAAACTAAAGTGCTCTTCAATGTGCATTCCTAAGGAGTGATAAGGATGATAGGAGTCAATAATGGTAGTGCCGCTAGCTCAGGATAATAAATGTGCTTTTGCATATAAAATGAACACCCTTCCAGCCTTTTCTTTTGTGTTCTATAGATAACATTAGCCAGTGATTTTGCAGCACATTTCTGGATTATTTTCTTCCCTCATCATTCTTAATGTGTAAAAAAAAAATGATAGAAATGAGCAATAGAGAAAAATCAAGTACCATTCTACTTTTTTTTTTTGCTTTTTAGAGCAAAGGTACCTTTATGGTAGTGTATAAAAACTTGGTAGATAATCTGTATCCACTGACTCCTTTGTAAGCAAGAGGGTGGGATGAAATTAGCATTTTGAAACACTGATGTTAGTTATAATCATTGGCTTTTTTGTAAAGAAGTGGCTTTTCATATATTGCACTGATCTCATGAAAGCCAGGAATGTAGGTAGCATAGCTGGAACTGTTTGTGGTTTGGGGGAGGAATGGTGGTATGACGGCTTGTTATTTAGTCTAGGTAAAGAGATAAATACTAAATAGTTCTTGCTTTAAAAGGGTCTGTAAATTTTTTGAAGCAAGCATTGATATGCATTAAGAATCCTATAATGTCTAATTTATTCCCAAGTAAAAGAAATTATTAGCGTTAGCCATGATGTACATTATTGTGATGTGACAGCATTTGGCTTAAACAATTTTACCATTTATTAGCACTAATATTAGAATAAATGATAATGATCATTAAGTGCTATGTACATGATCATTTAAGTAATCATGCTTGCAATCTCCTACTATTAGTCAAACCTCTTTGGGTTAATTAGTCAGAGGAGCTGTCTTACTCCAATTTCTAGAAGAATAATGAAACAAAGGAATACAGAAATATAACAAAAAAAAAACAAGAAAGTGTAAGGTCTGTTTTCACCGAAGACGAAAACGGAGAAACTGAGGCCAGCACGAAAATCATCCAATGCAAGGGAATTTATTCAGGCTCCCGGACGAGGTTCTGCGGTCCGGACAGGAAGGGCCGGAGAAGTCGCGCTGACTCCTCTCAGGCACGGGGTTTTATAGGGAGTGGAGGCATCCGACTGGCTGTGGCCAAGGTGGGTGGGACAAAATGGAGGGGAGTGGGACCCGGATGGAAGGGAGTGGGGCCTGGATGGTATCAGGTAAGTCCTGATGGGGCTTTTTTCCCCGGGCTCCCGGCGGGGGGAGGAGGCGTGTCTGAGCTCCCGGCAAGGGAAGGAGACGTGTCCGAGCTCCCGGCGAGGGGAGGAGGCGTGTCCGAACTCTCCACGACGCAGCCAACCTTACAGAAAGCATCACTCATTTACCTCATATTTTGACTTTATTTACCCTCACCTAGTTCATATTGCAACCTTAAGGTTAAAAAAAAAATCTGACAACATTTTTTATTTTGAGATATAATTAGGCCTATAAAATTGTATTTGCATATTTTTCCATTAAAGAATGTATGCAGCAGAACAATGCTAATATGATAAGCAAATAGCAACAAAGTCCACATTTACCAACATATTCACGCTGAAAGATGAACCAGTAAACACTGTTGGATTTAGCATTTAAAAATGTTAAAACATCTTGTTGTATTTTAGCTGTGACAAGCCAGTAACTCAAAATCTGTATATATAACTTCAAGGCTACAAATATAAGAGACAACTAAGAAACTTTTGTTATCAGTTCTTTTATTACTCATATCTTTGTTAATATAGTTACTCTGAGGAGTTTTTAAGTTGATATTTGATAAACCATGAACAGAGTTTTATTAAATCCAAAGTGCTATTTTATCATTGGATGGAAAGTGTGTTTCATAACTTTTTCTTAGTCTTTCCCATGTACTAAAGGAGGAGAAAATATAAAGAAAAAGATCATTTAAAATTCTTTGTGATCTGTTATTAGGCAGCTTCTCAAATGAGAGTGATGATGGTATACTCCATTTTTTAATATGCCAGAAGAAATAAGTGAAAGGCATAGTGCATTAAGGCAAATCTCTCACACTCTTATAGGGCAGAGAAGAGTCCTGCCTAAGACAGCTCCCAGGACCTGTTTCTACACTCGCAGCCTTTGACAGTAGCATCCTCTCTAATAAATCTCAAGACTTTCATCACTTTTTGTTTTTTTGCTTTTTGAGATGGAGACTCGCACTGTTGCCTGGGCTGGAATGCAGTGGCGCGATCTCAGCTCACTGCAACTCTGCCTCCCAGGTTCAAGCAATTCTCCTTGCCTCAGCCTCCCAAGTAGCTGGGATTACAGGTATGCACCACCACAACCAGCTAATACTATGTTGTCCAGGCTGGTCTTGAACTCCTGACCTTGTGATCCTCCAGCCTCGGCCTCCCAAAGTGCTGCAATTACAGGCATGAGCCACCATGCCAGGCCACTTTCATCACTTTTTATTTTTATTTATTTATTTGAGACAGAGTTTTGCTCTTGTTGCCACAGCTGGAGTGCAATGGCACGATCTCAGCTCACTGCAACCTTTGCTTCTTGAGTTCAAGTGATTCTCCTGTCTCAGCCTCCAGAGTAGCTGGGATTAGAGGCATGAACCACCACAGCCGGCTAATTTTGTATTTTTAGTAGAGATGGGGTTTTTCCATGTTGATCAGGCTGGTCTCTAACTCCCGATTTCAGGTGATCCACCTGCCTTGGCATCCCAAAGTGCTGGGATTACAGGCGTGAGCCACCGCACTGGCCTCATCATTTTTTAAACACTGGTCTCTCTCTGCTACTCACTTACTGGAAGCTGAATACCACCTATTACTCTTCATTCTGTTAACCAACTTTCTCTTCATTTACTGATCCCTGTTCCCTTCCCTGGCTTAAATATAAGAAGTCTTGATCTGCTCAGGGTAAGAATGAAATGTAGTGATGAGATGAAGTAATAAAAGTCAGTAACTCTTGTTGTAGAAATGCGATATTTCCTAGAAATTAACTCTGTGTCTTCTACATATTGTTTTAATAACCAGAAAAGGGGTTTTGAGAATAATTTTTAAAATTACTTTGTGATTAGTTTTCATATCCTGCTGCGACCACTCTCCTTGTGGTAGTTTCTGTGCCCCTGGGCCCACCCTTATGTGTTTTTCAAAGTTTGCTTTTTCATACTGTAGGCCCATATGGTTCATCACATGCTCTTCTAAACAGATCTCCAGTTCTATCTATAACCTCTTTGTATTTTTGCACTAAGATCTTCTATAACCGTGTTAAAAAGGTATTTTTCTTTCAAAAACTGCTAAGCACTACTTCAAAATCAGAACTAAAAGACTATAACTGGTCTAGGTGTGGTGTCTCATGCCTGTCACCCCAGCACTTTGGGAGGCTGAGGCAGGAGGATAGCTTGAGCTCAGGAGTTCGAGACCAGCCTGGGCAACGTAGTGAGATTCTGTTTCTACCAAAAAAAAAAAAAAAAAAACCCTTTCAAAATTAGCCAAGTCTCATGGCATAAACCCGTGGTCCCAACTACTCAGGAGGCTGAGGTAGGAGGATCACTCAAGCTCGAGAGGTTGAAGCTGCAGTGAGCCATGATCCCACCACTGTACTCAAGCCTGGGGGACAGAGCAAGACCCTGTCTCCTAAAAAAAAGAGAGAGATAGACAAAATTCTTGCCTCTGTGAAATCCCCTCTTCACTAAATTGCTTTACATTGTGTATTGCATTGATTTAGGAGGTTTTGTTTTATTGTGTTTAAATTTCTCATGTACTCCCTAGCTTCTTCCTTCATTTTAAATGTAAACTTGATATGGTAGAATCACATACATATGGAAAGGTAAACAATCCTAAGTATATTGCTTGATGAATGTTGATTACATAAGCTTGCCTGTATAACCAGAGCCCAGATCAAGCAACAGAATTTAATTAAAAACACAGTAGCCTCGTGGCCAGTCATTACCTCACATTTCACATATGTCCTGACTGTAAGCATAAACTAGCTTTACCTTGTTCTTTACAAAAATAGAATTGTGCACTTTGTATCCATGTTGTTATATGAAGCTGTAATTCATTTATTCTTACTATTGTTTAGTATTCCACTACAAGGGCATGTCACAACTTGTTTTTCCTTTTATCAGTGGATATTTTTGTTGTATTTAGATTTTGACTATTACAAATAACATGGCTAAGAATGTTCTTATTGTGTATGTCTTTTGCTTCCATCAGACATACACTTAGGAGTGTTTGTTGGATATGCATATATTCAGCTTTAGTAAATATTGTCCAACAGTTTTCCAAAATAGTTGTACCAGTTTATACTTCCATCAGCCAGGTAAAAGAGTTTCAGTAATTCCAGTAGGGTGTCTCAGTGTGGTTTTGATTTTCATTTCTTCTATGAGTGATAAGAGTACCTTTTCATAGGCTTATTTGCTTTTGTGGATATCCTGTTATGTGAAGTGTTTATTCAAGTCTTTCCTCTGTGTTATTTCTCTGTTAGGATAAATTATTATTACTACTGTTTGTGATGATTTTTTAATGCTGCCATTGAGTAGGTTTTATTTGCCCATTTTTCCATCAGCTTACCAGCATTTTTCATGTTGAGAATAAATAGATTTTGATGCAATTTTATCATAACACATGTCAAACTGCCAGTTGTATTATGAATATTGTCCTTGTAGCATGTACTCTTTTAACAGTGTTTCAATGGCTGCGTAGTAGTAAAGATGGCCCATATTAACTAGCTTTTCTAGGGTTTGACTTTTACATTTTTTTTTTTACCGTTATATATATCACTGTTTCTTCAGGATAATTCAACAGATATGAACAGTTTTAAAGCTTTTTATACATATTGCCTTACTGGCCTGGGTGAAGTGACAGGATAATACTAAATTATACTCCAGCAGCCTATACACATGTTCATTCGTCAAATCCTCAATAACACTAGATGTGTTTCAGAATTTTTACTATTGACAAAATGGTGTCTTACTGTTTTTCATTTTTCTTGAGCTGTAAAATTGCATATATTTTCATCCTTTATTTACAACTGATAAAATTAAGTGAGCAAGGGAACCAGAAATGGGGTAGGAGGGAGAACCTTCTCTGTATTTCTTAGCAAACTATGTCATTCTTAAGGAAAAATCAGAAACTTTAATATTATTATTTTCTCTGTCTTATTTCTCTTTTAGGATGAATTATTATCATTACTGTTTGTGATGATTTTTCAGTGCTATCATTGAGTAGGTTTATTTATACATTTTTATCATTAATGATAATAAATACTATTAACTCTGAGGTACTAGAGTAATGGGTTGGAAATAGGTAAATGGAAATCAGAGACAGACCTAAATCCCAGAGGCAAGAAATAGCTGGAACCTCAGATGGGTTCACACCTCCTTCCCCAAGGGTTTTGGGTAATTAGGTAGCAGCTTAATTGATCGGTAAAAATAACTGTACCTTAGTCTACGTGATGCAAACTGAGCCAACCAATGGATTACGTTCTCTTCCAGCCTATTTTAACAGCAACTTTAGCAGATTTTCCCTTCCTCCCTCCCTCCCTTCCTTCTTTCCTTCCTTCCTTCCTTCCTTTTTTCTAAATTTACCACATGAATCTATTTAAGAAAAGGTATTTCAATAGTGAAGGTGTTAGTAGATTATAATTTTTTTATGTTTATATCCCGTACTTATTTCTAGGAAGAATTTGAAATGGCTTACAAAAGGAGGCACATAATAATTATGTAATTATAAGAGACAACAGATGCTGTTAGAAAAGAAAGTTGGCTCCTTAGCTTATAGCCTTGGTTCTCAAATTTCATCATGCATCAGAATCACCTGTAGTCTTGTCAAAATACAGATTTCTGGGCTCAATCCAGAGTTACTAATTCAGTAGGTGTATGGTAGTCATGAGAATTTGCATTTCTCAATTCCCAAATGCTGCTCATATAAGAACCACACTTTGAGAACCATGGGATCTGGATCATCTTTATCTGTTTTGAGTATTTGGAATCATCATTGATTCACACTATATTTTTTATTAGTCTTTTTGTGAGCTGTATATTTCAGTGTCTGATCATTCATAGTAATAGTTGTGTTTTATAAGGCTCATTTTATGGCTACACAGTATATGATTAATTCTATATCATATCCTGTATATTATCGTGTATATTCATATGTATTCTGAACCTTGGCCACATTAGAAATACCTAGAAAGCTTTTCTAATGGCTCCAACATGGAGCCTTATCTCCACATATTCTGATTTAATTGGTCTAAGGTGGGGTCTGGGCAGTGTATTTTTTTGAAACTCCCTTTGTGATTTCAATGTGCAGGACAAAATTCTAAGCCACTGATAGGTAAAGATAAAAATAGCCCCTGTTGCCAACAAGTAACAGATTGTTTCATTTGTGGAATGTTTTTTTTGTTTTTTTTCATCAATGTGCCTAGCCACTCATTCTCTTATTATAATCTGTGTGTTATGTTTTGGGTTCTTGAGCATACCATTTTGTTCTTCTCTTAATTGAACTTCATCCTGTTTTTGATGAACCATTTCTCTAATCTATCAAGGTCATTTTAAATTCTGTTTCTTTTAAAGCATTTAACCCCTGCCCAACTAAGTATCATCTGCAAGTTTAATGAGCAGATTTTCAATTTCCTAATTGAGACTGTGCTCATTAATTTTTAATATTTTATAATTTTATTGCAAAGTTTTTCCACCATGTGGGTGATGCTACCTTGACCTTGCCCTGGCAGTGCACATTTTCTTCATTACCAATGAACATTTATTTAGTGCTTAGAAGTTGTGTGGTATTGAAACAAGTTCTGTGACTTCTAAATAATTGAAAATAAGTACTGTATCTGACACCCTGTAGTTTTAACTCTAAGGAGAATATGTATATAACATAAGCTGTATGAGCAATAAAGAATATATAAGCATTTAAACACAAAAACTAAACATTAAACGTGTAGTTCATAGGTCTGTTGGATATAATGATCTTTACTATACCTGTATAGAAAAGAGGTTAAGAATATAGGTTGCCACTTCACTAGCTGTGTAACCTTTTGCAAGTCACTTGCTTCTTGTGCCTCAGGTTTTTTGGTCAGTAAAATGGGTTCATAATCATTCCAGCCTTGGTTTCTTGTGAGAATTAAAATCTGGTAATGCATGAAAACTTCTCAGTACAACCTAGCACATAGCAAGAGTTCAAGTAAATTAAGAGTCAAGTGAGAAATTGATATTAGAAAGTATTTTAGGTTTGGTTTGACAAGACTGATAATAATCCAAGTGACAAAAGGATGATTAGTCTCGGATCTACCTTCTTCAATGACTAATTCAGCTACTGTGGAACCTTCTATTTTAAAAACTAGAGCTTATTTTTCTGTAAGCAAATAGTTTGGATTTTCATTCTCAGTTTGCTCTATTTATAATTGGAAAGGGTGCTTTGGCAGATCATTATAACTATTAAGTGGCAGAGCCAGGATACAAACTCAGAACTTCTGTCTACAAGTTCATTACTGCTCAATGGTAGAGAGGAGGGAATAGATTGCCCCAGACATAAGAGGTGAGAGGAGTGGGAATCTATTTTAGAAAGGTAAGATTCCAAAAAGAATAAAGCAGCTAGAATTTGACCACTTACTACATGTCAGACACTGTTGAGTGTATTATTTGCATTGTCTCCAACTGAGGCGTAGAAAGGTTAAGTAACTTGCCCAAAATCATAAAGCTGATAAATGACAGAGGCAAGAATTAAACCCAGATCTGTGACAGCAAATTCCATTCTCTAAATCGCTTCAGTAAATTGCCTTTCTTTGAATGGAATCAGGAGATTACTTTTTCTGGAACAGAAGATGCACTCAAAAATATCAGAAGTAGAGAGCAGAAAGATAAGTTGGAGACAGGAGTTGTGTTTACTCCCTGACAGATTAAATGGGAAAAATCAACTGAGGGATTTCTCGAGTTTAGCATGTATTTAAATTAGTTAAATAGCTAAAAAGTGAAGATGTCTCAGTAGGAGGAGTCTGGAGATGGCCTAGATGAGGGTTTTAGAGATAGAGGTAGATTAGAAGGGGTGGGTTCGAAGGATATGGAATTTACATACTTTATCTTCTTTGTTCTTTGATTTACAAAAATAAATAAACATCAAGGGTGATCTCTATTACCCCATAAAAGCTAATGCTGTTTTTGTGAGACACACATTTTTATAGCACTTTTATAGTTTTCAGAATGCTTTCAGGTACCATATTTTGTTTGATCTTAATATATTGCTGGCACTTTTACAATTTTGTTTCTATTATCCTAAAATATCCATAAGCATAAGAAATATATTTATAACAAATTGGATGGATGGCACAACTATTCTGGAGTTTCTTTGTATATACTTGTTTAAATGTGTTTATTTCATTGTAAGTGACAAGTATAATTATGATCAAAAACTAAGATATAGATATTACTCGAAAATACCAGCCATTAAGTAGTGTCATGAAAGGATCTTAGCTTCTCTATCTCAAAAATCTCAATATTGCTACTGTTCAAACATGTTCAAAACAAAGTAGTTTTCCCCATGAAGTAGTTTTGAGTCCCAAAAAAATCAGCATAACAAAAACTTATATTTTTCAGACTTGTATTACTATATTATTTGTAGTCATGAAAAACTTCATACTGCATTTTGTCTGAAGTTTAGTGATTTATAAATACTCTTAATTTCATAAATTAGAATTACATAAGTATCTGTGATTCATGAGAGAGAAGAAGCCTCAGATACTGAATTTTTTGAAAAATATTCTATTATTTGCCCTTTACTAATAAACTGGACAAAAGTTAGGCTTAGTCAAATTTGTCTATTTATAAAAATCATTTTTAGCACAGAAATTATTTCTGCTTTTGTTCTTTAACCCAACTTGTTTGTGTTAGCCTCGGAGCTAAATAATACAGTATGATCTGAACTATCCAGATAGTATTTAAAAAGCTGGAAAGCAGAATCATTTCTGCCAAACAGTAAAATATTTGTAATTTTCATTAGTAGCTACTTACCACTAATAAAGTGTTTACTTTTAAAAATAATCTTTTATAAAATAAAAATAGATGTCTACATGTGTTACTAAGGGAGATAATTTCTGTTCAGATACTTTACATGTGTATATTCAGACATTTTATACCAAAATCAGAACTAGCTAATGTATTTCATGAATAATTCAATTCTCTCTTTATTCCACATTAACCCACATCTCCAGATAATTATTTAAGAAATTTGAATGATTAAATTAAATATCATTTATGCTTACATGCTAAGAGTTTTTGTGTAGACTTTTCCCATTATAGACTTTGTACTTACCCTTTTTCTGAAAGACACTGAAGCTTTAAAATGACTACATTAGCTGGGTGCAGTGGCTCAGTTTTGTAATCCCAGCATTTTGAGAGGCCAGGGTGTGGGAATTGCTTGAACTCAGGAGTTCGAGACCAGCCTGCACAACATGACAAAACCCCATCTCTAAAAAAACACAAAAATTGACTGGGTATGATGGTGTGTGCCTGTAGTCCCAGCTACTGGCAAGGCTGAGATGAGAGGATTGCTTGAGCCTGGGGGTTGAGGCTGTAGTGAGCCATGATGGCACCACTGGATCATGCCTAGGTGACAGAGCGAGACTGTGTCTCAAAAAAAAAAAAAAAAAAAATTGACTACATTATTGCTTGTTGTGGTATAATACTTATAATGTAGCTGAAGTAAAGAAAACCCTATAGGGGTCTACTTAGTTTTGAATTCCAGCTTTGCTGTTTATATGTTGGTGGTTACTGAATCTCTTGGCACCTCAGTTTCCTTATCTAAATAATACCTACCTTAGAGAAGATTTATGAAAACTAAATTAAACAAGCCATGCAAAGCACTATGCACTCAATAAATGTTAACTGTTATTACTGATGATAATATTTAGTTCCATAACAAGGATGTTGGCTGGTAAAGAGACTCTACTCTAGAAATAGTTGAGTTTTTAAAAATTTAGACCACTGTCATTTGCCAGGTTATACCAACTAGCCTCATTGACCTGGTGTTGCCTGAATATATCCTGCTTCTTGGCTCATTAATAAGCATTACTGGATGAGATCCATAGAATGTTTTACATGACTATGAGTGGCACTGATCCAATTTATGAAGCTTGACTGAAAGGGCATTTAATGGTGGCTGAGATAGCTTACTTTTATGTCATTTGATTAATTTTTCCATTTTACTTGTAGTACTATTACCATACCAATTTCAAGATGTTTTTAGTTTCCTGCTTTAAAAGTTTACTTCAAAAACACTGTAATAGATATTCTCCTGTTTGATGTAAAATTATTTAGAAGACCTGCAAAGTTGTAGCTCCTAATATAAAATGCTTAGATATAGTTACTCCTTCCTTCATACAGTTACAGACATCTAGAGGTTGGTTGAATATCCAGGAGTAAGGCAGCAAGTTAATTTTCTACTGGTTGTATACATTTATACCGTAGCAGCTGATTGAAGAAAAAATGGATTTGTAAATAACACTTGTAGCAATAGAAGTAAACGCTGCCTCTTAAGGTATTTACAAATAGAAAAATCAAGTTAGGAGGATTCTAATTTAATGATTAATTATTTTACTGGAATTTTAAAGGAATAGATCAATAATGATATTTTGTTTCAGGCTATTAACAGTCAGAACCTTGGCTCCCCAAAATAAGAAATCAGTTCTTGTTAATTAAACTTAAATATGATGGCAGAGATCTTTGTGCCGTGAAGCGAGAGCCTGATCTATGGCTATTTTGTTCCATACTTAGTATAATGCAGTACACTGTTCTCAGCCAAAGCCCTATGTTGTCTGGGCAACTCCCGTTGCCATAGCAATGAAATTCTTTTGCGGGAGCAGGGCGAATGCTAATTGTAGCCATTTGTTGTTCCTTCTGTCGATCCCTTAACTAGCACAGTTGTAGAGCAGCCAGAGACTCTGGGTGAACAGCATGCAGTGCCCCCAAAAGCATTGCTGCTGAAGGCAACCGGCTGCTCTGCTTAAAAAATCATTTGAGCAGCCGACAGTGCTGACAGTGCCACTATGTGGGCAGAAGCACAGCTTGACTCAGACCCTGACAACTGTTGATCTGGGACTTAGAGGGAAAGAGAAGACTGTTTAAAACCTGTTGAGAAGGTACTGATGACATGGAGATTAATTTGACACCATTCCCTCAGAGGTAGGTGCTAGGCATATCATAACAACTGTTTATCCAGGCCTGAACTCAGTATTGGAATGCCCAGAGGCTATAGGAGACAGATCAATGGTTATTCCTTTTATTTCCATCTGAAACTGCATTACTGTGGCCTACGGTAAAAATATTCATTTGGTTGGAACCAACCAATTGTAATCCACACAGGTATTAGATTCCATTTGTACTGGTAACTCCCTCCTGTCTTTATAATCCCTTATTTTTAGAGACTTATGATTTAACTGCCGAAAGTGAGTTGAAGCTGCAAATCAACTCATTGTAAACAAGAGCAGACCCCTTTTGAAAAATAAAAGGCAAAGGGATACCTACCAATTGCATGGTCTTTCATGCTAGTTTAATTTGATAAAATGTTCTTAAACCTGGAAAGTAGTAATTCGTGTAAAACCTAATTGCTGTAGGCACTTGAGGATGAAAAAACTCGTTATCATGGTAAGAAGAAACGTGAGGTACTATTTATACTATTATATCCTCCCTTTGGAAGTGTATTGACCCATAAAAATGGTCAAGTTCATGTGGTTTTTAAAACCAGCCATTGTGTAAAATAGCAATAAATTTTAAGGTAGTTTTTTAGGTATAAATTTAACGTATGTACCTCTTAATTGAATAGACTGATAGTGCTTTCTAGCTGGAATGTTCTTAAAATTCAGGAGAACTAATATTGTAGGCTTGTTATATCAAGTTATTTCTCACTAATGCTTTATGTTTGTTTGTATCGAGAAAGTCAAAATCGGTAATAACAATGACCCAGTCATTACTACAGATTCCTCTTTTTATTGACCAGCAGGAAAGGAAGGTTTCAACTTAATGTGATTTCCTTGAAAGAACTCCATGTATATTTAATGTTTGTATCATTTGTTCTGCTCTTTCCAGGGATATAGCTAACAGAGTATCATGAAGGGCCCTGAAATAAATTAGTTTCTAATGATGGTGATCCTAATACATCATTTGTGTGCCTCAAACACTAAACAAATTAGTGTCATTCATTCATTTAAAACATATACCATTCCATAAATTTTAAGGAGAAAAAACTTAAAATTTATTTTTTGAATTTTCTAACACCTATTGTTTTTTCTTTTAATTAAGATAAGAAATACCTATGAATTGTAAAACAAATACTATTTTTAGAATACTATATATTTCTTATTTATGAATTTTATATGCAAGCTATCTTGCATATCAAATTGTGAATTATATATACGAGATATTCTTTAATACGCCCTACTGGATATAATAAAAGTTTATTTTATTAAATCATCTACTTTAAAACATTTGCCTTCACTTTTTTTTTTTTTATTTGAGACAGAGTCTTGCTCAGTGACACAGGCTGGAGTGCAGTGGTGTGATCTCGGCTCACTGCAACCGCTGCCTCCTGGGCTCAAACGATTCTTCTGCCTCAGCCTCCTGAGTAGCTGGGATTACAGGTGCCTGCCACCACTCCTGGCTAACTCTCACACTCTAAGTAGAGATGGGGCTTCACCATATTGGCCAGGCTGGTCTTGAACTCCTGACCTCAAGTAATCTTCCCACCTCAACCTCCCAAAGTTCTGGGATTACAGGCATGAGCCACCGCGCCTGCCTGGCTTTACTTTTGAAATGCTGTGTGCTCAGCATGAGAAAAGAGCTCTAAAATGTCAGAAATACTCTTAATTCCTTGATCAACAGAGATTGAGATACTGTCACATTACCACCCCTCTAATATGAAATGCTTAGATATGGTTACACCTTCCTTTATACAATTACAAACATCTAGAGGTTGGTTGAATATCCAGGTGTAAGGAAGCAAGTTAATTTTTTACAGGTTGCATACATTTATATCATAGCAGCTGATTGAAGAACAAGTGAATTTCTAGGTAACACTTGTAGCAATGAAAGTGAAGGCTGCCTCTTAAGGTGTTTACAGATTGAAAAATCAAGTTAGGAGGATTCTAATTTAACGATTAATTATTTTACTGGAATTTTAAAGGAATAGATCAATAACGATATTTTTTTCAGGCTATTAACAGCCAGAAACGTGGTTAGGTCTTCCATAAGGTTCTGAGAACAAGTGAAGTCTAAAATGCCTTTACAGTGAGGCTACACATCCATTTTTTTCTTGACAGAGTGTATTTGTGTTTCACAAAACCTTGCAATGTATTGCACGATAACTGGTAAGACAGATTTTCATAATGATCAAGCCACAGCAGCCCTCTAGAGAAATAAGGATAGATATTCCACCCTCACTCTGCCAAAGTACTTTTCCCTAATGACCAGAGATCTGAAGGGCCTACAACTGGAATGTAGGTTGAGGAGTGCTCTAATATCAAGAAGCTTTCTACAAGTACATAATATTCAGACTTACCAGGAAAACAGCTCATGTCGTACCTGGAACTCTACCAACGTTGATCCGGGGCAGAATCAGAGCCATTGCTGACTGTGTTCCATAGTCTTCCAGTGTAAAAACCTGCAGCCACTGATCTTATTGCATGGTTTATAGACCTTTGCTTTTAGTGGTGCAGCATGCTCTGGCTAGCTAAGCTCATTAGGGCCAAGACATAGCATTCTCAAATAATTTATAGTAGAAGGTATAGTCTACAGGCATTTGAATCAGGCCACTTGATTGTAGTGGCATTTTTAAGAATTATTGCCTAGGAAGGAAGAGTTGACTGTGTGGAAAAGAAATCCAGGAACCAAAATGGCTCACCCCTCATTCTTGTGTGGATAGCAGGACAGTCACTTCCTGAAGTGAGAAGAAGGCATAGATGTCATTCAAATTTGACACATTACCCCCTTGAGAAGAGAGTGACTCTACAGTAGGATGCAACTCAAGCCCAGCAGATCTTGTCTGGGTGCTCAGAAGGTTAGATGGCCCTCTCTTTCCAGCATGAGATTTCTTAGGTCCCAGTGGCCAGGGCAGGACCTTTTAGCTTGAAAGTAAACTCCACTGGGAGAATGGGGGAATGAGTGACCTGAATTTTAAAATTCATTTTTAACCCTTGCTTAAACCACTCATGTCTTGTTCCTCCTTTTAAATAAAGGAAGCTTGAAGGAGCTACATCTCATGGTGATCCACTCACCTTCCGGTCAGGAAGGCTGATGAGCCATTCTAGCAATACATAGGTGTAAACAGGCTGATTTAAAATACCTAGATGCAAAATCTGTAAGTCATGTAAGTATTTATTAAAGATTCATTCCCACATGATTTATGCCAGAGTCAAGCCTCACCATGACATTGTCTGGAAAATCCTTCCCTAAGTATATATGTTTCAGTGACCATCCTGAATACTACTGATTTTTTTTTTTCCCATTGGTATTTAGCAATCAGTTAGTTACTTTTTTAGTACATTTGTGTTTTACAGTTTGGTTTGCTATTGTGGTTATTTTCGCAGTCATTTTCAACCAAATATGCCTTGCAGCTTAGCGATGTTATCTGAATTATTTTTATTGTATGCAGCATTAAGCAATTTGCTCCTAAGAAAACTAGTCAAAAATGAATGTTTCCAAGTAATTATATATTCATAATTTTTTGCATCTCATGATTTTATAACTTGTGGGTGATGGTATTTCAAGTTTTTACTTTTTAAAACTTAAATTCATTTTTCTCTTTGTCAGTCATTGCAGGAAAACGATGAGTCAAGCCAGAAACTATCACTATTTAAATTATAAATTATACATAATGAGAAATAACACTTGTCAGTGGTTCCAAAGCTTGCTGTGTGTCGTAAGCAAGTAGGCAACTTCTTTAAAAAATACTTTTATGAACTTCATTCCAGGCTTACTGAATCAGAATTTCTGGGCGTAGGTGCCTAGGAACTGTTTTTAAACAAATTCCTAAAAAACTTACTGTGTAGCTGAAATGTCTGATTAGAAAAGGAAGATTTTGGAAATAATGATCTGGAATAACTCTTACTTTTTAATATCAAGTTCCAATGTGAAAACAGGGTTAAAATCTCGAGGGCGACTATTCAAAACCCATCTGGTGCTGGTCGCGGTGGCTCACACCTGCAATCTCAGCACTTTGGGAGGCTGAGGTGGGCTGCTCACTTGAGGTCAGGAGTTTGAGACCAACCTGGCCAATATGGTGAAACCCCATCTCTACTAAAAATACAAAAAAATATTAACCAGGCTTGGTGGTACACACCTGTAACCCCAGCTAATTGGGAGACTGAGACACAGGAATCGCTTGAACCTGGGAGGCAGAGGTTGCAGTGAGCTAAGATCATATCACTACATTCCAGCCTGGGCAACAGAGCAAGACTCTGAAAACAAACAAACAAAAACCCAGCTGGCTTATATTTTTCTTGTTGGTCCTTGTTTGATGTTTTGTTTTTCACTAAAAAGAAAATATTTTTAAAGCTACCTGAATATAAAAGATATATACAATAAAATAATGTTAAATAGGTAATATTATTATGGACCAAAAATAAACATTAAATAAAGGAAATATACAACATGGACAGAATTGCTGTTTTTGAGATGTAAACTTTGTTTAGAAAGAACACCCTGAGAGTGCAAAAAGAAAAAAGTTATCATTGTATGTATTAATGATTAGAAATATTCATTTTTAATACATATCATTCCAGAATATTTACTCAGAGCTTGAAACATATTTTCAACATTAGTGAAAACTGCCAGACAAGCAGAGCAGGCGTAGTTGGGTAAAACTATTAGAAAATTTCTTTGTTTAAAAAATAACTTTTACATATCCCTAAAGTATGCATTGATCGTATGCGTTTCTTTTTTAAAAAATCAGTTTGCTAGTGACAGTTCACTGGCGCTAAGAACAATGCTGGGTAGGCTGCTCCTCTCCAGCCTGCTTTCCCTAGCTAATAGCAGTACATTGTTTCAGTGAAGTCTGGGCTTCTGATTAACCACAGTATTATGACTGACTGTTTAACTTAATCTATTTTGTATGTACGGCCTTACCTCATATGTTACATATACTTGAGAACTGGTAACCATCCGCTTGCAGGTAATTCTCTGTTGTGCAAGGAATATCTCTATTACACACATTAGTCATTTTTTTTGTGAGTAATTTTCCTTTCTTTCCCCACTAAAATCACAAGAAAACTCAGCACCCTTGGCACAGTTGTCTGAAATACCTCTTCCAAGATATTTTGCTAACCTTATTGGAAATATCATTCTCCAGATATACCAGAAGAAATTGCTAAAACTTTGGTATTCTGTTTTTAAAAGATAATTAACCTCTAGGTTAAACAATTCAATATTCATACTTGAAATAGTACTGTCCCCTGCTGGGTTGTTTTTTAGTCCCATCTCCCTTCTCTTTTGCCTTCTCTTTCACTTTCTTGCTTCGCTCTTGTTAAACATGCTGACAAACCTCAGGCTGTGTGTTAAAGCTAGAGGAAAAAGCAAAGCAAACAAATAACTAAGTTTTTAAATTCTTCCTTTCTTGCAGGCTAACGTTGTTCTTATGAAATCAACTGTAGCAAGAAACCTTGGAACAAAAAGGCTCCAAGTCTTAAGGTTATCCATAAACCCTACTCTAGCTATTTGTACTGTCTTGCAGACCTATAAGGGCTGAGGCAGGGTGAGAGCATCCTCTCCCTGAGTGTTCTCATCCACTCGATGATTCATCCTTTAGGCATCTCCAACATGGTGCATCTCTATCCTCTTAAAGTGCTTTTGCCTTCACATCTTTGGTCAGTTGCTCTGATTGGAATTTTTTTCTCCTTTGTCCAGGTGCAGTGTTGGTTCTAAAACTCCCTTTCAGATGTTGCCTTCAAGGCCACTCTTGTCCCACTCCTGGCCAGAGAAAGCTAACCACTGCTGCTCTGTGCTATGATAATAAGTTATGCCTCTGTTTAAACTTGGTTAGTGGTGATTATAGTTGTCTTGCCTAATAGAGCAGGAATCTCCAGTCTTTTGGCTTCCCTGGGCCACATTGGAAGAAGAATTGTCTTGGGCCACACATAAAATACACTAACAATAGCTGATGAGTTAAAAAAATAAAATAAAAACCACATGAAAAAAATCTCATAGTGTTTTAAGAAAGTTTATGAATTTGTGTTGGGCCACATTCAGAACCATCCTGGGCCGCAAGTTGGGCAAGCTTGTAATAGAGTGTGCCCTCTTGGAGGGCAGAGGCCATCTTCTTCATTGTTGATTCCCTAATGTCTAACAGAGTGCCCAGCAGATAGCATTTATTAAGTGAACTTGGTGAATTATTATTTCTACTGGTAATGTCATCTGTCCCTGGATCACAGTTTTCAGATAATTGACCAATATAATCTGCACAATAATTACATATGTCGTCATCTGGTATCATTTTATTTATGGTTTTTATAATAATAAAAACAATGATGAATTAAACATCATTAAAATTTGGGGTTTTATTTTTGTTTTTTATTATTATTTTACTGAAATGTTTTATACATATGCAGAAAATTCACATCATAGGGCACAGTTCAATGTATTTTTCTCAAAATGAATGCATGTGACCAGCACCCATATAGTTGTTTAGCAATATAGAAACTTACCCCCAAAATAAAAAGTTGATCCTAGCAAATTTAATGAAAGAATAGCATGATTTGCCACCATTTTACTTGATTATATGTGTATATGTGTGTATTTTGAGACAAGAAAGGGACAGTGGTGGCTGTGGGGTGTAGACTTTTTTCCTCTATTAAAGTGCTTTTTATTCTCCCTGTTGCAGTCCCTTGGCAATTTCAAAGGAAATTGAATTTAAATATGCTTTTCTAGCTGCATGTAAATGTATGTAAATGGATTGTAAATAAAAACTTTAAAGGAAATGAAAATGCTTTACAAATATCCCATTAATTCCCCAAACATCCCATATAACTCTGAAAAAGGCAGTTGTCATAGAATCAAAAGGGCTAGAAGAGACCCTTCAGTAGATCTGTGAAGGGCCATTAGAGAAAGATAATATGCCACTTTTTCTTTAAAATGTTCAGAAAAGGAATATTTGCACTCCTCCTTGGCAGTCCTTAGTTTGGCCTCTGACACAGACATTTAAGGAGTGAGGCCAGGGTGAGAGCATTCGCTCCTTGGGTGTTCTCATCCACCCCTGACAAGATGCATGTCTGTCTTCTTATCTCACCTCCCAGACTCCAACCCAACTTACTCCCCAATGCTGGAAACTTCCTCCTTTGCCTTACTCATGACCACTACCACATACACACCACGTTTGTCACCATGCACAATTTATTCTGTCTCCTTAAGGTTGCTCAAGTCTTTGAGTGCCACTGCCTTATCTCAGGCCATCTTCATTTCCAGACTGCTTTGTTGCTGTAACTTCCCAATCATTCTTCCTTCCTCCAGTTGTCCTGCTGTCCTTTTCATTCCTTCATACTATCACTGCCAAAGAGATCCTCAAAAAATACAGATATTTTCTTGGGCTCTCTGTGTAAATTGCAGTAATTTAGAATGTGAATTCCTCACATGATTTTGTCGTGCCTCCCAGGCTTATTTCATCCCACTCCATCACCAGATTCCACTGTTTGGCTATACTTAAGCCACTGGCAGCTCCCAGGGTGAACCACACTTTTCAACTCTATACAATTCTTTCACCTTCTAGAAATGTTGCCTCTTTATTTCATATTCCAACATTTCATGAAGATTCAAAATGTGATGTTCTCTTTGAAAATGTCCACCCCAAAAATCTATCATTTATTTATTTCTTTTGAGTCTTGTCAACTTATGAAGGATGAATTGTCAAAGCTACTTAAATATGAACATAAAATATAAGCATAAAAAGTAAAAACATGGGCCAGACTCGGTGGCTCATGCCTGTAATCCCAGCGCTTTGGGAGGCCGAGGTGGGTGGATAAAGAGATTGAGACCATGCTGGCCAACATGGTGAAACCCCATCTCTACTAAAAATACACAAATTAGCCCGGTGTGGTGGTGCATGCCTGTGGTCCTAGCTACTTGAGAGGCTGAGGCAGGAGAGTTGCTTGAACCCGGGAGGTGGAGATTGCAGTGAGCTGAGATCGCACTACTGTGCTCCAGCCTGGTGACAGAACGAGACTCTATTTCAAAAAAATAAAAATAAAAACAGACCTACTGTGTAGAAGAGACATGTCTTGGTCTTCCCCTCTCGTTTCCCTCCCTCTCTCCCTTCTTTCCTTTCTTCCTTCCTTCTTTTTCCTTCTTCTTTTAGCAGCATCCATGGTTAGATCAGAAGCCGGCCCTTTTAGATTACTACTTATCTTTGGATTGACTCTAAAGTAAGTCATAAGAACCAGAGAAGTCCTCCCCGTTACCAGAAGGATGCACAGAGACATCAGGAACAGTCTGAACAAACAGACCTTCCTAAGTGCCCCACAGTTTATCTGCATGACTGTCCACTCTTCATCAAACCTAAGCATAAAAATATGCAAATTTTCCTGTTTCTTTGGGTCTTCATTTCTGAAGTCTCCCGTTATGTAAAACTTACATTAAATAAATATGTATGTGATGTGGTGTGGCTGTATCTCCACCCAGATCTCACCTTGAATTGTAATCATCCCCACATGTCTAGGGTGGGGCCAGGTAGAGATAATTAAATGATGGGGGTGGTTTCCCCCATAGTGTTCTCCTGATAGTTAGTAAGTCTCGTGAGACCCGATGGTTTTATAAATGGGAGTTCCCCTGCACAAGCTCTCTTACTCACTGCCATGTAAGAAGTCCCTTTGCTCTTTCTTATTCTTCTGCCATGATTGTGAGGCCTCCTCAGCCAGGTGGAACTGTGAGTCCGTTAAACCTCTTTCCTTTATAAATTGCCCAGTCTCGGGGGTGTCTTTATTAGCAGCATGAGAATAGACTAATACAATATGCTTTTCTCTTGTTAATCTGTCTTTTGTTATAGGGGTCTCAGTCATGAACCATGCAAAAGGGGTAGGAAATACTTTTCCCCCGATGTCATTTTGAATTTATTTAAGATTATATCAGTTGTTTAGAATTATAGAGTGGAGTATCTCATTAAAAGTTGTATTTTGTACTTTTTTTTTTCTTGCTCTGATGCAGTCACGGCTTACTGCAGCCTCAACCTCCTGGGCTCAAGCAATCCTTCCTGCCTGGCTAATTTTTTTTTTTTTTAAACAGGGTCTCACTATGTTGCCCATGCTGGTCATGAACTCCTGGGCTCAAGTGATTCCCCCTTCTCAGCCTCCCAAAGTACTAGGATCACAGGCATGAGCCACTGCACTTGGCCCCCCACTTTCTTATTGCTGGCAATACTTACAGTTTTGTCTTCTGTTTTTTGTCTCTCTGAACACTTCAATCTGTAATGTTTTCATTAGGTGGAATATGAGAAACTTATGTAATACAATAGCATAAATGCTACAAGAATATAATTTTTTTCGGGGGAACGATCCAAGATGGCCGCTTAGGAGGAAGTGGGGATTGCAGCTCCGAGAGAAGGCACAGAGGGTGAGTGGACGCCGCATTTCCAGACGGATTTTTACTGCCCACAGACCAGGAGATTCACAGGAGGAGAAGCCCCATGGGTCGCCAGCGCCTCTGGTTTGAGTGGCATGGCCGCTCAGCCTACGCCCTGGGGCAGGGGGCAGTGGCTTCTTATGCAGAGCGAGAGAGACAAAGTTCCCTCTGAGCCAGCAAGGGGAGCTGAAGCAGGGAGTCAAGCCAGGAGACCCCCGGGCAAGGGCGTGCCACGAATCTCAGATCCGCTTCAGCTGACGCAGCGGCACACAGGGCAGCAGATTTTAACTGCCCATAGACCAGGAGATTCACAGGCGGAGAAGCTCCACAGGTTCCCAGTGCCGCTGGTTGGACCGGAGCAGCCGCTCGGCCTGCACCGGGGGCAGGGAGCAGCAGCTCCTTGAGCAAAGTGAACGAGACTGTGTCCCCTCTGGGCCAGCAAGGGGAGCTGAGGCAAGGAGGCAAGCCAAGAGATTCCCGGGCAAAGAGGGCGCCACTGGAAACATGGCTGAACTCGGGAAGGTCCAGCTCTGTGGGGGAGGGGCGTCCTCCATCGGGAAACACCCTGCAGTCCCCGGGGCAATTTGCCATAACCAAGACAACCCGCCACTACAGAGACTCCGTCACTACAGGGGCGGGCCAGCATAGCGGAAGCAGTTCTAACTACACCCATATAAACAGGACTGCAGGGAAGCTCACATGGAAGCTGGGCAGAGCCCACAGCAGCTGAGTGAAGCCTCTGCAGGCTGAGTGTGACTAGACTGCCACCTTGTGGGCAGAGAAAACAGTAGCAACACAGCTGAAAAGCATAAAGCCCTAACTCCCTGGGCCAGAACACCTGGGGGGAAGAAAAGGGGGTTTATGAGTTCAGCTGCTGCAGACTTAAAATTACCAAAATCAGAAAGACCGCAACTACAAAGTCAATAGGCGGATAAATCCACAAAGATGGGAAGAAACCAGCGCAAAAAGGATGAAAACACCCAAAACCAGAACACCTCTCCTCCTACAAGGGAGCATAACTCCTCACCAGCACGGGAACAAGACTGGACGGAGAATGAGTGTGATGAAATGACAGAATCAGCTTTCAGAAAATGGATAATAAGAAACTTCCATGAGCTAAAAGAACATGTTCTAACCCGATGCAAAGAAACTAAGAACATTGAAAAAAGACTTGATGAAATGCTAACGAGAATGGACAATTTAGAGAGGAATATGAGTGAACTGATGGAGCTGAAAAACACAACACGAGAACTTCGCGAAGCATGCACAAGTTTCAACAGCCGAATTGACCAAGCAGAAGAAAGGATATCAGAAGTCGAAGATCAACTCAATGAAATAAAACGAGAAGGGAAGATTAGAGAAAACAAGGTAAAAAGGAATGAACAGAGTCAACAAGAAATATGGGACTACGTGAAAAGACCTAATCTACGTTTGATAGGTGTACCTGAATGTGACGAAGAGAATGCATCCAAGATGGAAAATACTCTTCAGGATATTATCCAGGAAAACTTCCCCAACCTAGCAAGGCAGGCCAATATTCAAGTCCAGGAAATACAGAGAACACCACAAAGATATTCCTCTAGAAGAGCAACCCCAAGGCACATAATCATCAGATTCACCAGGGTTGAAATGAAGGAGAAAATACTAAGGGCAGCCAGAGAGAAAGATCGGGTTACCCACAAAGGGAAACCCATCAGACTCACAGCAGATCTCTCAGCAGAAACCCTACAGGCCAGAAGAGAGTGGGGGCCGATATTCAACATCCTTAAAGAAAAGAACTTTCAACCCAGAATTTCATATCCAGCCAAACTAAGCTTCATAAGCGAAGGAAAAATAAAATCCTTTGTGAACAAGCAAGTACTCACAGATTTCATCACCACCAGACCAGCTTTACAAGAGCTCCTGAAGGAGACACTACACATAGAAAAAAACAACCAGCACCAGCCACTCCAAAAACGCACAAAATGGTAAAGAGCATCAACACAATGAAGAATCTGCATCGACCAATGGGCAAAACAGCCAGCTAGCATCAAAATGACAGGATCAAATTCACACATAACAATATTAACCCTAAATGTAAATGGACTAAATGCCCCAATCAAAAGACACAGACTGGCAAATTGGATAAAAAGCCAAAACCCATCAGTGTACTGTATCCAGGAAACCCACCTCACATGCAAGGATACACAAAGGCTCAAAATAAAGGGATAGAGGAAGATTTACCAAGCAAACGGAGAGCAAAAAAAAGCAGGAGTTGCAATTCTCATCTCTGATAAAATAGACTTTAAAGCAACAAAGATCAAAAGAGACAAAGAAGGACATTACATAATGGTAAAAGGATCAATGCAACAAGAAGAGCTAACGATCCTAAATATATATGCACCTAATACAGGAGCACCCAGATACATAAGGCAAGTTCTTAAAGACTTGCAAAGAGACTTAGACTCCCACACATTAATAGTGGGAGACTTCAACACACCATTGTCAATATTAGACAGATCAACGAGACAGAAAATCAATAAGGATATCCAGGACTTGAACTCAGACCTGGAACAAGCAAACCTAATAGACATTTACAGAACTCTCCAGCCCAAATCCACAGAATATACATTCTTCTCAGCACCACATCACACCTACTCTAAAATTGACCACATAATTGGAAGTAAATCACTCCTCAGCAAATGCAAAAGAATGGAAACCATAACAAACAGTCTCTCAGACCACAGTGCAATCAAGTTAGAACTCAGAATTCAGAAGCCAACCCAGAACTGCACAGCCTCATGGAAATTGAACAACTTTCTCCTGAATATTGACTGGATAAACACTGAAATGAAGGCAGAAATAAAGATGTTCTTCAAAACCAACGAGAACGAAGACACCACATACCAGAATCTCTGGGACACATTTAAAGCAGTCTCTAGAGGAAAATATATAGCAATAAGTGCCCACATGAGAAGAAAGGAGAGAAGTAAAATTGACACCCTGTCATCAAAATTGAAAGAGCTAGACGAGCAAGATCAAAAAAACTCAAAACCTAGCAGAAGACAAGAAATAACTAAGATCAAAGCAGAATTGAAGGAGATAGAGACATGAAAAACCCTACAAAAAATCAATAAATCCAGGAGCTGGTTTTTTGGAAAGATCAACAAAATAGACAGACCACTAGCCAGACTAATAAAAAAGAAAAGAGAGAATAACCAAATAGATGCAATAAAAAATGATAAAGGGGATATCACCACAGATGCCACAGAAATTCAAACCATCATCAGAGATTATTACAAACAACTCTATGCACATAAATTAGAAAACCTGGAAGAAATGGATAAATTCCTGGACAGTAGCCTCCTCCCATGCCTAAACCAGGAAGAAGTTGAAACCCTGAATAGACCAATAACAAGGTCTGAAGTCGAGGCAGCAATTAAGAGCCTACCACCCAAAAAAAGCCCAGGCCCAGATGGTTTCACAGCCGAATTCTACCAGACATACAAAGAGGAACTGGTACCATTCCTACTGAAACTATTCCAAATAATCCAAAAAGAGGGAATTCTTCCCAAATCATTTTATGAGACCAACATCATCCTAATACCAAAACCCGGCAGAGACTCAACAAGAAAAGAAAACTACAGGCCAATATCCATGATGAACATAGATGCAAAAATCTTCAGTAAAATACTGGCAAGCCGATTACAACAGCACATCAAAAAGCTTATCCACCATGATCAAGTAGGATTCATCCCGGGGATGCAAGGCTGGTTCAATATACGCAAGTCTATAAATGTAATTCACCACATAAACAGAACCAAAAACAAAAACCACATGATTATCTCAATTGATGCGGAGAAGGCCTTCGACAAAATTCAACAGCCCTTTATGCTAAAAACTCTCAATAAACTAGGTATCGATGGAACGTATCTCAAAATAATAAAAGCTATTTATGACAAACCAACAGCCAATATCATACTGAATGGGCAAAAACTGGAAGCATTCCCTTTGAAATCTGGCACTAGATAAGGATGCCCTCTCTCACCACTCCTATTCCATATAGTACTGGAAGTTCTGGCCAGAGCAATCAGGCAAGAAAAAGAAATAAAGGGTATTCAATTAGGAAAGGAGGAAGTCAAATTGTCTCTATTTGCAGATGACATGATTGTATATCTAGAAGACCCTATCACCTCAGCCCAAAATCTCCTGAAACTGATAAGCAACTTCAGCAAAGTCTCAGGATACAAAATCAATGTGCAAAAATCACAAGCATTCCTATACACCAATAACAGACTTAAAGAGAGCCAAATCAAGAACGAACTGCCATTCACGATTGCTACAAAGAGAATAAAATACCTAGGAATACAACTAACAAGGAACGTAAAGGACCTCTTCAAGGAGAACTACAAATCACTGCTCAATGAAATAAGAGAGGACACAAACAGATGGAGAAACATTCCATGTTCATGGTTAGGAAGAATTAATATCGTGAAAATGGCCATACTGCCCAAAGTAATTTACAGATTCAACGCTATCCCCATCAAGCTACCAATGACCTTCCTCACAGAACTGGAAAAAACCACCTTAAACTTCATATGGAACCAAAAGAGAGCCCGCATAGCCAAGTCAATTCTAAGCAAAAAGAACAAAGCGGGAGGCATCACACTACCGGACATCAAACTCTACTACAAGGCTACAGTAATCAAAACAGCATGGTACTGGTACCAAAACAGAGATATAGACCAATGGAACAGAACAGAGGCATCGGAGGCGACACAACATATCTACAACCACCCGATCTTTGACAAACCTGATAAAAACAAGCAATGGGGAAAGGATTCCCTGTTCAATAAGTGGTGTTGGGAAAACTGGCTAGCCATATGCAGAAAGCAGAAACTGGACCCCTTCCTGACATCTTACACTAAAATTGACTCCAGATGGATTAAAGACTTAAACATAAGATGTAACACCATAAAAACACTAGAAGGAAACCTAGGCAAAACCATTCAGGACATAGGCGTAGGCAAGGACTTTATGACCAAAACACCAAAAGCATTGGCAACAAAAGCCAAAATAGACAAATGGGACCTAATCAAACTCCACAGCTTCTGCACGGCAAAAGAAACAGTCAATAGAGTGAATCGGCAACCAACAGAATGGGAAAAAATTTTTGCAGCCTACCCGTCTGACAAAGGGCTGATATCCAGAATTTATAACGAGCTAAAAAAGATTTACAAGAAAAAACAAACAAGCCCATTCAAAAATGGGCGAAGGATATGAACAGATACTTTACAAAAGAAGACATACATGAGGCCAACAAACATATGAAAAAATGCTCATCATCACTGGTCATTAGAGAAATGCAAATCAAAACTACATTGAGATACCATCTCACGCCAGTTATAATGGCGATCATTAAAAAATCTGGAGAAAACAGATGCTGGAGAGGATGTGGAGAAATAGGAACACTTTTACACTGTTGGTGGGAGTGTAAATTAGTTCAACCACTGTGGAAAACAGTGTGGCGATTCCTCAAGGACCTAGAAATAGAAATTCCATTTGACCCAGCAATCCCATTACTGGGCATATATCCAAAGGATTATAAATCGTTCTACTATAAGGACACATGCACACGAATGTTCATTGCAGCACAGTTTACAATAGCAAAGACCTGGAACCAGCCCAAATGCCCATCGATGATAGACTGGACAGGAAAAATGTGGCACATATACACCATGGAATATTATGCAGCCATTAAAAAGGAGGAGTTCACATCCTTCGTAGGGACATGGATGAACCTGGAAACCATCATTCTCAGCAAACTGACACAAGAACACAAAATCAAACACCACATGTTCTCACTCATAGGCGGGTGTTGAACAAGGAGAACACATGGACACAGGGAGGGGAGCACTATACACAGGGGTCTGTTGGGGGGGAGGGGGGACAGCGGAGGGGTGGAGAGTTGGGGAGGGATAGCATGGGGAGAAATGCCAGATATAGGTGAAAGGGAGGGAGGTAGCAAATCACACTGCCACGTATGCACCTATGCAACAACCTTGCATGTTTTTCACATGTACCCCAAAACCTAAAATGCAATTAAAAAAAAAAAAAAAAGAATGTAATTTTTTTCTTTCTCCTCTGTAGATATTTGCTAAGATTTTATGTTTATGTGTTTGTCCTCTATGTATACACTCTTCAGAATATCCCTACAATGGAAGGAAATTCAAGAAAAAAGCTTCTCTTTCCTAACTACCCCGTCCCTTATACTCATTCATCTTCTTTCAGAAAGCACCTGCCTCATTTTAAAGTCTTCTTTAAGTTGATCATGTTTGTCTTGTCAGGAGTAACAATGGGTTAAGCTATAAAAATGACCTGTTAACACCTAAAGTGAGGCACAGCAAATAACTAGTCACCTTGCTTTCCTACAATTCCAGGTCACCACTTACCCTCACCCCTGTCTGCTCATCATCCGTATTGTTTCTTTCCTCTTCCCAGCCTTAGGTATAGATTCCTTGAGGTGTTCACCAACAATCTTTGAGAAAACAGCCTTCATGCTTTGGGGCCACACCTTCTTTGTTCATCTCCTCTTACTTATTTCCTCATTCCCTGACCCCTATTCCTTTATTTTAGTGTGAAAAATGTGAAGGGGGAAATAAATATATTTTTTCTCTAATATAGATCAAATGACTCTAACTTGTTAAAGAAAGGTAGATAAGTTACCTAATTCCAGCTCGCTGTATGTTTCTTGACCCTTTATATACAACTCGATGAAATTTTTCTCAGGATACCTAAGTTAAAATTAAGTTTGTTTTTACTTCCTTCCATGGCATTTTTATTTATTGCTTAAATGTCCATTGTTTGATAATCTTACAAACTATAGATGAGCTTCGTGCTTGGTGTTAGACTTAGCATCTGGGAAATCCCAGCAAACAGGCTAATTAAATGTCACCAGTGCTATCACTGTAATTAATATTCTCAGACATCACTTACTGTGCACCCTGTACGTGATAGGTACTGTGTACTATCTTACTTAACTCTTACAACAGTTCTAGGAAGCAAGTCAGACTATTCTTACCTCCAAGGTAAAGAGAAAGAGAAGAAATCATTTGTGTACAGTCTCATAGGTAGAATAAGGTAGAGGTGAATTGGAACTCAGATATTTCTGACTCCAAAATAGATAGTTCTTAAATGTGGTGTATTTTTAAGGAAACAAAGAATAGTCTGAAACAATTCTGTACCATAACCTCGAATAAGCAGGTAAATGGGTGTATACACATTATCAAAAATGTGAATGGTACATGTCTGTTGAAGCTTCATTACTGGCATGTAAGTATAGTCATCCTTTAGTATTTGTAGGAGATTAGTTCAAACTCCTACAAATACTGAAGGATGCCAAAATCTGCAGATGCTCAAGCCCCTTATATAACATGGCATAGTATCTTCATATAACCTAGGCATATCTAGATTATTTATCATACCAAATACAATGCCTCCACATCACTTCATTCATGTGGATTCAAGTTGTACTTGGTGCACAGCGAATGCAAGTTTTGCTTGTTGGAACTTTCTAGAACTTTTTTTCCTGAATATTTTTGCATCACAGTTAGTTGAATTTGTGGATTTGGAGGGTTGACTTTATACTCTTGTGTATATTTCAGGGTCGTCCATTATGTTTGTGTAGTGCTTTGCAGGAGTCTCTAGCACTGTGATAAAGAGGATGTACATTGGGATAAGCAGATTTGGATTCAAATCTCAGTTTTGATATTTACTTGATATTTAATCTCTCTATGTTTCAGTTTTCTCTATTTAAAATAAATATATTTAGTAGATGTCTGTGGTTACTAAATAACTTCTGAATGTAAAAGCAGTTCACAGAATGCCTGTTCCGGAGTAATACTCAAGTAGACATGAAAGACCACAGAGACCATTGTACTTCTGATGCTACTAGTACTGGTGTTATAAGCATTGATTCTCAAAAGGATATTGTGAGGGCACATGTTGATATTAGTTTTCCCAATTAACAAATGAATACTTAGAGGAGTTAAGGCACCAGCTCACAGCGTTACATATGGAGTAAAAAATTTCTGACTCTTGTATTTATGTGGTTTTTTATATTATACCATGCAGCCTCCAACAGTTCAGTATTAGGATGCCAAATACATTCAAGATTCAACTTGCAATTCAGTAGATGAAACGTAGTCAGTTTATTTTATACAGCACATTATTCTGAAGCATCACATTCTTAACTAAATGCAAATTCAAACCTTCAAATCCCTTTACTAATCCCTCTACTAACAGTTGTTAATTTTGATACTTTGGACCTAAGCACAAGGGATAGTTCTTTAGAAACATGATCAGAAGAGATGGGAGGCCGGTAAGGAGAGCGTTTAAATGTCAGCCCTGAAATATTCTTAATACACGTAATTGTATTGCTTCTATTCGGTAAAAAGAAAAAATTCAAAAAAGGGGAACAAAAGCAGGCTAAGCTTCCAAAAGTGAGAGAGCCATTGGTTGTAAACAGAGTCAAGTTCTTATGGACAGATGATATGTTACTGAAAATATCTCAGTATACAAGGAGGCATATAGGTAAATATATACAGTGGTCAAACTGACTTTTTGAAATTTGAGAAGATACATTTCAAGTCAATCTGTAACTGTTACTGGAACAGATGCAGAACTGACTTGATCTAAAGAATTCCCTTATGGGTGCTGCAAGCTGTTATGTGAAGGAGTAGATTTTTAAAGTTGTGCCACTTAAAGATACCTTCATGGATTAGTGGGATTATAGGTTTTCATCAGTTGAAGAATATATTCCCTTGTGCATATTCTCTTCTTAGTAGTCTTAGTATTTGACAGTAGAGCAAATCCATCTTGGTGGGGCCCTGCCTGTCATAGAAGCCCCTCCCTTCCCCAGTACAAGGAGGGCGGACAAAGCTAAAGGAGTAAGACAATTCTTAAGCAGTTTAGGTACTACTTTAGTAAGTTGGCATGCTCTGGGTTTGGCCAGTCTACTAAGATGACTCCAGGCCATTGTTGTCATGGGCACCAGTTCTGGTCAGAGAATTCTGTACATCAGATAATTTTATATTTTATTTTATTTATTTATTTTTTGAGATGGAGTCTCTCTCACCCAGGCTAGAGTGCAATGGCCTGAACTCAGCTCACTGCAACCTCCACCCACCCACCCCCACCAGGTTCATGGAATTCTCCTGCCTCAGCCTCCTGAATACTAGGATTACTGGCACCCACCATCATGCCAAGCTGATTTTTGTATTTTTACTAGAGACAGGTTTTCACCATGTTGGCCAGGCTAGTCTCAAACTCCTGATCTCAAGTGATCTACCCGGTCTTATTTCTCGGCCTCCCAAAGTGCTGGGATTACAGGCATGAGCCACTGCACCCGGCCTAATTTTATATTTTAAATGAAGATAGGCCTTGTATATTTCTGAGGATGGCAACTAAACATAGAAGGTATTTGAAGGTTAAAGTTTGTGTATAATGAGCAACTACTATAATGCCCAGTGTTTTGTTGTATAGGTTAATTCATTTGGAATTCAGAATAACCTTTTTGAGACAAATTCATTTTTACAGACGAGAAAAAGGTGAGGTTAAGAGAATAAATTACTCAAGGACTTACAGCTCTTTACCTAAATCAAGATTTAAATCAAGCTTTATAAGTCCATATATGTTGGGGTTTGGAACTAGTAAAATTATTGCTGCCTTACTCACTATGATACTATCTGTTTATACTCTGGCTGACATAAAACTTCCCTGGTTTTATTCTGATTTTGTTTAATGATATTCTCAATGCCTGAGTTTTGTTCGTTTTTCTATGTCTGATGCTTAGCTTAGCATAGAATATATAGTAGGTTCTCAATAAGTGGCGAATAAATGAGTATGCAAAGAATATGGGCATTAAAATTAGGCAGAACTGTTAATGTCCTTTGCACACTTTTTAATGGGGTTGTTTATTTTTTCTTTGGTAAATTTATTTCCTTATAGATGCTGGATATTAGACCTTTGTCAGATGCATAGTTTGCAAATATTCTCTCCTATTTTGTAGGTTGTCTGTTTACTCTGTTGGTAGTTTCTTTAGCTGTGCAGAAGCTCTTTAATTTAATTAGATTACATTTGTCAATTTTTGATTTTGTTGCAGTTGCTTTTGGCGTCTTCATCATTAAATCTTTGCCCATGCCTATGTCCTGAATGATATTGCCTGGGTTGTCTTCCAGGGTTTTTATGTTTTCAGTTTTACATCTAAGTCTTTGATCCATCTTGAGTTAAATTTTGTATATGTTGTAAGGAAGTGGTCCAGTTTCAATTTTCTGCATATGGCTAGCCAGTTATCCCAGCACCATTTATTGAATAGGGAATTCTTTTCCCATTGTTTGTTTTTGTCAGGTTTATCGAAGATCAGATAGTTGTATATGTGCAGTCTTAATTTCTCTATTCTATTGCTTTGGTCTCTATCTCTGTTTTTGTACCAGTACCATGCTGTTTTGGTTACTGTGGCCCTGTACTATAGTTTGAAGTTGGCTAGCATGATGCCTCCAGCTTTTTTCTTAGGATTGCCTTGACTCTTTGGGCTCTTTTTGGGTTCCACATGAATTAAAAAAAATTTTTTTTCTAGTTCTGTGAAGAATGTCAATGATAGTTTAATGAGAATAGCATTGAATCTATTCTGTTCTTTGGGTAGTATGGCCGTTTTAATGACACTTCTGAAAAGAAGGCATACATGCAGCCAACAAGCATATATGTCTCAAAACCACAGCGTGATACTATCTCACACCAGTCAGAATAGCTATTATTAAAAAGCTAAAAAATAACAGATGCTGGTGAGATTGTGGAGAAAAAGGAACACTTATACACAGTTGATGGGAGTGTAAATTAGTTCAATCATATGGAAGACAGTGTGGCAATTTTTCAAAGACCTAACTATCATTCAATCCAGCAATCCCATTACTGGGTATATATCCAAATATAAATCAGTCTATTATAAAGACATATGTGCATGTATGTTCATTGCAGCACTATTCACAATAACAAAGACATGGAATTAACCCAAATGTCCATCAGTGTTAGATTAGATAAACAAAATATGGTACATATATACCATGGAATACTATGCAGCCATAAAAAACAGCACAAGCATGTCCTTTGCAGGGACATGAAAGGAGCTGGAGGCCATTATCCTTAGCAAACTAACACAAGAACAGAAAACCCAATACTGCATGTTCTCACTTATAAGTGGGAGCTAAATGATGAGAACACACAGACACATAGAGGGGAACAACACACACTGGGGTCTATCAGAGGGTGCAGGGTGGGAGGAGAGAGGGTCAGGAAAAAGGGATTCTAGGGTTAATGCTTGGGCGATGAAATAATCTGTGCAACAAACCCCCATCACACACATTTACCTAAGTAACAAATCTGCACATCCTGCCCATGTACCCCTGAACTTAAAATAAAAGTTAAAACATACAACAACAAAAAAGGAAATTAGGCAGAACTGGATTCAAATTCAGTCTCTTTGATAGGATCCCATGCTTTTTGTGTGTGTGTGTAAGTTGGGGAAAAAATTACCTACCTTGTAGGTCTGAGGAGCCAATGAAATCATGTCTATAAAGCATCTGTTAGCATCTTACAGGAAATAGACACTTGATATATGTCACTTTCTTTTCTTTCTCTTCTCCCCCTCATATACATGCCTTATAGTCTTTTGAATTACCTTTGTTTCACTCTTACTGTGCAAGATCTCTGCAAAATTATCCTTTCCCATTTATTTTAGCACAGTACCTAATATGATGTCAAATGTATCCGTATTTTTTATTAAATATTTTTTGACATTGAAGATTGCATAGTAAGGTGTTACAGATTTTCAAAATGTTCTTCAAATTCTGCAAATTAGATCAGTGTTGTTTTCTTTCTTCAAATAACTAGATGTTTATTCAACTTCACAAAATAGCTAAAGTGTACTGGTTTTAGTCTGTAAGTAATAACTTTTCCAATAATTTTACATTTTCATATCTGTAAAGTCAGTCTTCTGTATGCAGTTAATATTCAATGCTTACTAATATTTGCTTGTAATATTGCATTTAAGTTTTTGTAATGGCATTGCTTAATAGTAAAAAAAAAATCTGTTTTTCAATAAGTTTTATTAAAATATTTTGTGAACATTCTATTTAAAACATGACATAATATCTGGAATAACCTGAAAGAAAATGTCATTTTTCTCTACTAAACATAAAAATCACAGATTTCAGAATTTAAAATTTTTTCTTTCAAAGTTTTAGTGACTCACTTTAGAAATTGAATTAAATGATAGGAATATTCTGTGGTGTTAAATTTTTATTTAGAGATTCTGTATTATGGGATTACTTACATGTAATGTTAGATACTTCAAAAAATAAACTTTTGGCATTAATCTTGCTTAATAGTTATATTTTTTAAAATTTGAAAATAAAATGAGACCAGATGGACTGAAGAGAGCCGCCAGCACCTTTCTGCGTGGTGGAATTGCTATTGATTTATGACAAATGCCAGTAAGAGCAGGCAGGGACTGGGTTGTTGCTGTCAGATGAGAACTGAAAGCAGACAGGTTTTGTTATCAATCACTGGTTGTCGGTGTAAGACAGCAGCGGCTGTTATAATTGATTTGATGGCTCCGAATGACTTGAGCTTTAGTAGCCAAAGCGGATTGTAGCAACTCAGCCATGCATGACATTGACATGAAGAGGAAGTGACACGACTCCTCAGAGGCAAAGTTAGATGATTTAAAGGGGCAAATCTACTCATCAATTCAATAATTCATAAACTTTAACTTTTGATATTAGATAATAATGATGAGAAAAAAGGAAAAAATGAGGTTTTTTATAGTTAGGCTTTAGGTGCTTTTTGTTGGATTAGGCCAACTTTTCATACCTTCTTTTTTCACCCTCAATACTCTGTTATCCATGAATGATACTTATATGTTTTAATGCAGAATCTCACATATTATGTATCATTCCAATTCTAAGCCATTTGATGGGAACATGAGTTTAAAAGGAGAGCCAAAAAAGCAAGATCATAAGAACCAGATATCTACCTTTTATATATGACCTAACTCCTCAAGTTGAAAAATATAAATAAATAGACTTTCATTAAGTCAAATAACTTTAGGAATTAAACACAACAAAAGGTTAGAATTCCTGATGATATCATGCCTAATTATAATCTTAAATCAACCAGATTTCTGAAGGCATGTATGTATTAGCCAATTGGGCGTGCATACCGGGAATGCGTAGGGTGTGTATATGCGATGACAAGTTGGTTTCCATATTAATCATGCCATAGATTCTGTCCTGGGCCAAATAAGAAACTGTCTCTTCTCAACAACTCATTGGTTGGTATTTGCTTCTTTGAGCACTGGGTTGGAAAATGCTCAGTTGGAAAGAATATGTGCTCATTTAGTGATGTCTGTGGTGATGGTTGCTCAAGAGGGAAGTGTCTATTACATACCACATGTCTGTCCTCCCTGAGCAGTACTTGAACTGTCGAGGTTGATAGTGAAAAGAGATTGGGGGTGACTATTTGCTTGAGATTTTTGTTTCCTACATAAACATATATCAGAAACCTAAAGGGCGATGACATTGGTGGTACACAAGACTTTAATACAATTAAATCTTCATATCTTAGATATCATTCTTCAAACTTTACTTATAGAGAATTCTTCCAAGTTATATATTTTTCTTTTATAAGGGCTCTTTTCAGAAATCTGCACTTAGGTAGTTTTGTTTTAAACTTCAGGATAAGACAACAGGATACAAGTTGTACACTAGTTTTTCTTTCTTTTTTATTTATTTATTTTTTTTTGAGGTGGAATCCACTCTGTCACCCAGGCTAGAGTGCAGTGGTGCGATCTCAGGTCACTACAACCTCTGCCTCCTGATTTCAAGTGATTCTCCTGCCTCAGCCTCCTAAGTAGCTGGAACTACAGGCACATGCCACCACGCCCAGCTAATTTTTGTATTTTGAGTAGAGATGAGGTTTCACCATGTTGGCCAGGCTGGTCTTGAACTCCTGACCTCAAGTAATCCACCTGCCTTGGCCTCCCAAAGTGCTGGGATTACAGGCTTGAGCCACTGTTCCCGGCCCACACTAGTTTTTCAATAGCACCTTTCGTTACTTTCTTTTCAGTCTTTATACTCAGATTTATGGGTGTTTTAGATTGAAAGAATATCTATTCCAAGTTTTACTCAATAGTGAACATTTTCATATTCATTAATGTGCTTATCTGTTAAACACTTTTTAACAGTCTCCTTTGGATAAAATTGCCTATAATTCAGTAATAGTTCTTAGTGAGCTATGATGTAAGAAGAAAAGTTAACATCTAAATGAGTACCTTAGAAATTAAAGCATGTAGATAATGAAGGAACCTAAAGATCATCTATCCTAGTGGCTTTCAAACTTTTTAACCACAACTCACAGTTAGAAAAACATAGTATACTAAGACCCACTGCATACACATATAACCAGACATCCCTACCAAAAACTGAAAACAAAAAATTCCCGACTTTTACCTGTATTACAGGTGATGTACTCTATTTTTTTTTCTAATCCATTCTTTTCTAATTGTTCTACTAAAAAATAGAATACATAATACCAGTTTTGGTGGATAGAGACCTGAAGTTTAAAAAATAACGTTCTAATTGTCTGATTTTACTGATTAAGGAAACCTCAAACAGAGAAGTACCTTTTGTTAGATATATAGATGTATATGAGGAAGTACCAGGCCAGCACAGTGACTCACACCCGTAATCCCAGCACTTTGGGAGCCTGAAGTGTGCAGATTGCTTTAGCCCAGGAGTTTGAGACCAGCTTGGGCAATGTGGTGAAACCTGTCTCTACTAAAAATACAAAAAACTCTCAGGGTGTGGTGGAGTGTGCCTTTAGTCCCAGCTACATGGGAGGCTGAGGTGGGAAGATCACCCTAGCCCAGGAAGTTGAGGCTATAGTAAACTGTGATCGCCACTGCATTCCAGCCTGGGCAATGGGAGACGGGAGTGAGACTCTGTCTCAAAAAAAAAAAAAAAAAAAACAAAAATAAATTAAGCTCCAAGTCCTCAAGGAATTTACAAACTGAAGTATAAATAGGACAAAACAATTAAGTATATTTAATGCTCTTTTTTGACATCTTCCCAAAAAATGTCCTCTTGTGAAAAAAAAGTTTATCGTTTTCCATTCCTTCAAAATTTAGCTCAAATTATATTTAGCTAAATTCATAGAGGTTCATTGCGCAGCTCCTAGAGCACCTGGTTTAAATGCTGAGTTGCTCTAGCTATTCCTGCCCTTGTAGACTTTACAGAGTCCACCTTCTTCTGCAACAGCAAGTAAATAAATAAACAAAGTAGCTGCTTAAGTATATTTAATTGTGCTGTCCTATTTATAATTCAGTCTGTAAATTATATTTGTTATTTATAATTCTATTTAAGTTGGTATTAAGGGGGTTGGTTGTAACACTAGCGAAAAGAATAGATCGACTTGAAAAAAGACTTGAAGTACTAAATATAATTTGAACTAAATTTTGAAGGAATGGAAAACAATACACTTTTTTTTCACAAGAGGACCTTTTTGGGAAGATGTTAAAAAATAGCATTTTGTACAGATAAGAAAACATGACAAATCAAATCTTATGGAACAATGGGGGTCACAGAGATTAACTCGCTTTGGCTATATTAAGAATATTATGCTGTTATTGTTCTAATCTAATCCCTAAACTAATATCCCACAAGGATTCAGCATAGTTTAGCACAGTGGATCAATTCTCACAATAATAGGCTTTAAAGTATTTTCAGTGACATAAGACACCAGGATTGTGACAGATGATCAGTAAAGACATCTAGATGTTAAAAATCTTCACATTCAAGCGAAACCAGCAGAAAATAAGCAAGAAATCTCTCTAACTTTAGGTACAAACAGTTTTCAGCTGTGAAAACCTAAGCAACCTTTCTTTTTGGTTCTTCTTACCATTTTCCTTTTTCATTTTTTAATAACTATATTGGACTGTAGATAACAAGCAGACTCATGATCTTTGAATATGGCAATTATGTCTCTTAACGTTGATTTACTCACTCATTCTGTTTCTAAGCTTTTTAACTGTGGTGATCACTGTAATTACAGAGCTGCCTTTATGGTGTGAAGGTACAATTTACAGGTCAAAATGTTATAGAGAAGTAGATACGGTGTCTGTCTAATTAGATTGCTTAATATTTATCAGAATGGCGTTCTTTTTTGTTGTACTGTTGCTTGTCTCTGAGTCCCAAATACTCTTTCTTAATATAATTATATAATTGGATTTTCTGTGAACTTTATAGAACATTAATCAGAATTAAACATTTAAGTTTGAAGTTTTATTTGCTGTTGGGCATAGAATCTACAGTTTTTTCCCCCAATGTCTTCTAGTTTAATGCTGAGAAATTCATTCCATAGAGGTTCATTGTACCGCTCCCAGGAGCACCTGTTTTAAATGCTGGGTTGCTCTAGCTGTTTCTGCCCTTGCAGACTTTACAGGGTCCATCTTCTTCTGCAACAGCAAGTAAATAAATAAACAAAGTAGCAGCTTATTATGCTGTCATTGAAACAAATGAGAAGATATGATAAGCAGCAGAAGCAAGAAATCTTTCTAACTTTAGGTACAAACGTTTTTCAGCTGTGAAAAGCTAAGCAAACTTACTTTTTGGTTCTTCTTACCATTTTCCTTTTTCATTTTTTAATAACTATATTGGATTGTAGATAACAAGCAGACTCATGATCTTTGCATATGGTAATTATGTCTCTTAACATTGATTTACTCACATGAGTGATTATTCACTCATTCAAATTTGCTTAGTCACATTCAGGCTACAGTGAAGGGAGGTCCCAGAAGTTTGCAGGTAAGAAACAGCGAAGGAGTGAATGCAAGGAGGCAGAAAAGATCTGAGCTTTTTAGAAGAACCAGTAGAAGAGCGACGTTGACAAGAAGGGAATAATGGGGAATGGCAAGCAGTTAGAGAAATTAGCGAGGTAAGCTGGGACCAGACAGGAAAGGTAAGGATTTGGGATTTTATGCTGACAGCAATAATACTATCTCATTTTTATTGGGCACTGATAGGTGCTGGGAACTGTGCTAAATATTTCACATGCACCCTCATGTGATCATCTCAACATCCTATGAAGTAGATGGTAATACTATCTCTGCTTTATAAATGACTAATGGAAGATTCAAAGAAGGGAAGTAACTTACCAGTGTAACAAAAGCAGAGTGTTTTGAGTGTGAGGCAGAATGGCCTCAAATCTCAGAAGTCAGATTCCAGAGTTCACAGTCTCAACTACTACTATACTTTTTATACCAATTTCATTTTACCTTTAACTAAGTCTATATTTACTTTCCTGGTCTTTTTAAGTTATTTTCTTGAATAGCTAAATGTACAGGCAACAAAATAATAGCAGACTTACTTTTTTGTGATGCATTTCCACCCTGCAATCTCTCCTTTTATAATAAAAATAACTTAAAAGCTATGGACTCTTCTTAGTTTATTGTATTTCTTTTTGTTTTGTTTGCCCTTGTATAGTCAAATGCTACACTTTTCCTTTATAATTTTTTCAAGCACTTCCAGATTTATGAAACATAAAAGTATAAAATTATTCTACTGGTAGAGTAGAAATAAAAGCTAAAAAATATTGTCAGAAACCAAGCACATAATGGAAATGGATGTGCCAAGCAGAGACCTGAGGGGAATTAAAGAGTGTGTCCTATCTGAAGAGGTCAGCTGCTGCCCAGTTCAGCCACGTGATATCTAAGATTAGTTTTGCTATTTCAGTAATCAGAAATTACATTTTTTTATTTGAAACGTTACATTTAAAATTTTGGGCTCTCTGTTTTTTAAATATGCTGTACTTTGGAAGGCCAAGGAGGGTAGATTGCTTGAGTCCAGGAGTTTGAGACAAACTGGGCAACATAGTGAGGCCTCATCTCTACAAATAATAAACAAATTAGCCAGGTGTGGTGCCGCATGCCTGTAGTTCTAGCTACTTAGAAGGCTGAAGTGTGAAGATTGCTTGAGCTCAGGAAGTCAAAGTTGCAGTGAGCCAAGATTTCACCACCACACCCCAGCCTGATCAACAGAACAAGACCCTGTCTCAAAAAAAAAAAAATTATTAATGTATTCACCGAAGTCACAAAAATAGTAGAGAGAGATTCCGTGGACCCAGTCTTCCCCTAATAGTAATATCTAGTGCATAACCAGGAAATTGGCAAATTGACATTGGGACATTCTACAGGCCTTATTCAGACTTTACAAGTTTTACATGCATTTATTGTGTATGTGTTGTATGTTTGTGTATAGGTCTGTACAATTTATTGCATGTATAAATAACATCACAATCAAGATACAGATTTCAGTACCCAAAGATCTCATGCAACCTCTTTGTAGTAAATTGTTTTTCTGTTCTCCTTCCTACCCCATGCCCCACCCCACCCCATCCTTGCCCCCACACACAACTGCCAAGAGCAATTGTAGTACAAATTATTGAATGATATATTTCTAATCTACTTAATTATTGTTTGCTTCTGTATTAGAGATCTTTCTTGTCATTATTTCAACTCTTATCTCTATGCCTGCTCACAGTTACTAGACCAAAAAGAGAAAGAATATGATTTCAGACCAGCCAAGGGGAAACGTTGTAAGTAACTGCCTGACTAATTTGTACCTAGAATCTTGCTTCTGCCAAGGTGAGTGTTGGCTCTGTGGTTTTTTGAGCCAGTGCACTGACTATAATCAAGCTTTTTATATCACATTGGTGGACATATGACACCTTGTCAGGAATTCTGATCCTTCTCTTCTTTGCCACGTGAACATTTTGGTCACAGCCATTCCAGTGTACTTCACCAGGCACATCCCTGTACCTTCTGAGCATCTCATTGTAATTAGTGAAGTTTGAGATTTCAGCTCCCAGTAGCTAGGAGGGTTCATGGTACACAGTCAGCTGTCCTCTCAAGACACTGATTCATTTATCCTCCCACAGCCCTTCTTTGGGGTTTCCTACTTCTTCTTATAATATATCCTACCTTTGTAAAACCACATTTCTTACTTAGAGCTCTTCATGTGTACACTTTTCTACTTCCATAGATAGAGAAAAATTCATCTATGTAAGTACATTGGTTTTTTTTCCATTAAATATCCATACTTTCCTGAGTATTGGTAAAAGTTAAATATATCCTATTATAGTCACCTGTTTTTATATTGCTTCATATTCTACATATTAATTTCCCATTTCTACGTGCCATGATTAACTAGTGTTAATAGATAATTCAACTTGTTCCAATTAACCATGATTATATTCATTTTATAACTTTATTTTTAATTGGTAATACATTGTTATAGCTAAAAATGGAAAATTTACAAAGTTTCACACCTACCCATGTCCTTTATACACACAATTTCTTTCTACAGTGTCAATTAATGTTACCACCGTCTCTTCTATTTTTTCTTTTTTATGTACCGTAAATGTCTTTATATCTTTATACCTTAAATCTCTCTTCCCATTTTTATTGCGTTATTCATTCTTTTTCTTATTTCCAGGAATTCTTTATGTATTAATTCAGTCAGTCAATATTAAGTCATTTACAATAAAAATTATCTATAGACATTTTCTTGTGAACAGATAAGCTAAATATTAAATTCATATGGAAAACAAACAAGCAAAAATTAGAGAAAGTAAGAATTAAAAATAAAAAGAGTAACCAGTGGGGCTGTTTAGCTTACCAGATTTTAAAACATGAAGTAACAAACAAGAAACTAGGAGAATATATTTCAACTCATGTAGGACTTTCTCCTTTATTTTCTTTCTGATGCCCTGTCAGACTGGCCTAGTAAGGACTTTAAGTTTACGTGTACTTGTAAGACTACCCTAAGCATTTTTAAATTTCTCTTTAAATGTTGACAGCAAGATGTCCCAGGCCCATTTTGACTATTTCTTTTTAACCCTGCTACAGGATTTTAACCCTGCCATACTCACTTTCTTTAATGGAAGAGAGTGTCTGAGATCAAAATACGGGTATTAGGGCTGCATGTCAAATTGTGTATGGTGGTAGACCCGCTGTATGAAGCTACAGCCAGGCGTTTTTAATAACAGACTAGACAAGAAATTCCCTTTTCAAGTTCGCAAGTTCATGAGTATTTATTTTCTCTACATCACGTCTTCCTAACCGTAGAAATAAGAGCCAATGCTTATATACCTCCTACACTAGTTGGGCAGTGTTTTGCCCTTATATGAACTAACTTACTTCATCCTAAAAATCCCATAAGACACAGGGCTTATAGATATAGATATAGATATAGATATAAAATATTATATATTGTTATATATATTATATATATATAAGCCCTGTGCCTTATGGGACACACATACACACACACACACACACACACACACACACACACACACAGGCAAGAAACTTCAGACACAGAGAGAAACACATAGGCGAGAAACTTTAGACACAGAGAGGTTAAGTAACTTGCTCAAAGTTAAATAGCTAGTAAATGGCAGAAGTGGGATTCAAACCCATACATTTATCCATATTTTTTATTTGAGAAAGAAGGATAGATGTTGATAATGATTCCTGTGGAAAAGTTTCCAAATTCCCAGTTGCATTTCAGGCAGACATTTGGGAAGAAGACAGATTGTGGATCAGCCCAGAGAAGTTCTAACAGTCTTCTTCCCTGAATAACAAACATTTGTTTTATTTTGTACTACGTGACCTCAGAGATATTGGACCTAATTATCATCCCAGTTTCCTAAACAACCACCTGTACCACTAAGCAGCTATAGCCTGGATCTGACCACCAGCTGTTGTCAGGGGAGAGTAAACACCTACTTTGTTACTGTAGGTCACAGTAACCTTGCAAGAAATCCTCAGAGGGTTGCTTTGTTTTTGAAGTGGTTTCTTCAGATAGAACTATTCCACTCCCCCATTGAAAGACATGTTAAGGAACAAAACATTAATGTAAAAAGAGACCCATTTCTATTTCTTTGAAGTTTTTTAATCTCTTTATAGAAAAGATAATTTATATGAAAAGGTGTTATAAATGAGTACATTTTATTATTATTCTTGATTTCTAACATCTAATTTCTGCTACATTCACCAGGACCTCTTAATCAACAATCTTATACACTTTTATTTTTAATGTATTTGTATTTACATCTTTGATCCTAAGGCTAATGTTTTATTATATTGTATTTTAACACTCAATTACTCATTTTTCTTAAATATCTAATGAGGACAATTAAACCATCAGTTGAAAACTAAAATGTTGAGACGGGAGTGGTCCCACAGATCACTTCGCTTTTGAGTGAAGGGTCACTACATCTGCCATCTGAGCCCCTCTTGGCCAGGCATTGAGGAGTGAGACTCTCAGGCTCAATCCATGACTAAGTGCAAATGGAAGAAATATGTAAAGGATTGGGGTATTCTGGAGTTGGTTAACGGGACCAGGATGCTCAATTATCCCATGAAAATAAGGTCCTGAGGTAGATATCAGGAGGTATACATCATATGGAGCATAAGATGGGAAAGTGAGATAAGAGCAGGCAAATAGACCTAGCCATTGCCTGGGACTGATGACTGCCCTTTCCCAAAGTGTTATATTCAAATTAACTGGTTCTGTCTGTGAATAACACATTCACACAAATTCAGCATTATTTGATTCAGTGATCATGGTTTTATTGTATGTGCATTCCAGAGAATACATCAGTTACATATAAAAGATTACATATGTAGGTCCAGACACACATAAAAACACCCATGGACACACAGAGACATACAGACATATATTAATTGTATAGAAATAGAAATAATTGGTTTTATACAAAATACTTTTTATAAATTTGGTTATATGAAATAATATATGCAAATCTATATGTTTAGTTCTAGAATAATGTACTTGTAAAGTGAAATTCTAATTCATAGAATAGAATAAGCTTTATATTCTGTTAAATATGGCAGCTACGTTTTCAAGAGAAATATTTCCCCACCAAGTTAATAATCAGGTTTGAATTTTAATCAGTAATTATAAATTGTTAGCAGAGGAAAGGTATTGGTCTTCAAAGCATATGATGCTGTTTTTCCCTCTCTCTCTTTTACCTTTGTAATAAAGCTTTTTTCTTAAGTTGCTTTCTGCTGTTTAAAATGGTAGCATTCGTGTTCTAGCAATAATTGTAGAGGTTTGAGTTATTATAAACTTTGAATATCAATTCCTCCCCTTCTGTGACAGTTCTACCACTAGGGAAGTCAGGCTTGCAAGGTCTAATTACTGCAGCATTTTGATATCCCTAGCTACAATATTGGCAGGAATGTAAGCTATGGTAGAATTCATTGGTGACACTGTTGTAACTAAAAAACACAGAATCTGTTTTCAAGCCTGTTCAGGATGGAATCAAGTATTGGATGATGTCAAATAGTCTTGCTGCAAGTTCAGAAATGCCTTGGACGAATCTAATGTGAAGTGCTAATTATTTGCAATAGAATGTAAATAAGGTGGCACTAAGTCTTATTTGCAGTGACTAATGAAAGCTGTTATACTATAATCATTGAGATACAGAGCAACAGGACAATTCATTAGGAAAACCATAGTTGACAAGCAGTTAATGCATGCCAGTCTGGACCTTTCCTCTTGCTTCTGTTTACTTCTTTTATTTCTTCTTGATAATAAGAAGTCCCATATGGAAACGTATAACAAGGATAAGAAGAAACTAGCAGCTAAATTTTGCCAAGCTATGCTGAATATCTACAGACTGTAAGTCTTCCTTAGCTTTTCTTTGCCTATGAAAAACAACTGCCATATTAGGCTGATTGAAAATATAGTCATTTTCTAGTCAGCAAATTGCTAGTCTGAAAATTTTTCATGTTATCTCTCCAGACTTGAGCAAAACTTAGCTATGCTGCAAATTATTTTATTTCCCAGACATATATTACATTTCAAAGTTTAGCCACATTTTCACTCCTCAGATTTCAGCAGTAGAACACTTTCAGCAACTAAAAACAGTAAATTGCTTGATACAGCTCTCTTCTATGTGTTATAGAATACAGGCCTTGGTAAATACAAGTTGAAACTCTAGAATAGCTTTTCTGTTCTGGGCATATATTCATCACAGCAACAATAGTGCAAGATGCTATACTGTTTTCAACTTGTATAGCCAAATTTTATAGAAGAATTAAAGCAAACAAATTATTTTCTATTTCCCAAAGATGTAAAAATTAGGAAGGTGATTTCTATTATGTATAATTTTCAGAAGTATTTCTTTCAGTATCTGTGACTACCATAAAGGAAAGCCAGCTCATTTGACTCAATCAGCAATTTATGGTGCATACCTCTTTTGAAAGGATTTAAGATAGCTTATGATTTTAAGGATGAAAAAGTGAAAAGTTAATACTATGATTTATTTTTGAGCTTCCTAACAGCCAGGGGCAAAAGAGAAAATAGAGCTGGTTATAGAGTGCCAAAACTTGGGCTACATCCTCTAGGCAAATGCATATTTGAATTTAGGCTCAAGGAAATAAAACCCAAGAAATATCGAGAGTAAGGCCAACCAAGAGTTTCATGTACCATTTATTCCCCATTATTTATAAGACCATAGATTGCCCATACTGAGCTCATTCTTTCTATGTAAAAATGGATGTCTTAAATCCTTTAGACAGTCTCAGCCTCCCAAGCTGATGTAGAATAAGATCACTCTGCAGTGATAGTTCACGTGGGAGTTTTTCTGCAACTATGGTTACCAGATGAAACGTAAGAATGTCAGTTACATTTGAATTTCAGATAAACAATGAATACTTTTTAATATAAATATGTCGTAAATATTTCATAGGATATACATATAATAAAAAGTTGTTCATTGTTTATCTAAAATTCATATTTCACTAAGTGTGCTCTTTTTTTATATTGTTCTATTTTGTTAAATCTGGCAACCCTACCCACAACTTACTGGTAAACCCCCTCACAGTGTGTAACAGAGGACTATCCCTTTATTATAAAAACTGAGGATCTATAGTGACAGCCAATCATATTCTTTTTTAAAAAACTTTTAACACATGGAGGTGAACAGATAGACTATCATTTTATATCAAAGTAACACTTAACAAAGAATCTTTAGACAGTACACAATAAAACAAAGAAACTTTTACCAAGAGACTTGAATACTTCAAGTGAGCTAAGGATTGGTAGGGAAAGACCACACACACACACACACACACACACACACACACACACTCTCTCTCTCTCTCTCTCTCTCTCTCAATATATTTAAATAAGGTTTCCACTTTAATTAGCCAAGGGTATAACATCTTAAAGAAAGTTGGAAGGCTGCACAGCAGGAGCAGATGCAGCATATGTCAGAACCCATTGCCTCTAGAAATTAATAGGTACCTGAAGCTACCAGGACACTGTTGCTAGAAAATAGGGTCTCACTCACTAAGTCTGAGAGCTTAGTTCTTACTGTACTACTGTCCTTTTATACTTGGGGTTTACATTCTATAGAAGTACACTAACAATGTAGATATCTTGGCTCAAGCAAATATTTTAAACGTTAGCTCTTCTGGTCCTGGAATATATTTCAGTGTCACCAGGAACACATCTTCATTCAGAGTGGAGGAAAGAGTTCACACCCATTAGTTCCTGAACATTATTCTGGAGAGTTTTTGTTTTTGTCTTCCTATAGACTTTTAGAACCTGCATTGGTCTTTCTCATCACTACAAAATAGGAAATCCATTGCTTGGAAGGGGTGTGTATGTGCTTGGCATATTGTACAGGTCAGGGTTCTGGCTCAGAGTCTAGAATCCAGTTTAAGCAGTGAAGTATTTAATCATGACATTGTAAGTGGATTCCAGGTCGATAGGAGTACTGAAGAAACAATTTAGGTAGAGCTTTGATGAACTACATCTAAAGCCGTAACACAGGCTACTAAGGCATTTGCTCCCCACTCTATGATACAGAAACTGCCTGCTTAATTGGGAAGCTGCTGGCTCCAGAACCTCACTGCCACTCCCTAACAGGAATTCCCCATGATCAGGAAGCCACCACTGTTACTGCCAGATACAGAGCCTTTCAGTGCCCGTTAAAATCCACACCAGCATAACAGAGAGCTGTCTTTTTGCCTTTTAGTGCTACAAAGCTAGTGACTAGATACAAGGAATGTTGCTGGTGCTGTGAGAGAAAACCACATGCTTCCACAGTCACACTTGCAAGCAAAACCAGAAAAAACATGGTCTCTACCTTACTTCCAACATCCTAACCTTGAGCAATGTGAAGACTGGCCAAACCAAATCACATTGAAACCGCCCGGGGACTCTGATGTGGTTTTTAGCTTTCAGTCACTGCAGTACAGGAAGACACTCTAGTCGATGGTTAAAAATGGATGTTGAATGTCAGTCCACCATAACCAGGACACATTACCTGTTCACATGTAACAATCACATTTTATTAATTCCTTTGAACCATACAAAAGGGAAAAATCAATAAAGGCCATGTCATAAGGCTCTCAGACTCTTTTTGAAAAATGTTTCCTAAGGACCTCTGTAGGTTAAATCATTATTATTTCCTTCTATAAGGATGTATACCTATTCTTGAAGAATGGCAAGCTCCTTCTGTGGCTTTGAATTCCTAAGGGCTTTGAATGCAGAACCTTTGACAGGGATAATTAGATGTTTTATGGACAATGTTTTGACAGCACCTTTATATAAAGTGTAAAAGCTGTTTCATATGGTTATATCGTTATTCAAAAGCTTTTATCTTGCTTGTGCTGCGAGGTAAAGCCTAGCTTCTGAAAGAGCACAAGCAGCCAGTACCATTCTGACCATTACTTTGGTGGTGCCTGGAAGCTGCTTTCAGAACTCCCGATATCGACCTTGATTAGTTTTGCTGTTGTTCCCCTGGACACAAGCAACCCAATGGGACCGGAATTCCTTCCCTCTTTCACCTACTGTCATGGCTGGATTGGTGCCAACTGGGACAAACCTCAAATCCACCCATATTTTGTTCTGTGTATGGTACAACCTCTTGCCCACTGTCGTTACCATTATCTTGTCAGATGAACATAAAATGAAAAGAATCCTAAGTTAATGGTGAAAGCAAATAGAGTAGAATTAGTGACAATCCACAAATATTTATAGGTCTGTTACACTTGTTTCTTTTCCTTGGGATTTTTATGATTTAGAACATTAGAGAAACCCACACCATAATTCACCTAATTCTTATGCAGATGAAGAGACATTGACAAATAACTTTAAAAGAAACATGAGTTAACAGCTTGAGTACTGAAATATGGTTCTTCCTCTTATATTACTTGAAGAACCATGGTTGTATAAAAATCACATTGCAATAAATGCAATAAAATCATCTTTATTTATCAAAATAACATTTATTACCAAGACATGAAAAATGAAACTGACAAATTAAGTTACATATTCCTATCAATCTTTTGAAAGTTTTATGCATTTGCTCAGTAAAAAGCCCTTACTTGCCAATTCCATTTGAGCTGTTCTAATCAAATTTTCATATAAGCTGGTTATAATTGTTAACAATCCCTTTTGGGAAGATGGGTGGTTTCGTTTAATAGAACTACTCCAAAAATGTGTGTTATATATGTAAACTATAAATCAAAATTTTTGATTTGTGTAACAGCGAGATATTTGTGGAACTTTTCAGTATGAAAATTTAGCCAAGTGTGCATTTAGTCAGTTGTATTCTTTTGGGTTGTTTTAATAGAATACAAATATTAGAAAAATAAAAATCATGGAAATTAGGCTAAATTCCTACAGTGCTCCTTTAATGACAGCTCGCCACCCCACCCTACTTAAATACTTTTTAACTTTTACTTGGGGATTATTACATATGCTAGGCAGCGAATACTTGCAGAGGAAATGAGTTATTGGGGCAGATAAATAAATGGGCTTATAATGTTTGCTTACTAGCTTAAATAACGACCAATAACTGTGTTCTGCTAAGCTTCTTCTAAAAAATTCTAATCTTTTTTTTTTTTCTGTGTTTGCCTAAAATCTTCCTCATACATTCAGTTTTATAGATAACTGTCAGGCACATACAGAGGACATCTCTTTGCAATGGGGATGTATTTTATGGCATTTTATTTGTTCAGCCATCATTTGCAAGCATCAGCCACACGCAGAATACTAACTGGATGTTCTAGTTGCAAAGGTGAACACCATGTTTCCCGTCCTGATAGAATTCTCAGTTTGCAGAAGAAATTATTATGACTTATATCACATTGCCCATGTTTACTGAAATAAGTATTTTATTTTCAATTTTTTATGAACTTTTTCACAGAATAAACCTAAATATTTTCCTTTAATAACAAGTTATAATATTTTGAACATAGTATTTTTACAGTTTTTAGAATTTAGTTTTGAACTAGGTAATAAATATACATGGTTCAAAATTAAAATTTTCAGAAGAAAATATAGTCATATACAACATAACGACATTTAAGTCAATGACAGACCCAATATAAAGCAGTGGCCCAATAAGATTATAATGGAGCTGCCCTATACAGATGTACCATTTTTATCTTTATATTGTATTTTTACTACACTTTTTTTTTTTTTTTTTTTTTTTTTTTTGAGGCAAAGTTTCACTCTTGTTGCCCAGGCTGGAGTGCAATGGCACAATCTCGGGTCACCGCAACCTCTACCTCCCAGGTTCAAGCAATTCTCCTGCCTCAGCCTCCCAAGTAGCTGGCATTACAGGCATGCACCACCACACCCAGATAATTTTTGTATTTTTAGTAGAGACAGGCAGGGTTTCACCATGTTGGTCAGGTTGGTCTGGAACTCCTGACCTCGGGTGATCTGCCTGCCTCGGCCTCCCAAAGTGCTGCGATTACTGGCATGAGCCACATGCCTGGCCTTACTATACTTTTTCTATGTTTAGATACACTTAGATACACAAATACAATTGTGTTGCAGTATAGCCTAGGTGTATAGTAAGCTATATCAGTTGGGTAAATATACTCTATAATGTTCCCATGACATCAAAATCACAGTGACACATTTCTCAGAACGTAGCCCATTGTCTGCCAGCTATACAGTTTCCCCTCTCCGGCTATCCAGTTTCTCCTCCTCAGTTGTTTAGGATTAGGTTCAAGTGCAATAGGAGAGAACACTCAAATTATCATTGACTTGTATACTTCATTTAAATGGGGAAATTCAAAGGTAGTCTGATGCTTATATGGAGGTTCCACAATGTCATCACAGACTTGGGCTTTCTCTGTCTTAATGCCTACCCTCTTTATCCTTTAGCTTCTGGTTCTCAAGTTTGCCTCTCAGTCCAATTTCACCACTAGAGTGCCATCTGTCATTTCTTTATTCAGGGAGGAAAAAAAAAGTCAATAACAGCCAGAAAGCGTAACTCTTTAAAGAGCTTTCTCCAAAACCAAGAAGAAGAGGTATAGACACAAATTCAGGTCACAGGGTACTGCACGTGAAGGAATGCTGTTATTAGATAGACCATGAGCAGCTTGAGAGAACCCACTGCCTGGAATGTGTTCTCCAGTAGCTGCTCATGGCCTCATGGAATGTCATCACCAAGGAAAACAAACTCCAAAGGCAGGCTTCATTTAATTCACCTTTTTGCTTAGAGCCAACCTCTCTTCATAAGCTTTAAGTATCGTAGCTTACAGCTTAATCCATTCTTCATTAAATCATAGTGTTTTATTTGTTAACGAAAATTTTACCTAGAAATAAGAAACAGAACTAATATTAGGATTATATTTGATAGATACCTTCTCTAAGTAAAAATGTGGCTTTCTTCATTATATGTGTTACAATTGAACTCAAATCACACAAATACATTTGTCCCGATTCATTTAATATATTGATTTTCAAGCAAGACACTTTATTTTATGGCTTAATTTCAAAGGGAAAAATATTCTGGAAGGAAGCCTTTATATGGTATGTCAGAAGAAAAGGAGCAGTCTACTGTTTTGGTTTGTTTTTGGTTTTGTTTGTTTGTTTTTTTGTATTTTTGCTAAAGAAACCTGAGTGCTTTTTAGAAAGATGCATTTCCTTATCAGAGGTATACCATGAGCTAAATCTCAGGGAAAAAAAAATACTATCAGTCTTCATTATACTCTGTTTATTTTCAGGTTATATTCTGAATATATTTTCTTTAAGTTATCAGGTAGGGGTTACTTTTTGAGGTGGCATTGTCATTAAAATATATGAATTTGAAGTATCTATTACATCTCTCAGAAACCTTAGTAAAATATACAGAAAGATATTCTCTAACCTTTGTGATGATTGAAAACCAGTTCAAAATATTACCTTCTTGGAATACAGCCTACCAAAAGGATTTAACAAATAACAATTCTTTAAAAAAAGAAGTATTACATTTTCCTCTTTCAACATTCCACTATTAAAAATGTCTCAATTATATATATTGTATAGTACATGTGTAAATATTAATGTTTCTTTATAAGATCTGTTATTAGAAGACATTACAGTTTGACTTTAGAAACTTGCTTTTGGTGATCTCCTTTCTACCTTGTATCATCTTAACAGGCACATTAATTCATAAAGTTCTTTATATTCAGTAGCTATCAATAGGATCAGAGTGTTTCATTTAGGCCAGTAACATTCTGGTGTTTATATTTTATAATGATTTGCCTTAAGTAAAACACTATTACTGTTTCTGAAAATTTGAACAGATCGTCAAGTGCTAAACATCTAATTTTCTTTTCGAGCTATTCAACTAGACTTCAGAACAGGAAGAATTTAGCTTTGTAATGACAAGAACTTTCCGTAGTACCTCCTCTAAATGTTTAGGACCTTATTAGAGTGGTTTATGTTCTGTGATATTCTTTTTAAAGGAAGTGTAACTGGATCAGCTGCAGGTTCTTGGCCTCCCAACCCCGAAGAATGGGAAAGAGGGCCTCGGTGGTAACGGTGTTACAGCTCAGATAGGACTCATGGACACAAAGAGTGTGTGGCAGTGCAGTTTATTAGGCAGAGCGCAAAGACAGCTTCCTCACCATGGAAGGGAACCTGCAGGGGGTGCTGCTGCAGGCTTGGGTGGCTGGAGAATATATCCCTGAGTTATTCCCTCCCCCTTCTTGTTCTCCTACAATGAGAGGGTTTTTTTTCAAACTTTCTCTGGATTAATTGATCTTTGAATCCTTTACTGGATTGGCTACTGTTTTCAAACCCTGAGTCACAGAGCCTCCTCCTCCAGGGGCCAGAGGCAGCAAAGGTCCCTGCCCTTAAAGCCCCTAAGAGCCATAGGCAGGAAAACTGGAAACAAAAGCCCCTAGCCAGCCAGAGGCAGGAAAAGTTCCTCTAACACAGTCCCTCAGAGGAAAAGTTGAGTGTGAGCTTTTTTCTCACCACCACCAGCATGGTGTCAGGGAAGTGGCCAAGGGTCTGACCTTGTGCCTTTAAGACTGTTTCATCACCTGTCAAACTGGAATAACAATTCCAACCATGAGAGAGGGTGATGAGTCTGAAACATAATAAATAACGTAAAAGGACCTGGCTATGCCTGATATATACAGTACCAGCTCAGTAATTGTTAATTTTTTCTGTCGTTGTATTGTTAAAATTACAGGTTGTATGTTTGGTGATCTCTGTATAGATGATTAGAAATAAAAAGTTCAGTACAATTGATAAAAAACAAGATTGTCCATTTTAATAGACTCTCTTGTCTCTTTTGGTTGTTTTGGTTTTGTTTTGTTTTGTTTTTTGTTTGTTTGTTTGTTTCGTGTGGGGTATAATGGAACTCCAAGGGTAGGATTTCAGAAGATTTATCCTCCTGTACCTATAATTTTCTCGGTTACCACCTAACCATGTTGAGGTAGATTTACAGTTATGTGGGAAAGCCAACCAGTATTTTGCATAGGTAACTGAAAACAAAATCTAATCATTTATGGAGCTTTTTTTAAGTTCTTTAAATACCATATTTTTATTGTGTGATCATCTGTAACCAAATAGGAGGCACATGACTAGAAAGTAAGATTTCTCCAAGAGGGTCTGCATGAGTGGTCAGACTGTACACACTCGCCTTGGTTGGACCAGGAACAATTGGCTGTTGGGTGGCAAATTAATGCAAGACTTGGAAGTAGAGGAAGCAACAGAGACCATGGATCACTGGATGGCACTGAAGGTGACTAGCTGGCTGATGGCCACCCCATCTGCACACTGTTAAGTAGGTCCCTGAGAAGATACTTCAAAATACTTAAAGTATGGAAAAAGTACTTAAAGCTTAATCAGTATGTACAGATACTCTCCTTATTTAAAAATTTAACTGATGTATTATAAATTCTTAGCATTTTAATGATTTTTTAATTCCTTCACAAATTCAGAGTAGTTCTAAGGTATCGTTAACTTTGGGTTTAATATTTTTTTCCTAACATCAACCCTTCTGGACTGCTGCATTGCAGATCTTTTAAATATATTTTGTCAGTGTTTTGAAGACAGTATGTACATGCTTGACACTATACTGTTCTTTGTTTCTGTTGCATTTTGTGTTAGTTAATACAGACATGAAATTTTTAAAAACTTAAGTGAGAATTTTTTTATTCTTACTACTTTTACTTTTTTAATAGGTCCGTCTGTCATTGTAGTTACAGAATCATCACAAAAGAGAGCTGATGTAACAATGTACGCTACCAAAGAGTCAGGCATTCCCCTGTTCATAGAAAATCTCATTTAAAGCAGAATTTAGTGAGTGATGTATTTTAAACACAGTAATTATGTCAACCCCACCCATGATATGTAAGGAAGCAAATAAAGGGAGCAGGGAGTATAACATCAAGGAGCAGATTTCAAATCCAGCCTGAGCTGTTCAAATGTGACCTTTTTTTTTTTTAGTTATTTAAACCATCTTAGATTCAGTTTCATATTTGTAAATGGAGGTGATAATGTCTACTTCAAAAGGGTTTCTGAGCACTAGAAGCTATTCAGCATGTGAAGGGTTTAGTGTATTGCCTGGCACAGAGCACATCTCCATAAAAGGTACCTGTATTTTTGTTGCTGATACCTTTTCATTGTCATTTCTTTTTAAAAAATGTTTCTTGGATATACAAGCCCAGCATTATTCCTGTGAATGTAAGAAAGGCAGACTCATGAATATTAATGCGTTTTAACTTAAAAATAGTCATCAAAAGATTAGCGTGTCCATAACCAACTGCTTATAATATGTGACTACAGTTGTCTGTTAAGTGACATGTTTGTGCATTAAGACGTTAAGTGTAGTTAACATTAATGTGATATGTCCACTTAAAAAAATGTTTTTAACTTTCATCTTTTTGAAAGGGTTATCCTTAGAAGTGCTCAGTAGTATCATCTTGCATAGCTTAAAAAAAATGTTTTATCTGCAAGAAGGCACTGTGTACTTTCACTTACATAATCTCACTTCTCACTATAAATGTGGCAGGTGAAGATTATCCTCATCTGAGAAAAAGAAAAAATGAGTCTCAGCAAGATTATGCGCCTTGTTCAAAGTTACACCTGGTCTGTGTCACCAGGTCACTGTTAGTTCCGTTAAACCACAACCACTTTCTTCAAGTGCTATAATTGGGACAAACTATGGAAATTTCCTCTCCCCTCCAAACAGGGGAACAGATTTCTTTCTTACTCTAAAGAACATTATAATGGTCAGGACTGTACAGTGATAGACTGACCTCTCAGGACAGTGTGACTTCCTTACAAGTTGTAATATTCAAGCGAAAGAAGGATTGTTGCCTGTCAAGGATGTTCTAGAAGAAATAGATGCTTGTGTGTTGTGTGTCTATAAGGAATTTTCAAAGCTTAAAATTATGCCTTCTAGTCATCTCTTTCTTCATCCCCTTCTCTAATCAGATGCCATATCCTGAAGCTTTTATCTTCACAAGTTTTCTTTAGAACTCGCTAAAAAATATAATGCTACAGAACAGATGCATTAAACAAATATTTGATAGTCTACCATGTGCTGGGAAATTTGCTAAGCAGATAATTTGTGATGTCTTCTTGAGGTGAATTCTGAATTATTCTTGGAGGGCAGAGAAAATGATGTGCTCTCATTACCATCTAGATAATAGATGGTTACGTCATAAATGGTAACAAATATTAGATGAATGAAAGAGAGGAGTATAACCATATGCTGCATCTAGATAGATAAATGAGGAAAATAGGATCTATCCTACTTTCTAGATTATAATAAGCATCTCAATTTATGAGAAGCTGGTTAAAAGAGACACATTATGTCCATACTGCCCCTTTTCATTCTTTTCCCTTCTCGCTTGTTGTTCTTGGGGGAGGGAAAATATGGACTGTTGATTTTGTTTGTTTGTTTGTTTGGACAGGTAGAATACTTATTTTTGTTCTCAAAAACAAATTTCTTATAAAATTGAACCGTGTGACTCACACTAGAAAATGGGGTTGCAGCCAGGCACAGTGGCTCATGCCTATAACCCCAGAACTTTGGGAGACCGAGGCGGGTGGATCACAAGGTCAAGAGATCAAGACCATCCTGGCCAACATGATGAAACCCCATCTCTACTAAAAATTAGCCTGGCATGGTGGCATGTACCTATAGTCCCAGCTACTCGGGAGGCTGAGGCAGGAGAATCGCTTGAACCCAAGAGGTAGAGGTTACAGTGAGCTGAAATTGCATCACTGCACTCCAGCCTGGAGACAGCAAGACTCCGTCTCAAAAAAAAAAAAAGAAAAAAGAAAAGAAAATGGGGTTGCCTGTTCTTCACCCCCTCAGCCGGCTCCCTGAGGCCCCAGTTGGCCACATCAAAAAGCCAAAACTTAGGATTTCTTAAGTGAGACAATAAATACACCTTATAATAAGCAATCTGCCACTTTTTGGAGCATCCTAACTGATAGAGAGAGGATGGATGGAAGAAGCATTTTGAAGGTAAAGTTAAGGCTGTGACATCTTATTAGAGGAAGGAAGACAAGAAAAAAGTAAAGTTATAAACTGAGGTTTAACATCCTGAAGTTTGTTTTCTTGTAATTAAAACTTATTTCTAATTTAAACAAGGTCTCACTCTGTTGCCCAGGCTAGTGGGCAGTGCTATGATCATAGCTCATTGCAGCCTCAAACTCCTGAGCTCAAGTGATCCTTCCACCTTTGCCTCCCAAGTAGCTGGGACTATAGGTGTACACCACCATGCCCAGCTAATTTTTTAAAACAGTTTTTGTAAGATGGGGCCTCACTATGTTACCCAGGCTAGTCTCTAACTCCTATCATCAAGGGATCCTCCTGCCTCAGCCTTCCAGAACACTGGAATTACAGTCATGAGCAACGATGCCAGGCCTGATTCAGACTCTTAACTTTCCTCTTTGCTCTCCATGGCTGTTATCCGTAGGCTCAGCAACTCATGCTTACAGAATAACTGACATCACATCCACACACAGCTATGTCCAAAAACATATGGATCTTGGGACATGCCCTCTTCTTTTGAGACTCCGTTTTTATGAAGGAGACTCTTTCTTGGAAGTCCTTTAACAGACTTTCTTTTTTAAGCTTTAATGACCAGAACTAGGTTACATGGCCATGTAGGTGGCTGGCTCTGCCATCAGAAAAAGCTTCTTGCCTATAGTAATTTAATAGCTCACCAACAGCTCCCCTTCCTCAAATATTTACACACATTAGTCCCCCACACTGCTGCCAGAGTTTTCTTCCTGAAACACAGGTCTGATCTGGTCATTCCACTGCTTAAATTGTAGAGAACTCGCCTTTGAATATTACTTCCCCATCCCAGATCACTCTGCACAGTCCCTGCATAATGTCAGTCCTCAGTAGAGGTGGACTGAATTTTAGTACTTTTAATTGCAAGATGTTTACAGACACGTTTGAGATCATTTATTGAGAGTTTTTTTTAGGTTTCAGAAAACAGACTGTGCCAGATGTGGTGGCACATGCTTGTAGTCCCAGCTACTCCAGAGGCCGAAGTGGGGGGATTGCTTAAGACCAGCCTGGGGAAAATAGTAAAACCCCATCTTAAAAAAAAAAAGCCTTCAGATGACTACAAATGATGTATCTGTTGAGCAAATATGCTTCACTTCTTATGTGCCAGGCACTGTACTTGGTGTACAGAGGTCCTCCACCCCCAGACCACAGATAGGTACTGGTTAGAAACATGTGAGGAACTGGGCCGCACATCAGGAGTGAGCATGTCCCACTGAGCTCCGCCTCCTGTCAGCTCAGCGGCAGCATTAGATTCCACAGGAGCACCATCCCTATTGTGAACTGTGCATGCAAGGGATTTAGTTGTGTGCTCCTAATGAGAACCTAATGCCTGATGATCTGAGGTGGAACGGTTTCATCCTGAAACTATCCTTCCCCCTCACCCCTGTGGAAAAGTTGTCTTCCATGAAACCAGTCCCTGGTGCCAAAATGGTTGCTGCTGGTGTATAGCATTAAACAAAACGGACACAAGATTGTTTCCATGGAGACTGCCATCTAGAAGGGAAGACTTATTAAAGTGAACAAGTAACTGTAAGTGTGATAGTGTTAAGAAAGGAAAATGGAGGATGCAAGTCAATAACAGGAATATCAACCTACTCTGAAGGTGAGCCTCCCCCAGAGAAGTGGTGTTTAAGTGAGAGCTGAATAAATCTGAGCTAGGTGCAGAAGGAATGTGTGAGAGCCAGCTCTGTGCAGAATGGATTGAGGGGCCAGAGTCGATGGCTGGAGACTAGGTCAGAGGGAATTGCTGTAATCCAGATAAGAGATAGTGGTAGCTTGGGCCAGAGTTGAAGCAGTGGGAATAGAGAGAAAATACAGAACATGGTATGTGATTGTATAGGGAATAAGACATGGCTCTTGAATTACTGACTTGAGCAGACACAAGTCTCTTGTTTCCTGAAAAAAGGACCACTGCTTGATTAGAAAAAGAGGAGCCAGAAAAAACGTTTAAAATACCATGTCAGCAGCTACCTAGCCAACCACTTGGAGAACTAGAAGGTTTTTTAGGATATTGCCATTGCCCCAAGAGCACAGTGTCATCCTAATGATGTATCTTCTGCTTGTCTCTGTCTCTCTGTTTCTCTTGTCATTGCCAGCTGGATAGAATGCTGTAACCCTTTTGGCTAATATTTACGTGGTTTTCTTGACTTTGTGGCTCTAACGTATTGTTTTCTCTCTGGTCCTTGATTTCAGTGGTCCTATCCTATTTGTACCCTTCTCTTTGTGTTGTATATTATCCCAAGAGAGGAGCTTACAGGTGAGTTAGATAATATCTAGTATAGAATGTCCCATAGGGCTTTCTTCTGCCAAGTTGCCTCATGCCAAGTTCACATGGCCTATGGGTCAGATATCCTTTTTCCATTGAGCCATGTGACCCAAAACATGACAACTTTTATTTGTGCAATAATTTTTTTTTTAGTGTTAACTCTGTGCCAGATGATATGCTAAGCCATGGAAAGAACATGTGCCTTGGAGTTATTAAAACTTTGATCTAGATTCCGGCTTTCCCATTCACCTAATATAGGAACATAGGTCAAAAATTATTAAGTTCTCTGTGCCTTGATTACCTCATCAATAAAATGGATACAGCATATCTTGAGTTGTTCTAAGGATTAAATGAAGTCACTCAAGTAAAGGACTTAGTTTACTTCTAGCTTATCGTTAGTGGTGTTGGTAAGAGAGGGGCAGTGGTGGTGGCGACGATGGTACTGGTGGTGGTAGTAAGAGAGGTGGTGGTGGTGGTAACGGTGATGGTAGTAAGAGCAGTAGCATTGGTTGTGGTAATAACAACAAAGGAAGTCATTGAGTCAATGAGAACGGTGTGGTAGAAATGGAAGTAAATAGTTCTTAATCATGACAGTTGTGGGGTGGCGGTAATTATGTGAAAAAAAAACCCTGCTATTAGCTGCAGATTGCTCAGAAGGGCCGTGGATAAGAAAGACACTCAAAGCTTCAAGGACTGTCCAGTACAAAGGAATTTTTAAATGTGGTTGGGCTCCATTGTTAGGAAACAAATCACTATGCTCACTTAAACTTGGACCTTGGGGAGTATATTTTATGAGTTCAGTACTGAATTACTTTCACAGTTCAAGAACACTGGCAAAGTGACTTAAAAGTGCACAACAATTATCTAACTATTTCATAAAGTCAATTTAAGGGTGGAAAGTTTATATTAAAATGACAAGAACAGTGTTCACTTGCATGTACTTTAAAGAGCAAGTTACAGCCTCGCTTCTCGGCCAGCGTGCATTGTGGTCATTCAGTTACATCCTCTGAGTATTTTTGTCTTTTTGAAAGAACAAATTCATCTCAAAGTATAGTTTTGGTCTGTGTAACAAATCGTGTTGCTTAAAAGCTTTGAAACTGAATTCGGAGCTTGGTGTGAATTTTCTCTTTAATTATTTTTTACTTGTTTATTTGAATAGCTTTTGTGAGTAAACCTGTTTTGAAAAAAGATGTAGTAAATCAGTTTAAGAAATTAATACAATAGCAATAATAGCCAACGTTTGTTTAAAAGGCCTAACACTGTGCTAGGATATTTACATATGTTATCTCACTTAATCACAACAATCTTAAGATGAGAGCCAGCACAGCATTATCTTCATTTCACAGATAAAGAAATGAAGACTCAGATTTTCCCATGCTCACACAACTGGCAAGTCAGTCTGTTGCCAGAGCCGTTCTTAACCAGATTGTTAACTGAGCAAGTTCTTTATTATTCCTTCTCCCTTGATTGTTTAACAATAAGAGAGTTGAGTCACCATTTTATTAATATATCCCTAATCTACTACCATATTTTAAATTGCATGCCTATTTTAGCTTTATAATTTGTTGTATCATTTTTTAACTAACTTTAAATGTAGAGAGTATATTTGAAATAATTAAAATGTTTTAAGTCTGTGATAGATCTTTGCAGATATACCATGGTATTGCTTTTTAGCACTTTTCTATCTTAGCTGCAGTCAATCTGTTGTTTTGAAAGAAGACCAACTTAATAAAAGTAAATCATGTTAAACTAATGATTCTATAAAATTACAGGCTCACCCAGAAATAAAAGTTACTCATCTGAAAGAATACAAAACATTATGTATTCATTTAAAAACTTTCTCTCAGGTATGACTTTGTTCCAAATGGGCATAGATCTAAATTTTTTATAGATGTTAAAGAGTTCATGTGTGTCTGAAAGTAGTTATCTCTACCTGTTGAGAGGACCAGTGATTTTTAGGTTTCTTTATTCATCTTTATAGTTCTCATTCCTGGTAATTTTTAAAAAAATTATACATGGGAATAAAAGTTTTTTGGTAAAGGATTTTTAGTCTATAAGGAATAAGGTCCTTTTAAAATCCAGAAGAAAAAAATATGTTTTTAAAAAATATTATTATTATTAAAAGCAATATGTCTTTTTAAAATATTCAGAAACTGCATTCCAGAAACAGGTCAGAGACGTGGAAATATAAATTGGGAGCTTGCCAGTAGGTAAAAGGTATTTAAACAATATGACTGGAGTAGATTGCTTTGAAATTAAGTGTAGATATAAAAGAGTTCATATTCAAGGGCAGCCTGGAACATACTGACATTTGGGGCTGAGGAGAGGAGGAGGAGGAAACACGAAACACTGAGAAGGAAAACCAAACAAGGGTGAAGTCCTGGAAGCCAAAGGAAGAAAGAATTTCAGGTAGCAGAGAGTGACAACTATGTCCAGTCTGCTGAGAAGTCAAGTAAGGTCAGAACTGTAAAATGACCATTGGATTTGATAATGTGGAGGCTACTGTGACCTCAAGAAGAAGACAGGGAATTCTAGTGCAGTTGCAGGGCCAAAATACCTGATTGGAATGAGTTCGAGAAAGAATAAGAGAGATTAGAAACTGTGATTGTAGATAACTCTTTCAAGGGAGTTTGCTATAAAAGGAAAGAGAGGGTGAGGCTGGAGGAGCACTTGAAACCAGGAGTTCAAGACTAGCCCGGGCAATATAGTGAGACTCCATCTCTAAAAACTTTTTTTTTAATTAGCTAGGCATGGTGGCTGTCACCTGTTGTCCCAGCTACTTGGGAGGCTGAGGCAGGAGTATCACTTGAGCCCAAGATTTCAAGACTACAGTGAGCTATAGTCATGCCACTGCACACCAGCTTAGGTGACAGAGAAAGATGCTATCTCTAAAAAAATAATAAAACGAAAGGAAGGAGATAAATGAATTAGTAGTTAGAAGAGGAATTAGGATCAAGGGAAGAGTTGGTTTTTTTTTTAAGGTGAGAGAAATAGTATGTTTGTTAAAGAGAGTAATTGAATAAAGTGGGGAGAAATTGGTATGTTAGAAAAAGATGAGTGAATTGTTGGAGCATTGTCCTTGAATGAGAGATTATGAAGTCTGGGTTGCAAGTGGAGGAGCTGGCCTTACTGGCTCGTGGATAGTTCATTTGTAGAAATGAGAGGGAAGGTAGAGTCTACCCGTAAAGCGATATAGGTGGAAAGACGTCAGCAGAGAAGGGAATTTGTAGAAGTTCTTGTTTCACTGGCTTAGTAATTTATTTTCATTTCTTCTCTTGCAGTTTAAGAATTTAATAAAAGCTTTTTTCGAATCATACAGTATATTTAAACCACCTTCATAGAAATGTTAAACCTTGATAGGAAATGTATCATCAGCTTTTCTAAGTTATAAACTTTGGGGAATTTAAACTCCCAGAAATACCAGATTTTCTACTTCAATCCCTTTGATTCCAATTCCCTTTAATATGTTCACCCAATTTTAACTTTCTAAAACCTTATGCTGCAGTTTTCTTCCTGATACATTGTAACTGTGAGAAAGTCCATTTTACTTCTGTGAGCTTCCACATTTAACTTGAGAAACCTCTGTTTTCCAGATACTTAACCAGGTGCCAGCGTACTACATTTAATGTACCAAATAATGATTACTGATTGCTGGTCAATCCATATTCTAATTGCTTTTCCCCTCAAGGTAGTGTTCTCTTGGGGGAAATTGTCAGTTGTTCATTGTTTTGAGACCAGAAACATTTAAAAATGCATTAAAACTTAAACTTGGAGCCTGGTAGAAACACATTTAGCTGGCTTTACTACTAGGTTCTAATCACTTCTTTTGTGTAATGAATATGACTTCATTTTGTGTTAAAGTCTGTTTTCTCAGACAGATGGATATAACCATTTTCTGAAATTATTGCCACAATAACTGCTAATAATATAATCATAATTACTTCCTTGCATTTATATGCATGTGTCAATTCTACCCAATCAAACTATCCCCATGGAAAATATGTTATTACTATAAAATAGCAGCATATTTTTGTTGGTACTTTCCATTTGAAGAAATCAATTTTGCCATCTTGATTGTCCAAAAATGCAAATATAACCAATCAGAATTATTAATAGTAATCTACCAGTGACTAACAGGAGAGAAAAAAAGGAGACAAAATAAAATTGACCTCTCAGAGGTGACTTTATTTCCTTTTATTAATAGCAGACCTTTCATAGTGAAAGCTTGTTTTGTTCAGGATATAGATAAAAGAAATAGTTTCTTAAAGTGGTAGCTTATGTTTAGGTTATGGACACTTTAAAGTATCTTATTATTTGGCATTCTATAGTAGTTTATAAATTAAAAAGTCAGAACATATACAAAGTATATATTAAGCAATATATTAGAGTACAACTTAATCACCATTAGGAGCAGCCAACTTTTGGTGTCATAGTTTGTATTAGTTTGTATTTTATTCATTCTCTTAATGTTTCTCGTTCTTTCTTCTTCCCCATTTGATCTAGTAGCTCCTCAACTGAAAATGGGAACAAGTTCCTCTTCTCTTCACAGTTGTTTGTTGTTATATGTGTTCTCAAGTTCATAATAGAAGGGGATTCAAAAATTCTATGATGTAAAAGATGTACAGTTGACCCTCCATATCCAGGGCTTCTGCATCCATGGCTGCAACCAACCACAGATTAGAAATACTCACACTGAAATTGCATCTGTACTAAACATGTGCAGACTTTTTTCATTATTATTTCTTAAACAATACAATATAACAACCATATAGCACTTGTATTAGGTATTAGAAGTAAATTTAGAGGTGATTTCAAGTATACGGGAGGAGGTGCATAAGTTATTTGCAAGTACTGTGCCATCTTATATCAAGGACTGGAGCATGTTTGGATTTTGTTATCCTTGGGAGGTCCTAGAACAATCCCCCATGGATACTGAGAAACATCTATGTAGTCTTAGTGGATAACTGTAAATGAGGAAAACTGAAGCATAACATACATAGTTCAATATCATGAAACACAAAATAGGACTATTCATTATTAAACATCTGCTTAGTAATATTAGCACAGGAAAGTTGTGCATTTTAAACTATGAAGTACAGGGTTAGAGAAATCTCAATAGTCTCATTTACCATAACAATTAGTAATATACTTCCCTTTATTCCCAGTATACTAGTTGTTCATCCCTGGATTCTTTCATTCTTAACTTGCAGTGGATATTGTATACTTTGAAAATTATGTGCTCAACCATAGGACTAAAATAATGAAACAAAACACTAAAATACTTACTTCAACAATATTTTCATGCTTCTGTATTTTCAAATTTCTTGAAGTTGCCTTCAGAGCCAGTTTACAAAACACAAGAAGTCCCATTTACTTTATAGCTTTCCCTGATTGATCTGAAATGATTTTATGAGGTTCCTTTTTTATCAGGCCTCACTCCAAAGGGCTTCTGACTGTTTCTGAAGTCAAATCTACTTTCAAGGGGAAACATTTTTGCCACCATTGAAAACAAAGATGCTACAGACCCTGAAGGCAATTATAGAAAAATTGGCAGATTGTTCTGAGTTGAATCTGCGTGGCACCGTGGGAGTAATAAGAGTATAACTTCCCACAGAAACTTTCGAAGGGGTTTGTGGTTAATTAGGGTCTTCATGTGTTTAAAAATTCATTGCTGCTCTCTTGTCATGAGTCAAGAAAGTAGGTGGTTATTTTGTTTTTAATCCCTATTTTTTGCTGCTCTATTTCTTTGGAGTGAGGACTATGCTATAATCATTTTTGAATGCAAGCCTCTCACACACTGTTTGGCACTCAGTAAGGGCCTTGTAAATCATGGTAAAATAAATTTCTGTTTTCTTGGCTGTCAGACTGGGAGGATAAATCAGTTCATTTTTACTTAATAATCACTTTCATTCAGGTTTCTCCTATCTTATCATCGTAATGGCTATGGAATTCATTCTTTTCATATTTCTGAGGGTGCAGCTGTGAAACAAAAAGTCAAAACTCTTAGCCTTCCTGGAAGTTACATTCTGCTGAAGGAAGATGATGATAAACTAAAGAAAGAAAATACAGTCAGACAGCACTTAACGATGAAATACATTGTCAGGCGATTTCATTGTTGTGCGAACATAATAGAGTTTACCTACACATACCTAGATGGGATAGCCTACTATACATGTAGACTGTAGGTATAACCTGTTGCTCCTAGGCTGCAAACCTGCTCAGCATGTTACTATGCTGAATACTGTAGCCAATTGTAACACTATGGTAAATATTTGTGTATCTAAATATATCTACAAATAAAAAGGCATAGTAAAAATTCAATATCTTCTTATGGGATCACCATCATACAAGCAGTCCTTCATTGACTGAAGTGTCATTCTGCAGCACATGACTGTACATAGCATGTTAGATGGTAAAGAGTGCTAAGAAAAAAAATACCACAGTAAGCTGCTGCTTCTGTGTGGGAGTGGAGCAGAGCTGGTGGCAGATCCACATTCCTACCAAGAGCAACCGGAATACCAGTGGAAACAAAGATCATCCAAGTGCTGTGGAAACAGTGAGGACCAGAGGAACTTAAATTTTGGAGCGCAGTCTACCTGTCTGTAGGATGACACTTGCAGCTGCCAGGGCGAGAGACTGATAATCTGGGTTTGCCCAGGCAGAGGGCTACCGCTTTAGGCTAAGAAGCCAGCCACATTTTGGCAGTTGTGTGGGGCTGGACTGGCACAAAGGGAAATTTGAAGGGCCTCAGCAGAGTCCATTTCCCCTTCATAAGATTTACTAAATCCTGAAGCTGTGGATGGTGAGGGGTTGCACAAGAGACAAAGTCAAAACAGAAGACCTCTTTTTGCTAAGGAAATGATAATCTGCCAATCAGTCGAAAACCCAGGAGGCCTATGCCCTCCCTGGGAAATAGAGCAAATCAAAATAGACCCAATCTTACTAAAACCACAGCTTAGCCTGGGGGTTAGCTCAGTCCCTGACTGGATTGAGGTTAGTAAGACATTTACCTTTCCTCAGGTAGAAGACAACAGCATCTGGGGCCTCCTAGGTTGTTTGTTTTTTGTATTTTGTTTTATTAATATATATACAATGCAAAGTTTTCAATAAGACACTGCTGGATATGCTAAGAGACAGGACATATGAACATACACACACATAAACACGCACACATGAAATAGTTATTTAGATCATCCAAATACTGGAGTTACTAGACAGTTACTTCGAAATGCATATATTTCAGAAACTAGAGAATGAGAAAACGCATAAAAAGATGGAGTGCTTCACCCGATAATTAGAATCCATCAAAAGAATTTAATGGAAATTCCAGAACTGAAAAATACAGAATATAAAATTAGCTGGATAAAATAGCAGTTTAGACAAGCAGAAAACAGAGTAGGGGAACTGGAAGACTCTCAGAAAACATCCAGGCAGAAGCAGAGAGAAAAAAAAAGATGCTGCGTATAGAAAAAAGTATAATGGACATGCAATACAACAGAAAGGCTTAGCACTGCATTGTCCAATAGACTTATAATGTGGGACACATATGTTACTTAAACAGATGAAGTTGATATTTAATAATTTATTTTACCCAATGTATTCAAAGTATTATTTCAACATTAATTAATATGAAAATATTGATTAGGTACTCTGCTTTCTTTTACTCAGGCAAAGTCTTCCAAATCAGTGTTCATTTTGCACTTCACCACATCTCATGTGGGACTAGCCGTTTCAAGTGCTCCATCGTCACCTGTCAGTATGGCTACTATGTCGGACAGCTCAGATTTACATGTATGTAAGGATTATCCCAGAAAGAAAGAAAAAACAATAGGAGAGCCATATTTAATCTTTTTTAAAGATTAGGAAAAGGGATAGAGAGTGCCAGATACTGGTAGTGGCAAGCATGAGGGACGTACAGTTTTAAATGGAAAGATGAAGGCAAGCTTCCCCACAGGGTAGTGTTTGAGGATAGACATGAAGGAGATGAGGAAGTGAGTGAGCCTTGCACATGAGTGCAGGAAGGAGTTTAAGGACAGGGACTCATGACAGGAGTGTGCTGGTATATGCAGCAACAAGGCAGGCATATTGTAGAGGGATTAACTAGATTAGGTCAGAGAAGCAAAAGGAGGCCAGATCATATAAAGCTTTGATGTACTTCTTGAAGTTTATCTAGAGATAAGGAATATATCTGTATATTTTCATGTTCTGTGTACTCACTTCATCTTAAGGAGGGGGGATCTCAAGGCTTAAATATTAGCTTTGGTTTTTCTACCGCTGTTAATAAAAAAATAAAAATACTTCCTAAGAGAGACTGAATGGTAAAGTCACATAATGCCTTTGTAAGTGCCATGTGAAAGGTCAGGGAAGGTTTGTGTGCGTGTGTTGTAAAGCTGATTTTCAAAAGTTCTTTTCCCCTAATCAAGCTCTGTCAGCATAAAATATTTTAAAGAACAGCTTTTCCACACTGTGAATATAATATAATGAATATAAAATCTGAAAACTATCCATTTTTAGATTTCTCACATTTTGTTTTCTTTTTTAAAGATTGAAAATAACCACATTCAATTCATAAGTTAAGCATAATTTTTTTATGACACTTGGCTCAGTCTTCATTGTAAGTTAGGTAATGAAAAGGCATCTAGTTAGAAAGCTAGGGCGTTTCTTCATCTCACAAATGCAAATTTTAATACTGAGTATGCCTGGGTGTTATATATCATCTTCCTAAATAAAGGTATGAAAAATACAATTACTATGGCCAAGATGGAAAAATAAATAATAATAAATCTTTATTCGTTGAGGTTGGATGAGAGGTTTACTTATGGTAAAGGAACTACCTTAGAAAAGGAAAACAAACAGTAAGAGGGAAAGGTTGAGAAGTTTAAGGAATAGGTTTCTTCAGGGATTGATATTAGCTCTAGGCTTACTTAACACTTTTACAAATAATCTGGAGAAAGGCAGTACTCAGTCAAATATCAGAGGTTTTAAAGAACGCTAAACTTTCTAGTAGGAAAGAATCAATAAATTGGAGAGCTTCCTCAGGGAAGACCTTGCAGATCTGTGCAGGTGGGCAGATGAATGTTGAGGTGGTAAGAATGCAGTGATGTATATATGGCCATTGAGTTTGTATGCTTATGTATGTGTGTACGTGATTTTTCAAGCAATGGCTTTTATCCTTTTTGAAAGATTTTCCAATTCCTTTGAGGATCTAATCAAAGTTAAGAACCTTTTTCCCTAGGAAAAAACTCATAACCCGCACAATAGGAAGCCATGGTCTTGAATTAGCTAAAAATTTCAGAAATAATTTTCTTCAATTCATTTATTTAGTGAACAAATAAATACTTATCGAGCTTCAGCTATGAACTCTGACCTATATGAAGTGCTAGGAATACAGAGAGATAAAGACACACTTGGCCTCTGACCTCAAGCTGACCTAGGTTACAATTTGGGAGGAGCTAGATGAGCAAGCATTTATGCAGCAGTGTGATCACGGTTCCCACCTCCATGCCAAAGTGCTGTGTATGTCTCCAGAGAGGCACTGGATTCAGACTATGGAGGGAACCAAGGTTTTCAGAGATGGCTTGCAAGAGAGCATCTAATTGACATACAATGATTACCTTCAGTCAAAATTACAAATATGTCAAAGGCCAAGATCTTTGTTATTTATCATATTGCAAACATTTAGTATCTGTGAGTTTGATATACTCCAAGGTAGGTACAATGGAATGAATGCAAGCAACTAAAATTAACAGAAGGATAAGTTCAATTGCTAAATGTGTGATTTTTTAGGCTCAGAGGCAGAGGCCGAGAGGGGACATCATAAAATATTCATACATATATGCAAGGTATATATACATACAGAAAGAGAAGTGGTGTTGTATTAGTAAAGACTGATATATCAAATATTCTAATACTAAAATAAAAAATGAATATCCTTGAAACTTGATCTGGGTCACTTCCTTTACTAAGTATACTAATGAACTTCTGTACTAATTATCTTAAAGATGGTAATAAGATAAACTATTAATGGAAATGAAGATTTTTGATAAATTTCAGAATGCCAGAAGTACTAAAATAATCTATTCTTTAACATTTATGGTTGGTTTAACAAGGATAACCAAGCAATCTTTATTATTCAGCATAAAGACTTACTGTCATAGCAGATGAACTCTAGAATTTGAAGGGCTTAACACAATAAAGGTTTTTCTTTCCCATATGAAGTCCAGTGTGGGTCAGGCAATTTCCCTCCAACAACTGGCTTTATCCTCTGGAAGATAATAGTCTTTGCAACATGGAAAGAAGGATGGAGGAGATACTTTGACTCTTAACTACATCACCCTAAATATACCACAAGTTATGTCATACGCATGAACCAGAGATTTTCGCATGGCCTCAACCTGATTGCAGAAAGATATGGGAAATGTAGGAAAGCACATAGAATATTTGGTGAGCTCTCTGTCTGCCACACCCTCCAGCCTTACATTCTTGGGGATACTTGTCAGAAAAAATACTATTGTGGCATAATAAAGGAATTTGTGTGTGTCTGTGTATTCACCCCACAAGCACACATTGATCCCTCTTTTCCAGAGTTCTCCAAACACGAAGTCCCCATCAGAGAACTATTTGGCTACTATTACAAAGGTTTCCAGCTGAGAAATTGCTGGATAAAAGGGGAAGGGGCAATTAGGTGTTATACTATGGGGAGATACACTATTATTAGAATTACTATTTCCTCCCCCTTCATCTTTCCCTATAGTAAAAATAATGGGCTAAATGGGAAGACGGTGGTACTACTAACTCAAATGGGGAATGTAAAAAGAAGCAGGTTGTTCCTTTTAGAAGAAAAACAATGTCCATTCAGACATGAGGAATTTGAATAAGAAGGAGGTACACTATACACAAATAGAAACTGAGATTGTCAACTCCAAAATGTATTTAGCATAGAGGTACAAGATTTAAAGCCAAAGCCTGTGTTTAAGCCAAAGAGACATGACCTCAAGCTCTCTTCCTTAGGGAAGTGTTCATATTTAAGGTTGGCCAAGGGAGAGTGTGTGTGCGGTTGGAGCAGCAAGGGTGGGTGTCACCAGGGTAAGAGAAGTGAATGAGCTGTATACTCAAGTTTGGAAGAAAAATAATAGCCCTTTCCACCTGACTTAAAGATTAGAAAAGCCAAGTAAGCCTGTCATTCTAATTCAGCTCCAGCAGCCTATGGAAGGTCACTCACTACATGGACTTCTCCCAGCAGGCTCTGATTCCAAACTGTTCACAGTCCTGGAAGGAAGCCCTGGAGAAAATCAGGCTATAAATTAAGATGGAGTGAATTACTGAAATCACATTCTGACAAAACCTGGATTTAAGACCCTTCTGTGCCCAAAAGTGTTTCTCAAAAGAGTGGGACACAGGGAAATAAATTAGTAAGTCATTATTAAAATAACTGTTATTGAATTGACATACCACATTTTCTCTGGATCTCTTATGTAGGAGAACAAACTAATTACATCACTCTCACCTGGATTATTGGAATTGCCACTTAACTGGCCTCCTTGCTTCCACTCTGTCCTCCATCAGTCTTTTCTGAACACAATAGACAGGGTGACTTGCTCAAATGCAGGTTGGATGAGATAACTCTTCTCAAAACCCTCCAGTGAAGTCAGAGACCAAGGGCCAAACCATCTATCCCCATCATGTCTCTGACCTCATTTCTGCTACTCTAGCCCCGGCTCACTCCCCTTCAGCTGTCCCAGCCGTCTTGCTGTTCCTAGGACACATCAGTCTTTGTGCTTGCTTCTCCTGTCTGGAACATCTCCTTCAAAATATATGTATACTCACTCCATCTATTCCTGCAGTTTATGAGAGAGGCCTACTCCAACCATTCTTTGTAAAATAGCAACCCCAACCCTCAGCATGTTGACACTGCCCTCGTCTCCAATATACTGACCAGCCTCTAACATATTATGTGTTTACCTGTGTGTCTCTTGAGAGCTGCCTCCTGCCTTACTCCTAGAATAGAAGCTCCATGGAAGCCAGGGTCCTTTTCACTTTTGTTGTCTGCTATTCCTAGAACAGAGCTTGATCCATATGAGAAGTTCAGCATCTGTTGAATTAATAAATGGGTATTAAAGATTATCCTTTGCAATCACTAATATTTCACTCTTAATGAGAATATTTTAATATCAAAAAAGGAGAGAGGACATAATTTTAAATTTTGTAAATTTAACTTCCAAAATCATTATTTTTCTCATTTTGCCTCAGTGAGCACATGGAAGCTGCAGTTGGGACCACTGCACCATGCCATCCTAATTCTTTTAGGTCTATTAATCCTTGCCATCCAGTATTTGTGTTATTCATAGAAAATAAATTACTTCAAGCTGATTTAAGGAAATAAGAATATTGCTTACTTCCGATTTTTTAAGGAAGCAGGAATATGGCTTATTGTGCTATTCCTTTTTGGTAATACTTTTTCATGCACTAATTTAGCAACTTTTTTTGCACATTTTTTCCATAATATTTATGCAAGAGAGATTTTAAAAAGATAGATGAACAGGATTTTTGCCTTGTTAAGCATTGTTAAATATGATTTTGTATTCAGGTTGCTTCAGCAACTGTTGTGTTTGGTAGCTCTGATTTTTAAATGTAACAGGTTGTCATGGAAGGTCTGTTGTTACTTCATTTTTTTTTCCTCTATTAGTTGTTTGAGGTAGTAAAATAGTCTTGTGTTCCCTCACCAGAAAGACATCATTTTAAGTTATTTTAAGTCCTTGAGAAGACCAGTTTACCACAAGGAAAAAAATGTAAAATCTTCTATTAAGCTCAGAGTGCAATTGTAATCAGACAAGCAGTTATTTAATTTTCTTCATGGTATACTTTGTAAATGTCAATGTGATAACTTGTTGAGAGAAAAAGGACAAAAGCATGAAATATATTGATAAGTATGAGGAGAGAGAAGGCAGATCTTTGAAAGGATCTACCCATATTTTAGTGGCTGAAGAGCATTCTTTGGTTTATGCACACTTGGGCATATGCATTTTATTGGACTTTTCTTGAGTGTTTTATTTTTACCAATACGTAACTTTCTTTGACTACCATAATTTAAGATGATGTAAAAAAAAAAAAAATGCCAGGAGCATCATTTACTTCTAAACAAAATTTTATCTAAAAGCAACAATTATTTTCAAATACGATTAACATCTTAAAATGAAAGCATAATTATTCACTGTATCTAACCCTTTTCTGGGAAATACAAGACATTAGCACAATAATCAAGTAGCAGATAATTAGTTGAATGATTTAAAGTTGTTTTTAAACATCCTCAACATTTATTCTTTCCTTTTATCAATAGGTAATCTTTTTCTCATAGCTTGTGTAGAAGCGAAAACCCAACCTCCCATCCTCAGATTCCAGGTTGTTCCAATGGTAGGCCTCATAGGGAGGAATGATTCTTAGAGCTGTCAAATATCGGTATTAATACTTCTGTCAGAGCTGAAGAGGCAGTGCAGTTTCCTGGTAGCTGTGATGACTGATAACCACTCACGCAGGGTATATTTGTAGTGATATTTAAATAAACTACATGAAATAATCACAGATGTTGGTATGTGAGTCAAATCCACTCTTTGCAAAACCTTTCTGCTCTCTGACCTATCTTACTGTCAGCATGTGGAGTAGTTTGAGGAGGTATTATCACTAATATTTCACATTGAAATTTCTGAATTTTTACAACTATCATTAGGTTATATAGCCCTCAATATACCATGTGTTAGTCAAGTTCCTACTCAAGTTAAATGATTCAGAGGTTTAGAACTGGATAATCCAAATCTCTTGGGAATGTGATTCCCTCATTCATTTGAAATACAATTGAAAGTTTATTTTACAACTAACTAGGATAGAATTACAAGTTTACTTTTACTTTCTGCAAGCAGAAGCAAATACATGTCAATTAATAAAATCAGAAGATGTTTTTGGTTTATTAATGGTTTACATAAAATCAGGAACCTACTTAACACATACAAATAAGGAAAACAAAAAGCACTGTAGAAAATTCAATTCAGCGTTACAGAAATTACTGCAACCCAACTCTTTGTCTGTACTAGGAAATAAAAACACTTTTAACAGTGCATCAATTTTCACAGCCATTTAGTAGATTAGAAAGCAATTGTAAACAGTGTAAACCCACATTAATGCCTGTCAACATCCTGCCTTTTGCTCAGTTATGAATTTGTTTGAAATAACAGTGAGATCTAAAGTGATTGCATTGACATCACAGACTGTATAAATATGAATGAACTCACCATAATGGGATGCATAGCACTATATAGCAGGCATTCGTCCTCCCTGTCATGGTAACAGGTTTGTGACGTAAAAGAACGTGGCATTGTCTCCAAGAAATAACTCCACATGTTCTTATACTGTAATCATAGCAACTGACAGGTTTTCAGATTGCCCTAAATTTTATATTCTAATATTGTACTATTAATAACCATCTGTTGTTTAATGTTCAAAAATCAATCCAGATAATATGGAATCCATTGAGCTATTTCTAAAAAGTGATTGTTAATTTCAGAAACATGCCATTTTTATTTTTAGTAGATTATCTTGATTGATCTCCACCTAAAAGCATAAGATCAAGGGATTAGTTCTAGTTCTACTGTTTTATTTTTAAAGATAACCACATTATTTAACCACATTAAATAATTTTTAAAGACTGCCTTATATTATTAGATTAGAAGAAAGGGTACCAGTGCATATCTTTTTAATTGCTTGACTCAGCTTAAATTGTCATTCTTATTTAGATAAGAGTCATTTTATTCTACTATTTTAATTTTTTTGTTGGAATACTCTGATGCTGGTGAGAGCTTTAATACTAACTTCTTAAATACATGTTTTAGTCTTCAGAAAGGGTAAAGTGTATGTTTCAGGATTAAAACTGTTAATCCACCTTGGTTGTATATTGACATTTCACTTATTAACAGGTAACTTACCTGACTGGAGATCTCGATTCTTAGTTAGGAACGTTGCTGTTACAGTTTTCTGATACTTAGCACAGGAGACCAATGGCCATTTAATAGAACTAATATTTGTTTAGCGGCTTTTCTGTGTGTACTGTGCTTTGTGCTTTGTATGCATTGTATTATCTCATTTAATGCACTGCCCCTTTAACTTAAAGGGAGGAACCATCTGGATTCTAACAGCAGGTTCTTTTCAAGCACGAAAGTTCCAGGAGAGAGAATATAGATTTAATATTATTCCTCCTGGCATTCTTCATTCTAACTTTCGCTTTCACCCAAGTTCCAGTATTGGGGAAGATAAGAGCACTAGGGTGCAAATCTCTAAAGACATTTGTGCTGCTTGCCTTCAAGTAAATATCAGCTACAACCAGGAATATTTAGACTCTCTCCTTTTTCCCTATAAAATGGGCCTTTAATGGGATGGCCACACTTTATTGATGGGAATCCTGTGTTCAAGTTGAGATCACAGGTACAATGAAAACAAACTAGTAACCTACAAAATATATGCACTAGAAGCTATGGCAGTGGTTCAAAGTTAGAAAGATGATTAGTATATTCATTTTTATCGACTGTAGCACTTTATGATGCTTATGGAAATATTCTTAGTAAATTATTCAATCAAATAAATTTTACATGAGGGTTTTACTAACAAGTCTAAAAAATTATTTTCAACTAGATTCAGTCAGACAGATGGATTTTGTTCTCCAGGTGGTTGCGTATTTTTTGCTTGATAACCTATTTGGCAGTACTCTTTTGAACCTGTGAATATTTATATTTTAGGGCCCTCTCAATAATTAAGAAATCCACTTTCAGTACCATTCAGTACCAGATGTTTCTGATGACTAAACAACTTTGTTTCATTCTAGAACTGTAACTTTTTTTTACTTTGTTTGTGTTTTCAATATTATTTTCCCAAAAAACAGGAACAAAGGAAGCATTTACTAAAGTCATATGTTCACTAAGAAACTGCGTAAAGGCTAATTTACTTTATTAAGCAGAAATACAAGGCATCCCAAGAGCATTGTTTATTTTAACAATCAAGCATTTTAGCAGCTATAAAATTAGCTAGTTTATAACGTTTTCCGTGACTGTTCTTCTTAAGTTGTTAAAGTACCCAACTAAGACACAAATTTTAGAAACTATGAAATCATGCTTTCCTGTAATGTATTATCTAACTTTTGGGTGATAAGGTTTAAATTTTTTAACAAGGAACTGTGCAAGAAATGAAGAGTAAAATAACTTCCTTTATAGTAAATGAGACCAAAATCATTGTATCAACCTCATAAACTTATTCTTGGAATAGACCCTGACCTGAGACGAGATTTTCAATTCTATAGCAAATAAATCTTGAGTATTCTCTGGTGGTTGGAGTCATACACAATTATCTGAGTTTTGCCAGTCTCCTATTTAATTTTACCTTGACTAAATCCATTCTACCATTACTTTCCTTAATGTTACTGAGGCTATTAGTTCTTAATATTTCAAAGATAAAAATATTTAGTATCTCTCATATCTGTCCTTTCTTATAATGGTAAACAAATTGAAGGTGGAGTATTCGGTGACTTTGGCTTATGTATAGCACCACAAGAACAATTAGGGATCACAAGAATAAAGTCACATTTTAGGATATAACTAGGGATTTTTCTTTGTGATGAATTTAGAAGGTTGTATACTAAACATGTCATCATTTCAGAATTTATTTCAGAAACTATTTCCTTGAAAATTCACTTTTGGCCTTGCTTTCTAAATGAGGTTTATAAGGATCATTTAAAATTCAGATTAAAAAATATAATTTTCTATATAAATTAAAGCTTTAAGTTTATTCTGCAAGTAAGAAACTCAAATATGTCACATAATTTTGCAATAATTTTCTTTCTCTCTTTATTAAAAACAGTATCGTTTTTACTATATTTGAGATATCCCAACACACACTTCATGAATTTGGCACAAACTTTGTCACTTTTTTCTAAGATTGGGAAATATGCTATTTTTGTTCTGCAGTGAGTTTTCATGTGAGGTTACAAATAATTACGATTCCATATAAAGACCATCCGAAGAACATTTGCTTTAAATTGTCTTTACAAGTAGGAGAGAGGAATTTGCACTGATAATTTTCCTCATTTTTTGGAATAATGTCATACACTTTTAAGCCTGAGTTTTGACAATCAGAATCGGACAAAGAACTGAGTTCCATGACATTAGAGAGCTTATAAAAGCACATCTGTCCAGCCCATACTTCTTTCTGCCCAGCATCTTTTAGTGGCTTCCCATAGTTCTTTGAATAAAACCTCAGTTCCTACTATGTCCCAGAACACCTTCACCCACAGGCCCAGGCTACCTCTCCCATCTCAGTCGAGTCACTCTTCTCTTTGGTCACTACTTTCCAGTCATAAGTGCCTTCTACCGGAGACCTTCATGCTGTTCTCTCTACCTGGGCTGCCTTTCTTCCAGTAACCCTGTCTTGCTAACTCTTTCTTGTTCTGGTCTCAAATATAATTTTCTCATAGTTGTTTTCCTTTAACTGCCTTCCCTCTAAAACTTAAATCAGGTCCCTTGTTACACTTCATAATTGCACCCTTTACTTTTCCTTCATTGTACTTACAAGTTATAATTACATATTTGTTTGATTATTTGTTTAATGCCTGCCTGTCCCAATAGAGTGTAAACTCTGTGATTAAAGAAAGAGTTGGAGTCAGAGGAAAGACTTTATTATAATCAGTATTTCATACTTTTGACAGGTAAATTAGACCCAAAATAACTCCCAGGGAGCAATACACAGCCTGAAAAACATGAAATCTAGGAGAGGCTATTTGGTGTAATAAAGGAGGAGCACGAGACTGAATTTTTAGAAGCCTAATAGAGTAGGTTATGGTTGGTGGAGGTGGTGGTGGTGGGTCGATTTCTGCATGGCAAGAGTGCACCCTGACTATTTCACTGTGTCATTTGGGGCATGTCTTTCCACCATTCTGAGCCTGTTTCCTTGTCATTGAAGGGAAACCTAAAGTTCTATAACATTGTCACCTTCAAATAGGAGAACGGTGTAAGGCTCGGGCTTCAGCATTCTTTGGTGTCCAGAAGGTGGATTACAGTTGTGAACCTCACCAAGAATTCCAGACACAGCCAAGAATATAGAGCTTATGGGCTGGGGTGGAGGAGGGTGTCAGTAGGGGAAGTAGGCGGATATAAAAGGTCTGGAAAAGGGATACAACTACAAATGACCTCTGGCTCAAAATTCATAATTATTTATTTAACATTCATATCTCTTATTAGCCCTCGAGTTTTAAACCTCAACCTTCCTTTTTCCTCATCAGATTTCATAGATACAGTCTCAAGTAGTCAGAAAAATAGCTAAGGTATCAAGAGTAAAAGTTTTGTATTCTTTTCTTAAAAAAAAAAAAAAAAAAGAACCAACCAAAAAATTTCTCAAAGCTATGAGTAATCTATACCAAGTAATGGAAAAAAATAAGTTTTATTCTATTATTTTTATCAAAAACCATAGAACAGAGAATACTGTGAACTCTACCTGGGGTATTCTACATTCTAAATTCTATTTTTTAATCCTTCTTAAAATCCTTTTTGACTTGTGTTAGACTGAATGAAGTATTTGAGTCCTAACATGTACATTGCATAAGCTTTACACTGAAGGGTCAGGATTATTTTTAACTAATGTTTACAAAGGATCAGTGGACTGTATCCTTTTGTTTATGTTGTACATGAAAGAAATACAGTTTACATAGTCATAAACACCCTCAGTCAGCCCTCTGCAAATGGATTATGTACTTGAGTATAAAAAAGTTGCTCACACATTTTAAATGTACTTGAGCTAAAACATTCTTTCCTCTTTGTTTACTTCTTTCCCTTTCTCTAGCTTTGCTTCCTGTCTTTTGCTTATTTTATTCATTTTGCATGCTTTGACTAAAATCGGTCTACATACAGACTGAAATTTCGGGTTAGGCTTTATTCTGAATATTCCTTAATCATATGTTTACAGTGAGACTATTTCTTATGGTCAAAAACATTATAATTTTGCTGATATAAAGCATATTAGTTTAACAGAAGCAAGCATAAGGAAATGGTTGAAATGCCAGGTTTTATTTTAACTACTGATTTTTTACCGTATTTCCTAAAACACCTAGATATCATTAAATAAGCTTTTATAATTTTTGATCTGATCTCGTAGTTCAGCAAAAGATTGCTGAAGGTTGACAGTATGACCCATGGGGATAAAAACAAGACTAATGAAATTAGTACGCAGAAATTCTCATCTTTCATGCAGGGCAAGAGTCTATATAATTTTCTCAATCTAGTCATCCCCTTTCCTCTGGAAAATCCAAGAAGGTAAGATAATTGAAGAGGTCCCAATATGGACTCAACTTTGCTTATACACTGATTTTGTTTCTTATTAACTTTTTCTCCAGAAATTACTTAAATTTTTAATGACTAAAAAGCAACGGATAATTAACAGCCATCCTGCCTTCCTGTGTGTTGCTGCCATCATTTTCCCTAAACACCAGACACTTTTACTTCCCAGCATTTTGTATTTGCCTCTCCTTGTACTGGCAATGCCCTACTATTCTTCTTTATTTGACAGACTCCTACTTACATGTCAAGACCCAACACAAATGTTACTTTCATAGTTAATCCCTTGGAGGCCTAGTTCCTCTGTCCTCTTTGCTTCTGCAGCATTTTCCCCGTAACTCTATTTTAGTACTTATTTATACTTTATTTGTTTTAGTAATTTCTTTCTCTCTGATAGATATGAATGCCTCAAGATCTAAGATCTTATTCATCCTTGCATCCCTGGCCCCAGCATAATGGCTGGTAGATGCATAGCAGGCAGTCCATTATTGTTTGCTTCAATTGCGTGAATTAAGCAACCAATTACATGAAATGTCTGACCAACAGTCTTCTACGTTGAAATCGGTTGTATTCCCAAAGTTAATTTTTAAATCAGTTGTTTTGGAATTCACAAAGCAATTTCCCATAGAAAGAATGTTATAAGTGGTGGTTAGGTTCCCAGGCTAGCCCTCAAGAGTCTATTTAACCCATAATGTAGCTGCAGCACTATGCAGTTGTAATGAAAAATAGCAGAAAACAACACTGTTACAAATGTGCAATGTTTTCATTACATTAAGTAAATACAATTCCTCTTCTGTATAGAAAATGCAATCTAGGGCAAATTATACCAACTGGCAAGCGTAATATGATCTAGTGACAAGAACAGGGTAGCTGAACATAGGCCAAGCTCTTTCACTAATTTCCCTTATAAATTGTTTAACTTTACTATGCCTGAGTTTCTGCATCTGTCCAGCCAACTTGGTAAATTCTGGCCCGCTCACCCTAAAGAAAAAGTAAAGTAATGTATATAAGAACACATTGAAACACATACAGCCCTATAAAAATGCAGTATGTATCATAGCATAAAGTGCTCACAGACAAATGAAATTAGACTGAATTTTGGACTTTTAATGGAATGAAAAATAAAGGAGCAGAGTTGAGGTTTCAACTTCAGTTGCCCAACCCCATCACCTGGGAGCTGGGTAACCACCATGTTATCTTTTCTCTACCATGGCCAAACAGAAAACACATGAGTTCATCTCTCTGGGCCTTAGTTTCCTCTTGAGTAAAGTGACATTGTACAAATTAGATGACCTTCCAGTTCTTTTAACCTGGATATCTATCTGTACTTAACATTATTTGGATAGAGTGGTAACTTTTATGGCATAAAAAATGTCCTGGAAGGGTCATAATTATATGGTCTGAATTTCTTCAGTTGTCTTTTCTGTGATCAGCTTACTTAAAGCATCACTTGCATGGCATACACACATACACACACACACACACACACACACACACACACACACACACACTGCTTAATACAGTTTTTTTCTTAATCTGCCAAATCTGTCCACCCTAAAACCAACTTGGTCCCCAAGGTCTGCTGAATCTTTTCACCCTAAAACCAATTTGTTCCTCAACATCTGCCCTCAAGATCCACGCAGAAACCAACTTCTGCCAAATAATATCTACATCCTAACCTGCAGAATAGCAATCTTCTTGTTTCTTACTCAGAATTTTGCTTTCTTCCATGAAGAAGCAAGTTTTCCTTCATGATTTGCCTAAAAATTTCTCACTTGATTCTGATGCAGCAGATATCCACTCCAGCAAACTGTCTAATCAAATTTTATTCTCTATTAGGAGCCATCTGTTTGCTGATGACGACTCTGTTTGTTTTTTACTTTAGTGCAATCCATTTTCATTCCTTCATCGGTTTTATCATACCACCTGCACTTCCCATTTTCCCAGCTCATTCCTTCCTTCCTCTTGTGTGGGTGAGGAAAGAAACAAGCGTGTGGACAGCAGGAGGCTGCTGTACTCCAAGCAGAATACTTGAGGCTCATCTCTTCTCTCTGACTGATTAGAGTGCCTCTCTCCTCAGGTAGTCCAAGTCTTCTCTACCTTCTGCCCTGTATTTAAGCTTCCCCAGAAATCTGTGGCCTTTCAGGAGACTTTCGCAGCAGAAGAAAGAAGGTGCTAAATTATTGTAGTCTTTCACTTTCTATAACAAGAGATTCAAAATTATCTCTCCCTCAATCATTGCCTTCATTCTGTGCCTGGGGGTTGACTAGTACATAATAAAGATGAAACCTAGTCTATGTAGTTGATTGCTTTTGGGTTAAATTCTATTACATAAACATCTTCTATGTGAAATTTCCAACATAATTTGATACTAAACATGTTAGTATTGGATAACCCATGTTACGTGGTTTTTTTCATTGTCTTCACATATTCATCTGCGTGAGAGTTGCCTGTCCTGAATCCTAACCATCCACTAAATGGGAACTTGGTAGCATTTTTAATAGATGTTTCCTTTAGGTAAGGTTCCCTACAAGTTGTTTCTGATATATCTAATCCTATTGTTACTTCAAAACTGAAATGAAACCCTACCCTTGTGAAGCTCTAGATGAGCCTCACTCCATCAAAATTCTGTTCTATTTATTATGTGCACAGTGCATTTGACACTTAAATAACATTAAAAATGAGTCAACATAAGCTGCTCTTTTGTCCCTGGTCCTTTTCAGACCAATGACAGTATCTTAAACTTCATGGTGGTTCCACGCTCTGTGTCTTATGCATATAGGTGCTCAATAAACATTTATGGATTCATTATTCATTCATGTTTGGACTTATTTGTGAGGTTCAAATGTTCGATCGATCCACTTTTTGACCTTTTCAGTTATCGTGTTTTTTTTTTGGCAGTGGTTTTGATTACACAGGTGCACTTTTACCATCAATAGGTTATATCTATAAATAGAAGTCTAGAGACATTTATAATTTGTTTGGGAAAAGAATAAAGAAATTCAGATTTTAAAATTGCAGATGAATATTGTGCTAGTGATTAGCTGTGGCCAACATATTTTGAAGCAATTTATCAAGCTGAGAAAAAGACAACAATAGAGCCATCCCTTATGACCACAATTTCAATGGCTTCCTGCAAAAATAGCCGTTTTAAAGTTTTTGTTTCCTTCTTCTTTTAATCTCTCATGTTATGAATAATATTTAGTTGAACTCCCAAAGCAGCTGAGGAAAGAAAATCTTTGGGGTTGATTTTGGATAAAATATGAGACATTTACTTTTGTGAATGCTAATCTCTGAAGGCTTCAATACAATCTTTTGTTCTCTGGGTTCTTGTGTCTTTCAAAGATTTAAATTTAAACACCAATATGTTTTCAACCACAAGAAAGCCCTCTGAAACACCTAAGTATGAAAGTTTTAGTTATTAATATCTATAGTATTTCATTATTTTAATTACCATCTCAGCAATTCCCAGTGGGTAATATTGGCATGTGGTTGTCCTGCCTGTACTTCTATGGGCAATTCATAGAATCATCATCCTTATGTTACACTACATTGTGTTTCATTTTCTCTCTGAACTTTTTATTCTATTCATATTTGCTTAGTAACCAAGTTATAATTGTTTAAAATTTATCCTAATATTCTCTGAGTCCTTTTGATACATCATTTTAAGACACTAAGTCAGACTTTGTCCTCAATTCTTATCAAAAGAGTTAAAACTCTACTTCCTGTACTCTCGGCCTCATAAAATCCTTTCTTCCTATGTATTCCAAAATCTGACTGATCACAAAGCATATTCATAGATCTAAAAATGGGTATGTTGTCTTTAAACCCACAAATACTTACAGTCTATCAAAAGTTTTATCAGCTATAATTCCCTCTTATAATTGTTTTTTAAAAGTCCAAACTAAGTTATTTTGCTCTGGTTGAGGCATGTTGGCTGATTTTTAGACTTGGATGAATTTCATTGTAAATTGCTGTTGGATGTGACTGGAGTACCCAGGAGCTGTCAGGATGGCTCAGTGATTTAACGTTGGTGTCCTGCAGCTTTGACTGTAATCAGCAGATGCTGCGGTATTACCATAAATGTTTTCCTAACTGCTTCTGTCAAAAAGAGAAAATTCTTCCTGCACCGAGTGTACTGCTTCTGATTAAATTCAGTTTGCCTTCTTTTGCATAATTAATGTCCCATGATGATCTCTAACCTTTTGTTTTTAATATTGCCTCTTGGTCTAGACTCACTCGTTACAGGGAAGCTCAACTAAGAGCAGACAAAGAGAAATGGATGGTGCTTTTACATGAACGCCCAGCACCTCCGCGGCTCTGAAGTCGTTACTATTTTATATACCATGACTTGTCAAAGATCATGAAAGGCTCTGGTCTTTCCAATGTTTTTCATTGTTGTCCTAGTGCTCTGTTCTACTTCAGAAGGCTATTTCTATAATGCTTTGGTGCACATGGTTTTGCCTGAGGATGTGTGATGATAGGGTCTGCTTTAGAATGTGCTTATCCTGGTTGTGTAAATTGATAAACCTCTGACACAAGTCAGGCAAAAGCCTTCCTATTCTCCAGCAAAACTTTCTATACTTCTAACCCGAAATAACTCGGAGATTATATTTGCTTCAACAAAGTAAATGTGTATAAAACATAACTATGTTAAAAATGAATACCTTGTTTTGTCAGTGAACATATTTTATACGATATCTCAGTGGGAAAAGATCCTTACTTTTATTAAATAGCAGTACCTTTTCCTGAAGAGCCCAAAGTGCTTTCCTATTTGTTCTAACCTCTGAGTACTCTTGCCTGACAGCCACCTGTGAGCCAGATCTTTTTCCTCTTTCGAGTAGAACATTGATATGAATAGATATCCTTTGTGATTTTATTCTTACAGTATAAGATAAAAGGTGTATGTAATATCTCTAAGGTACTAAATAAGACCTGTAGTAACTGCCAAATTTACAGCTTAGAACTAGCCTGTAATCACATTATCTGAAGTTAGAGTTCTTCCATTTCCCTTTGTTTCAGAAAAAGAGAGCGCCACATTTTCTGGGGTTATCTACTTCTTTCTCCTATAGCAGATTGCACTAAGAAATATTTGTAACATTATTTTGAGTGTCATTTTATTTGCTTATAGAATCAAATACCTTTCAAATCAAAAAGGATCTTAGAGATCACAAAGTATTTATTTTGTGGCTGATGAAGCTAAGTCTAAATACACAAAGTCACATGCAGTGGCACATTTAGTTTGGGGATTGCCAACTTTTAACTACTGCAATGTTAACTTGGACTATAGATTTTAGTTTATCTCAGATTAAAACCAAATAAAAGAGAAACACAGGAATTTTCAAAATAATTGTAGCAATCCCCACAAATATTCCACATAAAAGCAAAATTTATGATCAATAGAACTTTATTTTTTTTTACTCAAACTGTTACTACAAAATCTTTAAGCCTGTAGCTGCTTAGTTTTGCTGGATCTCCTGCAGCTCCAGTATATTCTTGTCTCCCACACAACCAACAGTGATACCACTTTCCCATCTCTATGTCTCTATTTACCATCTCTTTGTATTACAAGAGAGCCCCCGCTTTCAACAGAACAACTAATCCATGATCCAGAAGATGATACCATACCCCTTAAAACTGAGACTTTCACATTTTCATTCAGGTTCTGTCTTTTCCTTGCTCTGTCACTACAGTAATCCACTTAACTTCTGGGCTCAGTGTTTTCGTTGGTAAATGGAGGTAAGCAATAACCACCTCACCGGAGGATTCAGTGGATGCTCTGTGGGCTCATATATCCACACACCTGCTTCTTTGAGACCTGTATTTGATAGCCAGCAAGAACTTGGAAAGGGCAAGAACACAAGAACAAGAGGGCTTCAGTGTAATTAAATAAGAGATTTCAATTGTTCTTCTTAGTCTTTTTTTCATTCTCATTTATTGATGAGCATAATGTATTCGTTACTACTCAGATGTCACAGATATTTCAATATATTTGAAGGTATATTTCAAGATTTTTGAAGGTTAGAGTAGAAGAAAGTCCCTTTTAAAAGCACCAATATTTAAGAAAATATGAAATATTTATTTGACTCTAAGAAAAGAAAATCTCCTTTCCACCCTTCACCCCTACACTCCCCAATAAACTTTTCATAAATTCTTTCTTTCCTTGATAACTCTAGGTGCCCTGAAATCCTCAAACTTGATTTTAAATGTATTGCTGTTACCATGCAGTAAGAAAGAGCTGTCAGGTTATTTTAAATGACACAGAGCTGTAATTCCTATGTATTACAGCTGCCATTCTCATAGGATATATTATTCTGAATTTCGATATCCACCTACCTTATCCCAAGCTAATTAGCACATAAATACACATCATAGGAAGTATCATTGTAACCATGAATTTAATACTACGTGTAAGCATAAACCAGTTTGCTGATGAGATAGATTACACTGAAAGTCTTAGAAATGAAAGTTGTTTATTTGTACAACATTGAAAGACATATGTTGATCAGTTATTCCCAAAGCTTCCATGACTCTGTTTTAACCCAGAGTTATCTATCTTTTGTAGTATCTGTTAGTAATCTATCTACTGTAACCATCAGAAAAGAGACCCAAACCCAGCCCTTTTCAAGATTGTGATGAGTATGATGATCTGTACTTTTCAAAGAGCTTTTGCATATGTTGTTTTTGTCATAAAACTGCTTTGTAGGTTTAGCTTGTTTAATCATCCCCAGTAAACAAAGAAAGGTGCTGAAGTCTAAAGAGATGAAGAGCATTGTTTCAGGAGATAAAAAGTAAATGATAGAGCCAAGAAGAAACCCTTGCAATTTTTCCTTTTATGTATAAACTAACCCCATAATACAACACCCTCTGATCTAAGCTGTCACAAATGTACAGTTTGCAACTAACCAGATGAGCCGGGGGAAATTGTTTTGGTTCTCTTTCATGTAAATCCATAGAACAAACAAATCAATAAGCGTACAGCTTGATAAACAAAAAGGTTGTTCCGTGACAGAAAGCTCAGTTAAAACCAAATCTGAGGAGACAACAGATGCTTCCCAACCTTGCTTCCCACAAGAGGGTTTTTAATTTGCCTGAGATAGTCAGAATTCTCTTCAGAAGGCCCAGAAGAAAGCCACAGCAGCAAACCAAGAACATTGTCATCGTCTCACAGATAATAGCTGGCTCCGTGGCCTTGATTTTGTTCCCCCCACAGAATGGGAATATTAACAACAACTTCACTGGGTATGTCAGAATTAACAGGAGACATGTTATTCAAGTTTCTCCTCATGTCTGGCACACACACAGGCACATTATGTAAGTGGTAGCGTTGCCATCATCACCATTTGGATTAAGACCTAGTTTCAGACTGACTGTGAAAAGAATGGGAAACTGGAATACTAATCTCTTAGGAGAGGCCCAGGTGGAATGATGAATTCATTTTATTCTTCTCACTTTAGTATAGCATTGACAACAAGGAGAGTAAAAAGAGGTTAACCTCAGTGAAAGAACGTTAGAGGAAGCCACTACTTTTAATGACATCTGGGATAAACATGTCTCAAACTCAGGACTTCTGATTATAAATCTATTTCCTCTTTCTTATGTTGCTCTTCAAATTCTGCCCGATTCATCCTTTATAAGCGCTTCCAGATTTGATCACTTCATGCCTGCTTTTCTACATAGCCTCCTTTTTACCTCCTGCCTCTTGTCTTTCAATGAGTCCCCTAAATACCCTAGTTCATTAGTTTGCATGAGAAGATTTCCTCTAATTAGTTCCTGCTACCTTCACATTGCTTATGTTCCTTTGTTCATCATCTACTGCTACAGATGACACGCCACCCCCAGCCCTATGCATTTTCTTTTGGAATCTAACACAACCACGGGACTTAAACATTTGCATTTAGTATTTAAGACAAAATGGACCCTAATTTTGCTACAAGTCATAACAGATACCAGATTCAATGCTGCCTTGAAAAAAACTAAGAGGTTTGAGTGACTACTCAACACAATCCAAGCTGTTCTTACTGTTTCTACTTGTTATATAGGGAAGGTAATAAGCAAATCTCTTTGTGGATAGAGATATGTGAATGTGGTTAGATTGTAGGCTTCCTGAAGGCAGGGACTATGTCTGTTCGTTCTCTCCTATGTCCCTGAAGCGTAAAGCAGCATGGCCCACTCCACATGCTTTTGACTAAATGAATGAAAGCATACTCTTCATCTTTTGTCTTGCAGTACACCAAAGAATTAGGAAACACTGTCCTCTTGAATGTAGAATCTTACGATGAAATATGACACATCTGCACGTAAAGTACTGCTTTTAACCAAAGAATGGGAAGTACATAGACTCTACTTTGAGTAGTTTATGGTCTTATCACTAGACTTGAGTATGCGGCAGGGGCACAAAAAACTAAAACACTAGGCTAACCCAGATACAAATCATATGAGAGAAATACAATACAAGGTGCCATTGCTGTTTTGGAAAATCAGGAGGTCATATTTCATTGAGATTTGAGGGATCAAAGATTATTATAGACAATGATTCAGACCAGGGAATAGGGGAATAGAGAGAGAGTCGTATTATATAAGAGTTTAATGCAGTATTTTTTATATAGAGTTTGCTGCATAAGTACAGCTAAAAAACTTGAAGGCATTTTAAGAAATTACACTATTTTCTATTACAAGAATAGTATCCTAAAGCATAGATTACTAGTGAGAGAAAACTATATGCTAAAACTTTAACCTTTAAAATAGATTGGAGCCAGGCATGGAGGCTCACACCTATAATCCCAGCTTCTCAGGAGGGTAAGGGGGGAGGATCAGTTTAGCCCAGGATTTTGAGGCTACAGTAAGCTATAATGATGCCACTGCACTCCAGCCTGGGTGACAGACAAGACCTTGTCAATAAATAATTATTAAATAAATAAGAGATCAAGATTTTTGTGATTAGCTCATTTTTGTTAAAAAAAAACAACTGGAAAATAATTTTATGGCACTGGACTCTTGGTATTAATTGGGTAGTATTTGTTAAAATGTGAGGGTTTTATGTATAATGTCAAAATAACTAGCTTCTAATATTTTCTAATGTACTACTGAACCTGGGACATAGATTTTGCTGCTTTTGTGAGTAGATATACAGCAAAGATAAGTATGGACAGTACTCTGTACCATATAAGCAGAAAACCTGGAAATTAATATGCCTTTAACTAGAGAGCTCTCTAGACTTTTAGGATATTTGTCAAAAGCAGTATGAGTAAAAATGAAGTGTCTCATAGTTTCCTTTTGGTTCCTTGTACTGATATAGAAATACTTCCTGCTTCTTTTACAGCATTTACAGTTTAAAAATGTTATTAAAGTGCTATAGTTTAGAGCCAGGAGCTGAACTGGATGACTTGAGCTTGAATAAGAGCTCCACCCTAACTTGGCTTATAACTAAGACAGGTTTCTTACTCCCTCAAAGCCTCCTTCCTTATTGTGAATTGGAGAGTATACAAATTATACTTGCTTAGGCTGTATAATGATTTTCGTAAAGTACCTTGTGCAAATTTGGCGCTTAGTAAGTGCTCTAACATACTAGTATTGTTTTTAGTGAGTCTTTTGTAAAACATAGCCTGAAATGGGAAAAAAAAAAGCCTTAAAATAGTTATTTTGTGAATAATGTAGTGAGAAAATGAACATAATTTTATTATAATGAAATTTGAGTTCCTTATTTGTGGATTGTGTTATAGGCTAAAGTTTTACTATTTTTAAAAATCTTTTTGTTTTTGAGAGAGGGTCTCACTCTGTTGCCCAGACTGGAGTGCAGTGGTGTGGTCATGGCTCACTGCAGCCTCAACCTCCCAGGCTTAAGCAATCCTCCCACCTCAGCCTCCCAAGTAGCTAGGACTACAGGTGTGTGCCACCATGCCCTGGCCAATCATTTTTCTTAATTTTTTGTAGAGATGGAGTCTCACTCTGTTGATCAGGCTGATCTTGAAGTCCTAGGCTCAAGCAATCCGACCATCTCTGCGTCCCAAACTGTTGGAATTACAGGCATGAGCCACTGAGCCCGGCGTTTATTGTTTTTTAACAAAGTATTTGTGGCGTGTCACATGATAAACCTTATTGGAAAGATAAGGAGTAATACCCCCCGTTATAATAAATCTTTAATAAGTAAAGCTATAACTGTACACAATAAGATTTGTATATACCAGGAGAAAATAGGCAAGAGATTAGGTTAGATAAATAAAATTATTCAGATTGGAAGGTTCATAAGGATTGCATTACCAGATGGGCTTGATAAAATTACAGAACACATTGCTTCCGTGTTCTGCTAAAAGAGTGGTCTTTGATATAATGAGATTTCATTAATTGCAAAGGTTTCTAGATTCCATTATTGCAATGTTTTCTTTCCTCTTCCAAATAAAATGAAAGCCAACAGAGAAAAGTAGTACCATTGCAAAATCTAAGACTTTTAGAAATAGCATAATTAATTAGTAAACATATTATTATTATTATACCATAATAGTTTTAAGTGAGTATACTCTGTTCTATATTTTTAAGTTACTCAGGGTACTATAATGCCCAGTAAAATTTAATGATTGGTGATAGGTGTAGCCGTCTGACCTCTAGTGGCTATAGCTTATAGCTGCATTTTAGTTGATTGAGTTTTAAAAAGAAAAAAAAAGACTAAGTAAAGAAGTCTTCTTAGATCCTAATAATAGAGTTCTACAATTGAGTGTATGATTAGCTTCCCTGAAGTTCTGCTGGTCTGATTGTTGGGGTACTACCTCAAGGAACAGAGTTCAGAACCAACTTTGTGAATCTGTGTTGAAATGCTTGCAGTGTGTCAGCAGATCCTGCTCTGAGGCGCAGCAGTCAAGCCATCTCTACAGCATTTTTTTAAATAGACATTCTTAAGTTCATAGCAAGCTCTCAACATTGATATTCAACAACAGTTCATAGGCTGGCATGAAATGTTTTTGAAATACTGATAGGATACCTCTATATGACCATGTATATTTTTTTAGATAGCTGTATGAATAATATATCTTTCCTAATGTATAGGTGTGTGTGTTACTTAAATATCTTGGGGTTTAAATTGACAGCATTACTGTTCCTCATATACTCCACCATGTTTTAGAGACAACTCTTCTGAGTTCAGCGTGCTGCTTGTGACCAAGACACAGAATGGAATTGACCAACAGTTTGAGGACATAAACCTTCTGATTATATTGAACCATTGAATTAATAGATGCTACATTTATTATGATGCCCCAAATTGAAAAAAAAGTAGGAAAATTTGTATTTAAAGTTGAAAAATAAAAAAGAGAACATTCTGCCATGTGATAGTAACATATTTTTCTTTGTCTTTAACTTAAAGCATACTGTAATACTTGATGTAATTTTTTTAATGCGTTGTGTTTCCACTGAGAATTCTTATTTCTCTCAGTAGTTTAATGAATTGCTAAGTATTTATGGCCAATATGGGTCTCCAGTATTTTTTAAATTTTAAGTACTATATGGATTGTAAAGTTCCACATACTTTAAGGCTTCTGTGCTAACACTTGTAGCTCTTTTAAGAGGATGTATGTGAAATGGAACAACAGTTACTATCTCTTGTCCTCCTTATCCATTTTCCTGCCGTCAGCACCTTCTTTAGCTTACCAGGAGTACTATACTCTAATTTCTTTCTTTTCTGCCCTCTGTATGATACATTTCCAGTCTTTGTGTTTTGTGTTACCATAGAGACAGGAGGTGCTCCAAAGCTCAAAGCCCCGAGAAGACATACTGGAAGCAGGTCTTTGAGGAAACAGTCCCTGTTGACAAGGGAAGCCTGAGGCAAGAATCTAGCAATAAACGGGAGAAGGGGAATTGTGTGGTCCAATCTGATTGTGTGTCCACAGTCTTAGGAAGCACAAGCTCTGCCAATGAATGCTGTGTTAAGATGAGTCGTTTACAGAAACGAATTTTACAGAGACTTTAGTGTAGCCTGGGGTTTCATAGGAATCAAACTTGGTATTTTATTTGCAAGAAAATAACTGAAGTGACATTGACCTATTCCTTTTACTTTTTTCCTCATTAAAAGGGAGCAGCTTCTAAAAAAGGTCCTCTTTGCCTGACTTATTTTGTTGATCAAAAATTTCACCTTTAAAATAAAAGTTCACATTCTTCAACTCAGCCAAAACCATGAGAAGTGAAACTACAGTCTGAGTGCAGGGGACTGTACAACCAGCATCCAAATCATTGATCCAAATGTGCTCGTTATAGAAATAAGTAGTTTCTATTTATCCTAAGTTGTCATGTAGTCATGTACTGCCTTCATATTTTAGATAACTTAAAGCTTTTAAACATTTCTCTGCATTTAATGAATTGTTATATTTCCTACTATATTAACTTATGTCATACTTGTTAATATTTTTATTTAGGAGAAGGCTGCTAAAAGATTTTAAAATAATACAGATTTTTTTCTCTTGTATTTTTCTTAGAGATGTGATGTAAGGCCCTGCAGGGAAAGAAGGAAGAAGAGAAAAATGAAAAATTTAACAACAAAATAATGTGAAATAGAATTTAAAATAACAGATGTTTTGTGAATTACCTTTAAAACCAATTTCTTTTTTAGAATGGAAAAAGATCCATGCTCAAGTTGTTTGCTGGATTTTTTTTCACAGATCTAGCAGTCTAAGCAGGAAAGAACAGAGAAATTCAGAGAACATCAATATTTCTTCCTAGGTTATCTGCACAAAATTGTCCTTTCTAGGAAGAAGACCACTTGTCTAAATCTGTAAACAGAAATAAGGATGAGTAGGGTTCTCTCACTTTCCTCAAACTGACAGTAGGAGGCAGTGATGTACTAGCCTGAGCTACTCTCTTTAGGGTAATGTCTATGACTCATGCCAGATTTCTTTTTTTCGCTCATTTTCTAGAAATACATGAAATAAAATCTTAGAAATAGTTTCAGATTTCATAATGAAGCTTGGTATCATCAATCTAGTACAAGATAATGCTGCTATGCTATGAATAGAACAATAAAAAGAGGCCAGTCTATCACCTTCTGTTAGTGACAACTCTGTGAACCTCACCCCTACGTAGGTCCTGATCCAATATGAATAGGAGAATAGCATGGAATAAAGGTCAATCTCATTTCGAAAGGAAGGAGAATTAGATTTAATAAGTTAGATTCTCCTAATTTTCATTGATTTACTAAAACATGTACAGAACTAGTAAGTAAAAGTAAAAGAGTCTCTGAATGGTAACCCAGTCTCCCCATGCCTAGATAGCTGGATGAAGAGACGCCAAAACATAGTAGCAACAGTAGGCTTATCATTATTAGCATTCAAATTTTGTGAATATATTTTTAATCTTTAGCCTTTGTCTATTTTGACATTCATAAAAGGCAAAATAGGATTTAGGATTTACCTAAATCCAAATTACCTAGAAATGTATAACTGTTCCTTCCTCTTTATATGAAACAAAATCACAAATGCTAAATATTAGAACAATTCATTTTTTACTTGATTGTTTATAATATACACATATTCAACTCAAGATAATGCATAGGTAACAGCACTGTGAAAAACTCCAGGTTCTAGACCTGTGCTGTCCAATACGTTAGACAGTAGCCAGGTATGGCTCTTAAGCTCCTGAAATGTGGCTGGTCTGAATAGAGATGTGCTGTAATTGTGAAATAGACATTTGATTTTTGAAGACTTAGTACAAACAAATGCCAAAGATATCAATATATTTTTGCTGTATATGTCAAAGTAATAATATTTGACATTGGGTTAAATAAAATAGATTATTAAACTAATTTCACCTGATTTTTTTTCAGTGTTTAATGTGGCTTCTAGATATTTTTACCTTGCATGTATAGTCCACTTCCGACTCTCATTAAATTTCTGTTGGACAATGCCATTCTAGTCTCAATGTTGAGTCCTCAAGGTACCCAAAAAATGTACAGTAAACCAAAATGATATATAATCTGCTTAATTTATATCCAGATAATATTACTGCAAAGTGTTTTCTTTTTTGAAAAAAAAAAAGATTTAATTTAAAACATTAAGTGCAACAAGGTAATAAATTATGCCATGCTTAGGTTTGGTCACTCAAGAAATAGATTATCAAGCACTTGTTAGGAGGTAGGCACTGTGCTAGGGCTTGGGAATACACCTGTGAATAAAGCAAAGATACCTGCCTTTATAGAGCTTATGTTATAGCAAGTTAGGTCACAGTTAGATGGATATGAATTGGATTTCTTACTACTTGAATATATTTCTATGTTTACATATGGCTAATGGCTAATATAGTATGTATGTAGTAACAGGCAAGGGAGACATAAAGGAACATTTCTATATATGTAGTCATATATAAAATTATTTTATTATAAAATGGTTGTCAACACAAATGTATCCCAGGATTGAATTCTCTAATGAATAAAAACATTATTTTAAGCAGATTCCTATTAAATATATACCAAAAATCAACCTGAAGTATTAAGGCTACATGGAAATTTTTTAAAGAGTCTATGAACATATAATTGTATTGTTTCACAGTACTGGACACCCTAGTTGGCTTTAGTTTTTCCCCAGAATTTTGAACTACTAAGCAGATCTTGTTTTGCATGTTCATTATAGAAATGGCAGGCTCTTAAATGTTTCAAGGACTTAGCATCTAGCATGGTGGGCTAAACCCTCATTGAATTAACTAATGAATTAACCATAATTTCAGCTCATGATCACCAAAGGAATAGTTGTGATCACTGAAGGAATAGCTCTTTGGCTTGGAGAAGAAAAGATTGAGGGAATATAGTATCTGTCTTCAAATAGTGGAAGGGCTGGTGGATAGAAGAGGAATTGGACTTAATATGGCCCTAATGGAAAAAAATCAACAGAACCAGTGACTAAGATTTCAGAGAAATAAACACTGGATAAATATAAGGTAAAACATGTAACTGTTAGAGCTGACCAAAGGTGGACTACATTGCCTGATGAGACTGTGAGGAAATGACTGGAGGTTTTCAAACTGAGGCTGGACAGCCACTTGACAGAATGCTAACTAAACGTCATTCAAGGATTGGCTAGGTGGTTCTGTCAAGTAACGAGGACTCCTTCCATTTGATTCTACATTACACAATTCTGCGAATCAAAATGAAATGAAACAGAAATAGTGTAAGTTATTAAGATGAAATACCTGTACATTTGAAATGTCTGATAAATGTTGAAGAAGTTTAAGAAATAAAGGAACATACTTAAAAGCACACTATGTGATGAGACTTAGAAATGGCTTCAGAAATATGTTGCGGTCCTAAAGTATTTAAAAATAGTTAGCTGGTTATTTCTAATACAGCTCCCAAGTTATTAGCACTGGGAATCAACCTCTCCCCAGCCTCTTCATCCTTGGGAAGTGCTCTTTACTCTTCACAGGATGTCTGTTTCCCATGGCCTAATCATGTGCCCCCAGAACCAGGAGGGCCGACGATTTGGACTGAATTGTCCAGAGGCAAAGAGCAAAGCCTATGTGGCCTTGACAGTTCATGGACTTCTCTAAACCTCAATTTCCTTATCTATAAAATGGGCTTGTTGGTACCTGTACTTTAGGATTGTTGTAAAAATTTTAAAATAGCATGTAAAGGCCAGGCACAGTGGCTCACACCTGTAATTCCAGCACTTTGGGAAGCTGAAGCAGGAGGATCATGGGGGTAGAAGTTCTAGGTGAGCCTGAGCAACATAGCAAGACCCTGTCTCAATTTTAAAAATTTAAAAATTAGCCAGCCCTGATGATATGTGCCTGTAGATGTAGCTACCCTGAAGGCCAAGACAGGAGGATACCTTGAGCCTAGGAGTTCAAGGCTACAGTGAGCCATGATGGCACCACTGCACTCCAGCCTGAACAAGCAACACAGCAAGACCCTATCTCTAAAAACAAAAGAAAACAAAATAGCATGTAAAAGTTTTATAAGGTACGTAGTAAGTGTTTCATACTGTCAAACCATACCCTTATATTATCCCTCTACCCTCTCCCTCATGAACCACCAGATCAATTGACCAAATTACTTGTGACCTGGTATCAATTAGCTGACAAGCCATTATATACTTTAGAAATATTTACTTAATATCGGCCAAGCTACCTCCAGGTGACCACAAGTGCACAGTGGTCCGAGACAGCTATCAATAGCAGATAGCATGGCTGATAAACAGATGCCATGGTTGGTTTCAGTATGTTAGTATGAAGAGCATGAAAGTGTGGTTTGAGAATTTGTTATTTGAAGTAGTAGTAGGGCATATGTAGGAATGTATAGGGAGGCCACGGTGGATACAGTACTGGAGCTCTGTTGTCAGGGCTGGAAATGCAGATGTGAGTCTTCTTCCTAGAGGAAGCGGTTGAAGCTGTGAGATCTTGATGGAGAGAAGGTAGAAAGGGCAGAAAAGTGGGCCAAGGATGTAACTGTGAGAAATGGCCACATTAAGAGTTAACACTGTTTGGTAGAGGTTGGGAAGGTAGAACAAATTACCAAAGAAGATTTAAAATGAATCATCAAAAAGCAGAAGAGTAAGCACGGTCAAAGGCCATACCATGTTAGAGCCTGTTAACCAGGAGTCTGAGGATTTAGTTTTGTCTCTGGCTCTGCCTGAAAGTTATGTCTGCTTTCTCAATTTCATGTCAAGCAAGGTAAATATACCCATATTACCTATCTCACAGGGCTGTTATAAGAATCACATGAGTGGATATACAGGGAAAGTGTTTGCAAACGTAGAAGAGCCGTACATAAAGATAATATGATCATATGGATGTTATTAATTCCATAATAATGTTCAAAGTCACAAATAACATTCTACGTTGACTTCTAACACCAACTACTTGGAGTTAAGCCAGATTTCACAGGTCACAGTCCTCTAAAAGATTCCCTTCACTTCAGTATCAGCTGTAAATTGTAGGGTCCCTAGGTTACTCTCACTTTTGATCACTTGGTTACAAATTCAAAATGCTTCGTACTACCCTCTCAGTTTCAATAATTTGCTAGAATGACAGAATTCAGGTAAGTACTATACTTACTATTACAGCTTTATTATAGCAAAAGAGTATAAATCAAAGGCAGCCAAAGGAGAGACACATGAAGCCTCTATTGTTCTCAGAGTCACATCACCCTCGCTGCACATTGATGTGTAAGGATGTACAGAGGACTGCCAACAAGGAAAACTCACGTGAACATCAGTGTCTTGAGTTTGCACTGAGGTTTTGCTGCTTAGGCACAATTAGTTGAATCATCAGCCACATGATAGAGCTCAAGCTCCCATACCTTTCTCCTGCTCAGAAATCAGGCTGATAATCATTTGGCTCAAAACCCCAACCCTCTAATCACATGATTGGTCTTTCTGGCATGGTTAACCCCCATCCCGAGTCATTCATTAGTATAAACTATCTAGGGACCCACCATGAGTTACCTCATTAGCAAAAACTCACTTTAGGCCTTCAAACTATATGTCTGAGAGGCCCAACATGAATAAAAAATTCCAAGGCTTTAGAGGCCACCTCCCAGGGACTGGGACAAAGATCAGCTGAATTCTTTATTACACACATTCCAAAATGTTGCAAATTTAAGAGGAAAAGGAGGAATGAGTAAATGCCATTGATTTTAGGAATTTTGATGCTTTTGGTAATATTGTAGGGAGCAATTTCAATAGAGGGATATGGATTAAAGCCAAATTAGAATTGCTAAGAATTGAGGGGAGAGATAAGAAAGAGGAAAGCAGATATGGAGAAGGGTATCCAACTCAAGGAGCGTATTACAGAGCAGAAACATAAGCAGTCTATTTCCTTTAGAGGCTGAATATCCTGGGTGTCGTGTGCACAGAGCCTGCATCATCTTGAGCTTCCTTCTAGCCCTCCACTCAGTTAGAAAAACTCAGCATAGGAAACTGTGAGATGGCAGTGTTGTCTTTGAATTTTATTTAAAAGGTAGTGATACAGAGCAAGAATGAATAGAAGTTTACATATGAGTTTCTGCAAATAAAGTTCTTCATCAATTGTCTCCTCTATTCAAGGATATCATTATCTTCTGCTTTGCCTGCTGTGTTAAGATAGGGGGAGTATTGTTTTGTTTAGTTGTTTCTATTTTTACATAATCGGTTTTAATAAGAGTTTCTGGCACCCCTAAAAGATTTTAACTATATGCAAAATGACCTTTTGCTCTTTGAATTATTTTTATATATTTTCAATACATAAGATAAACAGTGAAATGAAACCAAGGGAAGACAATTATTTATAGCATCAGTAAATCAACAGGAAGGAAAACCACAGGGATATGGGCTGCCAGCGGCCACCACTAACTTCTGTTATTGCATAGATTAAAAACATATATTTGTCACACACTTTACTATCATGTAGACCCAGTGGTGCTTTAAAAATTACATTTATGGGTCATTCTTTTTCTTTCACCAAAGTCAAGTCATTGCTGGGGTGAAACAAAACAGCTACTTAGTAGGTCAAAGTAATAGTTAAAAGCAAAAGGTAAAGAATTGTGAGGGGAGACCAAATTTCAGGAACACGGAATAGATGCTGTCAATTTAGGACACCAGAGTTCTACATTCTTCCTCCTGTCAAGGCTGCCACAGACTCACCATTGACCACAAAAGACAGGAGCTCAATTTTATATTTCATCTGAGAGTTGGCACTCCTAAGAAGCCAGTGCCCATTAGAACCACAATGTGAAGGGGGATCAATACTGACTTAAAAGGAATAATGCCTCTTTCTGAACCATAACTGATATTTCCTGCAGCGGAGAAGGCTTCCCCAAGGGCCCTCCGCCAGGGCCTTAGCCTTGCCTTCTTAGTTTAAGAAGCATAACAACTGTTGGCTGAAATATTTCCTCATTTACATGCCAAGTTGCATATATATATACACATATATACGTATCTGTATAAATATATTTTTTTTGTTAGCAACTTTCCTAGTTTCCAGTTTCTTTTGTGTTTCTCAAGAAACAATGGAAATGTTAGCACAAGATGATTGAGTTTTTTAAGCTTTCTTTGTCATCAAAATCTATACTCTGCCAAAGGTCATGTGGGACCCAACACTAGATGTCGGTTAAGGCTTTTATTCTCATTTTTAATTCCAGTGGGTATCTGTATTTAAGAGGCATTTAACTCTCCAACGACGTTCGACTTTTAGTTCAGTTTCAAAGAAAAGGCTGTGGTGGGGCTCTAGATTTAATTCTTACAGTAAGAATCCTATGAGGAATTAAATTGAAATAAGTAAGTCTTCCTTTCTTAAAGGAAAACAGCATGTATTCTCATCGTGTTTATTTCCACAGAAACACAAATATAAGCTGTGTGAATTGCATTTTCATACTGAATTGGTACTAAGAATAGCAGCTGGTTCTTTGCCTATCAGTACTACAATCAACAGTGGCCCTGAATATTGGCAGTAGTCCTAGATATATTATACATAGAGATCAATTGTAATATCTTAAAGGGAAAAAAAGGCCTAGAATTCAATTTGTAAAATAATAAAACGAATTCCTCGCCTTGAGGAATTATCCCACTTTGCCTTAGTATTTTTAGTTTCCATTTAAAAGTGTGTATGGTGAAGATTTGAGTTGAGGAGAAATAGAAATGCTTGTCTTTTTATTGATACCCTAGCCTTACCTTTCATTGAGTCCATTTGTCCTAGGTATCGTCTTGCATTTGTAACTGTCTAACTTCATATGAAAAGAGTGGGCCCACCTGCCTCAAATTGCAATTTATTTATGCCTCTGAGCACCTGGATAGAGTATAGGGTTTTCTCCAATTTACAGGGTTGTGGCATCCCCCTGTTGTTTGAAAGTCAACCATTTGGAAACTAAGTGCATGTGTTTGCATGGGATTTAGGTCTCCAGCCCACACAAAGCCACCAATAACAAACTTTAAAACAATGGTGATAACAAAAGACACCTGGTCTTGACTCAGCATTACAATAAGATTTCTATATAAGAGTGAACTTCCGGGGTGAGCCGGCACAGTGGCCCACACCTGTCATCCCAGCACTTTGTGAGGCTGAGGTGGCTGGATAGCTTATCCCCAGCTTGGCATCAAAGCCAAGCCTAAAAAAAGTGAACTGCCAACTTGGGCACTTCCTCTACCTGCACTATCTCTGATTATAGTGGATAGGCACTCCTGTCCAGTTTCATTTATCTGCTTTGCAGTTTCAGACCTGACTCGCTCAGTTCTACAGTTTTCGTCTCCCACGGCTGAAGACAAAGCAAAAAGAAGCTGAGGACCAGAATGGGGGCTGTGGGGGTGCTGAGAGCTAATATGAGGGCTGGGAGTGAAGAGTTGTCATCTAGGAATTTCTAACAAAGCTATAAACATCCTTTAAAGAAACCCTTGTGCACTTTCTTTTTTATTTCCTCAGTGGTCTCAAGAATGGCCTCTTTCCTTTTTACACTGTCTTGTCTGTTGCTTCTCATGAAAGATTCCTCACCTGAAACCGCAGAGGAGATAAATACCATCTTAGTTTTCCTCCATTCATTTTGTCCCTAAAGCAAGCCCACAGCTATTTTGAGTTTTCTCAAAAGGATAGAAATGCTTTTGCTGGCCTTGGCCCATCCATTATTATTTACCTAAGTCTCCAAAGAAGTTCAAAGACCAAATACTAAAAGAAAAACCCAGGCAATGCTAGGCATTTCATCCTTGGATCTGGTATAGATCAAGGAGTTCTAAGACATTCAAATAGATATGCAAGCCTTGTTTTTGGCAGCATGCAGTTCATTAGCGACCTTGACAAGAACTGCTTCAGAAGAGTAAAGGGTCAAAAGCATGATTGGAGTGGGTTCAAGAGAAAAATAGGGAGAGAGGAATTGGAGAGTAAGTATGGGCAAATTTTTCAAGGTTCCTATAAAAGGAGCCAAGAATTTAGATATTAGCTGGAGCAGGATGTGGAGACAAATAGAGATTCCCCCACCTCCTAAATTTATGGTTATTAGAGCTTACTTCTCTGCTGAGGGGAATGAACACCTGGAAGAAGAAACCTTTACAATGCAGCAGAGAGGGCAAAGCAGCCAGAGGGATGTCCTTGAGCAGACAAGCAAAAGTCACATCCATCACTCACCTTGAGGGCTGTCCTCAGGGGGAGCTCGGAAGGTTGATTCATCCTAACAGGAGGGGTGGATGTATGTGTGTGCAGTAGGCGGATAATAGGTGTTGGGGAAGCAGTGAGGCATGTACAGGAGCTCTCTTCCAGTTGCCTTTATGAATGAGTTAAATGAGAATGAGGGAGGACGTGTTGGCTGTTTGAAAGGGAGGAGAAAGTGAAATAGTTGTCCTGGAGAATGGAAGAGTGAATGGACTAGGGAATTGTAGTGGGATAAAGGTTGTGCTTTTGAAGTTCATAGTCAAGAATCTAAGTGAGAGCAGGAAAGAAAAGGAGGATATGTGTGGCCTTGGACACACTGTGTTGAGGTAGTTTGCATAGGTATACTATCTGCTTTACAAAGTTGTGAGAATTTAGTGTGTCAGAGGCATTTTGAAATATAAGTACAGGACACCATTATTATGAAACTTAGCTTTGAATGACTTAGCACTTTTCTTTGGCAAAAAGGTTTTCATATTTCTTTAAGACAGCCTCAGTACCTCTAGAGACAGCGTTTGGCATCTACCACTGATTTACTCCGTAACTAAGTCTAAGCAAACGACTTAACCACCTTTTGCTTTTACCCCTTAATCTATATGCTGAGGGTGAGAATGTTTGAAGTGCAACAAATGCTTAATAAATAAAGGTACTAAATAAATACAGGCTATTCATAAGATGGTATATATGTATGTGTTGTGTGTATATATACATACACACAGCACACACATATATATTCATATATATATATGAATTTTTTATAATTTGCCTGCCAAGTTTATTATTTCTCTGAAGGAAAATCAGTGACTTTAAAAAAAACCTTATTAGAAACTTTCCTTCTTGGTTCCATTCAAGAAAGAAATTAATGTCATTACTATTCAAACTAAAGTTTATCTTGTGTCATAGAGTGTGGAAATAATTTCTTTACCTGACATATTTATTGAGCACCTACTTTGCACCAAGGACATTCTAGGCACTAAAGCTATAGTAATATTTCAAACAATGTCCCTACTTTCTTGGAGTGCGTACATGTTCACCTTCATGCATGCACACGCACACACATGCACGACACACACACACATTTCATATTTTGGCTAATTTAATATCTTCTTTCCCATTAGACATTTAATTAGAGTTGTCCAATAGCAGAATAAACTAGTTTGTTGGAGATACCATCATAATGAAGTGGTTTGCAAGAAATCAAGTAAGCAAAGATAGGAACATTTTGGGGAAGGAGCAGTAAACTGGGCAACATTCTGCATTTAGCTACAAATGCAGCTTTCAAGCATTCTGTGGGACAGAAGGGTAGGTGCTAGGAAAAAAAAAAAAAGAGGATATGGTCATAGGAACGACAGGAATACCACATCCAGTGTGCTGTTTCCAGCAAACACAGTGTGTACATTACAAGCTACAGAGCATACCCTCCTTTAAGAGAAAATCACTGCTCTATTAGATTTTGATTTTTGAGTAACAAAAATGACCTGATATAGAAGGTGAAAGAAAAGGTGTATTTATTTTCTTCCAGCAGCTAAAAGGTGATCATACTTCTAAAATTTGTTGAGATTGTCCAAGAAAGTGTGTAAAATCCTCATCCATCACTGGAAGCCCCTGGTCAGGAAATGACAGTGCAGTAAATATCTTCAGCAGCCACCTTTTAATGTACAAGCTGTTTTCAGTTGGAATTTTCAGCACTCACATAAAACATACTGTCATGAGTGACTGCTTGTGCTCCAAAGTCATTACTATTGGGACAATGGAACATCTCTCAGAGAATAACCAAAAAACTTTAAATGTCATGTCAGGTTTGCTGAAGCCATTTTCAAGCCCCATTCAAGGTTACATGAATATTGAAGGTGTCTGTTTTTTAAAAGTCATCATTACCATCACTTACTGATAAAAGAATGTATGTGTATATGTATATATATATACATGCATGTATTTATAGATGTGTATATTCTTGACAATTACATATAACATTCTGGTTAGCTAGGAAGTCTTAATTATTTGTGTGCCAAGTTCATTTTTTTTTAAAGGAAAATAATCGACTTTTAAAATTCTTATTAGAAACTTTCCTTCTTGGTTTCATTCAAAAAGGAAATTCATTTCATTATTATTCAAATTAGTGTTTATCTTGTGTCACAGAATATGGAAATAATTTATTTATCCAACTAATATTTATTGAGGACCTACTTTGCACCAGGGCCATTTTAGGCCCTGAAGTTATAGCAGTATTTGAAATAATGTCCCTGCTGTCTTGGAGCACACATTCTAGTAAGACAGACAATGGACAAGTAAGCAAATATGTGATGTGTCCAGCCGTCATGAGTCCTGTGAAGGAAAACGTGAGGGGAAGGATAGAGCAGTGCAAAGGGCAAATGCTAGGGAAGGCCTCTCTTCTTAGGTGGTGTTTGAACAGAGACCTGAAAGAAATACGGGACCAAGCCCTGATGATAACCACATGACAGGCATGTCAGGCATAAAGGAAGAAGGAAATAGGCATTAGTGCTAATTAAATGGATGGCTGTTATATTTTAGTTTATTTTTAAACCTCTGTGTGATTACTTTAAATCTGTCTTACTCTGTTGACTGTTTCATTGTTTATCTAAGAAAACTACTTGTTTATTGAGAATAATTATTTTAAATCTGTTTCATAATGTGCACAGTCCTTGGTTATCATGGTGATAAGTTTTGTTCTTCTTTCTTCCTTACCGTAGAAAATCAGAAAGTGCAGTTGACAGAAGGGTCACGTTCACACTACAATATCAATTGCAACTCAACAAGGACTCCAGTCGCCAAGGAGCTTAATTATAATCCAGACACTCATACATCTACCGAGAGGATCAAGGCAGTTGAAAAGAAGGAAGCCTGTAATGTAGAAAGCAACAGAAAAAAGGAAACGGAACTTCTTGGCTCTTTTTCTAAAAATGAATCAGTTCCCGAAGTTGAAGCCCTGCTGGCAAGATTACGAGCTTTATAAGTTAAACTGGTTAAGAAAAAAAATGATTAAGCCAAATATAAAGCCACGCTCTAAAGTATAACACTTGAAAAAATCGCTTTTATGTAAGTGGCCTTATATAGTTTTAAATTATGATACATATTAGAAAAATAAAGCTAAATACATGATTGCAGTGCTTATTCTACGTACTGGAGGTTTTGGTTTATTCGAGATTGTAATGGGCTTTAATGCTTTTTATGTCTCCTAGTAATCCTCTGTTCTATATTTGGTGGTTAAATTATACATATTGCTTTAGAGAGCAGGTAGGTGGCCATGTGTTCAGCAATGTGTCCTTAAGAAAATACCATCTTTCTAAGCCACTGGAATTTTTACTTTACTATTTTTAACATTAATGGATGTCAAGTCATCAACCTCAAGTCTTTACATATCCATGTATATTCCATATATATTGTTTATATAGGCCCAGGTTTCTCTTTAATTGAAATCTATATATTACCAGCACAACATCAAAAACATGCAATTGACTACATCAGAGCTATATATGTAAGGAAATGACTGGTAACCCCTAACCCCATTATCATCATTGTCAAATTCATGTTAAGCAGACCCTCTAGGGGACCATAAGGCAATTGAGCACATAACCAAAAACGATGCAATAAGAATGCATGCACTCTCTTTGCCAAATGCATGTGCTTTTGTGTAATGTGGATATGAACAGTATTGCAGTTCTGCCGAAACTCTTGGTCTTCGCTAAGAGAGTATTTTTCTCCTTTTGATTATGACTCTGAGATAAAATTGCCATTTTGAAACTTCCAAAGTAACATTTTTTCATTTTATGGATAAACCTGGAATTGCAGTTTCTCCGATCTGACAATCAATAACTTTAACAAAGATCTAAATAAGTGTTTCAAGGAAAGTTTTCCTATGCAAATGTGATATTACCTCATTTGGGCATCATTGCTCTGTTAATTCTATATCAAAGAAAATAAACTTGCTACTTGCACTAAATGAAAAAATATGCTTTCTTTTCTCTCTTTTTCGAAAACATATTCTGTGGATAAGCTGGGAATAGACTGTGCTATGCAGTCTGTCTAAGCATCTATTTTGCTTTATTACGTGTAATAAGTAAGTGACTGCTCTTTTACCTTCAGTTAAAAAGCAGTTATATGGAACTAGTCTGTGAGGTCTATTGCTTTTTATTTCCTTAAGTTGCCACCTCCTTTCAGCTCCAAGTTAATAAAGTTAATTAATTAGAACTATGAACCAGGCCCTGTTTATAGACATTGGAGAACAGAGTATTATCTATAGCCAGTGTAGGAATAAATGTGTACCTGTATGTATTGCTGAAATGTGCATTTTGCCCTCCAGTCACGATTCCTGTTTTCCTGAAAACAAACCTTAAAAATCAAGAAAGGTGAAGGGCATTTGCACATTTAAGCTGACAACATCCCTAACAGCAAGGCAGGATTGTTTTGTTTAGGAAAGAAGTTAAATGAAAGAACTCTCACTTTCAGTTCTTAATGTGATTTTGCAGACTTGGTTTTTCCAGAAACAAAACTTAAATTCAACTAGAGAGTTTGGACACACCAGGAAGCAGGTAAATACTCTGGAAACTTGGGACTGGGGAGCAGCCACAGGGGAGAAGAAGCCTGGCAAGTAAAGGACAGTGAAGATGATGGAGACTCCCAGGGACAGAGGAAGGCAGGGAAGTCCAGAAATGGAGCAGGCAGGCTTCAGAGCATCTGTCTGCAGGAGCTGAGGACAACTTTCAAGCAAGAGGGCCAGGAGCCCAAGGCTAGCAGAACATCAGCAGCGGCTAGCCGCCTGCAGGTCAGCATCCAGCACTCCCTCTCCCTCAATGACAGCAGCTGGCTCCAAAAAGGACCATAGCTGTGGAGACAAAAACTCTAAACGACAGATAATGGTGAGTACCAACTCAAGGAACAGATCATTTCATTTGGAGATACTTTTCTTGGTAGATGCCCCTTCAGCAATGGAATAGAGGTATGATAGGGTTTTATAATACATAATATTAACATTTCCTTAGCCAAACTATAGCACTGACCTTTAATTTGAGGGCAGATGTTGAGGTACAGTTTTATTTTTTTGAATAAACAAAAGTTTGTTCATTGGAATGAGCAGGTATGTTGATTAATTTTATGTGTCAACTTGACTGGGCTAAAGGATGCCCCAGGCAAGCAGTACAGCTTTATTACTGGGTGTGTCTGTGAGGGTGTTTCTAGAAGAGATTTGCATTTGCATCCATAGACTGAATAAAGAAGAAAGCCCTACCCACTGTAGGTGGGTATCATCCAATCTGCTGAGAGCCAGAATAGAATAGAAGGTAGAAAAAAATTTTTTCACTCTCTGATTGAGTTGGGACATCATCTTCTCCTGCCCTTGCTCATCGGCCTTCCTAGTTCTCAGATCTTTGAACTCAGACTAAGATTTATACCATGGGCTTTCCTGCTTCTCAGGCCTTTGAGCTTGGACTGAAATTACACCTTCAGCTGGCAGATGGTCGATGGTGGGACTTCTTAGCTTCCAAAATTACCTGGTCCAATTCCTCATGCTCTCTCTCTCTCTCTCTCTCTCTCTCTCTCTCTCTCTCTCTCTCTCTCTCTCTCTTCCCCCAGCCCCCTCTCCTCTGTGTGTGTGTGTGTGTGTGTGTGTATGTGTGTTTGTCTCAATAAGCATGTTCCATCCATGCCAGTGATAAACCCCGTATGGTTTGTCTGTGTCCTCACCCAAATCTTATCTTGAATTATAGCTCCCATAATTCCCATGTGTCATGGGAGAGACCTAGTGGGAGGTCTTTCCGGTGCTGTTCTCATGAGAGTGAATAAGTCTTATGAAAGCTGATGGTTTGATAAAGGGGAGTTCCCCTGCACAACCTCTCTCTTGCCTGCCACCATGTAAGACATCCCTTGCTCTTCTGCCAAGATTGTGAGGCATCCCCAGCCATGTGGAACTGTGAGTCCATTAAACCTCTTTCCTTTATGTTATAAACTACCCAGTCTTGGTTATGTCTTTATTAGCAGAGTGAGAACAGACTAACACACCCCTGATCCCAGAAAGATCATTGTGCCCTTTCTCATGTTACTGTAGAGAATCTGGCAGGAACACACACAACTGGGTGATCATTGAGTTGTCCCACTGCTAACAAGTTTTCCCCATCAAATATTTACAGTAACTTAAAAATAATGGAAGTAATCTCATTAAATGAGATTGTATCTCCTTTATTGTTAACATATTTGCATATTTAAACAAAATATATCAAACACACACAGTGTTTATATGCAGAAGTGTGTATTTCAATAATTCATTTCAAAATTTTCTGGTAAATCTAAAAAACACAATTTACAACAAGTTGCTCCAAAACTCTTTTAGTTGGTAACATACTATTTATTCAAAAACAAGAACTATTAATGACATTAAAATGCTAGTTTACCCATGAGTGACTATTTCCTGGGTGATTTATTTTTATCTTAAAATATCATAATCTGAAATAGATCTGCGTTTAGTTGGGAACTAAATTACTTAGGCTATAACATACACTTGTGCCACATTTCCTCTGATTAATTAAGCTTTCTTTGCTATGTAAACACACGTAGACTGGCAATACTTTTGGTGATGAGTTGTGTGGCAAACTTTTATAGGGACTGTGTGACTTTTGGAAAGTAATAGGTCCTAATATGTACACTGATAGTTTGATTGAAAACCAAAAAAGTGACATTTATTTTCTTTTCCTTTCATATAAATTATTTAAAATGTTGAAATCTAAGAATTGTAGCTGGCAGTGGCCTGGTGATCATATTGTCTGGTGAATTGTTAAATGGTAACCAGGCATGAATGAGTGTTCTTAAAATATGTCCTAGGGCCACATTGTTCAACCGTTTTTGTTCCAAGAGCTACTGTTTAGCAAAACACATGGCGTTCCCTAAGACTCACAGAGACCAGGTGGTGTTTCGGAATTAAATCCAGATCTTTCCATAAAATGAACATAATGGAACCTTGATCCATGAAAGTTCATTATTCCTAAGCAGACCTTTGCCTTTTAAAGTGAATCTAAGGAGAAGGTTAAAGCTAGAATGGGGGATAGGGCTTGAAGTAGAACAAAATGTCCTCTAATTAGGATTCAGCTATAGAGGCCTCTTTGTCTCCTATTCGGCTAGTTATATTTGAGTGTGGTATTTTACTTCAACAATAGCCTCCCTTTAGGCATCTCCAAGAAGCAAGAACTTGAAAGGAACCTTGGTTTCTTTCAGAAAACCTCTAAAGTGATAGATGTTTTTCTTCTACTTTTCCATTTGAAACCCCAACCATTGGACAAAAATGTTTTAAAAGCTCCACATATTGCCTTCTTACAACTGATATTATCAACATTCACTGTGTTTCTACAGATCTACATTATTATAGAGTTCTTATTTGAAATATAATTTTTGAAAAGGCATTCTAATGACAAAATTGGAAACCAAATATCTGGATTATCTCTTCAGGACAAATTACTCACTTTCATTTACAACAGCTTTTTAAAGTATTTTAGTAAGTTTGTTGTGTTACTTAACTTTTTTTTTTTTTTACAGATTAAGACTTTCCATTTTTATCTTGACATTTTTATCTCATGCTATATTTGGACTATAAACCCATTAGTAAAAACTTATTTTTTCTCCTTATTTTCTAACTAAGGATTACTAGCATTTATTTTAAAGATGAATCTCCAATCATAATCTGTCTAATCTTAATATTTTATGTATAATCTGCGTTCACGTGATTAATGGTCAAACATGAGGCCTATTATAGGAAGCCATAACAAAATAATTAGATTAAACAGATTAAAACAAATGTTCTTGTTTCTTGAGAGTAGGACTAAATCTTCACATATATATATTCCAGTTACTTTCTCCCCTAAGTATCTGCTTTCTCACAGACATGACTGGTTGTGGTGGAGTATATTCATCTGTGCATCAAAAAATAGAAGACTGACCATAAATATTTAATGTATATTTAATTTAATACACTTAATAGCCATAAAGGCAAATATAGTTAGATGTTGATGTTAGTATATAGAGATGTCTAATTTACATATTTGGTAATTATTTCCTTTCAAGGCTTAATTTGTGTGTAGTATTCTGTGTGTAGTATTCTCTATTAAAAGACTACAGAATTAGGCAACAAAAGCTTGACTTCATAACTAAAGTATCCAATTCATCAGGGAAGCTTGATTTTAAAATGAGTATTTCTTTCCTTCCCTTGTTTCAGGTACAAATAAATACATGGCTCTTTCAATGCAAAACCAACTAGGTGCTTAATAAAAGCAAACAGGTACCTCTCTAGCCTGAAGAAAATGACATTTTCTTTGGAGGGCCTCATCTTGAATTCTTTCCTGTTCTTAATGACCTAACAAGAGCCATTCTGATGACTGTAAGAGCCATGACTGACATTCCACACCTGTGGCCTACCCAGAGCATAAGAGTCCAATTTGACTGTGATCATAAATAAAATCTTGTCGTACTATTATAGGATGTTTGGCAAGGACAAGAATTAAGGCACCTTTACAACTCCCCAAGGAATCTGGTGATATTTCTAACATGATCTCACACATCATCCTGTCCCGCCTGACCTTCCTTGTATCACCTTTCTGAGTTATAGCTTGTATCCGTTACCCTCTCCTCCTTCCACAGCCTCTCCCCAAAATAAAGAATTGCTGACCTGAAGAAAACAAATCTGTTTTTTAAAATATATATACATATTTCTTAAAAAGTCTGTTAAATGTTCTGCAAATCATGCCATATGTTTTCTGCAAAACATTTACTGCCTCCATTAGATTAAATGTGTCTCCTGTTATGAATGAATACTGAAGGTCTCTTAGAGATTAAAGGACCTCATCAAGAAGTGTCCAGCCTCATCCCTTAATAATTTCTGGGGCTCAGGATCTTAGAGGAAATATTATCTATTCACCAAGTCCACCAATTCACCACTCAGCTTTTCAATGATTAGTTCTTTTATACTGGCAGTCAATAGGGAAAGTTGCCTCTCAGCACTTCCTTGTGAATCTGGCTGGAAACTTAAGTTTTTTTGATATTGTAATAGCTTTTCTCATACTCTCCAGAGATGCTTAACAACTTCTGTCTGATTAGCCAAAGGAAGCACACATATAAGAACAGGCACACTTCAAGGATGCTATTAAGCATGAAGATGTTGGAGACATGTCGGGCTGGCATGCCTGCAGAGACCAAATGCCCTGTTGACGGAGAGCCACTCAGGATGACCCTTCTCTAGGCCTGGCCCAGATACAGCACAAGGAAGGCAAAGCTTGATTTTGATCAGCTCCAGTCTTCCTGAGAAGCTACACCTTTGTACGCCTTTGCTACTCTTAGGCTTCTCTTTCTCTGTTAACTGAGCCTCTTTTCAGTTCTTTAGGTGAATGGTAGCAGCAAAATGTTACCCTGCCAAGGGTATATTTGCATTTTAACTTACATCTGGCCTATAAAGGTTAAAAGTCTACCCATGGAGAATTAGGAAGCAACAAACAAAGGGAACTCATTTAACCCATTGCTCACTGATTTAACTGAGCCCTGAATCGCACCTCCCTCTTGGTGTTCTTTCACTCTGGATGCCCTTGTTACCATCACCCGGATCTTGAAGGGAATTTACTTCCCCTTAATGCTGAGGGCAAAGCACAGACAAAAGTTCCTCCATTCTTCTTTGTGGAGTTGAGACAAGATGGATCTTTCAAAAAGCTTGTTCTGAGTAGAGAAGTGGGGAATTAGATAAAGGCAGCAAGAAATAGAAGGATGCCCAAGCTAATGGACAACAGTTTTCATCCTCCACAGTAACCACATGTCTCTCATTTTGAGAAAAAGCCGTTGAGTGTATCCTCTGGTAGGACAGCAGATAACAAAGGGGACCAACAGTTCATTGCTGAGGAACAGTGCAGCCACCTTTCATCTTCAGGTATCTTGCAGGATAGCAAACATCGATTCAATCCTACAATTGTATCCCACACACCTAGGAGGGTTGCATGGGCATTTTGGCCTTTGCTAAATCTCAGAAACAAGACAAGAGACCTTGCCTGAACTGTACAGTGTTGTCAGCTCTACTAGAGTGAGTTGGACCTTGGGTTTGATGTCTGTGTTGACGTGGACATGTGGTTCCTTTGCTATAAACTGCATAATTCTAAGCAGTAACTTCTTTCAGAAGCCACAGTCACCAATTGGCCAACTGGTGCACTGACTGGAGGGTGTGGGTGAAGACAGAGACCATGCAACATAAGGAGAGTTAAGAGAAGGGCAGAATAGTGGGGCACAGTGGCTCCTGCCTGTAATCCCAGCACTTTGGGAGGCCAAGGCAGTCAGATCACCTGAGGTCGGGAGTTTGAGACCAGCCTGACCAACATGGAGAAACCCCGTATCTACTAAAAATACAAAAAATTAGCTGGGCATGGTGGTGCATACCTATAATCCCAGCTACTCAGGAGACTGAAGCAGGAGAATCTCTTGAACCCAGGAGGCAGAGGTTGCAGTGAGCTGAGATCACGCCATTGCACTCCAGCCTAGGCAACAAGAGTGAAACTCCGTCTCAAAAAAAAAAAAAAGAGGGAGAGAAGGACAGAATAAGAGGCATGAGATGGGAAGGTTTGCTGAGAGGTGCATGAAGCAGGAGTCCCTTGGCAGTGAGGGCTGGAAGCTATACACATCACAAGTTCAGAGGGAGTCAGGACTCGAAGACAGGACCACTGCTTTCAAATCCTTCAGGAACTCACATGGAGAAGATAATGAACTGCCTTTCTGTGTCTCCAGAGGACAGGGCTAAAGCCAACAGATAAAAATAGAGTATAGTATATATGGGAAAGCATTTTAACTGTGGAGCTGCCCAGTGATGAGAGAGGCTGCCCTCCAAGGTGATAAAGTCATTGAGTCTTAAAATTTGAGCAAGTTCTTAGAAGGAACATTGGAGGTCATCTCATTGGAACCCCTTGGTCTCCTCCTGAGAGGGAAGAGGCCTGCTCCAGCTGGAGCACATGTCTCCTGGCTCCTCCCGCTCCCTCCCTCATCACACAGCCTCTCTCAGTCACCAAGTTACTTTAGCCAGCAGAGGCTAGACTCGGTTTGGTTGGGAGATAATAAAGGAATCTATTACTCAGGGAGGAGGCTGGCATCTATGAGCTCTGAAGGACTTTATCATGCTTAGAATCAGTGTTTTGTGATTTTATGGAATCATAAGTGGGCACCCTAGCCTTGGGGCTTATCACCTTTCTCATGCCATCACATATTCCTCTTGCTTATCTCCTTGAGGGACATAATAACTGTCTTGGTTTATTCATGTGCCTGCGCCAGGTCTTGTAACTGAAATAAATCAGAACTGCCCTCGAAAGGAGTGGTCAGGACAGGCAAAAAGCCTGGTGGGAAGGAACACCTGCCAAGGACCCGGGTGGCCACATGGCTCAGTCTGAGCAGTAAAGCAGCTCATTCCCAGCATGCGGAAATGCAGTGAGGAATAGAAACACCCACTGATGTGGCTTGTGCACTCACACACCAGGCACTGTTCTAAACATGTTATGCCTATTATCTTACTTTATGTATATTACAATCTTATGGGAAGGAATTGCTGTTGGGGCTGCATTTTAACAATGAAGACACTCATGTGTAAAGAAGTTAAGTAACTAACCCATGGTCACACAGCTAGTACAAAGTGAACAGGGTAAAAGTGTAGGCATTTGCACACTCTAGACTCTGTGATCTTAGAACATACTGTTTCCCTGCCCTGCTCTGAACTGCCCCATGGAACGACACTGGCAATCAGCCCTGAACACCTTGCCTCCGCCATGCCTTGCATGCAGTTGTGCAGTTACCCTTGTGGATGACTCTCACCCCTCAGCTTCATTGTTCCAAAATGCTGTGAATCTTCAGTAAACCTATGTGTCAAAGATGGTAATGGAGAAATTTCTCATTTGAGTTTCTGTCATCTCTGCTTCTCTTTCAGTAGAGTATTGTGAGATAGTCACACATATAAACTTAAGATAAGTTTCAGCATGGATGTCTGCTGCCAGAGTTGGTCAAACGACCAGCAGTTGACAGGAATTTCAGGTCCTCTGAGAGTGGTCGCCTTCCCACGCGCTGCTCCCCCTAGGAGTGCTTCTCCTGCACAGATGAACAGCTTGTCAGACCCTCTGCGTTTGGAAGACTCTTGAGATTTCCACGAATCTGGTATGTACAGGACATGATTGCTTCCCAAACAAAGTAACAATGCTTATCATTTTTTGCTTTCTTTTGGCTTCCTTTTTTTTTTTTTTCTGAATTTAGGGGGAAATAGAAGCACGATTCATAAATGTAACTTTCACAAGACTTATTTTTCGACAAAACAATCACTTTAAGATAGGCCTTTTAATAGTATCTAAAAATTAGAGTACTTTCAAGTGGGGTTTTTAAAATTCCAAATGTGTGAAGTTCTAAGGAGACAAGTCCACTCATGACAGTGTTTCTCACACCTTTGATTAGTAGTAAGCTGTGCATTTTGGAATACCATATTGTGAGAAATTTCTGAATTTCATCATTTGGATAAGAGGCAATCTTTATTCCATTCACACTGAACATTTGGATAAGAGGCAATTTATATTTCATTCTTACCTTCAGTAAGAGATTTATTGTAGATGAAATAAAGTTGGTGTGGCCCTCCCATAGATTATGCTTTTCTAGTCCATAACCAGCAATACTGACAAATAAATGAGTCTTTAAAGACAACTTAAAAAGCAAATTTGCTCCTCTTATTACTAAAGCATTCCAGTGTAAGATTTCCATCTGTTCGTCCTTTTTGTTTCCACAGTTTAATCCTTATATTTTGATTATAATTACATTGAAACAAAGTTAAAAGTTCCTGACATCCTTTGCACACAGATCTAGCACCATAGTATCCATTCTCTGATTTGCTTACTGAGAACAAGAGTATTCATTGTCCTGTATGATACCTGACATAAAGCTTAATAAAATTTACTTTAACTGTAAAACAAACCAAAAAAACAATGAACTATCACTTTAATGAAAGAAGACCAAGGGATTCATTAGAGAATTTTTTTTGTGTTTATTCTTTAACAACTCATCCTTTTGTTAAACTCCACGTATGTATATAAAATAGCAATTAGATGCAAGAGCCCATCATAAGCTGTTCAGATGTCAATCCTTAACATAAACCCATTCATTCAGCAATGCCTAAGACTGTGCTAAATCCTGGGAATGTAAAATGCAACAAGCAAATACAGCTGACCTTTGAACAATGCAGGAGTTTGGGGCACTGACCTACTATGCTGTCAAAAATTCACAGATAATTTTTGACTCCTTAAAAACTTAACTAATAGCCTACTATTGACTGGAAGGCTTACTGGTAACATAAATAATCAATTAATAGTTTTTTGTATGTTATATATATTACATACTGTATTTTTTTTCCTTTTGAGTTGGAGTTTCACTCTTGTTGCCCAAACTGGAGTGCAATGGCATGATCTCAGCTCACTGCAGCCTCCACCTCCCAGGTTCAAGCAATTCTCCAGCCTTAGCCTCCGAGTAGCTGGGATTACAGGCATGCGCCACCATGCCCAGCGAATTTGTGTATTTTTAGTAGAGAGAGGGTTTTCATCATGTTAGTCGGGCTGGTCTCAAACTCCTGACCTCAAGTGATCCACCCACCTAGGCCTCCCAAAGTACTGGGATTACAGGGGTGATCCACTGCGCTCGGCCTGCATGCTATATTTTTAAAGTAAGGTAGAGAAAAGAAAATGCTGTTAAGAAAATCATAAGGAAGAGAAACTATTTAAGTGGGCGTGGATCATCATAAAGGTCTTCATCTTCACTGTCTTCACATAGAATAGGCTGAAGAGGAGAAAGAAGAGGGGTTGGCCTTGCTGTCTCAGGGGTAGCAGAGGCAGAAGAAAATCCGTGTATATAAGTGGACCCACACAGTTCAAACCCATATTGTGAAAGGATTAACTGTATGGTCCCTGCCCTAGAGGGGTGTATAATCTAACGGAGAAGACAAACATAGGATAACTGTTCTGGTATGAGAAGTACAGGTTTAGGAGGAGAATATAATGGAAGGCTAACTGAGCTGAACAGGGGATCAGGGAAGCCCTCCTGGGTAGTGACTTAGGTTGAAGTGAAGAGGATGGGCAGGACTAGAAAGAGGCGGAAGGGGTGGAAGAGTGCTAGGCAGAAGGAACAATATGTATGAAGTTTTGTAACAGGAAGACAGCATGAAATTTTCATCTGGGGCACAAAATAGGTCTGAGACTGAGGGTAAGCTAAGCATATTGCATCTTCTATAGCATAAAAAAATCTGCTTTTTTTTTTAAACCACTGGAATTTTTTTTTGAAAGAGAAGGTTGTATAAATTTTGCCAAGCCAACTACAAAATGAAAACAACTAATAATTACTCATGGTATCGAACTTCCTTAAATTTTGTTTCATCTTCATAAAAAATATGTATAATTAAGTTAGAAGGCTTCAACCTTTAATTAATTTTAAGTGCATTAAAATTTCTATTTTTAAGGTATTGCAAGGTGAATATCTGTTATATTAATTATTCCAAGGATTTCACAACACTAAATTATCTTGGTATTTAAGGCAAGCACATCACCTTCCTACTTGATACAAGTATATTTTTTCAAGTATACATTTCAGTATATGCTTTCATGTGTTATTTTAGAAAGTAACCATACAGTTTGAGATGAAGTCTGTCACACCAATTTTTTAACATTGCTGGTACAAAATGCCATTAGATCATCCACATCACCATGGGATGTACATTCTTTAGAAATGATGGGAAGAAAAAAAAGAATATGTAAAAATAGCCATTTTGTCTGATTTTTCAGAGAGCCCTTTCTTCCCCCGTAGATACATACTTTTATGACAACTATGAACAGTGGTGTTTTGTCTAAGACCCATGCAGGCAAGGTTGTATCCACTAGGGAGCTTCCTGGAGACAGTAATTTTCAAACAATAGAGAAAAAATGCATAGATCAGCCAACTAATTTATGCTACATCAATTTTACACACCCAGAAAGCATGAAACTTTAATATGATCTCACCAAAGTCAAACAAGACAAACAGAAGCTACCAAAACAGCCTTGGCCCTTTCATCTAAACAAGCTTATGTCATGCCGGCTTTCAGAACACAATGTGTTCCAAAAGGGCAGGGTGGCCATGCTTCTAAATGCATGTTATATTAGGCAGCAAAGAACTACAAAAGACGCTCAAAGCTAAGTGTCTGGACCCAAGTTGATTAATGTGCAGCTTTATTTCAATCCAGGGACAAAGGACTAGAGGGGAAAAAAAAAGACCATAAGCTCATTTGACAACTGTAGAGGTCACAGAGGAAATGATGGTAGGTAATGTGAAGCTGTCAGAGACCCCGTACTCAGAAGTGTGTGGCAGAGGCCCCAGGAGTGAGGTGCCAGGTGGATGTTGGGCAACAGAGGGTTCAGGCCAAAGGAAACACGTGTCCCTAGGATTCAGTCCTAGTGAAGAACTATGTTAACTTCTGTTAACTTCTCTTCCCGGGTCCACAAGGGGTGTGGTTTCAAAAGCAAGAACTTCCCAGCACCATGCTTCCATCCACCTCCCAATCCGGAAACTTAGAGTTCTTTGTCTAAGTTTTGGACACGGGCTAGGTAAAATTTCAGGTGTGCTCCTTTGAAAAGCCCTGGAAGGAGGGGCTCTGTTGTGAGCCGGACAGCCAATCCATCATCAGAGTCGAAGATCAATCACTCCAGAGGAAGTCTGGAAAAGCTCCTCTCACTGGATGAGAACTTGAATAGGGTGGTAGTAATTCCGGGATTAAAACCCCCCTACTCCCTTAACTATACGGACTCCATCTCTGGATCCCCTCCCACAACTACATGGGAGATGGTGCCCTCTCTCTCTCTCTCTCTCTCTGTTTCTTTCTCTCTTTCTGCCTAATAAATCACTCTGCAAAACTTTCTGGGTCCAATACTTACTTGAATGAGCTCACTGTGCCACCAGGGCTCTCTCCCCCATTCTTGGGTGAGTGAGGCCCAAGGACCTGGGAAAACACACCTGATTGGGGAACAGTGAGCATCTTTGGGACACCCCCACAGCCCTACTCCTGTCACCTGGTTACACTAGCTCAGGGTTGTTGTCCCCAGTAAGAGACAGGAAGCAGATCATCCAGGACTAGGCATCTCTGCTGCCCTGTTAGAGGTCTTTGGACCCTCGCTGTGGTTAGATATCTCAAACTCAAGCTCACAATGGCTCCTGGCGGCTCCCAACACAGGCCTCCCGGTCCAGTGACACTGTGAAATAGCAGTGCCAGGTGATCACCATTATTCCTCATCATGAAGCGAGGCTGAAGGCACAACTACAGCCATCACAGGGCAGGTGCTCCAGTATCGTTGCTTCAGGGAAAGCTCCAAGCAAACAGCCTCAAGAATTACTTGTCCTCCAGGATTATCTAAAGGACAAGCAAGCCTTCCAGAATGGCTCCTTTATGAATTCCATCGTATTAGAATCCTGGGAAAACCAGAAAGAAACAGAACATTTGAGAGCACATCCTTGCATGCCTAAAGGCTCTTCGGTCATTTCTCAACAGTTTTTCAGTGGACTAAAGCATTTGCTCCCCAAAACTGGTAACTGAGAATGACAACTGGTATCTGTAGAGATCAAAGCTTCATCCTCAATTTCTGGGCCTTGCCCTTCCTCATACTTTCACTGTTCATTCAGTTAAGGACTACAGTGCTGTTGGGGGAACTAAGAGCTTTTCCTTGAAAAGTGAAAAGAGCATAGAAAAGAATCTTATGATTAATACAATCTCATAAAACTTCAATATCATTATGACAGAAACAAAAAAGATTCATACTTAGGAATTCACAACCTTGTTCCAACCTCTGTTCCTTTCCCTGGACCTTTCCTTATAGCTCAGTGTATTGAATGAGGTGTGGAGTATCTGAAGGAACTGTAGCAGGATTTACACTGAAAAGAACAGAGAGGAGCTAGCAAAAGAAGAGGGAGAGAAAAGAGGAGGAAAACATAAAGAGATCACCATGGGGAGAGATGTTTGTACAACCTCTGTAGGGAATTGGCAGAGATGGATGGGCGAAGAGGAATTTTAAAGCATTTTCCTGTGTGTCCTGTATGTAAAGCCTTGCAGCACTCCTTGCAGAAAACCTTTAGTCAATATTCATATAATTTCTCAAGGCTTCTGGAGTCAGATTTGCGGGCTATGTGTAAATGGCTCTTGAATGCCATCTGAGACAGGCTCAAGAAGAACAGTCAAAACAGCAGGTGCATTCTGGAGGAGACAACTCTCCTGAAATATCTGCAGCCTCTTCCAGAACAGCACATGTTACAGGAGCCCCCCTTATGCACAGGCATATGTCCCAAGACCTCCAGTGGACGCCTGAGACCAAGGATGCTTCCAAACCCTACATGTAACATGTTTTTTCCTATACATACACATCTATGATAAAGTTTAGTTTATAAATTAGTCACACTAAAAGAGTAACAGCAACAAGTAATAAAATAGGATGATTATAACAATAAGCTGTAATAAAAGTTATATGAATGTGGTCTTTCTTTCAAAATATCTTACTGTGCTGTACCTTGGGTAACTGAACAGTGGAAAGTGAAAATGAGGACCTGAGAGGACTACTGTATTGAGTTTTAGTTATAACTGTCACTTTAAACCTTTGGTTTTCTCTAAATAGGAGACTTCTGCTATTTTTCACTTTCAAAACTGCAGTTTCAGCTTCCACATGACATTCCCACCCATAATTATAACAAACTAAATGAATGTAGTGGAAAATATTGCTCTGTGTAACTTTTGGCATCTAAGATGTACCCCACAGAGTGTGCCTCTGTTTCACACTGAGTGAAAAGATGAACAGTTTTGCACCCAGGAGATCAAATTAACTAATGAGGTAAATCTGACATTCATGGGTGAAACACCACACAGTGTTTGAGGATTCCTCCAAAGAGGACTTTCACAAAGTCATTAGAGAAAAAATTTCACTCTCAGGCCATTTATGAGCCACTCTTGAGAATGTGCCACTGTTTTCATTAGGGTAGGTAAGATGGTGGAAACAAGTAAACCCAAAGACTCAAGGCCTGACAGCAGTTAATCTCCTGAGCACACATGCTCTAGAGAGGTTTGAGGTGGGAGCAGGGGGTGGGAGTAGCATGCTCCGCACAGTCATTCAGAGCCCCAGGCTGATGGTAGCTTTGCCATTTCAGCATGTGGCATTGTGGGTGCTGTGGGTGGGAGGTGGGGCAGGTGCGGGGTAGGCAACCTGAAGGAGAAAAGAGCCTGAAGGAGGGGATGTGGGAGGTTTTGACAGCCAGGCCTTGGAGTAGCAGACACCACTCATGCTCACATTCCATTGAAGAGAACTTAGTCAACTCATGGTAGGGAAAGCTGAGAACTGTAGTCTAGCTGTGTGCCCAAAGGAGGGGAAACAGTAGGCAAAGCAACAGTCTCCACCACAGCCATTTCTCTGATCTGATTTCCTGCTTTTAAAGATATTATTTACACATATTAATAATTACAGAAGTCCCACATTGTGGAAATCCTCTGTTATAAGGTGACTTAGTCTTATGCGACAGCATGAGTTACAGATTTTTGTTCTGATAAAATGATCTCTTGAGGGGAGAAAGATGGCCAAAATACTAACTTCCATGTAGGAAAAGATAATGACAATGAGAGCAGATATGGGGCTTTACAGTTTCTAAAGCACAGCCCACCTTAGGAAATTCAATTAGAACGTTAAAAACTACAACCAAAATAGTGTTTTCAGGGCAACTTCTAGGGAATTACAAGCACTAGTCTTTTCAAGCCACAGAAAATTCCCTTTGTTACATCCTTCAATCAGATGAGTTTAGTTTTATACATATCTGGGGTATTTTATGTTAAAATTATAAGTGCAAATATAAAGAAACTAAAAGTCACCTGAAATTTCACCAAAGATCATCACCACTAACATTTTAGGAGTGAGGTGTTTTGGCTTTTTTTTTCCTCACACAATGACATTTCTGATTCCTTTATTCATGTAAGTCAGATGTTGTGACCTGAGCTGTCACCTCACTGGCCAGTGGAAAATCCCCTCATCCCCTCTGGGACCCCTTCCCTCCTTCATGGGGCTGTGGGATCTTAATCCATTTTTTCTCCATCTTCAGCATAGATCCTTCAGCTACCAAAGATGCTGCAGAGAACTGGTTCTCAGGATCCCACCCCCCCGCAACCCGCTGCTCCCACACTCCACTCTTGGCATTTAGAGGCACTCTTGGGTCAATTCTGTGGCCAACTCCACTGACCCCAGACTAAGGGAGACCATGCAGCGTGCCTCGGTTTCTGTCCAGCCTTCGCAGACTCTCAATTTTGTGTTCGCTGTCTCTCACTTTTGTGATATTTCCATATATACTAATGTACATGTACATATGTATGCATATATATGTGTGTGTGTATATACTCTCAAACAATGCATTTTAGTCTCTCTTCCAACTATTCTCACTGCTTTACTTTCCACTATAATGTTGCTCAGTGCTGCAAAGAAAAATTAGCACTGAGACAAAGGATCTTTCAGCAACACAGTTTTTACTTCCTGGACTGCAGGAAGGGTACTCTTACTAGCCATAGCTACGAGAGTACAATGAATAAAGGAAAACAGAAAAATTTATCCCTTACGCATTTGAGGTTGCTCTTATTGCTGTGTCTGCTTTCTGTTGGCTGGAGCCAGACCTCACAATCTAAACTAAAACCCTATTGGCTAACAATTTAGAACTCTTCAAAACAGGTAAAAGCAATGGAGAGCTGGGACATGCCTGTGAGCACGTCCAGCACAGATATCTTGGTTAAAGTACAAGGACATAGAATGTACTATGTGCCTGTAAGCATGGCATGTTTAACAGCTACATAGGATAGAGCTTAACAAAGTTATTAGCACACTTATTCTTTAACAAGAAAGATAACTTTAAAAAGGAACTTTTCTACTTCCCACATATAAGTTTGGAAATTATGCATTTTTCTTTTAGTGATTTCTCTAGCTATTTTGATAGTTTAGCTTTAAAACTCTAAAGTTAATTGTTTTTATTACTCTTCTTCCAAATAATGCAAGCTCTAAATAAATAACACCAATTAGGCCCCCCAAAATTATACGGTTAAATTGTCCAATATTTTACTTCCATCTTTCTTTAGCTCAATATATTTGACATTCTTACTGCTGTTTTATACAGACAGTTTTTTTCTTTATCTCAGACTTCTGGAACCATCTTACACCTACTTTCAAAATTTCCCTTAGTAAGAATCTGTTGGTGGTAAACTCTCTCAGTTTTTGTTTGACTGAGAGATTTTCTTTATTTCACTCTCATTCTTGAAAGATTTTATGTATGTTTGCAGATTTTCTTTCAGCACAATGATGATATTATTCCTCGAGTTGCATTATTGCTGTTGAGACATCAGTTGTCAGTCTAGCTGCTGCTCTTTAAAGGTAATCTCCCTTTTCTCTCTCACTGCTTTTAAATTTCATTATCTTTGGGATTCTGCAGTTTCACCGTGACATGTCTAGGTATTGTTTTGTTTCTATTCTCCCTAAGATTCATTGAATTTCCTGAATTTGAGCTCTGATGTCTCTCTGTAATTTTGAAAAATTCTGGCTATGATTTCATCAAATATTGCTTTTCTGTCTTTTGGCACTTCTATTAGGTACATATAAGAGTTTGTCTATCTTCTATGTATCTTAACTATGCTTTAAAATATTCTATTTGAGCCAGGTGTAATGGCTCATGTCTGTAATCACAGCACTTTGGGAGGCCGAGGCCGGCAGATCGTTAAAGATCAGGAGTTTGATACTAGCTTGGGCAACATGACGAAACCCCGTCACTATTAAAAATACAAAAATTAGCTGGGCGTGGTGGCACATGCCTATAATCCCAGGTACTTAGGTGGCTGAGACAGAAGGAACGCTTGAACCTGGGAGTCAGAGGTTGCAGTTTGCCAAAGTTGTGCCACTGCACTCCCATCTGGGCAACAGAGTGAGACGCCATCTCAAAAAAAAAAAAAAATTCTGTTTGTTGTTCCATCCAGGTCAGGCGATGGGTCCCTTTAATAACACATGGGAATTCTGGGAGATACAAATGACGTTGAGATTTGGGTGGCAACACAGGCAAACCATATCAGCCCTCTATTCTCTTTAACTCATCTATCCTCTATTCTTGTTCTAGTGTTACTTTGTTTCAGTTATGGAAGTTTTATAATCAGTTTTAATATCTGATAAATCAAAAGCTTTAGGCTAGGCATGATGGCTCACACCTATAATCCTAGCATTTTGGGAGGCTAAGGCAGGAAGATCATTTGAGGTTAGGAATTTAAGACCAGCCTGGTCCACACAGCAAGATCCTGTCTCTACAAAAAGTAAAAAAATAATTAGCCAAGCCCGGTGGCGTGTGCCTGTATTCCTAGCACTGGGGAGGCTGAGGTGGGAACTTGAGGTTACAGTGAGTTTTACCCAGGAGTTTGATGTTACAGTTAGCAAAGAGTGCACCACTGCACCATAGTCTGAGCGACAGAGAAGGAGCCTGTCTCGAAACAAACAAACAAAACAGAAAACACCTCAGAAGATTTTTAAATTTTTTTTCCAGAATTCTCCTGACTATATTCTTGGATTTTTTTTCTTTTAGAAGATATTTAGAATTATTCTGTCAGGTTTCCTAACACAACTATGAAAATGTTGGCTGGTTGAACATGATTGTTTCCATACTCACTTTTACATGATTTTACAAATAGTACCTTATGAAAATAAGAGTTGTCTCCATCACAGAGCAGACAGGAAACCCATGACACCCTTACAGGGTTTCATTGAAAAGAGGCTAATAAAGGGATGACTTACAGGAATGTGGGCAGGTATGGCAGAACCAACAAGGTTTGGGGAGGCCGTGAGCACCCCTGAGCCTGAAGGGGCAAAGGGAGAGTCCCTGCTCCTGGAGGCCACAGAGGGGTCAGCTGGCAGGAACCTCGGCAGGGCAGGTAGGGACTAGGAAGGGGACTGAGGAAATGGTACCCTGAGTGCTTGTACACCCTCCCCGCCCCCCGGTCTCCTACTAGTGCCCCTATTGCACAAACCCAACCAGAGGCCAGAGAACAGGGAGATTAGCGAAGCCCTTTATAAAGAGCAACCTCCTGCCACACACAGAAGGCCAGAAAACAGACCTGAGGTGCAAGTGGAGAATGACTGGCACAGCTCCATTTATAGCCTGGTAGCTTTTCCACGTGCAACCCTGAGTGCTGTTAAAATTTGAAATGTATTCACAGAGAAATGCTATTGAAAGTCATTCTAGAGAAATAATGGACTCATTATCCTGAAGGCAGAAGACTTCGTGAAAATGCATGGTTACCTGCATGGGTAACAGTTGTTTTTCACTTGAGGTTTGGCATGTCCTAGGTTGCAAACCTTTCTTGTCAGGCTGTAAAGTTGAAATTTTTCTGGTGACAGAGAGAGCTAGCAAATTGCCCGTTTCCTTCATCCCTTCCCTCCACAGATACAGAGCCTTATATCTCACCCATTATAGGATGATCTCTCATTAGCTTCAGCTTTAAAACATAATTTTCTCCTTTCTGATTGTAAAATCCCCAAAGATGCCTCAGAAGTTTTTATAGATATTTTTTACCCAAGAAATACAAGAATAGTAAATGTTTCCAGAAAGAGAATCCACAGAAACTAATAAACAGTAGTTTAAATTCCAGAGCACCTGGCAGGAATGCAAAACTCAGCAAGTGAGAACAAACTGGGCTTATTCCAGGAAAGTTGTCTAGGATCATCGCTCTCCTCCTTCTGCTAATGTCTCCGCTAGTGTAACCACAGGCAGCTGCGGTCAAATGCTTTGGCCCAAAGAGTGGCAAGTGAAAAACCCAGTGAAATCAGCCTTTGTCCATCCTCTGCTGGGTGGGCATTTTCCCTCCAGGTTATACCTAGGGCCAAGGAGGATTCAAAGCCTTCATTCTAAAGAACAGATGCATCCCATTCTTCCCAGGAGGCAAGGGCAGCGTGAGAATATAGGGCGAACAGACAGGAGGCAGCTGAACTACAGATGTAGGCTGCAGTGAACTCTCTGTTCTCACATTATCACCAGTCATCTCCCCTGTTATATGCCAACAGGGTGGAATTAACCGCAAGCCATTGTTTTCTATGGAAATAATGACCTTCAGACCTGATAATGTGCTTTGGCATCAGGGCTTCAAAGCAAACACAGAGAATGCCCCTGCGCCTGCCCTGGCTGCTCTGATAAATCACCCATCAATGGAGTCTCGCGGAGAGACTCTAGCAAATGAACAGATTATTGAATTTGTTCAGGTCATTTGAAGTATGCGAGCCTGCCTTGGATAAAGAAAGCAAATAGGTCTGTCTCTTCTGTGTCACGTTCTTCATGATGCAGGCTCTTGAAGAGAACGGGGCAGCGCCAACCCTAAGGCTAGACTCACACTGGCTAATTTTATTACATAATTTCTGGTTAGTGCACCAGGCTGTTGATATATTTTGATAATTTCAGAAACGGATATATATTTTGCTTTCTGGAGATGGATTTGCTTGGGGCTGATTTCACTTTTCCTTCTGAAAACCCTCCCGGTCTGCGTCCTGTAGCTCTCTGCGGTCCTGGGTCACTTAGTACCCTTTCCTCTCTTCACCACTGTCTAACTGAAGATCATCACCAGAGTCTGTCCTTGGGCACCACACCTTCCCTCTCTCCTGTCCCTCAGCCCTTCACCCAACTCTGCATCTGCAACACCTGTCCCTCGCCTAAGCCCTGCATTTGCTCTGGTCTGTTGGCTACCCCACTGTATGCCTCCTAACACCTTAAACTGGACACATCAAGCTCAGTTGGCCATTTCCCCTCAATATGAAAGCAATCTTTCTCCTAAAATCCTTGTTTCTTTCCTATTAGTGCTATACCATTACCTAATACCCAGGATAAAACATCAAAACTCATTTTGCAATATCCGTCATCTGCTCCCTTTCAGTCTTTTCAGGTGAGATTCGTCATAACTTATCTTGCATATAGGCTCCTAACTGCTCCTCTCTGAGCCTCTAATCTCTTCTGATTCCTTTCATCAGAGGTGTTCCTAGATTAATAATACTGATATAATTTGGCTGTGTCTCCACCCAAATCTCATCTTGAGTTATAATCTCCATACTCCCCACGTGTTGAAGGAGAAACCTGGTGGGAGGTGATTGGATCACGGGGGTGGCTTTCCCCATGCTGTTCTCATGATAGTGAGTTCTCACGGGATATGGTGGTTTTATAAGGGTCTGTCATTTCCTTGCTTGCTCTTCTCTCTCCTGCCGCCATGTCAGAAGGTCCAAGCTTGCTTCCCCTTCGCCTTCTGCCAGGATTGTAAGTTTCCTGAGGCCTCCCAAGCCCTGCATAACTGTAAGTCAATTAAGCCTCTTTCCTTTATAAGTTACCTAGTCTCGGGCAGTTCTTTATAGCAGTGTGAAAATGAAGTAATACAAATACTAAAAAAATTTTTACTCACACACCTTCTTTTACTCACATACCTTTCAACCTGCTGTGATTTCCTATGGACTATCTAGTGAATTATTTACTCCACAGCTTAGGATTAAGGGTACTACACTAGCCTCCACTTATAGCCCTCTCAGTATTCCCTAGACCAGGTGTCAGCAAACTACAACCCAAGAGCCAAATCCAGCCCTGCACATGTTCTTACAAGTAAGATTTTATTAGAACTCAGATACACCCACTTGTTTGCATGTTATCTGTGGCTGCTGTCACACTACAGTTGCAGAGTTGAGTTGCTGCAACAGAGACCATATGGCCTAAAATATGTGCTAACTGGACCTTTATGGAAAAAGTTTGCCAACCCTTGCCCTAGACACATGCTCTTATTTTTTGCCATTTTCCAAACGGTAACTCCTGAACTTCCCATTTATTCATTTTTCACTTTCCTGAAATGTTTTCCCAGCCCCATCTATGTCTGCGTTTTCTTCAAAATTCTTCTCAAATGCCACCTCCTTCAGGAAAACTTTTATCTAATTGCTCTCATTCATTCCTCACTGAACCACTCGTTTGGCAACTGTCTTTATTGTACATCTATTTTCCAGGTACTCTGATATACCATGCGAATGTTGTGTGAAATAGCAGCCCTACTGAAGCTTACCATCCAATAGCAAAGATTCACATCAAATGGATAATCACACACCTAGGTGTGTGATTGCAAACTGTGATCAGCTGTATGAAGAAAAAGTCAAGGTACTATTAGATAATATGACAGAGGATCTAATTTAAATAAGCCATCAAGAGAGTCCTCATTAAGGTTAAGAGCAAAGGATTGGGGTGAGAGTATTCCAGGCTCAGGGATTGGCTGGGAGAGGCCCTGGGCCAGAAGAGAGCATGGCAAGTCTGAGGACCTGAACACAGGGGCCCCTGTGGCTGGTGCCTATGCAGAGAGCAAGGAGGAGTGTGGACCAGGCAAGGCTGAAAGGTGAGTAGGGGCTTTGAAGGCCATACCAGGGGTTGGATTTTTCTTTTCTTTCTTCCTACATAAAGCCATTGTATAGTGTTGAGCCTGGAAGAGTCTGCTTTGAGCCTGTTCAGTTTATTTTTAACTCATTTTGGCTTCTGTGTGGAGTCAGAATAGAAGGGATGACAAAGGATATCCTCTCATCTAACTCCTACTGCACTTTGTTAATCCTCTTTCATGACCTCCACCACCTTCTACCTTGTATTATAGTGATTTGCATAATATTTTGCATTGTAGTTATATGTGAACATGTCCTGTTGCCCTGCTATGTGGAGGTCCTGAACTCTCTTATCCATCTTAAAATCTTCTGCACCATCCACCACGGTATATTGCACAAAGTAAACACATAATAAAGAATTGATGAATTATATTGAATTAGTTGTCCAGATTGCCCTGCTTTCACAAACCTCCACATTTCTCTGACCCTTATGTTCTAGGTTCAGCTCTATTCATTAGTCTCATTGCAAAAGAACCGAGTTTATCCCTCAGTATTTCCATAGGTAGAAGTAGGACTGATGGGGGAATATTACAGAGATGCTGATTTGGGCACAACATGAAGATTCTCTTTTATGAAATTAGAGTTTAGCAAAAAATGAAATCAACTGTCATGTGAGAGAAGAAATTGCCAGTCATTACAAATTTGAGCTGTATCATACAGTTGGTCAGAGATGCTATGGCTCATGTAATATGTAGAATGATGGCTCCCAAAGAGATATAACACCAGGAACTTATGAATGTGGCCTTATTTGGAAAAACTATTTTTGCAGATATAATTAGGTTAAGAATGTCAAGATGATATTACCCTAGATTATCCAAGTGGGATCTAAATCCAATGACAAGTGTCCTCATAAGAGATGGAATAGGGGAAGACATAGAGGGAAGAATAAATGAAGATGGAGACAGAGATTAAAGTTATGCCACCACAAGCCAGGGAACATCTTGAGCCACCAGAAGCTGGAAGAGAAAAGGAAGGATTCTCCCATAAAGCCTTCAGAAAAAGGATGGCCCTGCCACCTCCTTGATTTTGGCCTTCTGGCCTCCAGAAGCATAAAAGAATGAATTTCAAGGTAACAAGTCTTTCACAGTTTATCAGAGTAGCTATAAGAAATGAATATAGATATGATTCCTGTATGGGAAAATAAATTTAGATAGATCTATGATTTTTTTAAGCAATTTTTTAAAAGGTTTACATTATTTAGTTCAAATTCAATATTGCTGACAAGACAAGAGGTAAACTACTTAGAAATTACCCCTGCTGCAGTTAAAAGAAATGGCCGGAATCCTGCCTTATTGCCCTTCCTCCGCCCTGAAGGTCAGTGTTACGGTTTGGATGTTTGTCTCTTCCATATATCATGTCAAAATGTGATTCCCAATGTTAGATGAAGGTCCTGCTGGGAGGTGATTGAATAATCATGGGGGTGGATCCCTCATGAATGGTTTAGTACCATCCCCTTGGTGATAAGTAAGTTTTCGCTCAGTTAGTTCACTCGAGATCTGGTGGTTTAAGAGAGTCTGGGACCTCCCGCTTCTCTTCCTCTTGCTCCTGCTCTCTCCATGTGTCACACCAGCTCTCCTTCTTTTCCACAATGATTGTAAGCTTCTTGAGACTCTCACCAGAAGCAGATGCTGGGGCCATGCTGGTATAGCCCACAAAACTGTAAACCAATTAAACCTCCTTTATTTATAAATTATCCAGCCCCAGGTATTCATGCAAAAATGGACTAACACAGTCAATACAAAGCTAGATGACTCAGAAGATCCAGTCTAACTCTATAATTCAATAGGTAAGTGATTTATAGAACAAGGGAAGACAGAAGTCCAGGAAACATGGTGTCTTAGGTTGGGTTCCCCCAGAAGACAAACTTGAGTTTATTTGGGAGTTTATCTCAGGAAGCACCAACAAGGAACAGGGAAGTGAGACAGGGAAGGGAAGTAAGTACATTAGTGAGCAGCTTACTTCTGTGGGTAAATGAGTTAAATCTTGTAGGGTCTCTTGGTCATAGTGTGGAAGATGCATCAGATGTTCTACCTGAGAGGCAAAGAAGGTGGGCTAAAGATTCACTAATTCCAATTCATCATTTGCTATTGCTGCTCTCAGGGGTGTTAATTTCCTGGTGCTTTTAGCCAACCCTCCTCTCAGACGGCCATACAAATGGTCAGATGAAACCCTTAGACAGAGTCACAGGTGTTTGCAGCATGAAGTCACTGGAAGGTACCGGAACAATGAGAAGTGAGGGGTATGGCTGGGGCTCTGCATAGTAGGCATGCTGGCAGGTCTGGAAAAAAACTCAACCCAGAAATGGAGAAGACATTAAAGAAATTAGTTCCAGATACTCTGTGTAACACCAACACTATGTAAGATCGCCTATGCTGTCCAGGTGAGGACAGACAGAGTAAGCCCCTTAACCTGGGAATGGAATCTTTTCTTTTGGATGCGGTTTTGTGTAGCTGGTTGTATTAATTCGTCCACACACTGCTATAAAGAAATACCTGAGATTGGGTAATTAATAAAGAAAAGAGATTTAATAGGCTCATGGTTCTGCAGGTTGTACAGGAAGCATAGCAGCTTCTGCTTGGCTTCTGGGGAGGCCTAAGGAAACTTATAATCATGGAAGAATGTGAAAAGGAAGCAGGCATGTCTTATGTGCTAGGAGTAGGAGGAAGGGGGTTGGGGGTTGGGGGATGAGATACGGGGGTGCCATACACTTTTAAACAACCAGATCGTTCTGTCTCATGATCACCTGACAGGTGATCCACCTGGCTCAGCCTCTCAAAGTGCTGGGATTACAGGAGTGAGCCACTGCACCCAGCCCACTGTCTGTTTTAAATCAGTTCCCAGGAAGAAAAATTAGAAACCTTGTCACTAATATTTTTACTGAAAGGTGTTGAGGGCAAGAAGCCCTAAAACTAAGGAATATGGGCGTGCTTATCAGGTTACATAGCGGGTATATAAATAAACCCTATTTATTTATGTAAATAAATCATTGAACAACTGAGCATTTGGAACACACTTATGGCACAAATATAACATATAGGCATAGGAAGGAAAGGAATAGAAAATGCAAGCTATCCAAATAATTTCGCTGTCTCTTTTTTTTTTTTTTTTTTTTTTTTGAGATGGAATCTCACTCTGTCGCCCAGGCTAGAGTGCAATGGCACGATCTTGGCTCACTATAACCTCTGTCTCCTGGGTTCAAGTGATTTTCCTGCCTCAGCTTCCTGAATAGCTGGGATTACAGGTGTGCGCCACCATGCCTGGCTAATTTTTGTATTTTTAGTAGAGGTGGGGTTTCACTATGTTGATCAGGCTGGTCTCAAACTTCTTACCTCAGGTGATTCACCTCCCTTGGCCTCCCAAATTGCTGGGATTACAGGCATGAGGTACCACACCAAGCCCACTGTCTGTTTTAAATCAGTTCCCAGGAAGAAAAATTAGAAACCTTGTCACTCATATTTTTATTGAAAGGTGTTGAGGGTAAGAAGCCCTAAAACTAAGGAATATGGGCGAGTTTATCAGGTTACATAGCAGGATACCAAAGACAGACGCAAACAGCAAGCAGCCCTGAGCACATCACTGTGCTGGAAGGATGGTTTCTGGCTGGCAAAGTCCATTTGTCACAGGATGCAGGATAGATCAGACATCCTAGAACATTAGAGGGATCTTAGGGTAGTGGTTAAAAGCACATGGTCATGTCCCATCAGACTTGGGGCTGAATCCCAGCTGCACCAACACCAGCTTACTCATGATATGACCTTAAGCAAATGACTTTTCCTCCTGTGCTGTGAAAATGGACAGCATAATTCCAATGAGTTCCGAGGAGTGACACGCTGAGACCTAGACATGGGTCTCATGCTATCGCCTAGCAGGTGCTCAATACATCCCTGTGTTTACCGATTTGTTTGCAAGGTGCTCAAGCCTTTGGTTTCTGTGTCACTCAGGGAAACATAACTGAGGAAATCAGCAGAGAGAAGGAGAATTTGGACCACCTGCTCTCCATGGCCCAGAACAGGGGAACTAAACTGTAAGTTCAGTTACTGAGTGCTCCTATTAAGATGCTCAAACCTGGCATGCACCAGCTGGTTTAAAGCACATAAAGCAGAAGCTTGAGTAAAATAAAAGTTTAAAAAAAGTAAAATCTAAGTCTGCAGAAAAAGGGAAATAACCTCTGTGCCCAGGAATAGAACTTCCTGAAAGACCTGGAATTCCCTGGTCAGAGGGGAACTGTGTGCTTTTGGTGAGTAGGCTCCTGGGAGGAGCTTCTGGTTTACCAGACAGACCATCCCGCTCCAACTCCCCAAACTGTCCCCCTTGGCTTTCCCCAGATCATCCACATTTCCCTCTAACTTTACAAAAATGCCCCCATCCTGAGCCCTGTGCTGTTACCTCCTACCGACTGTTCATAAGTATTTTAAGCAGACATGGTAGAATTAACAGAAAATCTATTCATAGGATATTTTTCTTGAGGAATTTGAAGATAAAATTTGAGAGATGCCAAAGTCCTGGAGCTATTTCTGTACTTGCAGAAAGGTAGATTAGAAAGATGACTGTCGTCTGATGAACGGTGTGAGTAGTCTTTGGGCTACGATCCTGGAGTTTCTGCACAAGCTGTGCTGACCACCTACTGGCAGGCCAAGGCAAATTGCTGACACTCGCTGTGCCTCAGTTTTCCCATATGCAAAGTGGAGATAAAAATATACCTCCCCACCGGGGATGTTCTGAGGATTAACAAAACAATATCAGTGAAGCACTTTGTGGTGTTATAAACCCCAAAAGGTATTACCATTATAAAAATGCACAATGTAAGACTCTATTTTTACTGTGTGACTTTGATGGCATGAACAAACTTCACCCTCCAGCTTTTTAATATGATTATAAGCCCTTTACAAGAATACAGCTTTCACTTTGCACAGCAGGATATATAATATTTCTTATAAATTTAATTTAGAAAACGGCAGGAAAATAATGTTAAGGATTTGCCTTAAACCTACTAAAGCAAGGCAATTCCATTAATACTGCCACTCCATCTTTAACTCGACACATTGTGCTTTAAGATGACAGTCTTCTAAGATCCCCGCTATTCGTTGGAACAATAAAGGTAAACTTGAGATACAAGACACACTTTGTCTCTGAATCTTTTTTTCTAAAGCTGCCTAGTCAGATCCTTAACAACCCCCTTAATGTGCATTTCTTCTTTTCAAGCAGTAGTCTGAAAAGTTCTGAGCTAAGTTTCACATTGACTTCCAATAATGGATGTTCTTCATTTCGTACTCTGCCCACCTAGAACTTCTGAATGCCTGCGGTCACGGGGGATCTGGCTTCAACTCTCTATGCCACGGGAAGAAGTGGAACTTAGGAAGCTTTTAGGTTGTGCTTAAAGATGAGAAGTTGCTCTGTTCAGGGACCGAGAATATGATTTGTGGCTTTGGACAAATCTTCTGGTGGAACGAATCCTGCATCTCAGAAGGGACCTGTATTAGTTTCCAATGGCTGCTATAACACATTCTCACAAACCCTGTGCCTTAAAACAACACAGATTTGTTATCTGACAGTTCTGTAGGTTGCAGATCCAACATGGGTCTCACCAGACTGAAGTCAAGGTATACGGCAGGGCTGTGTTCCCTCCGTAGTCTCTAGGGGTCACTCCATTTCCTTGGCTTGCTCAGCTTTTAGAGGCCACCTGCATCCCTTGCCGGGATGTAACTCTCTTCCTCCATCTTCAGAGTCAGCAAGAGTGGGTCAAGACTTCCTTACATCGTCACTCAGGCCTTCTGTACTGCTACCCTCCTTTACTTTTATAGATCCTCGTGATTTTATTTGGCCAACTGAGATGATCCAGGATAATCTCACCCATTCCATGTGAGCTGATTAGCAACCTTAATTTTATCTGCAACCTTTGTTCTCCTTTGCCATATAACTTAACATATTCATAGGATTAGGACACAGACATCCCTGGAGGGAGCATTAATCTGTCTACCACAGGACCGAAATGTATTTCCCAACTCTTGCTAACGTGGACAGCAGGGTCACCTGAGCTACAGGGATGGTGCAATAGGATGCTGTTACCAATGACAGAAAGCTTGCTGGACCACAGCCTTCCCACCCCTCAAGTTTCTCACTCCACAGGCAGGGAATGCCCTCTTCCTTATCAGGCCCCACACCCTAAATTCCAGTCTGCACTGTATTCACGGATAAGAAGCCCATCAAATTGAGGCCAGTGCTGACCCAGGAATCTCATGTAGACAACAGTTACCTTCCTACAGTGATCTGGATGCATCTTCATTATCCTGAATGCCCAAGGTAGATGCTATGAGTCTCACTCTAGACCCTCACTCTCCATCTGTTGAAGTAGCCACTCATTTGTGTTTTTGTGTTCTTGAACAAAGCCAAGTCTGGCAAAAACTAAATTTGGCAGTGAGTGATATTTGTATTGATTATAATGCATCTGCATGGTGGGGCATATAGTTTAATGACCTTGAACAAACCCAGATGGTTTGTGTGACTCTAGAGTCATGTTGTGCCCTCACTTGGGGTCTCACTACTTACAGGCACCCAGTGCCTTCAAACGTCTCAAGACACCCAGAACCCCGTCTTCAGTGCCTTTTTCCATCCCTTTCCCCTTATCCCTGTATGAACTCCGTCTTAGGACACCATTGCCTTGTGGGAGGAAACTGGTTAATTTTCCTAGGAATTCTTTATTCTTGGAAGGAAGTTCTCAGGAGTAATGGAAAGAGGCTAGGAGTGAGTTCCCACACCCTGAGACTCTGACAAGGAGACACCTTTGGTGGTCGGGGCCTCAGATCATGCTATAGGGCAGCTGCCTGTGTTTCAGCTACAGCTTATCTCATAGGGAAGCAAACGAAGCCCAAAGCATCCCCTCTGCAAAATTCTGTAGTATGCAAGAAGGGAAGTGCGCTGGATTTACTGGCAACCAAAGATTAATTGGGTCTGTGTGGGTAAGTGGTTGATGGGACAAGGTCAGCCTTTGCTCTGTGTCAGCTTGAAAGGGGATGTTGGGAGTGGAGTCAGGAGGCTGTGAAGGGCGGCCTCAGGGTCAGAATGACAGCAGCTCGGGGAAGGCTCTGGGCTGTGAAGTAAAACAACCACAAGTGTAAATGACCCGAGGCTCTGATGGTGTGCAGCAGTGATGTGCGTGCTTTTAGACTGACATTCAAATGACTGAAATATCACCCGCCTCAGCAGCCTGATCTATACTAAGGGAGAGTGAACTCAGATCATCAACCGAGGGTTTAACGTTTACTAAACAGAGTGTTAAAAGGTTTCTCAGTCCCTGAGGTTTGAAGCCTTTGTGATAATGTCACAGCAAGGTGCAGTTAATGCAACGCATGGGTGGCCTGTTTAAAATATTTACCTCTCAATGAGCCTATTAAATTTCTAAAAATATTAAGTCTCTAACAGACATAACCCTTTTCCCCAAAGACAGATTCAAAGAAAAACACATCAAATGCATAAGCGGGCATCACTCCTGATCCATTTGAAGCTGGGAACTGAAAAACAACCCTAGTTATTTCTTATTCCATCTGGATATCTATGCTCAAGGAAAGATTGGAGGGAGGAAAGTAAAAGAAAATTAGCAAATTTTCAAGTATTAAAAATGTCATGTAGAAGAGTGATCAAATTTAAGGCATGTGCTTCTACGTGGGGCAGTTGGGAATGGCTAACGTTGAGAGACAGAATCCCATTGTCAGGACAGCCTGCTGTTCACTCTCCGAGGGTGGGTTTCCTTGGCGCAGCCACTGACCCAGCGTGTGGACTTTGTCCTCAGAACACAAAGCACATCTCAGAGTTCGGTTCTTCTTAGGGATGAATATAAGTTTAGGGGCTTGACTCAAGCTAACCTAACTCAACAGAGACTACATGTAAGCACAGTGTTATCTTTTTACTATTAATTGAGAAATATGCTTTTATTGATGGCCAAGATACTCATAAAGCAACTGTCTAGGAAGTTAAGTTAATAATCAGAGAGTTTCCTGATTTTTAGAGACTGATATCACAAGAAGGTAGAGGCTATGAGGTGCAGTCTGTCTAGGTTATGGAGTGACCAATTCGAATTTTCTAAGCCCAGCACAGGGCATCTCTAGTAATATCACAATAAAACTAATATGTATTTTGCACTCAAATATAGCAAGCAGAGAACTAAGCAGTTTATATTCTGTCAATTATTACTCCTATTTTACAGAAGAGGACATTGCGGCTTAGAATTGATCGCTTGTTCTAGATCACATAGCTACAGAGTGATAGATTTGAGGTTAAACCCAGGTCTGTCTGACTCCAAGCCCAGACTCTTAGCAGCCATTATATACTTCCTCTGTAGTCACTGGGATGCTCAGATTTACCACCTCTTCCCTGACAGTGTTGGAAAAACACTGCCAAATCCCTGCTTTCCCACTCCCCTTTGTTTAAGCTGTCACAATGACCATTCCTTTCTGTTAAGATAATTTTTCTTCTGTCTTCTCTCTTCTAATTCATTCTTTACATCCCAGCCACAGTGATCTTTCTAAAACACAAATCTGATCCTGTCACTCCCCTGCTTAAAACCTTTAATTGGTTTCTATGGAATAAAGCACAAACGGTTTTTCTTGGATTTCAAAGTTCCTGATGATCCGCCTGCTGCCGGCCTCTCCATCCCCACCTCTCCACCTCTTCCTCACCCCACTTTATACTCCTGCCGAATTTAACTTTTTCCGTCCTTGGAGTCTCAATCTCAAAGTCAGTTAATTTCTCTTGCTGTCTCTCTGGCTCTCCCTCTGCCAACATTTCTCCATATCTTTTCATTCCCCAGTCTCTCCTTTTCTCCTCACCTCCTCCCTCCAGCTCTCATTACTCCCTCCTTTTCTACTATCATCATTCATCCATTCGTTCCACATATATTTACTGAGCATCAAATGCACACCAGGCAACATTCTAGGCACCAGGGATACAGTAGCAGACAAGACAGACACAGCGTTTCTGTTCTAGTGGTGGTAGACACACAAGAATCAAATAAGCAAAAAAAGAGGGTAAATCACAGATTTTGAGAAGTGGTAGGCTGAAAATTACAGTGGTGGTGATGTGAAATTGAGTGGAAGGTCAAAGAAGATGGCTGAGGAGGTGACCCTTCTTTGTGATCCGAATGATGAGCTCTGTGAAGATCAGAAGGATCAGCCTGTACAAAGGCCCAAAGTTGGGAAGGAAGTCTGCAAATGGGAGGCACAGAAAGACCAGTGTGTCTGGACGAAGGCAACAATAGTAGTAGTTGAGCCGGGAGAGAAAAACGGGCTATATCACATATGCCTTTATAGATCAGAAGAGGAGGCTGGATTTGATTCCACATGCAAGGAAAGCCACTTGATGCTGGTAAGTGGCACTATCCGGTTTAGTTTTTAAGAGAATTTCACAGCCAAGCGCGGTGGCTCACGCCTGTAATCCCAGCACTTTCGGAGGCCGAGGTGGGCAGATCGCCAGCTCAAGAGATGGAGACCATCCTGGCCAATATGGTGAAACCCCATCTCTACTAAAAATACAAAAATTAGCTGGGTGTGGTGGTGCACGCCTGTATTCCCAACTACTCAGGAGGCTGAGGCAGGAGAAATGCTTGAACTCAGGAGATGGAGGTTGCAGTGAGCCGAGAACACGCCACTGCACTCCAGCATGGAGACAGTGAGACTCTGCCTCGAAAAAAAAAAAAAAAAGAATTTCACTCTGGATACTGAGTCAGGAAGGGATGTGTGTGTGCTGAGCTTAGACAAGAAGCACAGAAGCAAGGGGACCAGTCAGGACTTCATCCCACTGGGTCACATGAGAGAAGATGGTGCTAGGCCAGAGGAGTGGCTATAGGGACTGTGAAAAAGAAGGGAAGATTCATGGTGTATCTTGGAGTGGCAAAATTTGTTACTGGATTGTGTGTGGGCTGAGAGGACCATGAGTGAGGGAAGGAGAAGAATCAAAGATGACTCCTGCAATTTGGTTTATGCAGCTGAATGGATGTGGTGACATTTCCACAACTGGAAAAGACTGAGAGAGAAACTGGTAAATCAGTGCTGCAAGTTCTGTGAGGGCAGGGAAAGGTACACATACGATACACGTGATATATGAGGGAGTGAATTCATTTCTTCACTTCAACATGTCGATTCATTTTATCGGGATTAGATAATAGCTCCAGTTTAACACATTCATAATTGTTTTTAAGTTATGTGTCTTAACATTTTCTCAGCCAACCTGTACAGATTATTTCTTGAGGTCAGTCATTTCTGTATCTAATGAATCTCATCGCTTGGCTTTTGATTCCAATTTTACTTTCAGCAGCAGCAGAGGTGTCAAAGGAGGGCAGAGACTGTGCTTTGTTTGTTTTATTATCAAGACCTAGTGCAGTGACTAGCAGGTGGCAGATGTTCAGTAATCATTTATTAAATGAACAAATTGACCAATGTCTAAAAAATACTTGGAGGCAGACTTCCGCTTTATCAAACATTTTATAACAATAGGGATATCGGGGAATGCCAGTCTGTCCTCTCCCAAATCTGAGTCTTTCATAATAGAGATAGCTGGGTGAAGTGACATGTGTACTATAAAGGGATATTATTCAAGGGAATATATTATCTACAACATAACAAAATGAAGTTTCAAACATTCCTATGACTTTATTTGTCACCATCTGTTTTCTTACGAGAAAATCATTTGGAAGCTTCTCATACTGAGGAGGCCCCTGGATACAAAGTGATGTTCTGAATGTCTAGTTTAGATCTCCCAACCAATTTCAGGTCGCTCAGTTCCTTTGCTATAATGCAAAGGATCATATTATTTCCTGCCTTCTGCCCACCAACTTCCTGGAGAACTTGTCTGAGGACTAAGAAATGGGTGTAAAGCACTTTGCTCAAGCCTGTGCTGTGTGCTACATTATACTGCCAATTTCAGCAACATCCGCATTTATTCAATGAAGCTTGCCTTATATTTAATTGTTCTATAATACTAGGACTATGGTCATTTTGGGTGCAAGTTCTAAGGTTGAGTAAAAACACAAAGCAGCCTGATACTGTTTGCATGGTTTGGACTCCAGAATGGCTTTTGTCTCTATTTCAATAATCAGTCTTAAAGAAGACTTGGTTATTCAACCATCATTTATTGAGGTTTGGTGGTTGTAAAGTATGTGGAAAAAAAAAAAACACTTTAGGATTCAGAATAAACACTCTTCCAGGAGTGACAGAAATTAAGTTTCTTCCATGATTAATGACAAGTTTTTAATGGAAAGCAATAATGAGTAAAGATTAGTCTTAACCACATTTTCCTTGGGTGCCATGGCACCAGAATGATCTTACAGTCAGCAGATCACCCAGGTAAAGCAATCAGATTATGTCTTGTACTCTAGGTTTATTCTTCTGACCTAGAGAATGGAGACAACTATTTGAGGATTTGAAGACAGGCTAACTAATTGAGGATTTTTTTTTTTTTTTTTTGCAGAGAAGGGGAGAAAAGGCAAGAATTAACTTGTTTTTTCATACAGGAAAATAAAACAAACTCCTTCAAATGTAGCTAAGTCTTGATGATTTTGTCTTCCAACAAACCCCTAAACGTAGATAAAGTGTTTCAAGTGCCAATTTGAATTTGGCAGGCAAGTTGGGCTGTAAATGATCTAATTTATCTCAATTCAAATCAGCTTAGCAAATTTGGAAGATGCTACATGAAAATAGGTAACATGGGAGTCACAAACACATGAATTTTAAGGTCTTTAAGCAAAAGTGACTTTCTAGGACAAACCACTTCCTGTTCTCCTTCCAGCTAACAGTGCATTCAGAAACCAGGGAGACAGGACGGACTACTGGGTACACAGCTTTCTGATTTAAAAGCTTGGCTCAAAAATAAGAATTGTAAACCACCTGCCTTCATTTCAGAAGGAAAGAAACTTTCAAAAGGCAACAATCTAGTTGAAACCCTAGGAAGAAGTGGGAGTACAAAGAGAGGCCTCAGTAGGAGAACACAGTAATTATTCAATAATTATTGGCAGTGAATAAAGTGCATGGAATGCAGGTGTAAATTATAATGCAGGAATGCCATCATCGTCTAATGGCAGTGCCTCCTCAGTCCAGGAAAGAGCACCCCGTGGATTCCTCTTCCAAACCCTTTACTTTGCTAGGGGAGCTTTAGAAAGAGCAGCAGGTTGTGAGTTTAAGAAAGTCACAGCAAATCTTATAAGAGGATTGGAGTTCACGTCACCTAAGCGTTTTGGAATTTTATCTTCCCTTTTCTGAGTTTGGCGATTTTACCATAAAATGTAAAGGACAAGCTGTTGGTTTGCTTTCTTAAAAGCAGCAGCAGAAAAAGAAAACTGAGCCACAAATTAGGCCTTTGGGCATGGGCAAACCAGTCCGTTATTTTTAAGGCCATTTTAGGGCCACTGAAAACAGTGACTAGTGAGGTATACAATGACATACGTTGACATATTGCTTTGTAGTTTTCTCAGTGCTTTTATATCCATTTTCTCATTTGACTATCACAGCATCCTGTTTTAGGTAGGGAATATTAAATGAAACAAGGAGTACATAAGTTGTCTGGCCTATGGTTGGCCCATGGTTGGTGTTTCACAAGTGAGACCACTGGGATGCAGAGAAGTTAAGTGAGGTACCCAAGGTCATGCTTCCTGTTTGGGCCAAAACCACCTCTCAAATCCAAGTCCTCTGATTCCAAGAGCAAACCACTTTTCCACTATCTAATTTTGACTTTCTGAGTTCCCAAGGCACATTAAGAGACAACCTGAAAACATCCACTTACACAACAGCTTCCAATCCTTCCCTGAATGAAAGCTGTTCATTGGTGGTAATGTCAAATAATTTGCATATCACCTCTTTATTTTATTTTTTGTTCTTTTATAGAGGTAATGGTGAGAAGAAAAATGAACCATCAAAAAAAGGAGAAGGAGGATCAACACATGACTCATGAATAAGTCTTGCTCTACTGAAAAATTTCAGAAGAAAACTCAAGATTTTCTTCATGCACTCAATTTATGGTAATACAACCTCAAGCAAATAGTGTATTTATCTGACAATGCATGCTGGAAACTTTCTGTTTTATACTCTCCAAAATCTCAGGACTCACCCAGCACATGAGGGGGCTGGAATTTGGAAAACATGAGATTGATTTTAAACCTAAGTATTCAGTGAAGATTTCTGTATCTGAATCTCTCTGCCTACCTATTAAATGTTCCCAGGGAGATAGCTCCAGCTGGAACCAAAGTGAAGCTTCAGTTCCCTTATTCATGGACAACACCTTCACCCACCTAGGCATCTAGACAGCTAGACACTGACCTATGTCCCACCTAGACAGCTAGGCACTGAGACATCTAGACACCTAGACATGTCCAGACATCTTTGGAGCTCAGTATCCCAATCCAACTGGCTACTGGTCATTTCAACTTGGATGTATCACAGACACTTCAAAATCAACGTTATAAATGAAATTAATCCTCTATCTCCTGCCCCTCAATGGCCCTCCCTCATCATCTGTGTCTTGGAGAATGACCCAGGAGGCCACAACAGGATGTCAGTGGCCCACAGAGATCCGAATGCTACTGAGAGCAGCACTGAGGGCCCACTCCACTGCAACGTGAGGGGCCCTGGCATGACAGGTATTCTAATGGGAATGCTACTTCAGCCATCCTGCTCCAAACTACTTCACTTGCTTTATCCCTGCAATTGCCTGAGATAACAGTCCCCAGAACCGATCAGCCAGTTTCATCTAAGGCAGGGTCAGCAAACTGCTTAATTTTCCAAATACAGTATTATTGGGACTCAGCCACACCCATTCATTTATGTATTATCTATGGCTGCTTTTGCTCTACAGTGGCAGAACTGAGTGTTCATAACGGGACCATATGATCACAAAGCTAAAGTGTTCATAATCAGGCTCTCTACAGAAAATGTTTGCTGGCCTTGCCCTAAGAGGACATCAGAATTAATCCCCAGATACCCTACATTCCTTCCTCCTCAGTTTCCACACGCAAAAACCACAACCCACCCAAGGAACTATCCCTATAATGGCTCCATGCACCCTCTTCTGACCCCATGCAGCCCTCTTCTGACCCAAGCCCTACTCCTCCCTGAACCCCTAAACCTTGCAGCCGAGTTCTCTGGAACTTACAGAGTATCATCAGCTAAATCTCCTAAATCCTCAACCTCAATGTTCCTTTCATTTTGCTCTTGCAGATATCTGACTTTCCCTTGAGACAGTGCTTCCCACGTGACTCTCTCAAATGATGCCTGTGTTTCTCCCACCATCACATGTACCACTGTGCCTAGAGTGGTGATGTTCATTATCATTTCCAGACTATTATTCTCCCTGTTCCTCTCTCCCCCAAATGTCTTTGACTATAGTACTTGATACTCCTCCTTTAATAATCACTAAGTATCCTTCCAGTTTTCTACCTTTATTAGTTGAAGAACTTAGGTTTGGCTTACTGGAAATTTCCCTATCACTACTCTATTATTTTTTGTGTCTTTAATATCTATGTAGATAATTTCTCCAACACCTTGTCATTGCCTGCAATAACTTATCTTCCATCACACCTTAGTTATCCACACCCATGGTATGGTTTGTTACTAACACAGACATCTCCAAAATCTCAATTTTAGGCATCCCACTTTGATCACCAACTCCTATTTTTCTAGCTCACTTGCTCTAATACTTCCATACCAATGGTTTGGTTTGGTTTTGTTTTACCCCATTGGGATTTTCTATCCATTGGCTCTACCTCTTTTTACTTTCTATCACTGCCCATGTTCTTCCTTCTGGCTCTGTGGTCCATATTTATAATTGCTCCCTTGCATTCACCCACAATTCACTTCTCCCCTTCTCTCTCCATCATGTTCACATTTAAACTCCCAGTCTCCATTAAATCTAACATTTCAAACTCTCCATTACTGCTCCCAAACAGCTGATCATGGCTGAGAAAAAACAGGCACACAACTCTGCTGGTTTTAAATTAATGACTACAATCCTCAAGGGGCTTTCTACGTTGCTCAAGAAATCTGCAACATTTCCCATGTCAACACATTCTCCCACTCTCTTAAATAAATATTTCACACTTATTCCTGTCTCTTGTATTCATCAACACCCCACAACCACACATACATACACAGCAATACCCTTGCTTTGTATTCCAGCAGGGGAATAGGTACAATATACTGGTCTCTCTCTGTTTGTTTCTTCTCTCTTGTTCCACCTTCACCCTTGTTAACAAAGGTAGAGTGATTTCTGTTCCTACCAAGATCAACCCCTCTGCTTGTACACGGGATCCTATTGTGCTCTGGCTTAGCCAAGGACTCTACTTCTGCTTTTAACCCCTTTTATTCCTGTGTTATCCACTTTCCCCTCTTTGCTGTATGCTCCATTCCCATCAGCAGACAGACTTGCTGAAATATCTCCATTGTGAAAAATAAAAATCAAAGCAGCAACAAAAACAGCTCCTTTGACCACACGTTGCCCTTCAGCCCCTTTTTTCTGTTCCTCTTTGGAATAATATTTTTTGAAAATATTCTCCACATTGCATCAAAAGTGAACCTTCAAAGCTGTAAATTGAATCATGCTACAACTTGGGCAGTAGATTCTCTGAAGTTTTCCCAACACACTGAGAATAAAATCCCAAGTCCCTACCATGGTTTATAGACCCCCTCCTTGATCTCATTTTTCACTTCTTTTCTCTCTAGTGACACTTTCTATCTTCTTACCCTTTCCTCATTGCTATCAACTGGATAATGCCCACCCCAACCACCATTTCCAAATGTCTGTATTCTAATCTCCAGAACCCATCATGGCAAAAGAGATTTTGTAGATGTGTTTAAATTAAGGATATTGAGATATGAAGATTGCCCTCAATTATCTGAGTGGAAGAAGAGTCCTTGCAAGAGGGCAGGAAGATCAGAGTCCTAGAAGGAGCTACCCCACAGAAGCTCAGGTCAGAGTGGGGCCATGGCAGGAAGAGAACCAGGAGCCCGGGAAGGCAAGTGGCCTCTGGAAGCTGGAAGAGGCAAGGAAATGGATTCTCAGAAGGAACACTGTGCCACTGACACCTTGACTTAACCTATAAGATTCTCTTTTAGACTTCTGACCTCCAGAACTATAAGAAAATAAGGTATTTTAAGTCACTTAGCTTGTGGTCATCTGTGACACCAGCAATAGGAAGTTAATGGACTGGTATTAATTTGTTTCTTTACCTGTTTATTATCTGTTTTCACAAGTACAATGGAAGCCCATAAAGTGAGGGGTTTTCTTTCTTTATTTCACTGTAACGTTCCTAGCAGTTAGTACAGTGGATATTTGTTGAATTAACAAATCCTTGTCAAAAAATGAATGAGAACCACTTCCTCCTTGACTGAAACATATTTTTTATTATTCTTTTTATTTCATGCCACTAGTCTCTGGTACCAAAGACACAATACATATCCCAAGGCGTTTCTTTGACCCCACATGCCTGCATTTCCATGTTCGGTCTAACAGTATTGAAAAGCACGCCCTTGTAAACTGAACTCTTGAGCTAGATAATCTGCCTTGGTCCATCATTTTCAGAATACAAAACTAAGGAATTTGTTTTACCTTATGGAAAGTTGTTCATGTCTTCTGTATACTGCATGATAAATAAGGAACAGATTAATAGGAAAGGTACCAACTGGATTTAATTAAGCCTTAAATTCCCTTAAATCCATTCATTATCTTTCTTTCTCACTAGAATATAATCTCATGATAGCCCAGAATGTCTTATTTACTGCTTTATCCTCAAAGCCTAGAAGCACATTTGATACTAATTAATAGTAGGCCCTCCATCAGAGTTTAGTGAATAAATGAGATTTCTTTGGTTCTACCTTCCTCTCAATCCCAAATCCAGTCACCAAAGCCAATAGATTCTTTTTCTTAGCACGTTTAAATCTCTTCTCTATTCCCCATCCCTCACCTTCGCTGCTGTTGCCTTAGTTCAGGGTCCACATGAGGATTCTGGATGAAGGCAGTATTCTCTATATTCTCAAACCTTCTACCCTCTGCCATTAGGGGGTGTTCCTCAGATCTGATTATTTTAGCCTCCCCTCCCCACAAGACGTCTTCTATGGCTTCCCTATATCCCATAGGGTGGGATCCTCACCCCTGGGGGGTATGGCCTCAGTGATCAGCCACTTTCTGCCCCTGATCCTGCTGCTCGGCCATTCTTTCCTTCTGTTGCCTTCCTCAATCTCAGTGAACCTGCAACATCCAAAGTCTAGCTGTTGCTTAGCATCTCTGTGCTGTTACATAGGCTTCTCCTTTGTCTGTGTTCTAGTTATCTGTTGCTGTATAAAAGTCACCCCAAAACATTGCGACTTAGAACAACAGTCACAATATTTTGTGGTGATTTTTTTTTTTCTATCTTCATGGTGGTAGAGATTAGATGAATCTAGGTGGTTCTCGCTTGTGTTCTCTCGTGAGGTTGCAGTCGGCTGGTGCTGGGGCTGGAGGCATCTCAAAGGTTTCTGCATTCATGTGTCTGGCAGTTGTTGCTGGCCATGGGCTGGGAACTCACTGGAGGCTGAGAGCTGGAGGCTCACAAGGGCCTCCTTGTGACCTGGGCTTCATCATAACATGGAGCCTAGATTCTAAGAGCAAGCATTCCAGACAGTGTCGGTAGAAGTGGCATGGCCTTTCCTAACCTAGTCTTGGAAGTCACATGGCTTATTTCTGCCACATTCTTCTATTAAAATGAGTCAGTAAGATCTGCCCATATTCAGGGCAGGGAAATTACTCCGATGCTTGATGTGAACAGCATTATGCTTGCACACGGAGGGCAGGAATGGATGGTGACAGTCTTTGGAGACTAGCAACAGTGGTCGGGAGTGCATTCTTCTCTTCCATTCTTCTATCCTCATCTACTAGCAGACACGCCATTCACATTACAAGATCAGGCTTGTCCCTGACTCCCATGCCTTGAAGCAGAATTCAGTCCTCCCTCCTTTATAGACCTACTTATTCTTCCCCTGGTTTTCCTCCTTCTTGGCATTGATGGAGTTCAGGACATACTATCCCACCCAAAATATGACACATTGGCATTTGAGAAAACAGCAGAAGCAGGAAGATCTCTCTGACCTCCTGCCATTCTCTCCTGAAGCAGGTAGTGAAATAGCTCGCTGACTTTCCTCTGACATGGTTTAAGACCTTTATTCAAGAAGTACTATCTCTAGACCCAGAGGAAAGAAATACACTTATCCTCAAAGAGAGAGAGATGCCAAGAAGAATCTGAACAAACAGGCTTTGCTAAGTTCCCCCCAGTTTACTACCATTAGCTCATTTCTACTCTGTTCAATCATACTTTTCCAGGACTGTCCATTCTTCCTCAAACTTAGCATGAAAATGCACAAATTTTCCCTTTTCTTTAGGTCTTCATTTCTGAAGGCTCATGTGTCATGTAAAATTTGTACTAAATACGTTTGTAGGCTTCTCTCTAGTGAATCTGTCTTTTGCTGTAGGTGCCTCAGCCATAAACCTAGAGAGAGATGAGGAAAAAAAATCCTGTTCTCTCCTATGGCATCTACTATACAAAATTTAAATTTGTTTACACAACTGTCGCTCCTGCTAAACTGTAAGCACATTGGGATCTGAGTGTGTTTTTTTTCTCATTTGTGCTCAGGAAAGGGTCGGGTACAAGGTAGGCCCGTAAAAGTATATGCTGAAGGAAAAAAAAATCTGTTTCTTTGTTTTTGAAGATTAAATTAGCCAGAAACATGCTTCACACCATTGATATTTAAAAAAAAGGAAGTCTAAATGGAAAGGCTGGTAGGTGAGTTTTAGGAAGCTCTTATCTGAGCCGCACAAACCATGGTCTCTCTGTGTATTGGTTGGATTTCATAGGATCCTGGGTACATTTAAGGCAAAAGACAAAAAAAATTACCTCAGTGTAAGATGATATTTTAAACTCATTTGAAGAGGTCGAGGGTCACAGCAGTAAATGAAACTTTCTGCTGAAGAAAAGAAGAATTTTGAATGTCGCTGAGCCTTACAAGTCCTGGTAAGCTGGAAAGACCTTTGGAGGTAGAAAAAGCTTCAGTGCTTTTTTTTTCTCAGTGGACTCCAGCTGTTCGTGGTTTGAGCCCACAGGGCGCCAGGGCACCCACAGAGATAATGGTCAGGCTCCGAAGCTCCAGCTGACACCACGACTAGGAATTAGCCCAAAAGTTTGCCGACTGATCAAGTGCATAATAAATTAAGAAACGTTTAGCCAGGAGTGATAAGAAAATCTAAAATACTTCTCTGTTCAGATTTAATTTTCCAAGCAATAAAGTTTCTAATATTAACAAAGGTGGTGGAGCTCCTAAATTATTTTTTTAATCTTTTTAAATTTCTTTGAATATCTCATTCCAGTGACTAATCAGGAGATGTCACCAAAATAGCAGGGGAGTTGAATTGTTTCCATCAGCATTACAAAGCCAACATTTTAAGGATTCAGTCCTTTTGGATTTAATTTCCTAATTAGCTTTTTAAAAGAGAAGTACAAAGGTTGAAAGCTGCTGCCTTTCTAGAATTCATGTATTTAAAGCTCCACAGCAAACCTGGAAACTTAATTTCAAAATTAAACAAAGCAATCTGTACAGAGCATCTAAATAAATATCTAATAAAGTCTGTTTATAGTTTAGCCGAACTGAGATTTAGGACAAATCTTCCTATGATCTGCACCTTTAAAAAATCTAACACTTTCTGGGCATAAATCGTGTCTTCATAAACCCTATACTGAGGCTTATTTCATGCTGTTGATAAGAAGTGAAACAGCAATTTATAAATATGGCTGATATTCTTTAAGCTGGTATTCTAGATCAGACTAACAAGAGGTGCTGATTTTTCCAGAGTGGTTAGGGAAGCAGGAAAGAGTTATGAATGGTGGAGGGCAGGCTAGGGAATATAACGACTGTTGTATTTCTTGAGAATCATATCTATATAGTACAGTTTTCCTGTTTAATTGGACTCACCAAATTTTAAATAAATTCACCCATCATTAACTCTATGCACCTTTTCCTCTGATTACTTTAATGAGTTTGTATTTTGAAAGCTCCTCCAAATCCAGATTTTAGGGAAATGTACACCTGTATTCTTTTTTGTAATTGTATTTATTTATATTTTTATTGAGATAAAACTCATATAACATAAATTAACCATTTTAAAATGACATTTATTATATTCACAATGTTGTGCAACCATCACCTTGACTTAGTTTCAAAACATTAAATCACCCTAAGGGAGAACCCAAATTCATAAAGCATTCATTCCCCATTTCCTATTCCCTAGCAACCACTAATCTACTTTCTATCTCTTTGGATTTCCTTATTCTGGATATTTTATATAAATGGAGTCAATGATGTGTGACTTTTTGGTATAGTTTCTTTCACTTAGCATAATGTTTTTGAGGTTCAGCCGCATTGTAGCCTGTATAAGTACTCTAATCTTTTATATGAATAATATTCCATAGTATGACATGCCACATTTTGTTTATCCATTCACCAGTTGATGGGCATTTCCACCTTTGTGGAAATGAGATGGAAAAGGGGTATTTTCACCTTTTGGCTATTATGAACAGTGCTGCTATCAACATTTGTGTATAAGTATTTGTTTGAGTCCCTACTTTAATTATTTTGAGTATATACGTTGAAGTAGAGTCATTGGGTCTTAAGGCAATGCTTTATTTCACATTTTGAGAAATATGTTTTTATTTTATGTTTAATTTAAAAAATCCATCTGTAAAGTTAGGTTCTGAATGAATTATTTCCAAATTATCCATTTTACCTAAATTATTTCTTGAATAATTCATTTCTTATTATTTAAACGTGTGGTTCTGTTGCTCTGAGACGTTTTCCAGCATCAGATACTTAAAAAAAATTAATACTCTGGCTCTGAAGATTTTTAAATATCCTGTAAAGAAAGATCTTCATTATTTATCTTTTTCAAAATTTTCTTGGCTTGTCTTTCCTCTTATTACTTTTCAGATTAAATTCAGAATCTTTTCTGTAAAGTTAAAAACACTTCGTTATTTGAATTGAAATCGCATTCTAGTTTTATATGTTATTTTGGGAGGAATTGACATTGTATACGTTTTAGTTAGTATGCCTCTGCATTTTGTTATATTTTCTTTAGGATCTTTCTTATAATATCATTCATATTGGTATTGCATATTCCTTGTTAAGGTACCTGGCTATTTTATCATTTTACTACCTTCATGAATAATATTTCCTGCCAACTTTAACTTGGTGACTGCTATAAACTGAATGTTTCAGTCTCCTCAAAATTTATATGCTCAAGTCTAACCCCAAGGCAATGGTATTAAGAGATGGGGCTGCTGGCAGAAGATTGAGTCATGATAAGGGAACCCTTATAAAATTAGTGCCTTTATACTAGAGGCCCCAGAGAGCTCCCTGGACTTTCTGTCATGTGAGAACACAGTGAGAAGATTGCTATCTATGAACAAGGAAATGGGCCATCACCAGAACCTGACTGCGCTGGCATGGTCTTCTAGACCTCAGACTTCCAGCCTCCAGAACTATAAGAAGTAAATTCCTATGGTTAGTCTATTAGTCACCTAGTCTATAGCTGTTTGTTATAGAACCTAAAAAGACTCAGACAGGAAAATTTATGTTTTTAATCTCATTAATTCTAGAATATTTTCAGTTTATTATCTGGTATTTTCAACATAAACAATATTTGTAAGTAATAATTATTTTCTTTCTCTTCCTAATAGTTCTATTTTTATGTCTTTTTGTTTAGTCAGAACTTTAACAATAAACTTCATTTTGTTTGTTATTATACTCCCAGTGCCTATGAAAACGTGTGTCAACTTTATATATATATGTCTCTCACATAATAATTGTACATATTTATGATAGTGACGTTTCAATACATACAATGCTTTTAGCCTTGCCCCATTTGCTCTGACATTAGTTGTGCCTTTATTGTGTTGATGTACTTTCTTTCTATACTCAACTTATTGAGAGATTTTATGGTGAAGGAAGGTTAAATTTTATGAAATGCTTTTCAGCATCGATTGAGATGATTAAATGGTTTTTGTCCTTGATTCTGTTGATGTGATGTATCACATTTATTGATTTATGTATATTGAATCATTTTTGGTACCTGGAATAAATTCCATTTGATTATGATGAATAATCTTTTTGATGTGTTTTTTGCTGGCATTTTGCTGAGAATTTTTGTGTCTACATTGACCGGGGATATTGTTCTACAGGTTTTTTTGTGTGTGAGTGTCCTTGTCTGGTGTTGGTATCAGGGTGATACTGACCCCATAAATAAGTTAGGAAGAATTTCATCCTCTTCAATTTTCTGAAATAGTTTGAGAAGAATTTACATTAATTCTTCTTTAAAAGTTTGGTAGAATTCAGCAGTGAAGTCATCTGGTCCTGGAATGTTTTGTATGTTTGTTTGTTTGGTTTTTGGTGGTAGACTTTTACTACTGGTTCAATCTTGTTACTTGTTATTGGTCTGTTCAGGCTTTCTATTTCTTCTTGAATCAATCTTGGTAGTTTATATGTTTCCAGAGATGTATCCATTTCCTCCAGGCTTTTTATTTATTGGCATATGGTTGTTCACAATAATCTCTAACAATCTGTCTTATTTATGTAGTATCCATTGTGATGTCTCCTTTTTGACTTGATTTTATTTATTTGGGTATTCTTTCTTGTTTTCTTAGTCCAGTGAGTGGTTTGTCAATTTTCTTTATCTTTTGAAAAGCCAATTTTTTGTTTACTTGATCTTTTGTATTTTGGATGATCTCAAATCTTTATTATTCCTTTGCTTTTACTAATTTTGGGTTTGGTTTGTTTCTGCTTTTTTAGTTCCTTGAGATACATTTATTTGAAATCCACTTTTTTAATGTACGAATTTATTGCTATAAACTTGCTTCTTAAAACTGCTTTTTCTAGGCTGGGTGTGGTGGCTCACCCTGTAATACTAGCACTTTGGGAGGCTGAGGCGGGCAGATCACAAGGTTAAGAGATCAAAACCATCCTGGTCAGCATGATGAAACCCCATCTCTACTGAAAATACAAATATTAGCTGGTCATGGTGGTGCATGCCTGTAGTCCCAGCTACTCAGGAGGCTGAGGCAGGACAATCGCTTGAACCCAGGAGGCGGAGGTTGCAGTGAGCCGAGATCGTGTCACTGCACTCCAGCCTGAGTGCAGTGACTCTGTCTCAAGACAAAACAAAAGAAAACAAAACAAAACTGCTTTTTCTCTTTTCCAAAGCATTTGGTATGTTGTGTTTCAATTTTTATTTGTTTCAAGGAGTTTTACAATTTTCTCCTTAATATCTTCCTTTACCCACTGGTTATTCAGGAACATGTCATTTAATTCTTTTTATTGGTATAATTTCCAGTGTTTCTCTATTATTTATTTCTAGTTTTATTTCATTGTGGTCAGATAAGATACCTGATATGATTTTGATTTTAAAATTTGTTGAGACTTGTTTTGTGTACTAACATATGGCCAATCCTGGAGAATATTTCACACACTTATAAAAAGTTCTCCAACTGTTGGATGAAATATTCTATAAATATCTGTTAGGTCCATTTGTTCTATGGTACAGTCTAAATCTTATGTTTCTTTGTTCATTTTCTGTCTACATGGTCTCTGTCTAATGCTGACAGTAGGGTGTCGAAGTCCTCAACTATTATTACATTGGGGGCCTATCTCTCCCTTGAGATCTAACATTTGCTTTATATATAGCTGTGTTGCAGTGTTTGATGTATAAATTTACAGTTGTTATATCTTCTTGATGAATTGATCTCTTTACTATTACATAATATCCTTCTTTGTCTCTTTTAACATCTTTGACCTGAAATCTGTTTTATCTAAGTATAGCTACTCTCACTTGCTTTTGGTTTCTGTTTTCATGGAATAATTTTTTTTCCATCCTTTCACTTTCAGTCTATATGTGTCTTTACAGGTGAGGTGAGTTTCTTTAGGCAGTATATAGTTAGGTCTTGTTCTTTTTGTTCTTTTTTTTTAAATTCAGCCAGTCTTTATCTTTTAATTGGAGAATTTAGTCCATATATATCTCCAAGGTAATTATTGATAGGTGGGAGCTCACTCATTTTATTGATTGCCTTATTTTACTTTATTCATTGTTTTCTGGTTGTTTTGCATACACTTTGTTCCTTATCTACTTTCTTATTGTTTATTTTTGCTTTTGGATATTTTTCTGCAGTGAAAAAACTGGATTCCTTTCTCTTTCGCCTTTATGTATCAGCTCTGCCATTGATTTTTTATGACTTTGCATGTTTTCATGATGGTGGTTATTGTCTTTTCACCTCCAGATGTAAGATATCCCTTGAGCATTTTTGTAACACCAGTCTAATGGTTAGTTTATGCTTCTCTGTGAAATATTTTGTTTCTCTTCATTTCTGAAGAATAGGTTTGCTGGGTACGAGATTCTTGGCTGGCAGTATTTTTCTACCAGTGCCTTGAATATGTCATTATCTTCTCTCCTGGTCTGAAAGGTTTCATGTGAAAAATCTGGTGTTGGCCTGATGGAGAGTCCCATATATGCGACTTGATGCCTTTCTTTTGTTGTTTTTAGAATTCTTTGCCTTTGACTATTGACAATTTGACTAAAGTGTGTCTTAGAGAGGACCTTTATGAGTTAAATCTATGTGGGGAACATTTGAGCTTCCTGAAGATGGATGTCCATCTCTCTCCCAAGAGTTGGAAAGTTTTCAGCATTTTTAAATTTAATATATTTTCTATATATTTTTCTTCTTCTTCTAACACCCATAATGCAAATATTTGTTCACTTAATGGTGTCCCATAAATCCTGTAGGCTCTATTTTTTAAATTTTTAAATTCCTCTTCTTCTTTTTCATCATTGTCATTGTCATCATTGTCATCTGCCTGATTTATTTTAAAAGACATCTTCAAGTTCAGAAAGTCTTTGTTCTGCTTGGTCTAGTCTGTTGTTGAAACTCTTGATCGTATTTTTTATTTCCTTCATAGAATTCTCAGTACTAGAAATTCTAATTCATTATCATTTTTTTTGGGTAGATTTTGGCATGTCAGTTGGGTGGGGTAGGTTCTGTCATAGGTAGATGCAGTAATATAGTCTTTGTGCAATTTCTTCAGCTGTAATTCATGATAGTAATGTTTGTGAGTTTCTCAGTGGCATAGGCGGTATATTGTAGCAGCAATGGCATAGCTTTGCTGGGGGTTGGTTTCCTAAAGTGTTTCTCTGGTCAAAGGCATTTGTGTACACATGATGGGTCAGCCAACTTGAAGCCTGGCTTGCTTAGGTTGGGGTCACAAGGCTGCTACTCTGGCCAGAGGCTCAGGCATGCAGCCGCTCAGCCAGCTTGGAGGCATGACTGCCCCGTGGTGGGACTGCCTGGCTTGTTTCTCTGGCCTTGAGTGCTGGTGTTCATCTGCTCAGCCAATCTAAAAGTGTGTCTTTTGGGGGTGGGCTCATTATGTCTTTATCTCAGACCTTAGGTGCCAGTGTGTGGCTGCTTGGCTGGCCTGGGGGATGTTTCCTATGGGGATGGCTCCTGAGGTTGTTTCTCAGACCTAGAATCTGCATGTGTGTCTCCTTCAGGGCTAGGGGTAATTCTACTAGGAGTGGAGTTGCTGGGTTGTTTTTCAGATCCACAATATGGTTACAAACCTGCACGGGCAGCCTGGGAGTATGTTTGCCAGAGGTGGCCCATGAGACTGTTTCCCAGGCCCTGAGTGTGGGGACAGGGCTGTTGGGTGAGCTAGAGATATGTTCACGGTGGTGGAAGACATGGAGCTATTTCTCAGGCATGGGAGGCAGGCATAGGCCATTAGTCATGTCAGAGGTGTGTCTGCAAGTGGGGAGTGCCCCAGGGCTGTTTCTCAGGCCTGGGTGTGGAAGTGTATCCACTATGCTGACCTGGGAGGGTGTCAGCTGCTTTTCTATTACTTTAACATACTTACTATTGAATCAAATTCATTGGTAATTTATTTGGAATTTTTGCAAAAAGTTTCAAAAGTAGCTTAGAGGGTATGAAGTTGAAACACTCACCACTAAGTTCACTTTCTACCTCACTTCCCCATGGAGCATATCCTGTGTGCTCCTGAAAGAAATGGAACTGATACCAGAATGGATAGTATTAGCACAGCCTCTAAGGAAGTTAACTGATCCTGTAACCAGGCTCTGTGCAGCCAGGGTTGTGGCACCAATGTGGGCTAAAGAATGAAGATGGACCCCCAGGGCTGGAGAGGTACAGTGGCTCCTGGAAATCAATTCTCTTTTCCTTCAAATCTTCTGAAGCCACTGACTGACATGAGCTAGTGATGTCTGGTGCCTATTGTTAAGCCAAAGCCCTTCCACCAATCCCTAATTGCCTGCAGATTTTTACTCTCTTTTCCATTGTCATTTCCTTGAAAGAGACTTGCACTATCATAAAATTTGCATTTTCCTATCTTTTGGGATGATTTTATTGTTGTTTATTTGAGATAGGTCCTGTTATTTGCTCACACTTTGTTGGACATTAGAGGTTAAAGCCCAATTTATCACGGAATAACTAGTTAAAAGGATTAAACAACACAAAGCCAGAGCACAACAATGCAGAGTAACCACCTAAGCAGAGTGCTACCTGGCTAACTGTTCACCATCAGGAACACCTGTTAACATAGCACCAAGAATGCACAGTGCAGTCTACCATGCAGATTCTTGCTCTCTCAGATACATAATGGTGTTTAGGGCATGGGGAAAGTCACTGACTAATTTTTTTGGTGGGGAAGAAATGTTTCAGACACAAGCTTTTTTGACTAATCAGTGCTACTTATGACAGCATTAAACATAATATGCCTGTTTTAGAAGACCCCCAAAGACAAACAGAAGTGATCTTTAATGGGCCAACTTGAATTATAGAAAATATTATTGCTTCTTTGCAGAATGTAAAGTTGATTATAATCTAGGTCCATGATTTGGAAGAGGCCAAAATCATCTTTGGGTTGCTAAACTGCATTTCTTCAGCCATGCTGTAGGCAGAGTTATGGAAACATTCCTGATATTCTTAGACTGTTAAGAGGCACCTAAGCAAGTTGACTTGGTCTAAAGTCAATGCCAAATCCACTAGATATGGTATTCACAGTACCTGGTACATTCCAGATGTTTAATAAATATTTGTGGAATAAGTCAATGAATGGCTATTTCTTGTACCTAAAGATGCAGCTGATTGTATTTGAATAAATATGAAGAAAGTGGTTAGTATTTTCCACCCATTTATGTAACATTATAATCTTTGAAATAAGAAAGCTATAATCTTGAAATAACAACTTTGAAGAAAAAAAACCACAAAGCACCAACGTGCATGAAACTACTTAAAATATCTTAGCCAGAGACATTGGGTAGCCCAGAAAGTTATGCATGCACCGTTTATCTGAGCATATTCCTTTTCCCTTGTATCTGTTCATATTAACAGAAATGGGGACGGGGTGGTATAGAAACTCAAAATGGGCTTCAGGGAAGAGCAATAAAAATGATGAGCAGGTTGGATATGTTATTATCAGAAAAGGCTGAGGGAATCAAGCCTTCAGGTAGGTGAAAAGGAGAGTAAGGAAAACTTAATACTTGTCTTCAAGGATATGAGAGGTTATAATGAAGAAGGTGCTGACCAGCTGTTCTTTGCTGTCACAGAGGACAGAACTAATAAAAGAGGGATACTTTATAGAGAAGTAATAGAACTTCATAGTGAGGCCTATTAAATACTTGTCTCTATTACCAAAATAGATGGGGTTTGGGCAGATGAGAGGGTCTCAAGTGTTGCTAATGAACCAGCTTCATTAATATCACCTGGAAACTTGTTAGAAATGCAAATCCTTGAACCCTGCCCCAGACCTACTGAATCAGACACTCTGGGATTGGGTCTTTTAACGAGTCCTCAGGTGATTCTGGTAGATGTGAGCTTTGAGAATCATTGGGTTAAATAAACTCTTGTCCACACTGTGCTTTCAGATATCCATGGAAAGCAGGGGTCCAGAAGAAATGAAGACTTTAAGCTTCTTCCAGCTTACTGTTGTTTGTCTTTTGTGAAGAGGACACCCCTATCAATGTAGTTTACATTCATCCATATTATAAACAATAAGGGATAAAAACTGTCTCTCTTGGAAGATAAAGTTAGTGGGTGTAGTGAGGTATAGTTTGTAATCAACAGTAGTAAAAACTGCCCCAAAGGAAAATGAAATTCCTTTTGCTCCAGAAGTTATTGAAGATATTCCACAAAAAGTGCTACATTAGAAAAAAAATGAACCACCAGCCCGATGTCAAGATTTTCAGGATCTAGCAAGAGATGTGAGCACACAGAGGGATGATAATGATTAGGGATATTCTTATAGCATCAATGATAAGTATAAGAATACTGAGTGCTGGGGAGGGTGCTGTACAATAAGCTTTCATATACTCTGTGGTATGGTTAGGTTCTGCCTCCCCACCCAACTCTCATTTTGAATTATAATCCCCAGGTGTTTAGGAAGTAAGCCGGTGGGAAGTGATTGAATTATGGGGCGGTTTCCCCTATGCTGTTCTCGTGATAGTGAGTGAATTCTCACGAGATCTGATGGTTTTATAAGTGTTTGGCAAGTTCCTCCATTTACTCTGCTCACTCCTGCCGCTACATGAGGAGGGTTCTTGCTTCCCTTTTGTCTTCTTCCATGATTGTAACTTTCCTGGCGCCTTCCCAGCCATGTGGAACCGTAAGTCAATTAAACCTCTCTCCTTTATAAATTACCCAGTCTTAGATAGTATCTTTATAGCCGTGTGAAAATGGACTAATACACTCTGCTAGATAGATTTAAAAGGCCACAACCACAGTCTATCTCGAGAAAAATTTGGCAACATCATTAAGAATCTTAAAAATGTTCTATCTCAGTAATTTGCTAATTTAACTTTTTGGAATTTAGTCCAAGGAAAAAATTGGAGGTGTAGTCTAGAATGTTTGTTGCAATTTCACTTGTAACAGTGAACATTTTTGAAGCAAAAGAAGAAACCCAGAAGCCACAAAGAGAAAGATAGGCATGCTAGACTATATACAAATCAAACATTTAAACAATTGGTAATAGCAAATATAAAATCAAGACACTAATGATTCATTAAGAAAAAGAGAGGCCGGGCACGGTGGCTCACGCCTCTAATCCCAGCACTTTGGGAGGCTGAGGCGGGTGGATCACGAGGTCAAGAGATCAAGACCATCCTGGCCAACGTGGTGAAACCCCGTCTCTACTAAAGAATACAAGAATTAGCTGGGCTTGGTGGCGCGCACCTGTAATCCCAGCTACTTGAAGGCTGAGGCAGGGGAATTGCTTGAACCTGGGAGGCAGAGGTTGCAGTGAGCCAAGATTGCTCCACTGCACTCCAGCCTAGCGACAGAGCAAGATTCTGTCTCAAAAAAAGAAAAAGAAGTGGAGCACATATGATAGACTAAACTTATAATATGCAATAACGACCTTCAAGGGGGCAGAATAAAAAGGAAGATCTTGTTAAATGAACAAAAGATATAAATAGACATTTTACATAAAAGGAAATCCAAGTGGAAAATAAACATGTAAAAGGATTAAACTTTACTAGTGGTCATGAAAAGACTCATTAAACTAGGAATGAGAAAGATTATTTCTCCCATTAGAATGACAAAAATTAAGGAGTTATCATACCTCCCACTGGTAAAGATTTGAGGAAAAGAGCACTCTTCCACTTGGCAAATAGATGTGTGAATTCTGAAAGGTTTTTTGGCACGTAATTTGGCAAAATTCATTAGAATAAAAATACACAGTCTTCAGCATAGCAATCCTACTCCTAGAAATAGTCAAAGGGATAAAAGGGCCTGGCATACTGAGAACATATGTAAGAAGATAAGTACTCATACCTTGTTTGTAGGGACCAAAAAAAAAAAAAAAATAGAAAAAATTATGAATCCCCATTATGGAGAGAATGAATAGACCCCAGCTATCTGTGTCACAGAACATTATGCTGACATTAAAAAGAATGAAATACAAACCATTGGCTTGGAGAAATTTCCAATATTTATTACTGATGAAAGCAAGATAAAGGGAAGAATACATGTTTTCATTCAAAACAGTGACAGGTCCCCCATATATGTGTACATATGTTAATGATTCTACTAGAATGTGTTACTTTGGAAGTAAGCCACAATTAAATTTTTAAATATGTTAAAACAATTTTTTAATTGTGTTAAAAAGTTAAAAAATGTGTGAAAAGAACCACTATGTGATAAAAAAAAGGTTAACATTTATGTAAAATTATATACATTTATGTGTATTTATATTAATAAGACAAAAGTTTGCTAACAGTGGTACTCTTTGGATTGTAGGATTTATGGTGACTTTTACTTATTCCTTATTCTTTTTAATGTTACTGAGTTTTTATAATAGGCATGTAGAATAAAGCATAGCTTTTCTTATTATGAAAAGAAAAACATAGGCTGAATGCAGCAGTTCATGCCTGTAATCCTGACACTTTGAGAGGCTGAGGTGGGAGGATTGCTTGAGCTCAAGAATTTGAGACCAGCCTGGCAACATGGTGAGACCTCATCTCTACGAGAGAGAGAGAGACAGAGAGACAGAGAGAAACAAAAAACTAGCCAGGTGTGGTGTATTGTGCTTGTAGTCCCAGCTACTCAGGAGGCTGAGGTGGGAGATCACTTGAACCTGGGAGACTGAGGTTGCAGCAGGCCAAGGTTGTGCCACTGTACTCCAGCCAGGGCAACAGAGTGAGACCCTGCCTCAAAAAAAAAGAAAAAAAAAATACAGTAGAAACATAAAAATGAACAGAATCACTAGTTGTCATTTAGGAACTAGGAAGCAGAGGAAAGGGTATGTTGAAAAATATAAATGACCAGTTACTGCTTTTTCAGAGATCTAACAATCTCTAGAACAGTGTTAGATCAGGCTGAATAGAAAGGAAGTTGTTAAGGGGAAGTGGTGGAGACGGTACTTTCAGCAGTGTAGAGTTGGTGGGTGGGAAATGGGCTCAGAATGGTGTATAATCTGTGAAGAACAAATCCATGTGTCTAAGAACTGCTGAGGCTACTGTGGTAGCTCTGCTGGTGATTGGGGAAATTATGGGTTGAGTGTTCATAGGATGCTTTCATGTTACTCTCTGACACTGATACTGTCTGTCACCTCTAACTATCATGATTCCTGCTCTGAAATGTTGGTGTCCTGCCAAAATTCATGTTGAAACTTAATCCCCAATGTGATAATATGAAAAGTGAGGTGGGGGGGGCTTCAGGAGGAGGTTAAGTCCTGAAGAATTAGATTTATAGGATTAGTGCCCTTATGAAAGAGGTTGAAGGGAGCTGCCTTTCATTTCACCATTCTCACCTGGTGAAATGAAAGGCAGCAACAGGAGCCATATTTGAATTGGACAGCAAGCCCTCCTTGAATCCTAAATCTCCTGGTGACTTAATCTTGGACTTCTCAGCTTCTAAAACTGTAAGAAATAAATGTTGCTGTTTATAAATGAACCAGACAACGGTGTTTTGTAGCAGCCCAAATGCACTAGACAATTCTTACTCTCTACTCCTGGCTAATGCCTCCCTAAATATTTTCCATTCTTTCCTAGTTGTACTTCTGGACAACTGAGGCAGGAGGACTGCAGGAAAAGGAAAAGTAGGAAAGGTGATTCCTGACTCTTGACCCTCCCATATCCAGTCTTGGGTCTCTGGAAACCAAAAACTGTTTCCTCTCTATCAAAAACCCTGTCATGGGCTTCCTATATAGAACTTGACCATGGCTGCTACTTTCTTAGTTGTTGTCGTTACAATGTCTGTAATTACTTTCAAAGTTCTTTAGCATTATCTAGAAAGCACAGTCATGAAGTGGCCAGTTAGTCTACTAATTAAGAAAGTGTAGCCCAGGGGTCAAATAACATTCTATCAGCAGGGGCCACACCCAGAGGCAGCTATCACAGCCTTTCCTGTTATCCACAGTTCATCAACAACAGATGCTTTCTAATTAGCACACTGGCTGTCAGAAATAGGTTTTTATTAGCGCAAAATGTAGCCCATTGCTTAATGCGAGAAATATTAGAAATGAGCTGTCAATTGTGAAATAAAGATATTTAATATACGTTGATTGTGTTTAAAATAACATGAATAGGATATAAAAATTATACAAGATCTGTAATTATATGCATCCCTAGGGACTGCACTTAAAAGGTCTGGTTTCTAGTTATGAACTCTAGATTCTTTCAGATAAAGGTGACAGAATCCTGCCTCTGGAATCTTGCATTGTTCTAGAATGAGACTTTCATACAAAATTGGTGGTCAGAGCATCTGAAAAGAAAGACAACAGAAGCCTTCTCCAATCTACAGAAGTCAAATAGTTTAATTTTTTTTTGCTAATAAACATCTAATTAACGAATAAGCAACTCCGAGATTTGCTTTTAGAATAACCTATCCTAAGGAACCCGCTGACCCTCTCCACTTCAAACTTCTTTGGTAGGCACCATAATCTATAAAAGACCTTAAGAGTTATGCATATAGTCAGTAGATCAGTCTGCAATGGCTGGCGTTATTGTTAATTGTCTTCCTCCTTTCTTAGACTATAAACTCGCCACATTTATACATGGAAGCCTTGCACATGGACTGCTATGGAAAAGATATGAAAATAATTAGGTGCATGTTGTGAATCTGTTGGCTGAGCTCTCCAGAGCTCTTTCCTACTCTTCTCCAATCTTCCTGCTGAAAGTAATCAAAGTAGCAGGATCTTTTGAACTGCCCAGAGCATAATCCAAAGCTTCAGTGGGTTCTGGCAGTGAAGAGATGCTCTTTCCAGGCTGAGTTAATTTTATTCTCTGGCCTTTTGGAAATGCTACATCATGGCCATATGTTTACTCAAACATCTCTTCAGGTGTGGTTATGGCAGATTGAACAAGTGGAGGTAGAATAGTGTTGTGATAAAAAAAAAAAAAGTCATGGAATCAAATAGAATTAAACTGTGGTTCACTACTTACTGGTATGATTGTAGGCAGCTGGTACCTTAGTCGCCTTGTAAAAACAGTAACTACTTGTAGGTTTGTTGGATTAAAGGAGAGAGTACATACAAAATACTTAGAAAAGTGCCTGCCTGGCCTGAGGTAAGCTCTAGGTGATAATTACCAGTTCTTATTATTGTCGTTATTTATACCAGGAAACAGTTGCAAATAAAGTGTGTGGGTGCCAGGTGCTCATTTTTTAAGTAAGTGTTTTCAAACTGGAGAAACAATTAGAGTCATCTGGAGAGCCTGTTAAATATTCAGATTTTCAGCCCCTGCCCCTGGGGACTGATTGAGAAAGTCTGTTATCTGTAGCCAGAAATTCCCCTCAGGTGATCTGTATGATAAGGCAAGTTGGGGAAACACTATTTGAAGTGAATAAGAAAATGAATTTCTAAGCCTACAATCAACTAGTTTAAAGTTGGCTTCTGATTAAGAAGGCTGCCTAGGGCAGTTTTTGGTGCCTTAGGGCACCTTTTGGAAGTGAAAGCTTATTTTATTTCTTAAAGCAGTAGGTTAAGAATATGGACTATGGACTTTGGACTTTAAAACACTAGGTTTGAATTCGTTATTAGAATGTAACCTGGAGCCTTTTTTCACTTCTTTTTCCTTACCTGTACAGGTAAATAAACTATTACTTCTCACTGGGACTCCTTTAGGACTAAATGAGATAATGTGTGAAAAAGCACAGTTCCTGTGCAGATCAAAGACTCAGTAAGTGATTATAAATCATAATCAGGAATGTTGAATTTTCCCTTCCTGTATGACTGAGTAGCTCCCACTAAATCTCTCCTTCCTGCTGATAAAAACTACAAGTTCTGGGCAAAATTAAATACAAATGACCTAAACTTACTGGAGAATGAACAAAAGCAGGCTGATTCTGGAGAAGAGTTGATACTTAGAAAAAGGATGAGTTACCAGTATTTTAACAGCATTCCATCTGAGGGTGGGTCAAAGTTAACATCAAGATATCACTATAATTCTGAAAGGAAATTCTCAGTTTTTTTGGTCTGAAGAAACAAAGGACAGAGTTAGAGCCAGTGAAAGGGAAATTCTGGAGAGCTAGGGACAGAGAAAGCACCCACAATCTGTTGCAAACTCAGCCTAAATCTTTTTCTAGCTGCCAAACCTTCAATGTGTGATAGACTCCGCTAAGGTTAAAGAACTGAACTTCGAGGTGTTTCCTAAGAGCCTGTGTTTGCAGTTTGAATCCAGCCAAATCATTGCTGCTAAAACAGCATGTGAGAGATGGGGAAGTTCTTCAAAGTTTATATCTTAGACTACATTATAAGGAGGAGTTAGAATCTCTTGCTCCATGGCCATTATCCACTGTTAGCCTAAACATATACCCACGTATATATTCTCTAAATCAGCTACATCTTAAATCATCTACCTTGACTTGATCTGGCATGTCTGAACAGAACTGGGCAAGCTCCAAACCCTGGTGCATGCTATTCCTTATTTGGAAACCCTCCTGACCTTCTCCTGACTAGCTTCCCTCCCTTGACTTCTTTCCCTTTATTCAGGATAGTTCCAAGTTTTTAGTCAATCGGGTCAAGCATAGAATGTGAGGTCCCATTCCGGTCAAAGCAAACTGGACACAGTGTAGGGCAATTACATCAGGTTATGAATGTTACAAATGCCCCTTTCTCCTTTGTTCAGGTGTGCTCTCGTGGCAAGACTGCTGGCGAGTTGCACCCTTCTTGCAGGAAGTAAACTAGCCTTGCTGTCGTCTTGGTGTGGATTTTTCCCAATGTTATAAACCCCTTTCCAACACAGCAGATGTATGATTTTCAGAAGAATGTAAAGAACCCCATCTCTCAAACAATATTCACAATGTCTGAGATAAAAATCTCAAATTACTTGACATTCAAAGAACCAGAAAAATAAAACCCATTCTTAAGAGAAAAAACAAACTCTGAGATAAGTGAGATGTTAGAAATAGTGAATAAAGATTTAAAGCAACTTTTTTAACTCTCCTTGAGGACATGAAGGAAAATCTATTTGCAACAAATGAAAATATTCTTAAAAATTCAGCACAGATATAGCAGCAATGAAGAAACATTTAGACATTCTAGAACTGAAAAGTATCTAATATCTGAAATTAAAAATCACTGAATGGACTTAACAGCAGAATGTAGATGATAGTAGAAAGTAAGATATCTTTGAAGACAGATTAAGAATAATCAGAATAATAGAAAATAGACTGAAAAGATCAGAGTCTCAGGAATATATGAAATAATTTAAAAGAATGTAACGTAAAATTATAGCATAAAGGTTGGGGAGATAATGAAATAAATCTTAATTCTAATCTAAATATGTGAATAAACTTGGGGTAAAGAGGTAGGAGGAAGCATAAGAAATTTACCAGAACTTCACTCTGTGGGAACAAGTTCTTCTAGATATCTTCATGTTTCATGTATGGATGTCCTTTTAAGCTTTCTTTTAAAAAAAAAAAAAAAAATCTATTTCTATATAAATTTACAAGGTACATGTTCAATTTTGTTACATGGATAGGTTGCATAGTGGTGAAGTCAGGGTTTTTAGTGTATCCATCAACAGAATAACATGCATTGTACCTATCAAGCAGTTTTTCCTTATCCACCTACCTTTCCCCCCCTCACCTCTCCAGGTCTCCGTTGGCTAGCATTTCACACTTGATGTCTACGTGTACACATTATTTAGCTCCCACTTATAAGTGAGAGCTTGTGATACTTGTCGTTCTGTATCTGAGTTGTTTCACCGAAGATAATAGCCTTTAGTTCCATCCATGTTGTTGCAAAATATACGATTTCACTCTTTTCAATGGCTGAATGCTATACTATTGTGTATACTTTCTAAACTTTCAAAGTGAAAATGGGATCTTCTATTTCAAGTGCTGATTTCCCTCCCTCCCTCCCTCCCTTCTTAATATCTCTCCATTATATTTTGTGAAGAACAACTACTTTATCTAGTTCCTTTGTGTTAGAGTCCCACTGGAGAATACTGATAAAACACTCTGCTTGGTTAAAAGGGTTCCATGCATGCCTACGGTGAATTGAAGTAACCTTATTCGGCAGGATTTTCTTCCCCCTTGCCTTATAGATTGGGTTGAGCCGTGAAAGGTCAGAGGCAAAGGGCCACCACTGGAGACTCACTTCAGTAATAGGTTCTCTCTATAACTATCATCTACTCAGAACTGCAATGGGAGCCTGGTCTTCATGGCATCATGGACGTAGATGCTATTGATGCTGCTTTCATTCTCTTGAGGACTTCTGGGAGTATTTACTTACATCATCTCTGTACTATTGCTGCCAGTAGCTTCCTTGCACGTTTAAATTCCTTAAACTTCTCATTTGCTGGATAATGAGAATAATTTTTCATGAATAAAATTTTTTATTTGTACAAACTTATAGTGTACATGAGTAATTTTGCTACATGTGTATAGTTTCATTTTTTGGGGTTCAAGATCTTTTATTTTCAGAGCTTGCAATAGTTGGTTAGCAATGCTAGCTAATAAACTGGTATAATCTGAAGGCCATCCCACCTTTCTCTTTAGGCACTCAACCAACAAAATCTCTTACAAACAAGATCATTAGCTAGTTGGTATCTCTCTCAATGTGTATGTAGGAAGAAGTCCTCTCCCCGACACTTTTCCCAACAAGCCTGTTTTAGAGCCAAATGCAACCCAAACCCATAACAAGTGATCAAGTCAGGGTATTTAGAGTGTCCATCATATGAGCACAGTATATTTTTGATAAGAGTAGTCACTCTACTATCAAATATTGAATTTATTTCTTCTATCTTACTGAATGTTTATACCTTTTAGTCTGCTGCTTTTCATCCTCCCTTTTCTCCCACACTTTTTAGTTTCTGTTATGTATCTTTCTGCTCTCTACTTCTATGTGATCAAATATTTTAGCTCCCACATATAAGTGAGACCTGATATTTGTCTTTTTCCGTCTGGCTTTCACTTAAGATGATGACCTCCAGTTGCTGCAAATGATGTGATTTCATTCCTTTACCACATTTTCTTCATTCAATCACGGATGAACACTTTAGCCTCCCAAGTGGCTGGGATTGCAGGTGTGAGCCACTGTGTCCATACGAAGTCCCCCACTATTATATTGCAATCTCTCTCTCTCTTTATATCTAAGAATATTTGCTTTATGAATCTGGGTATTGCAGTGTTGAATGCATATATATTTAAAATTGTGTATCCTCTTGCTGGATTGTTTTTTAATCATTATATAATGACCTTTTTTGTTTTTTTCCTACTTTTCTTGACCTAAAGTCTGTTTTAACTGATGTAAGTATAGTGACTCCGGCCCACTTTTTGTTTCTGATTGTATAGAATATCTTTTTCCATTTCTTTCCTTTCAGTTTATGTGACTTTATTCATAAAGTGAGTTTCTTGTCAACAGCACATAGTTGGATTCTTTTTTTATTTTAAATCCATTCAGCCATTCTATATCTTTCCAGTAGATAATTCATTTACATTCAAGGTTATTGATATGTGAGGCTTTGTTTCTGTCATGTTGTAAATTGTTTTCTGGTTGTTTTATATATTTGCTGTTTCTTTATTTCTCTCTTACTGTTTGTTGTTTTGGTTTTGTTGCATGCTCAGTTGCCTACGATGGTGTATTGTGCTGGGCAATCCTCAGGACTCTGGGCAATGTGCTCTTTCTCAGCTAGGAGGTGAAGCTGAGCTAGGCTGGCTAGTGTTCAGGTTCCCCAGTGGTGAGAACCAGCACCAGCCTTGGTGGACAGACGTGGGGTGATCCTTGGGTTCCAGATGGAGTGTTCAGATGAGGGACAGTAGCAGCTATGGTGAGGCTTTACCACTGGAACAGATTGCGCCATCATCAGTGCCCACAGAATAAGCTGGTGGATGGGAAAGGTGTGTCCTTCCTATGCCCCACTTTTGGTGGGGTTCACCCTCTGGTTCTGGTGGCCACAGCTCACACCTAGTTCATATCTCTGCCCTGGCTGCAAGAGCAAACACCCAGCTTGTGACCAAGTCCCAGCAGCAACTCTGTGCTTGCATTCCAGTAGCAGTCCTAGTAGTGTTCCTTTTCCAGCACTGGCAGCTGTAGCCTGTGCCTTGCTTGCTTCTTAGCCCTGGCCATGGTAGTATTCCCAGCTGGCTTTCCAGTCCCAGCAGTGACAGTTTGACTTCCATAACACTTCAGTCCTAGTGCCACTGGGCACAGGACAGCATTCAGAATGTGAGGTTTGAAAATGTCACCTTGCCAAAGCTACTTAGCTTACAAAGGGTGTAGGACCCAGCGTGAGCTCCATCTCGGAGCAGTTCTTCTGCCGTCATCTTCCAGCAGCTCCCCATTTTAGTTTCTGGGGTTGGGAAGGTCAAGGGGTTCCCCTGTGGCATGGATTGCACAATTCCACGGTGGGACTTTGGGCTAGTAGAAGTCCTTTACTCATCCTTGCCCTGCATTGGGAAGAAGTTATTCCCAACTCCCAGCCAATCCTGTCCTAGAAGATTGCCTCTTCCTTCTCCTTCCCCACTTTTGGTGTTCCCTGTCACTTCTCTGTTCAATTCTAGCATTCTCTCTTGGATGATGTATTCAAAATGTGGCTATCTACGTACTATTTTGTTTTTTCTAAGTGAAGGAGGTGGGTATAAAATGCTTCTAGTCATCCATCTTAAAGCCTCTTTGAATCAAATCCTGACAGTCCTTTAACATCTTAGTAGCTCAATAGTAACTTGCCCAACAGAATCTAGGCTGCTTATTTGAACACATAGACCCTTTTGATATTTGTCTTGATATCCAGACTCATCTTAAGTTCTCACCAACTGCTTAAATCCCCAGCTTGCCCTGTTGCTTTATGTCTCCATGTATTCCCCTCCTCCTCCCCTTTTATACCTGTTGAATGCTTGTTCAAGAATTAAACCCAAACAGAAAACCAAACACGGTCAGGTATGACTGTTTGTCAGAAACCATCCCAAATAATCCCAGAAAAACGTAACCATTTTTTACTTCATACTATTATACTATATCAAATCCAAAACATACTATTTTTTCTTCTACATCTTATTTCTGAAATCAGGATGCCTTTATCATTATTGATATTTTATGATCACTGGTTATAATGTGGTTGTTGGTTCATGCGCATACTTAAAACTGATTATTATTCATGGAAGCACCACTGAAAAGCTGCAAACTCTCATTGTCAACAAACTTTAAGAGAGCCATTCAAAGAAGGATTATGACTCTTAATTGTTTGAAAATCTTTTGATGATAACTTCTCCATAAAGTCAAGAAAGAGTTGTCGTCAAAACTTGCAGATACTTGTAGAAAGAGTATCAGCAACTTGAAAGAAAATCCTAGAGATGTGAGTAAAGTACTATTTCAAGAATTGCTGCATCACCAATGTTATCGAGGGCACAGAACACTCTACTGTGTGGAAAGACATAGCCATGAAGAGCTCTGACTCGAAGTGATACTAAAAAATAAAACTGAATAGGAAGTTTCAGGAATATGTTAACCAATTTATTTTCCTTTTAATGTATATATAATATAAAAATATACATATCAATAAGTTTTATAAGTTCTTTCAGTGAGTATAACATAAAGATTCTGTTATAAAAATGTATTTAAGCAGCAGTGGCTTTTCCTTATTGATACGTGGAATTATGCAACATTTTATAATCTATGGTATCTTAGATTTGATAAAATACAGTATTTCTGCATATTCTATTTTGTATCTTTCCTTCAGTACTTTATTTATTTGAAATCTATTAGCTGTAAGCTTCTTAAAAGCCAAGTGATATCATCTATCTATACCTATAGATAGATATATAATCCCCTTGCACAAATCAGTGTCTGTAACGTAAAAGACTTTCATAAATCTTTCTCAAAGTAAGCTAAACAAAATATGTAAAGGAGATCAGAAGCTAGCAAAGCCAGCATTAAAAAGATCAAATGAGTCAGAAATAGTCCCAGATGAACGGTGCTCCACACACAAACCCTCCTTAGCTAACACCCTACCCCATTCAGTCTTTGTTAAGATTAGCATAGTCTACTGTCTCCACACTCAGAACACCTGACTCTAGACTGGCTCTGAGGAGGATTCATAATGACTATGACAGAAGTACAAATAGGAGAGAAGCCAAGCCTAGGAACCCAGTGTAAGTTACTGTGTGGCCATGTGTGGGTGATAGATGGTCTGACCCAGAGTGGTTTAGGACCAATAGGAAAGAGGAAGAGGCTAGTTCTGAAAGATACTGGGCTTATGTATATGGTGTTCCAACTATTTAAAAAATTTGCCCAACTACGTATATTGTAATTGACCTCAAAGATTCCTCATAACTGTAAGTAATTGGGAAAGACGTAGTTTCTGTTATCTTATAATTGCTGACATTTAAACATAAAACTACTACATTTTTAAGACTAATGGTATCCAAATATGATAATACCCACTATCATTCATTTTAAAAAATATACAATTAAGTTCTTTAAAATTTTGTTCCTTGAATTTGAGTTTCTGGTTTCAGGAAATAATAGTATACTAAAAAGATGCTGTCAAGACTTACAAAATGATAAGCAATTTTACCTATTTAAATTCAGAGGCATCCTATTTATCCAAGCCTTATATTCATTCAGAAAAAAACAGGGAAAATGAAACGTTGTTAATTGTATTACACTTTTACTAGGATAATATGTTTGATATAATATTTCCATTTTATCATGTGGCTTAAACAGTTTTTTACCTAGAGTAGAAAATTTAGCTCATTAATGATCAACAGCCTAATTGGAAAGCAAGGACACATTGTCAAACCAATCAACCAAATGTCTGACTTCATTTTTTGGAAAAAAATTTAAAACTTATTTTGAGCTAATTACAGATTCACAGAAAACTACAAAAGCAGTAGAGCACGGTGTCATATACACATCACTCACTGAGTTCCCTCCAATGGTTACACCTTACATATTCAAAACCAGGAAACTGACATTGGCATAATGTGTATAGTTCCACACATTTTTATTATATGTACATATTCATGTAACCATCACCACAGTCAAGATACAGAACTGTTCTATCACTGCAATGTTATTGAGGGCACAAAGATCTTCCTCATGCTACCTTTTTGTGGTCACACCCGAACTTCTGCCTAACAAATATCTCTGGCTTAAATCTGTCATTTTATTTTTTTTCTGCTTATTCCCTCTGTTACCTTTTTCTTTTCTCATTTTTGTATCTCTTTTTCTTTATTGCCTCCTTGTGGATTACTGAAACATGTTTTAGAATTTTATTTAAAGTGTTTCTGAGTATACATCTTTCTTTAATCTCTCTCTCTCTCTCTCTCTGTGTGTGTGTGTGTGTGTGTGTGTGTGTGTGTGTGTGTGTGTGTATGTGTGGGTGGTTACTCTAGATATTACTAGTATTGACATTTTACCAGTTGTGAGAAGCACAGAAACCTTACTTCCTTTTAGACTCCTTTACCCTTCCACATTTCTAATATAATCATCTTAAACATTTCCTCTATGTACATTGAAAACTAAAGAGAATGTTATAAGTTTGGTTTTAAACATCAAACATAATATAGAAAACTTAGAGGAGCTGAGATCTACTGTATTTATTCATATTTTTTTCTGTCCATTGTTTTTTCTTCATTCCTTCTTAGGAAATTACATTAGCTATTCTTTTAAGGTAGAACAACTACTGGTGACAAATTCTTAGTTTCCCTTCTTTTAAGAATGTCATAATTTCTTTTTAATTCTGAATGACGTTTTTTGCTGGATATAAGATTCTGGGTTGACAGTAATTTTTTTTTTTTCTTGAGACGGAGTTTCGCTCTTGTTACCCAGGCTGGAGTGCAATGGTGCGATCTTGGCTCACCGACAGTAATTTTTTTTTAAGCACATGAAAAATGTTTTACCATTTCTGGCCTCCGGGTTTTCTGATAGTAAATGTGCTATCATTAGAAATTTTTACCTTTATAGGTAAGATGTTTATTTCTCACTGCATTCAAAATTTTTTCTTTCATTAGTTTTCAGAATTATTATGTGTCTTGGCACAGGTGTCTTTAGACTTAATCTGTTTGGGATTACCTCAGTTTTTTGTGTCTGTAGGCTAACATTATTTTCTAGATGTGCGAAATTTTCAGCCATTATTTTCTTTAAACACCTTTTTAGTACTGCTCTCTTCTCTCATCTTGGGATCCTGATGACATAATTTGATATGGTTTCACTGTATCCCCACCCAAATATCATCTTAAATTGTAGCTTCCATAATTCCTACATGTTGTGGGAGAGACCTGATAGAAGATAATTGAATCATGGGGGTGGTTTCCTCCATACCGTTCTCATGATAGTGAATAAGTCTCACAAGATCTGACGGTTTTATAAGGGGCTTCCCTTTTTGTTTGCCTTCATTCCCTTCTGTCTGCCACCATTAAGATGTGCATTTCACCTTCCACCGTGATTGTGAGGCCTCTCCAGTCACATGGACCTATGAGTTCATTAAAACTCTTTTTCTTTATAAATTACACAGTCTCAGGTATGCCTTTATCAGTAATGTGAAAATGGACTAATACATAAATGTTAGATTTTTAATTATAGTCTGATAAACTCCTAAGGCTCTCTTTATTTTTTCGGTTTATTTTTTCCATCTATTGTTCCGATTGGGTAGTTTCTATTGCTCTATCTCCCAGTTCACTGACTGTCATCTCCACTGTGCTGTTGAGCCCAATTGAGCTTTTTATTTCAGCTACTGTATTTTTAGTCCAAAAATTTCCATTTATATATATATTTTTTTCTTGGCTGAAAGTTTGTTTTTCTTTTGTTTAAACCATGTTCATAATTGCTCTTTGTAACGTTTTTCTCATGAGTACTTAAGAATTTTTGTCAGATAATGTCACCATCTCTGCCACTTATGTGGGAGGAATGTTGATGATCTTAATTCATTCAAGTTAAGCTCTTGGTATAATTGGCTCTTGGCATGATTTTTGATTTTTTGAATTGTATCCTGGACACTTTGAGCATCATGGAACTCTGAATTTTATTTAAATCTTGTGTTTTAGCAGATGTCTTTTGACATGATATCTGACATGACAATGGTACCACACAGTTGATGTCAGGTTGAGGTAGATGTCCAAGTTCCATTAACACCCTGGTGGAGGGTACCTCATTACTGCTGGGCAGGGCTGGGAGGTCAGGCTCCCCATGTGGCCTTCACTGACATCACGGTTGGTAGAGGGAGCTCTAGTTAACACTGGGTGGTGATGGAAGCTCTGGCTCCCCACTTGGCCTTCTCTGACACCATCCCAGAAGTAAAGGGGCACACTTTGTTATAGACTTCTGATGAGATGGAAGTCTGAGCTTGCTACTTGGCCTTTGTACCTGGTAGAAGCATAGCCTTAGCTTTTCCACTTTGTATGGTTAGAGTAAGGAAGTTGTTTTCCAAAAGTTTTTCTGTCTTACTTGGCAGCCCTTTCCTGGTCTTTTGGCTACAGAGAACAGACTGTTAAGGGGGCTTTCTAAAATCTCCACCATTGGTGTTTCTGGATTACTAGCTTCTCTAGCACCCAGTATAAGGTATGTATACAAGGCAAACAAACCAGGAAACTCATTGCCATGTTGTTTCTTAGATCCCAAGGCCCCACACTAGTCTGCTGCTCTCCCCCTTTCAGTCTTCTTGCTTATTTTTATATAAGAGTTTACAGCTGTAATTAGCAGAAGGAAGGTAGATACATGTTTTCTCTTGTCCTAGAACTGGAAATCGCTCTGACTTAATTTTTAAATTAAGTATGTGTCAATAAGCATGTTTTTAAGTATAGTAGGAACTCTAAAGTATACTCTTTAAGTATAGTGGAACTCTAAAGAAAGATTATAGAGTACATCTTATAAAAATGATTATGAAAACACTTAAGATTAAAATGCTTTAGATCTAATATAATTAATTTATCTCTTTGTTACTAAGATATAAAAACAGGATAATTCAATATGTAGTTTCTCATTACTTAATTTTGTAACAATGTAACATAATATGTAGGCAAGATTATAAATTACCAAATAGGGATTGGGACCCCCATGCTGCTGTTCTCATGATAGTAAGTTCTCATGAAGTCTGATGGTTTCTTTTTTTATTACTATTTTTGAGTCAGAGTCTCGCTCTGTCACTAAGGCTGGAGTGCATTGGCACAGTCTTGGCTCACTGCATCCTCCTCCTCCTCCCAGGTTCAAGCGATTCTCTTGCCTCAGCTTGGCGAGTAGCTGGGATTACAGATGTGTGCCTGTAATCCCAGCACTTTGGGAGGACAAGGTGGGTGGATCACCTGAGGTCAGGAGGTCAATACCAGTCTGGCCAACATAGTGAAACCCTGTCTCTACTAAAAATAGAGAAATCTGATTGTTTTATAAGGGGCTTCCCTCTTTTTGCTTGGCACTTATTCCTGCTGCCATGTGAAGAAGGACATGTTTTTTTTTCTACTAAGATAAAAACAAGATAATTCAATACGTAGTTTCTCATTACTTAATTTTGTAACAACATAATGTAATATGTAGGTAAAATTTATAAGTTGCCAGATAGCGATTGGGAACCCTATGCTGCTGTTCTCATGATAGTAAGTTCTCATGAAATCTGATGGGTTTTTTGCCCTTCTTCCATGATTTTAAGTGTCTTGAGGTCTCCCCAGCCATGTGGAACTGTGAGTCAATTAAACCTCTTGCTGTTATAAATTACCCAGTCTTGGGTATGACCTTATGGCAGTGTGAGAAAGGATTAATACAGGGATAATAAAAGCCATGATAATCCTTAGTAAATGTGTATATGTGGTATGTGTGTATCATATTTTGGTGTTTGGCTTTTACATATAATTAAGTCAGATATAAACAGAATAAATAACACCATTGTTTTAGTTTGACACTATAATCAAAGTTTCCTACAGAAGAAATAAAAAAGATATATAATCTGCTAAAAATGAATTGGCCTGGCAGCTAGCATAATTTTATATTTTACTAATAAGGGGAAAATATTAAATTTTTCATAAGGTGAAGTTTAAAATAAAACTCACAGATAAACTATGTAATTACTTTTCACATTTGGTGTGTGTTATATGTTAAAGTGTTTATCAGATCTATCTGAAACAATTTGCAGTCCCAGAAAACATTACGTTTGAAAAATGTAATGTCCACTTACATTTAAAAAATCTGCATCACTAACTCATACTGTTTTGGCTAATGGAAGATGCTTTTCTTTGGATGATGGAAGCTGCTTTTTCCCCAGCTAATAACATGTCTTAGGGATGATCATTGAGAATAGCTGTAAAAGAAATGCTTACATTTAAGTACATGAAAAAGAACCAGTATTTAATGTTCAGTATTTCCCACAGATATTCTTTTTACCTTGCTCTCAACAGATTTGTCCTTGTAAATAATGAATTCTTTGATAACAGGAGAATAGAATAGGTAAAATCATTAAAAATTATCATTACTCTCACTCTATATTATTTTTTATTTTTATTATGATTAACCCCACTTTATTTATTTACCTATAGAATAGGTAAAATCATTAAAAATTATCATTACTCTCACTCTATATTATTTTTTATTTTTATTATGATTAACCCCACTTTATTGCATACCTGAATTTAGAACATCCAAACAGGGATCCAAATTTCTCTTTGGTTTTTGCCCAAAGGGCAAATTTCTCTCTTTTTTTTTCCCCCCCATCTTCATCTTTATCAGGAAAGAGTAAATGAAAGAGAAGGAATGATGGGAAGCCCTAAGACCTTACACTGTCTTGTAGTCATGAAAGGAAATAACTCTACCTTTTTTGGGGGGGGTGGGGGCCAGCTGGTGATTTTTCACTGAGGGTGAAGCAATGGCTTATTTTTGGTAAAGTTTTAAAAAAGGGCTATTGGTGAACACAGTGTATACTCAAGTAAATTTTATTTAAGAGAGGGTATAAATGGAATTTGGGAATCTGGAAATTGATTCTCTGGCAACTATAGGAATTATCTTACCCTTTGGAAAATCATATCGTAATGCCAGGGCTGTGAGTGCCCCAGTTTGATCATCACTGTACAGATCATTGCTCTAAGTTGTGAACCTCGGGGTCCACATGCTAGAACAATGAAAAGGAACAAAAGAACACTTAGGAGCATTGAGGTGATATGTGCTCAGGGATAGCACTAACATGCAAGTTGTGAATGATACCAGAATACCAGCTGAGTTTGAAAACTTAGAATTGCCTTTTGCCACATTGGTTAGAATAACCAAATATTTCCTTTCTGTGTACTCTTGCTGATTTCTGAAATTGTGACTCTTTATTAAAGTTACATAGGGGTAATCACTCATCAATATAGGTTTTTACATCAGCTGGATGGGTACAAGGGTCACTAACTGGATTAATTAAATCAAACAATGAAGCTTTCTTCTCAGGATGAAAATACTGCATTATATTCTCTCATGTGACTACTTCAACTTTTGTTGATCACATTAGCATTTTCGAAGACAGGAAGCCAAACAACTTGCAGGCTGCTTTTCTAGCAGTTAAACCCTATAGGTTTTTTGCAATTGAAATTAAAACCTATTGGCTAGGAATCATCAAGACTGTACAGATCTGAGCCTGAAAGCTGATGATGCAACATCCCTGAGTAGGAAAGACTGAATTGATATTATCATTAATATATGTGTTTCTGAAAAGCCAGAGTGGAAATAATTTCATATGTCAGAAATCGCAGGCATTTTATCAGCCTCCCAAACTTGTTAGTGCCAATCAGGTCCAAGGTGTTTAGTTTGTAAATTAACACTTCCCTTCTTCGCAAAGTTTTATGAGAAGGTTAACAAAAACATTTGAGGGAGCTGTAGAAAGGAAGTTACATGCAGGACAAACCAGGCAGTCAAGAGCTTTTGTAGTCATCACTGAAGATGGAGACTGTGGCAGACAGAACTCTCTGCTTCCTGAAGAGAAACTGCATATTGAGTGTGCATGATCTGCGTGCCCGGATGTCATCTTGACCTGCTTTGTTCTGTATCTTGTCAAAGAGGATTGCTTTGGGGAGCAGTATGTCTGTACACTCTAGATGAACCCCTCTGAAGCAGGAAGTAGGATGGAATACTTGTGCTTTTGTTTAAAAAATGCCTGGGGCCTATATTTACAATTTTGTTAGGTTCTTTATTAAAAATTTATTTGAATAAACTATAATTAATTTATGCCAGAAAAGCAAAACAGCAGAAATTGTGCTGCTTTTCACAGGTTATGGCTGAATGAATTGATTCTAACCAGTAAATCTGTACATTTGAATTTTATTTCCTGGATCTTAGTCCAGTGGAATGTTGAGCTTGGGATGGAGGCTTTATAGAGATATCTTTTAATAGACTTTTGATAAAGCACTAAGAAAGTTTATAATTTTAATTGATAATGAGGAAGCAGAGGAGCAGAACAGAAAATAGTTTCTCAGTGTATAGAGACCTTGAATTTATTGTTTCTTTTGCAAAGTCTATTAGTCACCCCTGACGAGAAGCCTGCAATTTCAGGTGTTTGCAGTTTCCTGACCCTTCAGAGCTACTCTCTGTGGGCTCTTTATCTGGCCTGGCTGCTGAGACTGTGGCTATTTTATATTCATTATTTGATTAAAGACTCCACAACTTTATTAAGGAGGTATCTCTCTCGCTTTGCAGCTGGGAGGCATGGCCACAGTTGTGGTCACTGTTGAAGTTGAGTTTGACCCAGATTTACTCAGCTCTGTGGGAGCCACCCTTTCCACTATATTATTCTCACCCCAACCATCAAATCAAACTGGCAGAGTGAACACAAACCAGAAGTTGTCAGGAGCTAGCTAACAGTTTGTGTGAAACAAGGTGAGAACAGACAAGTCTCCTCCAGGAATATGCCCCGACTCTCCACTGAGCAGCAAACCCCAATTAGTTCCTATAGTGTTGGCTTGTAGAAAAGGGTCGAACTTAATTAGGCTTCACAGTCCTAGCTCTATGCCTTCTATTCATCCTTTAGAGCTTAGCCTCGATTTGATTCCTTCAAGAAAACCTTCTGTGACATCCCTCTATAATGGGTTTCCAGATCATAACACTTACCAAATCATGTTTATGACAAGCATGAGACCATGAGATTTGTAAGTACTTTGTTTACTGTTTTTCTGGGAACTAGCAAAAATGTCTAGAATTCAAATATTTGTTGAGTAAATGAAGAATATCACTAGTACCGTGAGTGGCTTGGGAAAGCTAGATGTCTGTAGGTCTCACTTTCCCCTGGTGTTTTGTAAATGATCTCTAACATCATTTCGGATACAGTATTTTATGATACTAGCTGCGAGCTATGCATCCTGCTAGAAGATACTTGAGCTTCTTGACGTAAATTCCAGGAACTTTTTTATTCTCACTGCTGCACAGGAAGGAAGGGACTCCGTCTTCTTTACATTGTTTCTCAGGCCCCAAAATACGTGCCATATATATATATATATATATATATATATATATCTCAGATAGACAGATATTTAGTTCCCAAAACCAACATACAAATACAACAAATCTCCATCAGTATGATCATGTGGTTTTGTAAGGGCACAACTCTAAATCTGGCTCTGAGACAAAGTCAACATGTTCCATAACTGCCTTCATTTCAAGTTATTTTGTTAGAAGTGGGAAAAGGCTCAGCTCCACACTGAGACATATAAATGTATACCTGTAGTCACTTTTAACATTCTATTAACATTGCACAGCTGAGGATATCTGAGATCCGAAGTGGAGTGATTTTTCCAGTATCCCACTAGCAGGGAGTGGCAGAGCTGGAACTAAGTCCCAGTTCTTCTAACCCTAAAGTCGAATGCATTTTTAACCCCTTATGTTCATTCCAATAAGTCAATGATCTTTGCTCATCTAGACGAACATCCTGAAAATCCATATCAATGATCACACAGAACGATTTACTGCAAACCCATTACTTGAGATAGTGGCAGGCACATAGCCTGCTCTTTAACAGAATATCATTACGATGATCACGTTGAGATGAGAGCATGACTTACAGTCCATAGAACACCTTTGTTCAATACTGTTGAAATTCCCATTGAGAATCAGGAATTTCCTGCCTCTCCTTACCTCTTTGAAGAGGATCACTAAACAACTGTTACACCAATCAGTATATTTGTGTTTCCTCTCCAGACTGTCAGATTCCTCAGGGCAGTGACAATGAGTATCCTTTCTGACAATCCATACCTATCACAATAACTACCACACTGGGATACTCGCCCATAGATGCTGAATAAATGAAAGGGCTTAGAAACTGAGGTGACCTGTCTAGATTGAGTTAGCAGTGACAGAAGCTAAATAAACATTTTATTGAAACAAAACCTTAGATGACTCTGCTGGTGACAGGCCACCTAGAAATGCCAGTTTCCTTCACTGTTAGAGGCTTCTTCCAGGCTTGCTGAATTTGACTCCCCAAGACAACAGTCTTATTGGCTGTAATTCTGTGGATCCAATCTTTCCTGCTGTCAGTTGTCAAGCCGCTTTTCTTTTAATGCAGCATAACAAACTATTTTAATAATGCATTCTTCGTAGAATGAGGTCCTCTTAAATCTAGTTCTGATGGTCGTTTGGAAGCACAATGTGCTTACAGTCTTCCAATTTTACTGTTGAGGAAAAACTAAATCTGAATATTTCTCTATCATTCTGATAAATTTTCATCATGGACCCTCATGTGAATAGTACAATTTAGCCAATGGCCTCTTATAGATAATAGACCAATATATCAGAATTAAACAGCGCAGAGTCCATGCATCTCTTAAAATCATCAAATACAAAGTCCTCCTGGCCACATAAATATAAATGAAAACTTGATTGTATCACAGTCTGCAGGCATACAGTGCTTGTGATGATAGCCAGCATAAGCTATCGATTATTAAATACAGACATGAATTTTTCTAGCAGTGTCTCCAGAGTTTGTACTCTTTAGTTTTCTCTTGTTGGCCACATTTTGTAAAATCCATATTCTTTCCCGCCTCTCCCTATGCAGGAGGGAGGGATCTTTCTTCAGGGGTCAGAACAGTGTCTTAGATATCAACCCAAGGTCTATTATGAGAAAAATGCATTCTCTTCTCACACTCACAAGTGATGGTGCTGTGTCTTCAGCAAAGCAAGACCACAGTGGCTTTTGGTAGGGGGTCCTGGGATGCTATAGGAAGAGCCCACACCCCTCTACTAATTCGGATACAAGATAGACTACAAGTGGCTTTTCTTTGGTCTTTTCCAAGAAAGCCCCTAACTCTTTCAGAATTCCTTGTTATTTCTCACCCAAGCCAAGACAAACTTTATAGGAGGGAAAAATCTTCAAGCAGAGTAGAAAAATTTGGGGACTCAGAGGTGTATAATGGGTGGCATAGGCAGAATGAATGGCTTAGAATGTTTTTCTTCCCTACAATCTCAGGAAGGGACACATTTTGTGCAACAGTGAATCCAGAATTTCTACATATTAACTTGAACCATGTGAAATTGAGGACAGTCAACTGTGCTTGACATAAAAAACGGGTTATTTAATATGGTACAACGTGGTAGAAGGGCTGAGGAATAGAAGCTAGTCAGAGGTGGGGACCTGGGAGACTTGTAATTGGGTTTGCAAAAAAAAAAAAAAAACCCAAAACAACATAAAAAAAAAAAAAACCATGATTTTACTTGTATTTTTACATTGTTCTTGCATATGAATTACTTGAGGGAAGCACTAATAGAGATTACTGGGGTTTGGGGTGGTGCAAAAACCATGTCTGTAGCCACTCCTTGACATCACCTATTCTGGGTTTGATGAGAAAAAAAGGCAAGTGAGGAATGACCCTGATATAACCATCAAAATTTAACACCTGTTTAGATTACTTTTATTTACAGTCATTTTCCTTCCTTTTTCTTTTTGGTTCTTTATTTTATTTGCCACCGACCTGAAGAAGATGGGAAGAGAGAATTGGTTACCAAGAATTAGAAAATGCCCCCAAAATATATCATCTATAAATAGAGTCAAAATTCAGTAAAGCTGAATCAGGCATATGACTCATAAGCTGTGATTTTTACTAGTGTGAGCACTTAGAAAAGTACTTTTTTCAATATAAAGAGTTTTTTTTGAAAATCGAAGAAAACATACTTTAGGCATTCGATGTCAGAGTATGTCTATTTCATGTAGCGCAAGAATCCGTCCAAACAGACGGTATGTGCATGGTACGAATAGGATTCTTTGACCACTCATGAGACTTTCTCTAGCCACTCTCTGTTTCTGTGGCTCAACTTGTGTGTGTGTGTGTGTGTGTGAGAGAGAGAGAGAGAGAGAGAGACAGAGAGAGAGAGAGAGAGAAAGTATGTTCAAAACACTTCTTTTTTATTCTCAGAAAATTTTCTTCCATTTTGGATCATTTCTCATCACATACTATTTGCAATAAATTGCTTTTCTTTTGTGCATTTCCATTTGTGACTCAAAAGATCTTCCCTGACATTTAAAGCCATTCTTTATTTTTTCAATGAAACCATGTTATTAGTAAAAGCAGATCTTTGACAGTCCATAGAAAATATTTATGCCTCAGCTTCAAAGTTGTTGAAACATGTCAGACTATAGATATGATTACTTTTATCATAAATCTAATACTAAAGCTTAAAGTCATAAAATATGAGTTGTCAACAGAAGTTAAATAAGGGTAAAACAATTATAATCACAATTGATAGAAGAAAATATACAAAGAGGTTAAAATGTACACTTCAATCTGTTCTTGAAAATATACACAAATCTAACATGATAAAGCAAATATAGAGATATGCAGACAAATAAAAAGCCTATCAAGTGCTTGGCTAAAATGCAACTCCCTAATAAGGCTATGGTGCTGAAAGAAGATTTTTATTTTGAAATACAAATGACCTTAGAGGCTGAAACTGAGAAAATTTGTAAATGGGGGAATTTGCAAACACTTCCCCAATACTTAAATATATACATCTTTGCAGTGAGAGATCAAAGCTTGAACTCTTAAAGACAAATGACAAAGATTGATTTTTTTACACTAGGAAGAATAATAATTTAATATTTTCAAGGTTATTTTTCTTCTTGCATATGCTAAGGTTTTCTGTGACATAGTATGCCTGAAAGTTAACCAGGAAAAAGACGGCTTTGGGAAACTTAGGTAGGGATTGGGCTTCATTCCATTTGGATAAGGAAATAGAGGTTAAAACTACAAAAAATGAAGAGTGCAAGGTGAAGGAGAAGAAAGAATTAGGAGAAAAAGAAAAGAGAGAAAGAATAAAAAAGAACATGAGAAAAAAAGGCTAAAAGGAGAAAGAGATCGAGAAAAAAAATGAATGAGAGATTGCTATGACTTTGGCCTCTTAGAACCAAAGTTGGTGGGATGCAATGTCTTGCTTGGGATTGCTGTGTGATTCTGAAAAAGCTTAAGAATCATGTCCTTTGACCCCTAACCTGTCTGGAAAAGGGTAAAGAATAACTGTATGGAGGCAAGATCCCAGTGGATACTACTCAGTTGAAGAATGAAAGATGATTGCCTTTTTATAAGATCTGAGCTGGAGCCAGAGTTTATGGAGCAAAGAATTTATTTCAAAGCAAAATACATGAGCCAGTGTGCTCATGCCATGGGGTTCACTGGCCTTAGTGTACCACACCATCCAGAAGCAGCTGGACTAATAGCACAGTGGAGCAGTCCATTGAAGACTCAAGTTACAGCTCTGGCTGGGAGACAGCTGCTTGTGCAGCCCATGTGCTGTTTAAGATGTAGGTTTGATGTGAATCAGTGACTAATACCTGGTGCTGTTTCCTTCATAGCCAGAACACAGGGTTTATGAAACTAAGATGTGGAAGTGAGAGTGGTGCATCCCACTATCATAACTCTTGGCTCCAGCAGGTAGAACAAAATATTAGAAACTGTGTGGCTTATCAAGAACAGAAACTTATTTCTCACAGTCTGGGGGCTGGAAGTCTAAGATCATGGTGCCAGCATGGTCCAGTTCTGGTGAGGACCCACTTCCTGGTTGTAAACAGCTGACTTACAATAAATCTTCAGGACGTAGAAGCTTGAGATTGCTCTATAACCAAATTACTCCAATAACCTTTGTTTTCTCTATGTCTTTGGAATCTCCTGGTTTAAGTGTGTTAGTAACCAAGAGAAAAATGTTTCTGCCAATAAATGTAACAATGATGGAAGTTGAGATTGTTATCTCGACATCTAGCATTCCTCTTGCCTCTGGAAAACAGGCAAAAATAAGAACTCCATGTTAACTGAGGTGATGGATCCTTATTATCAATGGAAAATAGGGTTGCTTTTGTACAGTAAAGACAGACAGGGAGAATTCTTCATGGAACCCAGGGAATTCTCAGTGACGTCTGCTAATTTTTCCTTATTCAGTGATAAAGATAAAACTACAGTAACCCTCTACAGGCAAGATTACCAAGAACTTGTATATTCTGTGAGTAAAATTTGGATAATCCCACCACGTAAAGAACCCTGCCCAGCTGAGGTACCAGCTGATTAGATTGGGAACATGGAATAGATAGAGGAGAAAGAAAATTTAAAATACTGTAACTTTGTCACCATTTCAGAGATAAGTACTATTGTTCTTACTCATATTTTCTTACTGTTTCATGTATGTTTATATATTCTAACTTTCCCTGCTTTCCTGTTGCCTTACATATTCTATTTATAGTGAGTAAAGTTTACAAAATAGTGCAAAGCTGAAAGACTGTCCAGATGGAATTGAGAAAGGTGTAGAGGAGGAATCGACCTTTCAGAGCTCTTGGATTTGCCCCTGAAGACAGTCGTAGTTAACAATTTATCTCCCTTTTACAGATGTCTTTTATAAGGGGCATATTTGGTGGCAGTATTTTGCATTGCATCGTTGCTAAATCTGTTGCTACTTAATTGTAAGCATGGACAAAGTATGTGTGCGGGAATGTTTGGTAGCCAAGTCCTCAAGTGGACTTTATTACGTTATTCATAATAAGCCCCTTTCACTAATACCTGAGATTACATGAATCAAGTGGCTCTGGATGGACCCCTAGATAGCTTCAGGATGGGTGCTGGTTGCCAGAGGCAGCCCCCATGTAACAGAGGGTTGGAACTTTCAGTCCCACCTTGCCACCTCCTGAGAGATCGAGTGAATCACCAATGGTCAATGATTTAATCAGTCATGCCTAAGTAATAGATCCTCCACAAAAGCCCTAAACGACAAGGTTAAGAGAGCCTCTGGGTTGGTGGACACATAGATGTTGAGATGCTCACCCCTGCATTCCAAGGGGATAGAAGCTCATGCACTCAGGATGCCTCTGGACCTTGCCCGATAGACCTTTTCATCTGGCTGCTCATTTGTGTGCTTTATAATATCCTTTATAATAAACTGGTAAATGTAAGCAAAATGTATCTGTGAGTTCTGTCAACCATTATAGCAAATTATTAAACCTAACAATGGGATGTGGGAACACCTGATTCACAACCAAGTTAGACAGAAGCGTGGGTAACCTGTGGATCAGCTACCTGACTGACATCTTAAGGTGGGGAGCAATCTTAAGGGACTGAGCTCTTAATGTATGGGGTCTACACTAAGATGGTTTTAATGTCAGATTTGAATTACATTGTAGGACACCATTTTGTGTCCATAGACAACTGGAGAATATCTTGGTGTGGAAAACCCACACATTGGTGTCAGAAGTGCTGTGAGTAGAGAAAGTTTTTTTCTTTAGCGATTCTATCATGTAATTATTTTAACTACCCAGAAGGGATGGGAGGAGAACTTGTCAGAATTGAGTGTTACAACCGCATAAGTTCATTGTTGTCGGAATGTATCAATATTCACTAGACAGATTGGTTTATCCCCAGTACACTTGCTACTCTGATGGATCGGCTACTTACCATAACAGGAGCATTAATTCTTAGAGGACATCAGCGATCTCTTCTAAGTATTTCCTATAATATATGACTGGAGTCTTTTCTGTTCATTCTTTCCCGGACTGGAGGGAGGAATTCTGAAAACCGTTAGTTTTCTTTCTTGCTTTTTTCTTTTTCTTTTATTTATGTAATTTTAAAAGCCTTTAATTCCTTTCTTTTTCATCTCTTCCTACTCTTCTTGGCCTCTGGTAACCACTAATTGACTCTATTTTCATGAGAGCCTTTCTTTTTTAGTTTCCACGTATGAGTGAGAACATGTGACATATGTCTTTCTGTGCCTGGCTTATTTTACTTAACAGAATGTCCCCTAGTTCCACTCATGTTGTTGCAAATGGCATGATTTTATTCTTTTTATGACCAAATAGTATTCCACTGCATAGATACACCACATTTTCTGCATCTATTCATCCATTGATAGACATTTAGGTTGATTCCATATCTTTGCAATTATTAGTAGTGCCACAATAAACATGTGAGTGCAGGCACTCTTTTGATATACTGATTTCTTTCTCTTTGAGTAAATATTTAGTAGCGATCATATAGTAGTTCTACTTTAAATTTTTGGAAAAATCTCTATACTGTTTTCCACAGTGGCTGTGCTAATTTAAATTCCTACCAACAGTATACAAGGATTTCCTTTTCTCTACATTCTACATCTTGGCCAGCATCCATTATTCTGGTTTTTTTTTTTTTTTAAATAAAAACCATTTTACCTGGAGTGAGATAATATCTCATTGTGGTTTTGATTTAGTGATGTTGAACATTTTTTCCCCTATGTACCTGCTGGCCATTTGTATGCCTTCTTTTAAGGAACATCTATTCAGGTCTTTCACCATTTTAAAAATCAGAATATTTGTATGTGTATGTGTGTGTGTGTGGGTATGTTCGCGTGTGCAGTGCTATTGAGTTGTTTAAACTCTTTGTTTACTCTGGTTATTAATCTCTTGTCAGATGAATAGTTTTAAATTATTTTCTCCGATTCCATGGGTTGCCTCTTTGTTATTTCCTTTGCTCTTCAGAAGCTTTTTAGCTTGATGTAATCCTACTTCTCTATTTTTGCTTTGGTTACCTGTGCTTTTGAGGTCTTTTACACACACAAAAAAATCTTTGCCCAGATTGATGTCTTGCAGCAATTTCCAGATGTTTTCTTCTGGAACTTTCATAGTTTCAGGTCTTAGATATGCCCTTAATCCGCTTTGATTTATTTTTGTATATGATAAGAGATATAGGTCTAGTTTCATTCTTCTGAATACGGACACCCATTTTTTCCAGCACCATTTATTGAAGAGACAGTCCTTCCTCCAATGTCTGTTCTTGGAGCCTTTGCCACACATGAATTAGCTGTAAATGTGTGGATTTATATTGGGTTCTGTATTCTGGCAGTGGTCTGTGTGTCTGTCTTTATGCCATCAGCATGCTGATTTGGTTGCTATAGCTTTGTAATATACTTTGAAATTAGATTGTATGATACCTCTAGCTTTGTTGTTTTTGCTCAGGATTGCTTTGACCATTTGCATTTTTTTCTATTCCACATAAATGTTAGGATTTTCTTTTTTCTACTTCTGTGAAGAAATTCTATTTTTATTGGAATTGTATTGAATCTATGAATTGCTTTGGGTAGTATAGCCATTTTAACAGTATTCTTACAGTCCATCGGCATGGACTACCTTTGCATTTTTTGTGTGTCCTATTTAATTTCTTTCATCAGTGTTTTATAGGTTTTTTTGTATAAAATCTTTCATTTCTTTGACTAAATTGATTCCTATGTGTTTTATTTTCTGTGTAGTTCTTGTACATGGGATTGCCTTCTTGATTTCTCTTCAGATGTTCACTATTGGCATATATAAATGCTACTGGTTTTTGTATGATTATTTTGTATCTAGAAACTTTACTGAATTTGATTACAAGTTATAACAATTTTTTGGATAGAGTTTTTAGATTTTTCTAAGATTATGTTGTCTGTGAACAAGGCTAATTTGACTTCTTTTCTAATTTGGATGCCCCTTCCTTCCTTTTCCTTTTCCTTTCTTCCCTTTCTTTCCCCTCCCCTCCCCTCCCCTCTCTTCCTCTCTCTTCCTCTCCCCTCTCCTCCCCTCCCCTCTCCTCCTCTCCTCCCCTCCCCTCCCCTCTCCTCCTCTCCTCCCCTCCCCTCCTCCCCTCTCTTCCTCTCCTCCCCTCCTCCCCTCCCCTCTCTTCCTCTCTTTTCCTCTCCCCTCTCCTCCCCTCTCCTCCTCTCCTCCCCTCCCCTCTTCTCCTCCCCTCCCCTCTCCTCCCCTCCCCTCTCCTCCCCTCTCCTCCCCTCTCCTCCCCTCTCCTCCCCTCTCCTCCCCTCTCCTCCCCTCTCCTCCCCTCTCCTCCCCTCTCCTCCCCTCTCCTCCCCCTCCTCCCCTCTCCTTCCCTCTCTACCTCTCTCCTTTCCTCCCCTCCCCTCTCCTCCCCTCTCTTCCTCTCTCTTTTCCTCCCCTCCCCTCTCCTCCCCTCTCTTCCTCTCTCTTTTCCTCCCCTCCCCTCTCCTCTTTTCTTTCATTCCTTTCCTTTCTTCCTTTCCTTTGTTTGTTTCCTTTGTTTCTTCCTTTCCTTTCTTCCTTTACTTTCTTTCCTTCTTTTGCCTAATTGTTCTGGCCAGGACTTCTAGTAATATGTTGAATAAAACTGGTGAAAGTAGGCACCCTTGTCTTATTCAGATTTAAGATAAAAGGCTTTACATTTTTTCCCATTCAGACAATATTAGCTTTTGATTTGTTATATGTGGCTTTTATTATTTTGAGGTCTGCTTTTTCTATAATTAGTTTGATGAGGGTTTTTTTTTTTTTTTTTTAACCACAAAAGGGTGTTAAATTTTATTGAATACTTTCTTAGACTCTTAAAATAACCGTATGGTCTTTGTTCTTTATTTTGTTAATGTATCACCTTTATTCATTTTCTTTTTTTTTTTTTTCTTTCTTTTTTGAGATGGAGTTTCACTCTTGTTGCCTGGGCTGAGTGCAAGGTGCAATCTTGGCTTACCGCAGACTCTACCTCCCGGGTTCAAGCGATTCTCCTGCCTCAGCCTCCCAAGTAGCTGGGAATTACAGGCATGTACCACCATGCCGGCTAATTTTGTATTTTAAGTAGAGATGAGGGTTCTCCATGTTTGTTAAGCTGGTCTTGAACTTCTGACTTGAAGTGATCCGCCCACCTTGGCCTCTCAAAGTGCTGGAATTACAGGCATGAGCTACTGCATGCAGCCCAATTATTGAACCATCTTAGCATCTCTGGGAGAAATTCCACTTGATTCTGGTGAATAGTCTTTTTAATGTGCTTATGAATTCAACTTGCTAGTATTTTATTGAGGATTTTCTGCATCTATCTTCATCAAGGATATTCTCTTGCAGTTTTCTTTCTGTATTATATCCTTGCCTGGTTGGTAGAAGAGTAATGTTTGTCTCATACAATAACTTTTAAAAGTATTCGCTCCTCTTTAATTTTTTTTTTGAATAGTTTGAGTACAATTGGTATTAGTTCTTCTTTAAATGTTTAGTAGAATTCAGCAGTGAAGCCATCAGGTCCTGGAGTTTTCTTCAATGGGAGACTTTTTATTACTGCTTTGATCTCATTACTCATTGTTGGTTTGTTGATTTTATAGAGATGTTTATTGACATAAACTTCCCTGGTAGTACTGCTTTTGCTGTATCCCATATGTTTTGATATATTTTATTTCCATTTTCATTTGTTTGAAGAAATTTTTGAATTTTCTTCTCAGTTGGGTGTGGTGGCTCTTCCCTGTAATCCCAGCACTTTGGGAGGCTTAAGGCAGGAAGATAACTTGAGCCCAGGAGTTTACGAATAACCTGGGCAACAATGTGAGACCTTGTCTCTAAGTTTAAAAAAAAAAAAAAAAGGTATTCTTAATTTCTTCAGGACCCATTGTTAGTTCAGGGGAAATTAACACATGTTAATTTCCTTGTGTTTGTATAGTTTCCAAGGTTCCTCTTGTTATTTTCTAGTGTTATTCTTTTGTGGTCAGAAAAGATACTTGATATGATTTCTATTTTCTTGAATTTGTTGAGACTTGTTTTGTGGCCTAAGATATGGTCTATTGTGGAAAATTCTCCATGTGCTGTTGAAAAGAATGTGCCTTCTGCAGCAATGGGGTAAATGTTCTGTAAATGTCATTTAGGACTATTTGGTCTAGTGTATAGCTTAACTCAAATATTTCTTTGTTAATTTTCTGTCTGGATGACCTGTCCATTACTGAGAGTGGGGTGTTGAAATCCCCTACTATTATTGTATTGCAGTCTCTCCCTTTCTTTAAATCTATTAATGTTTGCATTTCACACATGGGAGCTCCAGTGTTGGGTGCTTATTTATAATTGTTATATTCTCTTGCTGAATAGACCTTTTTATCATCATATAGTGACCTTCTTTATCGTTTTTGCAGTCTTTGATTTGCAGTCTATTTGATCTAAGTATCGCTCTTCCTGCTGTTTTTTTGGTTTCCAGTTGTATGAAATATATTTTTCCATCTCTTCCTTTTCAGTCTATGTGTGTCTTTATAGGTGAAGTGGGTTTCTTGTGGGCAGCCTGTAGTTGGCTCTTTTTATCCATTCAGCCACTCTGTCTCTTTAATTGGAGAATTGAAGTCATTTATATTCAATGTTATTGCTGATAAGTAAGGATTTACTATTTTGTTTTGTAACTACTTCTTCCTTTTTTACACTCTTCCTTTGTGACTAAGTGATTTTTCTCTGGTAGTATGTTTTAATTTGTTGCCTTTTATTTTTTAGCAAATCTATTACAGGTTTTGGCATTGTGGTTACCACAAGGCTTCCCCCAAGCAACATGTATGTGTGCATATATATAAATAAATATGTGTGCATGTGTATATACATATATATGTTATTTTAAAGAGATGACAGCTTATCTTAGACCACAAAGCAAAGAACAGAAACAAAAGAAGAAAAATTCTACATTTCAAATCTATCCCCCCACATTTTGACTATTGTCTCATTTCATATATTTTTTTATTGTCTAGCTCTCAACAGATTGTTGTAGCTATTATAGTTTTTGATAGATTTGTCTTTTGGCAGTTTCAAACTAGGATGATGAGGGGATTACACATCATAATTAAAGTATTTGAGTATTCTGGGTTTGCCCATGTTACTTAATTTTACCAGTGGGTTTTATATCTTCAATTTGTGTGTGTGTGTGTGTGTGTGTGTGTGTATTTGTGTGCACATTAGTGTTTTCTTATTTCAGGTTGAAGAACTTTCTTTAACATTTCTTGTAAGACAAGTCTGGTGGTGGTGAATTCTCTGTTTTTGTTTGTCTAGAAAAGACTATTTCTCCTTCAGATTTGAAGAATAGCTTTGCTAAATATAGTATTCTTAGATGGCAGTTTTCTTCTTTCAGCACTTTGAAAATGCTGTCCCACTTTCTACCGGACTGTATGGTTTCTGTTTAAAAGTCTGCCAGAGAAATTGCAGCTTCTTTATATGGTATTTACATCTTTTCTCTTCCTGCTTTTAGTGTCCTCTCTTTGTCCTTGACCTTTAAGAGTTTCATTATTAAGTACTTTAGGATGGTCTTATTTGGGTTGAATTCACTTGGTGTCATCTGACCTTTCTGTATCTGAATATTTATATCCTTCTCAACTTTTGGAAAGTTGTTTTGTTACTTCTTTGAATAGACTTTCTACTTCTTGCTTTTGTTCAAATCTCTCAAACACCAATAAATCTTAGATTTGGTCTTTTGAGGTAATTTTCTGTATCTTGCAGGTCATCTTTGTTCCTTTTTATTCCTTCTTCCTTTTTCTCCTATGACTACATATTTTCAAATAATCTGTCTTTGAGCTCACTGATTCTTTCCTCTGTTAGATGCATTCTGTCATCAAGAGCCACTAATAAATTTAGTTCAACACATGTATTTCTCAGATTTTACATTTGCATTTGGTTTTTAAAAATTATCTCAACATCTTTGTTAAACTTATCTGATTTCTGAATTGCTTTTCTGGATTATTTTGGAGCACAGCGAGTTTTTTTAAACTACTATTATGAATTTTTGGTCAGAGAGCTCACATATTGCTGTCTTGCTACAATCAGTCACAGGTTCCTTGCTATGTCCATTTGGAAGGAAATGGTTCCCTGATTGTTTTTGTTCTTGTGGATGTATGTCTAAGTCTTTGCATTGAAAGATTGGTTATTTATTCCAGTCTTCTCTGTCTAGTTTTTTTTTTTTTTAAGATATATTTTCTTAGACCTTCTTTGTAATCTACCCATTGGTCCTGTTGATTTCTTTCTTTTTTTTTTTTTTTCCTGCCAGGTCACTGCTTCCTTTTCAGTACTAGTTGGCACCTTAAACACAAGTTTGCTTCTACTCTAGCAAACAATCAGAGTGCTGCCTGTTCTGAGTGAGGAAGATCCCAAACGGGATATCTTGGTAGTATAAGAGGGCTGGCTAGGAGTTTGCATCCAGGTTACCTGTGGAACAAAGTTCTTCCAGCATGCTGTTGGTGAAGAGCCACTTTGATTCAATGTTTCCTTTGGCTGAGTTACAGAGTAGAGTTTCTAGGACTTGGAATGTTAGTCCAACCTCCCTCCTTAGTCTCTGGCTTGTCTTCAGGGGTATCTCTCTCCAGGTACCCTGGATGCTTCCTGTGGGTTGAGACAAGACTTCTGGCAGGGACCCCATGATGGTGGGGAAGCTGGTTGTCCACCTCAGTCTCACTTTTTCTAGTATACAAACCATAAATTGGGGATAAACAGGCAGTGCGGATTAAAGGAAGTAGCATCTTAAACATGGAAGTCCGATTTTCACTTCTCTGTGACTCCATGAACTACCTAATCCTCATGTTTGAATTCCAAGATATCGCTGGTGATGATCTTAGCACTGTATGTTTCTTTTTTATTTTCTGTATGTGGGGTGAAGCCAGCTTGCTTCTATACTGATATTTAGGAACTCAGAGTCCCTCCCCTTCTTGGTTTTAATTAATATGTTCCCTTGGCTTTGTAAGCCTGGACCCACAGCTCCTCAATTCAAGGCTCCCAGAGGACTCTGTTGGTGCTATGAGCTCCAGGTCTCTGCTTTCCCTGGCTTTTTGCTCCCTGGGGGGCTAATGCTCTCTCTTAAACTACTTTACAATCCTTTTCACTACTTCTCCTCTTCCCCACAGAAAGGAAGCCTCTGGAAAAATGTTCTTTGTATCTACTGCTTAGATCTAATAGCTTTTGTGGCTAGAAAAAAAAGTCCTGATACTTTTGAAATAATGTCATACTTAACGTCATTATTTCTATCATTATTTCTAGGTACAAGCCTTTTCCAAAACTAAATAATTGCTCTTCTTCATAGAGTTTGCACCTTTCAAATAATTGCAGATGTTCTTTTGTATTGAAATTATAAATATTTATCCATATTAACCTTTTTATTTGTATCACCCTTGGTGATTCTCAGTTCAGATTTGTTCTATAGTCTTACACTTTTCCAGGTTGAATACTTGGTGCCAAGTTAGACATGCTGTTCTAAGTTCAGCTCCACAGTCAGGAGGAAGGAAAAATTTCTCTCCATGAAGCAGGATCTTCATATTTACCCTAAGATAGGTCTCTCTGTGGTGGTGGTGGGGGCAGGGCGGGGGTAGGCTGGAATGATAGCTTTCATGTAACATCACAAAACGTGCAGGTTCTATATCACTTTCAGATATTTCCTATCTTTCCCCCTTTTTCCTTCCTTGTATTTTTAACCATCATGAGTTTATTTATTACTCTCTTGTCTTTACTGGTATTAGCAACAGCTCTTAATTTAGCATCGTCTGCAAACTTCATTTAAGTACCCTTTGCTGTCTCTGCAAGATCATTAATAAAGATGTCAGCCAGAGCATTTTAGAAAGTTGCTACGACACTTCATCTTCGAGAAAAAAGATGTAGCCAAAGTTTTCTTTGGTCTAAAATATTGAGATCTTCTCCTTGTTTGTTTGACTTTCAAGGCCTTCACAGTGTCTTCTGAGAGACAGCCCACCTCTTTAGCAGAGACTTACTTGGCTGCATGCTGCTTCTTGTCATGTTTTCACTGTGTGTTAAAATTAGTTTTCTTAAAAATGCAAACTTAGAATAAAATTGTCTAGTAATTCTGAAGACTGACTTTCTTGCCATCCAGATGGCAGAGGGCTTGGGGTCAGGTTTAAAATATTTAAAGATAAAAAAGAATATAATTACTTATTCCCACCTAAGTTTGTTGTCTGAGATTTATTCTTGCTGTTATTTGGCTATCTGATTGCTCAGTTACCAGTAAATTAAAACAATGACTGCTTTACCAATCACTACAGTGTTTCCACTACTGACATAAGGGAAAAAGCATCCTTAGATATTTTGGGAGCAGTGAATAAACGATCTTTGGGGACCAATTACGTTCTAGCAGGTATGGAAGAGATTATTATCCCCAATCATCCTTTCTCTCCTGCTTCCTTTAAGTCATAGAGCACACTGTCCCTCTGCTACTGTATTTCTTAGCCTGCCATACAGCTGTATGATCATGTGACCAAATTTTGGCAAATGAGAGATGAGCAGAGTGATGTGAGCAACTTTTGCTACACATCCTTAAAAATAATGGTGCTTGAATTTGCTGCTTTCTTTTTCACTTCCTGTGGGCTAGAACAGGGACATGGCACCAACTTAGCTTTGATCATGTATAAAAAATAACAAAAACAAAAGCAAAAACCCAGAGGAAGTTCAGGTACCAAGATAAAAGAAACCTAGTCCCCTGAATGACCTTGTGAGACGGACCTATTCAATGAACCTAGAGTAGCCGAATGATTAAATGTCTTATTTATGCTGTTACATTTATTTTGTCTCTTTGTTACAGCAGCTTAGCATTTGCCTTAGCATATAACACAAATGTCAATCTTTGTTATAATAAATCTTTCTCAAAAATATGAATAATGATAATATATTCTGTTTAAGAAGTGTAGGGATTGATTCCAAAAGTTTCAAAAGAAAGATTTGATGTTTAAGTTTTAGGCAATACCATATACATGAATGTATGGCTTTGTGCCTGAATTTTGCATTTTAAATATAATGAGCAGTTCCATCTCCCCTTTCTCTTCATATCACTAAATGGTCTTAGGAAACATTTATTTGAATGCTATGATATCTGGGTATGCATAATTTATTAATAAACCTCATGTTGTGAGGTATTTAAATCACTTCCAGGTTTCCATTTTATTTGTAGTGCTACCATGAATATTTGGTACATAAATATTGGTCTTCATTTTTTTATATTTTCCTAAGGATGGCATCTTAGATGGAGAACTGGTCGCATCACTTTACTCTTTTTTCTAACCCTGGACCACCCAAGACCCGTATTCAAAGAGCCCTAGTACCAAAACTTTTCCTCAGGTACTCCAGAAAGAAAATACTTCAAAATCAAGTTTTACCTAAACTTGCTTCTAGAATCAAACTTGTTCTCTCTAATATGCACTTCAGGGCCCTCCTCAGCCCACAATTTACCTTTCACAACTGTATCTTTTATTATGCCTGTATATGAACACTGCTGCAGTTCAAATACCCTATTCTAACTTTTAATCACACCTTAACATTTCCTATCTCCATGCCCTTTAACCTTTTGCCACATAGTCAAACTGTACCCATTCTCAAAGATACCTCTTAACAGTCACTTTCTCTGTTACAGCGCATACAGTCCACTTAGATATCGGATACCACGGAACTGTTGGAGGACTCCTGTTTTTATTTGCATTGGACAACATGCAATGTATCTCATGCGACACCTTAGAATAGCAGTGAATGACTACCTTTGCATGTTTTTTGAAGTTTTACACATGTATTGTCTTAGTCCACACAGGTGGGTATAACAAAATGCCATCAACTGGGTGGCTTTTAAACAACAGAAATTTATTTATCACTGTCCTGGGGACTAGCAGTCCAAGATCAGAGTGCCAGCATGGTGGGTTCTGGTGAGAACCCTCTTTCTACTTGCAGACTGCCAGCTTCTTGTTGCATCCTCACATGACAGAGAGGGTTCTCTGGCTTTCTTTTATGAGAGCACTAATCCCATTTTTGAGGGTTCCACCCTCGTGACCTAATTATATCCCATAAGCCTCTACCTCCTAATATCACAGTTCTATAGGAGTCTGATCTAGACTTTGTGTGCTCACAAACCTCCTGCCAAACCATTGACAATAGATAAATTTCTTGGCCAAGGGCAAACAGTGCAACTGACTGCAATGGTGAGGGAGACACTGCCTGATAGAGAAGGGAGACACATGCTGGTAGCACAAAGTGCTGGACTCCAGAGTTAAGAGTCAGACTGCACTGGGCCATTTTCAGATATGCCAGCAGAGGAAACCAGGTGAAACAGAAAGGAATTCAGAGCAAAGAATCCAAGGAAGGTAAAGATTAGAGAATTCATCCCAAGCAGCAAAGATTAAGTGCCTACCTCAGTCCCTAACACTGTTTTGCTTTACAGTCTAGTGAAATCAGAATTACATGGCTCAGGCATACTTCCTTTTCTATCTTTGAAACAGCCCTATAATAAATCATCATTTCATTTGAGTTATCTTGAATGGGTTTCTGTTCATGTGACTTAAAATAACCTTGAATACAGTGTCTAAATTCTTTAATGGTAGGAAGAATATGTTAGACACTTTTGCCTCTTTTGAAGGATTGCTCTATAAATTAGTCTAAGTAATTAAAAAGGTTTTTCTGTGTCTCTTCACAATCTGTTATTCTATCAAAAAGGATATGCTCTCCAAAAATGTAACATATCATTCTATATATTCTTTTTTTTTTTTTTTTGGTTTTGTTTTAAGGAGCGGAGAATTTAATAGGCAAGGGGCAAGAAGGAAGGGAGAAGAAAGAAGCTTCCCTGTACAGAGACAGAGGGAGGAGGGTTCCAAAGCCAAGAGGGGGATCCCCTCATTCTATATATTCTTACAACTTCAACATTTGTATGGGTCTGACTGGATTTGAGCCCCAGTTCTATCATTTACTAGCTATGAGATCTCACTAAAGAGAGAGGTTTATACCAGAAAACTCCTGGAAAGCTCTTTATACAGTTGGGATTGGAAACCATGATTAACCACCAGGGAAATAAATTTGAGTTAGTGGCCTAACAATTGCATTCATAATTTTCCCACTGAGCAAATGCCGTGCATAGAATAAAAATAGAGAATTTTCAATAAAACTAAGCTCATCAACAGAGCAAATGAAAATATTTACTATATTTAGGGTTGGAAGATGTGGCACTCAATTTAGGTACAGTATGTGTTTATATAAAATACCATTTAAGGGAAAATAAATGTAAAATTAGAAGATAATTGAGACATTGTTACTGAATAAAATTTTAAAAATCTAAGGAAGATAATAAGATCTTTAAGGCAATACACTATCAAACTTTGTTATAAGTGTTCATATTTGACAGAAATCTTTATTTGGGGAGAGTAATAACAAGAGCTCACATTTATGGAGTGCTTAAAACTTGCTTCATTTCTTTTTGCATGTACTAAATTAACACTTAAACAGACCTATAATGTGAACTACGTAATATTTTTCATTTTACAAAACAGAAAACTGAAGTTTAAGCAATAATCTCATTTTCCCATGGATTGAACACAGATAATCTCTTATATTCATGTCAAACTACAGCACTTCATTTAAAACTCTCTTTCTACATGTAAGAGTGAACAAGAACAACAAATTCATAAGTATATCATGGTGTTTTTGCTCATACCTGATAGAGCAGGACCTTCAGAGCTTTGTCAAGTTCAGCCTAGTTATTTCTAGCAGTGCCTGGGGGTGTTCTGTATGTGTTAATGACCAGTCCTGATTGGCCACTATGGTGTGCTGCAATTACCTGGGGTCAGGTAATTGAAAGGATTCACAGGACTCTAACAAGGTATACTTATGAAAGATTTATTACAGGCAAAGGATACACAACATCAGGAGCAAGAAAGCATATAGCAACATTATGACGGCCAGGAACACCTGAGCCCAGTGTCGTCCTCTCTCAGTTGCACAGACTATGCTCTATCTCAGGATCACGATCCACCAATATGAGAATAAGATATCTGTCTCAGGCAAGGTGAGAAACAACTTTACTGAGTTGTCTTTTATGCTTCTAATCAAACAACTAACATCAAGCTGAGTGGCCAGGTAAACCAGGTGAGGACCATCAATCTATACATTTTCATCAAGCAATGCAGACAAGCTGGCACCCAGTGCCTCTGGGGGGAATTCCAGGCTTTAAACAGCACATTGCAAATCATTAGCTAGTATATTTTATCCCTATTTTGGCCTAGGGTCTGTACCATGGCTCCAGGCATCCCTGAAGATGCTGTAGATAAGCTATAATTTAATCTTATTTCTACACATGTGGATTTGTCATTTAAGAAGTTCTTCCCTTGCTCTAGCCCAGTTCTGTCTACTAAACTTTCTGTAAAGATGGAACTGTCCTTGATCTACAATATCCAAGAGGGTAGCCATTAGCCACAGGTGGCTCACTTAAAATGTGGTTAGTGTGACAGAAGAACTGAATGTTAAATTTTGTTTAATTTTAGTTTAGCCACATGTGGACAATGGCTACCATATTGGACAGTAAAGCTATAGCTTCTCCCTGTGCTTGACTCTGCTGTATCTTTTGGGCAGCATTGTGTCTACCAGGAACCATTGATGCTTCCATTTGGTACTGCCTTTTCTTCTGGGCAATGCTGCCTCTGGTAGGCATTGCAATCACTTCAAATGAATATGGCTCTGTCCACTGTTCACTGCTATGCCCTCTTCTGGGTATTGTGGATATTCTGTGGGACCCAAATTGAGTGGCAGTCACTTTTAATCAGTTTGCCTATCCAACAGCTATTCCACACCCCACTTACTTACTAGGAGAAGCTGCCTCCTACTCTAGAGACAGAAAATCCCAGATTTCCTTTTTCTCTTCTTCCTTGTATTGGTAGCATGCGCACATGACCCAACCCTGGTGAATGTGAGTTGGAGGAGTGCATATATGCACTGCATACATGCAATGGATGGAATGTTTGTGTCATCCCCAAACTCATGTGTTGCGATTCTAACCCCCCAGTGTAATGGCATTGAGAGGTGGGCTGTTGGGAGGGAATTAGGTCATGAAGACCAAACCCTCTGAATGGGATTGGTGCCCTTAAAAAAGAGAACCCAGAGAGCGCTCTCACTGTCTCTCTGCCACATGAGAATAAAATAAGTCAGTCGTCTGCAACCCAGAAGGAAACTCCTCTGTAATAAAAGAGAGATGCGTGGGAAGAAACAACTCTTTTCTTCACCTAGATATTGGGAACTGTGGTAACTCCCATGGGACTACTACGCAGGGGCAAATCTGAGGACCGAATCAATGATCTGAGGATGCTAGTGTAGAAGCAGGCTGGCTCCTGATGGCATTGAGTTGCATGACTAAACCAAACCTGGAAATAGCTACTTCCTGATTCTTCATTATGTTCAATAATAAAATTGTCCTTCAAATCTCACAGTGTAGTTAATTATAGCTTCATCTCTCCAAAGATGTGATAGCATGGTGGGTGGGGGTAGGAAACAATTATAATTGATAACATCATATTTTACTCTGAATTTCTCCTATTGAAGCTTTGTTACTCCAAAAAAAAAAAAAATCTTTAAAATAAAAAGTGGATGGGAGGGAAGAAAATGGAGGCCCATGTATAACAAACCCTTCCAGTCAGGTTGACTGAACAGGACCTTAACTGTAGGTAGAAACAGTCACTGCAAGAGCGTGTTGGAATGCTGATGGAAAAAACAAAACAGAGAGGAAGAAGTGAAAAAAAAAAAGAGCCTACTTGGAGAGATTGAATGTTGTCAGAAAGAGGAAAATATTTTTGATATAAAAGTTTTTGTTTTTCATGTTTACGTTTCTCTTTCTTGCCTCTTTAACTTTTCCTTCCTGGTTTATCTAACTGCATTACTTCATCTCATTTGCTTAGCATTTTTAGAGAAATAAAACATCCCTTCATGAAAACACTTCATAGACCACTCATTGTCCTCTCTCCAAGAAGCAACCACATTCCGAAATGGTTGTTCATTTTTCCCATGCAAGATCTTATTACTTAGTACATATTTATGTAGAAATATAGTATTGCATTTCATGTTTTTAAACTTTTAGTAGAGTCGGCCACACTCTACATCTCTTTCCAATTTGCTTTGTTGTTTTGTTTAGCATTGCTATTGATATTTTTTCATCTTCAAACACGAAAGCTCCATTTTACTACCTTAAGAGCTACACACAAAATCCATTGATTAAATATGCCATTGGTTATTTTCCTGGCAATGGAAAACTATTTTTTACTCTTAATGTGTTTTTAAAAATCAAAGTTTATACATGTGCATAGTTTAAAAAGTCAAAGTGTTCTACAAGGCTTGTTTTCTTAAAGTTTTATTAAATTCAAGGGGTACATATGCAGGTTTGTTTGTTACAAGGGTATATTGGATCATGGTGGATGGGAGGCAGAACTGGATTGTAGCTCTGGACAGAGCAGCGTGTGGAGGCTTGCATTGTGAATTTTAGCTTCAGATCAACTGCAAAAACAAAACAGCAATCCCAAGAGGATTCACAGACCCTCTTAAGGAAGCAGTCTGCTCCTGCAGGAACTGGAAGACACCCCAAATACTGTGAGTGCCCCAGCTGTGGAAGTGGGAAAGGGACAGCCTCCTTTCCCACTGGAAAAACTGAAGGTCTGTTTGCAGACCTCCTTTCCCATCGGAAAAACTCCACACCCCCACTGGAAAAACTGAAGGTCTGTTGGCAGAAGTTTCTGACCTTACCTGGAGCTGAGTCAATTTAGAATGCTGAGCAGAATAAAGGGGTAGAGGAAGCAGCAGAAAGGCCCTTGGAGCTCACTGGGTCTCCAAGCAGGGTCTTCCTGCCTGGCACCACAAGGATCCATCAGGAGTGTGAACAGAGATGTGGGTGATAAAACTCCACAGGGAGAAAGAAATCTCTAGTTGAACTGTGTAACAATTTGAATAGGGTGAGAATCCTCCTGGCCAGAACTCAGGGGAGAGGGTGCAAATTCATTGTGTAGACTCCACAGGCGGGGGAAGAACCCAAGACCTTTTCTTTCACAGCTGGGAGGTGAGTAGCCTGGGGCAAGTTTTCAAGCCTAGCTTGCCTACCTCCTAGAAACAGACTCAGGGGTGCTGTGGGGGATGGGGGTGGGATGGAGGTAATGAGACCAGCTCTTTGGTTTGCATGGGAGCTGGGTGAGGCCTATGACTGCTGGCTTTCCCCCACTTCCCTGACAACCTGCATGTCTCAGCAGCGGCAGCCATAATCCTCCCAGATACACAACTCCAGTGACCTGGGAATCTCACTCCTATCCCCAACAGCAGCTGAAGCTAGACCTGCCCAAGGAGAGTCTGAGCTAAGACACACCTAGCCCTGCCTTCAGCCGATGGTCCTTCCCTACCCACCCTGATAGTGGAAGACAAAGGACATATAATCTTGGGCTCTGTCCAGCACTGGTCCCTCTCCGTACTACCATAACTGATGCTCTCTAGAAAGCACCACCTCCCGGGAGGAGGACGACTAGCACAAAAATAGAGAGCCAACAGCTAAGAACATTCAGAGTCCATTGCCCACCCCTGCTGCCTCCACTGGAACAGGCACTGGCGTCCACAGCTGAGAGACTCATAGATGGCTTACATCACAGGACTCTGTGCAGACAACCCCTAGTACCAGCCTGGAGCTGGGTAGACTTGCTGGATGGCTAGACCTAGAAGAGAGACAACAATCACTGTAATTCAGCTAACAGGAAGCCACATCCATAGGAAAAGGGGGAGAGAACTACATCAAGGGAACACCCCGTGGGGCAAAAGAATCTGAACAGCCTAGACCTTTCCTCTGACAGAGCTTACCCAAATGAGAAGAACCAGAAAACCAACCCTGATAATATGACAAAAGACTCTTTAACACCCCCCAAAGGATTACACTAGTTCATCAGCATTGGACCCAAAACAAGAAGAAATACCTGATTTACCTGGAAAAACAACTCAGGAAGTTAGTTATTAAGCCAATCAGGGAGGCACCAGAGAAAGGCAAAGCCCAATGCAAGGTAGTCCAGAAAATGATGCAAGAAGTGAAGGGAGAAATATTCAAAGAAATAGATTAAAGAAAAAATCAAAAATTCAGGAAACACTGGACATACTTATGGGAATGCAAAATGCTGGCAAGTCCCAGCAATAGAATTGAACAAGGAGAAGAAAAAATCAGAGCCCAAAGACAAGGTCTTCTAATTAACCCAATCCAACAAATACAGAGAAAAAAGAATAAGAAAATATGAGCAAAGTCTACAAGGAGTCTGGGATTATGTTAAACAAGCAAACCTAAGAATAATTGCTGTTCCTGAGGAAGAAGAGAATTCTGAAAGCTTGGAAACCATATTTGGGGGAATAATTGAGGAAAAATTCCCAGTCTAACATTGAATGTAAATGGCCTAGATGTTCCACTTAAAAGATACAGAACCACAGAGTGGATAAGAACTCACCAACCATCTGCTGTCTTCCGAAGACTTTAACACATAAGGACTCACATAAAGTAAAGGGCTGGAAAAAGGCATTTCATGCAAATGGATACCAAATGCGAGCAGGGGTAGCTATTCTTATACCAGACAAAACAAACTTTAAAACAACACACTTAAATGACACAAAAAGGGACACTATATAATGGTAAAAGGCTTTGTCTAACAGAAAAATATCACAATCCTAAACATATATGCACCTAATCCTGGAGCCCCCAAATTTATAAAACAATTACTAATAGACCTAAGAAATGTTATAGACAGCAAAACAATAATAGTGGAGGACTTCAATACTCCACTGACAGCACTAGACAGGTTATCAAGACAAAGTCAAGAAAGAAACAATGGATTTAAACTATACCTTGGAATAAATAGACTTAACAGATATATAGAGAACATTTTGTCCAACAACCACAGAATACACATTCTATTCAACAGCACATGGAACTGTCTCCAAGACAGATCACATGATATGCCATAAAATGAGCCTCAATAAATTTAAGAAAATTGAAATTATATCAAGCACTCTTTCAGGCCACTGAAATAAAACTGAAAGTTGATCTCAGGCCACTGACATCAACTCCAAAAGGAATCCTCAAAACAATGCAAATATATGGAAATTAAATAACCTGCTCCTGAAGGAAGATTGGGTCAAAAACAAAATCAAGAGGGAAATTTAAAAATTCTTCAAACCAAACAATAATGACACAACCTACCAAAACCTCTGGGATACAGCAATGGCGGTGGCTAAGAGGAAATTTCATAGGCCTGAATGCCTACATCAAGAAGACTGAAAGAGCACAAACACTTTCTAAGGTCACACCTCAACGAACTAGAGAAACAAGAACAAACCAAACCCAAAGAAAAAGAAAATAACCAAGACCAGAGCCGAACTAAAAAAAATAACCAGAGCCGAAGAAAGAAAATAACCAAGACCAGAGCCGAACTAAAGAAAATTGAAAGAACAACAGCAACAAAATACAAGATAAATGAAACAAAAAGCTGGTTCTTTGAAAAGATAAATACAATTGCTAGACCATTATCAAGATTAACCAAGAAAAGAAGAGAGAAAATCCAAATACTCTCACTAAGAAAAGAAACAGGAGATACTACAACTGACACCACTAAAATGCAAAACATCGTTCAAGACTACTATGGACACCATTATGCACATAAAGTAGAAAACCGAGAATAGATGGATAAGTTCCTGGAAAAGTACAACCCTTCTAACTTAGGAAGAATTAGGTACCCTGAACAGACCAATAGCAAGCAGTGAGATTGAAATGGTAATTAAAAACTTACCAACAAAAAAGTCCAGAAGCCAGACGATATCTCATTGTGGTTTTAATTTGCATTTCCCTGATGATTAGTAATATTAAACATTTTTTCATGTACCTGTTGGCCATTTGTATGTCTTCTTTTGAGAGACCTCTAGTTAGTTCATTGGCCCATTTTAAAATTTAATTATTTGTGGGTTTTTTGGTTGCTTGTTTTTTGCTATTGAGTTGTTTGAGTTCCTTGTATATTCTGGACATTAATTGCTTGTGGGATGAATGGTTGGGAAATATTTTCTCCCATTCTGCTGGTTGTCTCTTCACTCTATTGACCTTTGTTCTGTAGAAGTTTGAATTTTGATATAATCTCATCTATTTTTACCTTTGTTGCCTATGCTTTTGAGATTTTATCTAAAAAATCTTTGCCCAGACCAATGCTCTGAAGTGTTTCCCCTATGCTACCTTCTAGTAGTTTTATAGTTTTGTGTCTTACTATTAGGTTTTTAATCTTTTTGAGTTTATTTTGTATATGATGAAAGATAGTGGTCTAGTTTCATTTTTCTGCATGTGGATACCCAGTTTTCCCAGCACCATTTATTAGACTATTCTTTCTCCAGTTAATGTTTTTAGTGCCTTTGTCAAAAATCAGTTGTCTGTAAATATGTGGATTTTATTTCTGGGCACCCTATTCTGTTTCATTGGTCTATGTGTCTGTTTTTATGCCAGTACCATGCTGTTTTGATTACTATAACCTTGTAGTATATTTTGAAGTCACGTATTGTCATGTCACCAGCTTTTGTTACTGTTATAGTAGTTTTGCTCAGAATTACTTTGGCTATTTAGGGTCTTTTTTGGCTCCATTTGAATTTTTGAAAGTATTTCTTTGAAAAGTATCATTGGTATTTTGATAGAGATTGTATTAACTGTGTAGATAATTTTTGGCAGTGTGGCCATTTTTTACAATATTATTCTAATCCATGAACATAAGATGTCTTTCATTCTTGTGCATTCTCTTCAATTTCTTTCATCAGTGTTTTATAGTTTTCCAGGCAGAGATTTTTCATCTCCTTGGTTAAATTTACTTGTAGGTATTTTACTAAAATTTTTTAGGTATTGTAACTGAGATTTCTTTTTTTTTTCCTGCTAGTTTGTTGTTAGTGTATAGAAATGCTACTTTTTTTGTATGTTTTTTTGTATCCTTCAACCTTACTGAATTTGTTTATCAGTTCTAGGAGTTTTTGGTGTAGTTTTTAGGGTTTTCTATATATAAAATCATATCATCTGCAAAGTGAGAAAATTTGACTTTCTCTTTTCCAATTTGGATGCCATTTATTTTCTTTCCTTTGGCTAATTGCTCTGGCTAGGACTTCTATTACCATGTTGAGTAAGAGTGGTGAAATGGGGATCCTTGTCTTGTTTTATCATGAAAGCTTTTCCTTGTTCAGTATGATGTTAACTGTAGGTTTGTCATATATGGCCTTTATGGTATTTAAGTATGTTCCTTGTATACCTAGTTTGTTGACAGTTTTTATCATGAAGGGATGTTGAATTTTATCAAAAGCTTTCTCTGCATCTATTGAGATGATTATATGATTTTTGTCCTTGATTCTGTTGATATGATATATCATGTTTATTGGTTTGCATAAGTTGAGCCATCTTTGCATGTCTGAGATAAATCATGCTTGATCATGGCATCTTAACTTTTTGATGTTTTGTTGGATTCAGTTTGTTACTATTTTGTTGAGAACTTTTGCATCTGTGTTTATCAGGGTTACTGGTTCATCAGTAGTTTTCTATTTTTATTGTTGTATCTTTGTCTGGTTCTGCAATCAGGGTAAAACTGGCCTTGTAGAATGAGTTTGAAAGAATTATCTCCTCTTTAATTTTCTGGAAGGATTTGAAAAGAATTTGTATTAGTTCTTCCTTAAAAGTTTGGTAGAATTCAGCAGTAAAACCATTAGGTCCTCAGCTTTTCTTTTATAGAAGACTTTTTATTATCAATTAAATCTTGTTACACAGAATCAATCTTTTCAGATTTTCTGTTTCTTCATGGTTCAATCTTGGTAGGTTTTATGAATCCAGAAATTTATTTATTCCTACTAGGTTTTCCAGTTTGTTGGTGTATAGTTGCTTGTAATGGTGTCTAATGATCCTTTATATATCTACAGCATTTGTTTAAATTTCTCCTTTTATTTGTTTCTGGTTTATTTATTTGGGTCTTTTTTATTTTGGGGTAGTCTAGTCAATGATTTAACAATTTTTTTTATGTTTTCGGAAAACCAATATAAAAAAATTTTCTGTGTTGTTTTTTAAGTCTCAATTTTGTTTATTTCTGCTCTGATATTTGTTACTTATTTCCTCCTATTAATTTTGGATTTGGTTTGTTCTTGCTTTTCTAGTTCCTTAAGCTACATCATCTGTTTGTTCATTTGAAATCTTTCCCTTTTGTGATATAGGAGTTTATTGCTATAGACTTTCCTCTTAATATTTCTTTTTCTGTATCCCATAGGTTTGGCAATTTGTGTTTCTACTTTCATTTGTTTCAATAATTTTTAAATTTTCTTACTAACTTTTTCATTGCCTCATTTGTGTTCAGAAGCATGTTGTTTTATTTCCATGTGTTTAATGCAATGTCAAAAATTCCTCTTGTTACTGATTTCTAGTTTTATTCCATTGTGGTCTGAAAAGATACTTGATATGATTTCAGTTATTTTAAATTTGTGGAGGCTTGTTTTGGTGGCCTAAGATGCGATCTATCCTGGAGAATTTTCATGAGCTGATGAAAAGAATGTATTCTGTAACCACTGGATGAAAAGTTCTTTAAATGTCTGTTATGTCCATTTGATCTAATGTATATATTAAATCCAATGTTTCACATTTTAAATCCAATGTTTCTTTTTGAGTTTTTGCCTAGATTATCTGTTCAATGCTGAGAGTGGGGTGTTGAAATCTCCAACAATTATTGCATTAGAATCTATCTTTCCCTTTATATAGATCTAATATTTGCTATATGTAACTGGGTCCTTTGATGTTGGGTGCATACAAATTTACAATTGTTATGTTTTGCTATATTGATCCTTTTATCATTATATAATAACCTTCTTTGTCTCTTTTTACAGTTTTTTACTTAAAGTTCGTTTTATCTTATGTAAGTATAGGTACTTCTGCTTGCTTTTGTTTTCCATTTGCATAGAATATTTTTTCTATTTGTTCACTCTCAGTCTATGTATGTATAGGTGACGTGAGTTTCTTATGGGCAGGATACAGTTGGGAATTGTATTTTTTTTTTGAGACTTTATTTTTTTTAATTTTTAATTTTTATTTTTTTATTTTTGAGAAAAGCTCTCTGTCACCCAGGCTGGAGTGCAATGGCACAATCTCCACTTACTGCAACCTCCACCTCTAGGGCTCAAGTGATCCTCCCACCTGTCTCCCAAGTAGCTGGGAACACAGGTACATGCCATTATGCCTGGCTAATTTTTGTATATTTTGTAAAGATGAGGTTTGACCATGTTGCCCAGGCTAGTCTTGAATGCCCAAACTCAAGTAATTTGCCCATCTCAACCTCCTGAAGTGCTGGAATTACTGGCATGAGTCACCACGCCCAGCCAAAAGTATGTTTTAAAAAATATCAATTTTTCCAGTCTATATCTTTTAAGTGAGGAATTTAATCCATTTACATTAAAGAGTATTATTGATAGGTGAGGGTTTACTTCTGTCAATTTGTTAATTGTTAGTCTGGTTGTTTTATATGTTCTTTATTTCTTTCTTTATATCTTATTATTTATCATTGCAGTTTGGTGATTTTCTGTAGTTAGCAGGTTTTACTCTTTCCTCTTTCTCCTTTATGTATCTGCTGTACCAGTGAGTTTTATACTTTTGTGTGTTTTCATGATAGTGATAATTGTCTTTTGGCTTCCAGATTTAGGATTCTATTGGACATTTCTTGTAAAGTTAGTGTAGTGGTTATGAATTCTCTCAGTTTTTCATTGTCTGGGAAAACTTTATCTGTCATTTTGAAGAATAGCTTTGCTGGGCATAATATTGATAATTTTTTTTTTCAGCACTTGGATCATACCATCTTATTCTCTCCTGATATGGAAGGTTTCTGCTGAGAAATTTGCTGTTAGTTTAATTGCAGTTTTCTTATATGTAACTTGATGCTTTTCTTTTGCTGTTTTTAGAATCTTCTCTTTGTCTTTTAATTTTGACAATTTGACTATAACATATCTCAGAAAGGACCTTACTAGGTTGACTCTATCTGAGGACTTTGAGCTTTCTAAATCTAAATGTCCTTATCTCTCCCAAGACTTGGAACATTTTCAGCTACTATTTTATTTAATAGGTGTTTTATGCCTATTTTTGTATCTTCTCTTTCAGTAACTACCAAAACTTAAATATTTTTCACTTAATGATGTCCCACAAGTCTTGTTTTCTTCACTCTTTTTCATTCTTCTTTTTAAAAAATCTCTGCCTAGATTATTTCAAATGACCTTTCTTCATAGTCAGAGATTCTTCTGCTTGTTCAAATCTACTGTTGAAGCTCCTCATTTTAGTTTCATTTATTGCATTATTCAGCTGTAGGATTTCCGTTTGTTTCTTTTCAATGATATATATCTTTTTGTTAAATTTCTCATTCATATTTTAAAGTGTTTTCCTGATTTCATTGAATTGTCTATATGTTCTTGTATCCCACTGACTCTCCTTACAGTTATTATTTTGAATTCCTTTTCTGGCAATTCAAAAATTTCCGTTTCATCAGGATCTACTACTAGAGAATTATGGTGTTCCTTTGGTGCTGTTTTTCTTTTTCTTTTTTTTTCTTTTTTGTTGTTGTTTGTTTTTGCTTTTTCAAGTTTTTTGTGTTCCTGCGTTGATACCTGTGAATCTGGTAGAAAAATAGCCTTTTCCAGATTTCTAGAGTGACTTTCATAAGGAAAGAATTTCACCTGCAAATGGATCTTAGTGTGCTGTTTGAAAAGGATGTGGTAACTCTGCTTCCAGATATATACAGTGGTATAGTCTCCATGCAGCTTCTTTAGCTGTGTTTGACATAAGCAGTAACTGTAAGTACTTCAGTGGCCTAGGCTGTAGAATTTTGGAAACTGTAGCAGTGGCATAGGTTGTTAAGGTCCTCAGGAGCAAGGACTTTTGGGGTATTCCTATTCTCATTTTCTCTACAATGAGCTGTAGGGATCGTTCTTGTTGTCAGGTCTGACATGGCCTACAAGCAACTGCAGTAGTTCTGGGTTCCAGGTGCATGTGCCCAGAGCATCCGTGGGCCTGGGGCCCTAGACTCAGGGTCTCACATATTGTGGCCCCAGAGTCTTGGGGCATAGCTTTTCTCTCTGTGGCAGGGTTGGATATAGGTTGCCCACAGACAGGACCTGTGACTCTGAGGCACTCCCTAGCAGCTTGGGCCCCGGGGCCCAGTTGTGATTCTACCCCTGAGGGACATGGCATAGCATTGGTTTAACTCTGAGTAAGAAGGGGTGCTCTGGATGTTTGAGCCCAGAGACCAGAGTATGGCTGCAATTTGGGAACCTGAGCCAATAGGGCTGAGTGGCAACTTGGATCCCAGAGGATGAGATACTGTATAGTCATGCCTTTAGCCCTTGAGATGGCAGGGCTTGGCTGTATTTCAGACTGTGAATCTGGGTACAAGTATTCAAGAATGGTGGAACTCACCTGTTGTTTGGGTGCTGGGTGGCACAGAATGACACAGTGATGAGTCCACCCTCTGGGGAGGAGGGTGTCTTAGCAGTTTAGACTTTAGGGAACTAGTTCAGCTCCAGGGAAGCAGAATATTAGAGTTGTTAGGGCTGAGGATGGGGTACTTGGCTTAGCTACTTCTGTGTCTCCCTGGAACACACAGTATTATGTCAGCTCAGCCCTGGGATGTGCAGCTGCTTAGTTTGGCCAATGCACTGCTTCCCCAGGGGAGAATGTGCCACTTCAGCTCAGCCCCAGAAGGCGTGACTATTCTAAATGGCCCAGGCACTGCTTCAATTTAGCCACTGGGGAGGTGTGACTGCTCTGGGCAGTGAAGATGATGCTTTCTCAGAAGGCAGGGTATTGTTTCAGCTCTGGCACAGAAAGGTATGACTACTCTGGGTAGCCAAGACACCATTTTTCCAGGATGACTGATACACTGTTTCAGTTCCAGCACAGGGAGAGTGACTAGGACAGGCATTTGAAGCAGCTCTGATGTGGCATCATATCTCCAAGAGTCAGTGTGCAGCTTTAGCTTAGCTCCCTAGGGGCAGGGTGCCACAGCAACTGGGAGAGGTAGACGGAGTTGCTCTGCCAAGGCACTGTTTCTTTCAGAGAGAGTGGGCAGCTTTAGTGCCAGCTCCCAAGTGTAAGGTGCAGCAGCAACTGAGATGGGTAGATGGAGTAGCTGTGCCAAGGCACCATTTCCCTAGGAAGGAGTGTGCAGCTTCAGCTTTGGCCTGAGCAGGCAGGCTGCACCTGGGCACTCTGAGAGGGATAGGTGGACTGGCTACACCCCTAGTTTGTCACACACGGAAGAGTGTAACAGCTGGTTGTAGCTCAGTTTAGAATTGTTGGGCCATTGAGTGGGGCTGGTTCAATGGCAGCTTAGCCTCAGGGATGAAGGGGTACCATGCGCACTTGCCCCCAGAGCAGGACATATTCCCCTAGCAGTTTCAGTTCCAAGATGGCATAGCAGAGTAGCCACATGACCACAGGGACTGGGGCACAGTGTTGGCTCTTTCTCTGAAGGAGCACAACTATGTAGACTCCAGGCAGCTCTCTCAGCTGGGTTTACTATCTGTGAGGACTGCCTGGGACCACAGTGGAGAGGACAATAGGTGTTGCAGGTGTTGATGGGGCTGCTGGGACTCTCTTGCTTACCTTTTCCCTGCAGGGAGAGGATCCTTCTTGTTCCAGCTGATCCCAGCTAGGGATGGAATGCTGGAGGCCCAGGTGTTTTCTTTTGTTCTCTCTGTGGTTATTCTGAGTTTCTGTGCTCATCAGAGCTTCTGTTACTACTCTGATGGACTGTGGCGCTTTCCTTTTGCTATTTTCATTAAAATCTAGTTGTTTATTTGTTGTTTTGGCTGTCTTTGCTGGGAGGACAAGCTCTAGGGGATTCTACTTGGCCATCTTGGTGATGTCACTCCGATTTTATCTTCTTGAAGCAGTTTCTACCAGAGTTGAATGATCTGCTTCAATCTAGAGCACTTGTCCTCTCTACTGAGTGACTTGCAGACTTTGTATTTTGCTTTGACATAATCTGCAGAACCAAGAAATGGAACCGAATGTCTAGTTTTATGATCCCATGTCTTTATTTTGTTTTCTGATTTTGATAAAGCCCACTGTTGGTTAGCTTCCTGAGGAAAGGCCAATGGGAGATAAAGAGAGATAGTTGCCTCTCATGTTTGTTTGATAATATGGCTGGGAATAGAATGATAAGTTAAAGATAAATTTCAGAATTTTATCAACATTGAGCAAGTTATCTAGTCTTCAGCCTATTTATTGTAAAGTCTGGTGCCATTCTGATTCTTGATACTTTATATAAGTCAGAGGTTAGCAAACTACTGCCCACAGGACAAATCCAGCCCAATGTCTATTTCTGTTAATAAAGCTTTATTGGAACACAGCCAGACTCATTAATTTACATGCTTTCTATTGCTGTCTTTCATGCAACAAGAGCAGAGCTGGGTAGTTTTGACAGATACTGTATGGCCCCAAAAGCCTAAAATATTTATAATGTGTGTGTGTATGTGTGTGTGTGTGTTTCCAGAAAGGGTTTTCAATCTCTTATGTAAGTGCTGGGTTTGTTTGTTTCTTAAAAGTTTGTAAGATTTTCTTTTTGTCCCCAGTGTTTTAATGTAGCTTGGTGTGGGTCTGTTTTTTTTTTTTTTCTTGAGTTGAGTGCAATATCCTTCATTTCTGGTATATTATCTTGAGTTATTCCTACTGTACTTTCTCCTCCTCCTAATTTCTTCGTTTCTTTCTTTTTTATGGTTTCTATTATTTGAAACATCTTTTTTTCTCTTAAAATAATTTTTTAATCTGTCTTTTTACTCCAATTTCTGAAATATTTTTGTAACTATTTTCTAAAATTTCTATTAAGATTTTTGGTTCTGCTGTCATATTTAATTCACCCCAAGCCCAGCCCGTAAAAAGCATCCTATTTGTGTTTCCATATTCCTTTTCCTCTCTGGTGATACTTACTAATGGTTTTGCTTTTTGATTTTTTCCTCTCTCCCCTGTAGCCTCTGTATTCCATGAGTCTTGGGCTCTGATATTCCTATCTGTTGCCCTTCTCAAATGATGGTGATACTTGGCTTATATCTAATATGGGGAATTAAATAGTCATTTAAAGATTTATACCCATGAGTTGGTTTTGCACTGTAGGCTTCTCTATAAAGTAATTTGACGTGGTCTTTTTTGGAAAAGATATCTGTATTTCTCAGGTCTTTTCTCTTGGGGGTTGGTAAGATTGTCTAGGGAAAGCTCTTCCAATATCTGGCCCAGAAGGTAAAAACCTGGCTAATACCTACAGGAGTTAATGGGAAAAGAGAGCTAGAAGGTCTGAACATTTAATATGTTCATCTTCTCTTAGCTGCCCTGTTTTAAGAACAGTATCCCTGCCATCAACTGAGTTTAGTGCTCCAGTCTAGAGATCATCTGTCTTATACCTCACCAGCCTGCACCAGGTAGGGGCAATTACCCAGTTGGACAGATGAGGAATGGGGTCCAGGAGGCCCTCTCTGCTGGCCTGACAGACGGCAGCTCAGCTCCATTACTCCTGCTCCTCCTGCCATCGTGTCTCTTCTATACCCTCTCATAATTCAGGGGCTGGAAGACCAGGAACTGTGTTCCCAGAGTCATTTGCTGGTCATGTTTCGGATTGAAGTCTGACAATGAGAGGCACACCTCAAGATTTGGAAGGCATAAGAAAGGCACAAACCATATTATTGCCTTCAGCAACCGTAGGCAATTTTGCAGATTTCAGTAAACGTGAAATGTTACAACAGTCTCAGGGTGTTTATTTGCAAATCTCCTGCTATGATGCTTCAGATAGCTATAGTCACCTCTGAAATTTTCTGAAGTTGTTGTAACTTCCTGACTGATAGGTGACAAGTCTTGGGAATAGCCATGGCTTTCCCTGAACTGTGCTGCTCCAGTCTTTCCAGTTAGGCTGCTAATTCTCTGTATTACATTCCTTCCTGGCTGGTACAGTTTAAGCGCTCCTTGAATGGCATTTTAACCAGTCCTTTTGTTTTTAGCCTTGCCTTTCCCCCATTTCACCAGGTAACTTGGTAAACTGGGTAACTTCTCAGCTTTCTGTGCTGTGGCCTGTCTCAGATTTGATAAAACCACTTTTAACATGCTTTTCAAACTCCAAAGATTCTATTGTTTCACCTGCATCTCTCTTTGTTCTGGGGGATTTATGCCTTTTATAAAAAATCACTTTCTGTCATTTTCTGATGGGTATTTGGAAGGGGGCAGAGGAATTTGATCCTGCATTCCTTCCATCACCATTCTATATCAAGTTCTCCATTCACTCTTCAACCTTCTCCCATATGGACACTGGCCACCTCTCCAAGCTCATCCTAGGCCCTTTTTCCTTTATTCCAGCTATGCTGACCTTGACTGATAGTCCTTGAATTCACCAAGGTCTTTCCTGCTTCAGAATCTTTTGCATACTGTTGCTTTTGTCTGGTCCCTCTCCTCTTCTCACCTAACTTGTCTCTGCTCTTTGCAATTCTCGGAGAGGCCTTCCCTGATGACAATTACAAATGGATTATCCTTTTTTTTTCTATCATAGAACACCATTCTTTTCCTTTATTGCACTTGTATTCTATAGTCATATTTATTTAATGAATTTAATGTCTGTCTCCTGCAAGAGCATAAACTTTATACTTAGTAGGCATAATCAGATCTCCATTAATAATTGAAAATAGAGAATTATTTTTAAGGAAGCTTACAAAAAAGAAATATTATGCAGTGTCTGGTCTGACGGTTGCAATACTGGCTGGCAATATCATTCAAATAGAAGGGATATTACAGAAGATCCATTTTTTAAAAGAATCAAACTCAAAATATAAATTTTCCCATATTATTTTAATTCTGCAAACTACCATCAAGGAAAAAAGAACAGAACCAATTTATAGCCATAAGGCTTAGTAGCCTCATAAGCTTTTCTTTTTTTTTTATTTCCTTTTTTATTTTCTTCTTTCTTCTTTGTTTTTCTTTCTCTCTCTGTTTCTTTCTGTCTTCCTCTCTTCCTTCCTTCCTCCCTTCCTTCCTTCCTTGCTTGTCTTTAACAGGAAAAACTCTATTCATTTTCTTTTATATCCCTTTAGGCTTGAGCCTGTTGAAAAAAACTTCCCTAATAGTGTTCAAATAAAAAAAAAAAAAGGAAAAGTGATGAGAAAATTAATATAATAAAATAATCAATGCAAATGACATTCCATTGTCCAGAAAACCCTCAATCAACTCTCTCAGAAATACTGAATGTGAGGGGTAATTGTGGCTTAATCTCTAATTGTAAGATCAAGGCATGCTGTCAGAAGTACTGCCAATATTAAATAGATATTTTATGTTATTCATTTTAAGGTGGAACTTTTAAGAAATCGAAAACCATTTATCAAAAGCATAAATCATTCACACTAAGTATTAACTAAAAATCCTTAATTTTGGTAAAACTAAAATTTATATTCATCATCAAATAACACCCATCAATGCTTTATTTTTTTAGAGTGTACAAGTACAGAAAAAGTTTGAATAATTTTTTAAACTAATAATTTTAAATTATATCTTTATCAGATGAGTGAATTTGAAGTGTGTTGACAGAGCTAAACAATCAGACGTCTGGAAGAAGGAGGAGAAGAAACTTATGTATAATATTTGTTTTATGAAAATACATAACAGTGTATCCACTGTTTAAATTCTATATTGTTTGGGGGAAACTAATATACATACATAGTAGCAGTGTACAATTTATAAAATGTTTTCTCATTTATTACTCATTTTACAATACATTTTATGTTTATAATGATTTCTTAACCTCTCTAAGACCTTATAAAATGATGTGATTGGCTTAAGCAATCATTAAGGTTCTTTCCAGCTTTGATTCCATTATGTTTTCAAACTGTGACTCTGCCTAATCACAAGTACAGCTCAGTAAATCCCCTTTCCACTGTGTGTTTCTGTGTTTGTCTCCGTCACTTTGGAGTTCTCCCAGTAGACACATCAGAGGGCATGCTGATTAAATTAGTCAAATTAACTCTTTGCCTGACTCCATCCTCATTAGGCTAATGAGCAGGCTTAGGAGTACAGCCTGTGTGTCTCAGTTGTCTTAGGTCAGAAGTACTGTCACTGGGAGCACCAGTGAAAAGTTGTAATTGTGACATTCTTCAGGAGCTTTTAGTTGGCAGCTCATTTTCCATCCTTTCTCAAGAGAGAGCATGTGGCTGTGCTGAATGGAAGTTATAATGTGTTGGGCAATCTCATTTTCTCTGCTGGATCATTGTTAAAGAGGGGGTAATTTTGTTTCCTCCCCTGAAAGAGTTTCTTGGGTAGTCATGTGTGAGAGATGTTAAGTATTAATCAAAGGGTGATGGGGGAGGATCCTACTATCACCATAAGGTGCTGTGAAGTGATATATCTTAATGATGAAGTCGCCATGTGAGTAGCTACACTACAGCTTTGCTTATGATTAAGTGTGTGTTTGTGTGGAGGGGTTGAGAGAAGATGACTTGGAGATAGGTTTGGGGGAAGGACAGACAAGGAAGGGAGAGAAAAAAAACCAATTTCAATGGTTGAGTGTCCTCTGATTCTAAAAGGCACACTTCCCCTGTTCAAATTACACATCAGAGCACTCATCTGACTAAGTGGCAAGTCATATACCTATTAAAGCATAGGTCTAAAATTTTTACACTGGCCAAATGATTTTTAGTGCTTAGATATATTTGTAAAACGTAAAACACTGAGGGTTGATAGCTAAGTGGCCAGCATATGGTAGGTGCCAAATATGTGTTTTTGAATAGACAGAAGGACACTGTGAACAGTGGTTGTGTTTAGATATTACAGCTGGCTGAGTGCCCCAGTGGGAGCTGGTGATAGCCTACACATACTTTCCTTTGGCTCATCAAATAGTGTGAATAAAGATACGGTAATACCTCTAGGGATTATGGTCCATTTATGATGGAAACTATTTGTTTTCTAGAAAGAAAAAAAATTTGCTGTCTCTAACTCTATGAGATTGGGTTCTAAATCCACATTCTAAAATGTGGATGCAGTTTGAGACATTATGCTATGTGAAATTAGTCAGTCACAAAATGACATTTACTGTGTGATTCCATTAATATGCAGTCCCTAGCTAGAGTAGTCACATTCATAGAGACAAAGTAGAATGAGAGATGACAGGGGCTGTGGGAGGCAAAAATGGGCACTTGTTTAATGGGTACAGAGTTACACTTCTGCAAGATGAAAAAGATTTGGAGTTGGTTGCACGACAGTGAATGAATTTAGCACTAGAAAACTGTATTTACTGCTACTGGACTGTATACTTAAAAATCGTTAAGATGGTAAATATTATGTAAATTTAAAGTAAAAATTTAAATTTTAAAATTAATTAAAAATAAAAAGCAAATAAGGCAAAAAAAAAAGAGATTGGGTTAGGTAGAAGTTTCTCTCTTTGGGGCTCTCGGGTACAATTGTGTTGCTACATGAGCCCTACATGGGCTAAAATGTGAATATAGTCATACACTGCATAATGATGTTTTGGCCAATGACAGGCCACATATACAATGATCCCATAAGATAACTGTATTTTATTGTACATTTTTTATATTTAGATATGTTTAGATACACAAATACTTACCATTGTGTACAACTGCCTACAGTATTCAGTACAGGTTTGTACCTAGGAACAATAGGCTGTGCCATATAACCTAGGTGTATAGCAGGTCATACCATTTAGGCTTATGTAAGTTTACTCTATAATTTTCACACAATGACAATCACCTAATGATTCATCTCTCAGAACCTACACCCCAGTCAAGTGATGCACGACTGTATATACAACCAGCAAACGTCTAATATTGTGGAAATTATGAGGAAACTATGAGCCTTCTAAAATCATGGCTTCATAGGTTACTTTTTTTTTTTCAGTTCAACTCTTACTACTTCTCAGTTGTGTGACACTATCCTCACAGGGCTCAAAGCATTGAACAGTAGATCACAGTGCTTCATTTATGGCTCTGTGGCAGCTTCATCTACTAGGAACCATAGCAGATCCAGGGAGTACCTGGCACAATTTCTATATTTCTGTATCAACAGTCTACATTTCTGTGCTTCCTTTTTTTTTTTTTTTTGAGATGGAGTCTTTTTCTGTCACCCAGGCTGGAGTGCAATGGTGTAGTCTAAGCTTACTGCAACCTCTGCCTCCTGGGTTCAAGCGATTCTCCTGCCTCAGCCTCCCTAGTAGCTGGGACTACAGGTATGTGCCATCACACCTGGCTAGTTTTTATATTTTTAGTAGAGATGGGGTTTCACCATGTTGGCCAGCCAGGTCTCAAACCCCTGACCTCGTAATCCACCCACCTCAGCCTCCCAAAGTGTTGTGATTACAGGTGTGAGCGACTGCGCCTGGCTGCTTTCTAACTTTTTATTTGCACAGATCTTGCTAAAATGCTTAGCAATTGTAGAACGTCTAGACCCATCTCTGCAATGAGGACCAGGTATACTGTAGAGATCAGTACTGTGTGAAAAACAAAACGTGTTGAAAATGGAAGAGTCCTTTGTCACTATACTGTTTCAGATTTCACCAGTAGGTTTATGTCCTGGCTCTGTCTCTTACCATCTGTCTGTTCTTATCATCAGTCTCCTCAACTATAAAATGGGGATAATTAAAACCACCTTCATCGTAAGTTCATTGTCAGGAATAAATGAAAAAATGCATGCAAAATGCTTAATACACTTCTTTGCACATAGAAAGCCCTCAGTGAATGCCAGCTGCAATTAAAAACGTAGCTCACTGTGGCTGGGTTGGAGTAGTTCCTTGAATCTCAAAGTGTTACAATAATAGTGTGACATAACATTTTATTCGATAAAATACAACTTTTAAAATGTGGTATAATTAAATCCTCCTAGCCAAGAGGAGGCCCCACAGCTACTGTGGGACCAGGGAACTAGAATAGTTCCTTGGAGATTTGTTTCAATGTTGTCTCTCTTGCAAAATTTAGGATGTTCCACTCTATTTTTCTCCATTGGAGAGAAAGGCTACCCAAGAAAAGTGACGTAAGCCCGACAGTATTACTGAGTTTGGTGAAGTAGTTCTTTTTCTGTGAACACCAGCCTGTGCTTACCCAGTAAGCACAGAAGAATCAACTTTTAAAGGTACACTGAAGTATCACAGGAGTTTATTGATCACGGTGAGCATTTCAACCCAAACCATGCTCAAAGGCCCAGAAGTTTAAGAGTATATAAAAAGCTCAGGAGATGTGAGAAAGAATTGTTGCTGATGTTACCTGGGGCAAGGATGAGGTGTAGCCCAATTATCTGGAGATAAATATCAGATTACTCACTAAGAGTTTCTATAAAACAAACATTTAATATATCAAAGGAAAGATATATGATTATCTCAAGAAGGCAGAATATCTTCCAGGTCAAACTTGAAGAAAAAGTATTTTTATGGCAAAAGGAAAAAAAAAGTCTTAAAGCTGATTGATTGACAGTATGGCAGGGCACAGTGAAAAATATGGACTTTCCATCTCTAGCTATGTCCAGAAGACTGGTTTTCCTGAGCTGTGGATTCAAGGGCCTGGCCTGTGCGCACACATATTCCTCAGTACTCTGGTGACTTGACCTCAGCAGCCATTTGGGTCAGGCAATAAGCTTCTAATGCTATATCCATCAAGCAACTTTCCAGTGAGCCTTGGCCTGCCCAGATCCATCAATGGAGCATTATATTTTTTATCATAAGTGAATAAATTGGCATTCTGGATTCCTTAATGTCAGACTTGTGAATTGGGTTGGTGCAGTTGTTTCCCTGTGCCTGATTAACTCTGTATGTACTGACTATGGACTTTCCAATCTCCATATTTAAGACCATACCCTTAGTAACTACACCAAGGTGGCTTTTTTCAGGAAGCATACCGTTGGCTTTTCCAGGAAGTATTTATGTCTCTTTCGCAAACTGCAATGTGCATATGACATGACTATAAGGGAATATCCAGCCTTTATCAATGCAGATGGTATTAATATTGTGTTAACATCACTAATGATGTACTTGTGAAGGGGATTTGAAAGTTGTCTCTGAATGTGAACTTCTTCCCGAAGTCTTCTGAATACTAAAATAAAAATCTGTACATTAGTATATGGTGGAGCAAGATGGCTGAATAGAAGCCTTCACTGTTCATCCCCCACAGGAGGAATACTACATTTTAACAACTAACTACACACAAAAAACGCACCATCACGAGAACCAAAAATCAGGTGAACAATCACAGTACCTGGTTTTAACTCTTCTTGCTGAAAGAGGCACTGAAGCGGGTAGAAAAATCTTGAATCAATAATACCACCCCTCTCCTATCCTCTGGCAGTGGCCATGTAGTGTGGAGAGGGAGTCTGTGCACTTGGGGGAGGGAGAGCACAGTGACTGCGGCACTTTACATTAAACTCAGTACTGCCCTGTCACAGTGGAGAGCAAAGCCTTACTGTGCTCAGCTGCTGCCCACACATAGAGGGAGCATTTGGACCAGATCTAGCCAGAGGGGAATCACCCATCCCACTGGTTGGAACTTGAGTTTCTTAGCAAGCCTCACCATCTCATGGGCCAAAATGGCCTTGGGTCCTAGGTAAACTTGAAAGGCAGTCTAGGACACACTGCTAGGCAACTCCTAGTGGCATGTGACCTAGGCATGTGACACATGACCTAGGGAGATACCAGATGGGAAGGCTCAGGAAGTTCTTGTGCCACCCCTCTCCCAACTCTAGGCAGTGAAGCTTGCAGCTTGCAGCAAATGAAAGTGACTCCTTCATTCTGCTTTAGGAGAGGAGAGCAAATAGTAAAGAGGACTTTGTCTTATATCTTAGATTCCAGCTCAGCCACAGTAGGGCACGGGACAGAGTCATGAGGCCCCCATTCCAGGCCCTAGCTCATGAACAACATTTTGAAACACACCCTGGACCAAAAGGGAACCTGCTGCCTAACGAGGTCTTGGACCCTGAATAATCAGCAATACCCAGGGAGTGTGCTATGGGCCTTAGGTGAGACTCTGAGATGTGCTGGCTTCAGATGTGACCCAGCACATTCCCAGCTGTGGTGGCTATGGGGAAAGGCCCCTTCTGTTTGAGAAAAGCAGAGGGAAAGATAAAGGAGACTTTGCCTTGCACTTTAAGTACCAGCTCAGCCACAGGTGGATAGAGCTCCAAACAGGCTGTTGGAGTTCCCAAGTCTAGGTCTAGGCTCCTAGACAGCATTTCTGGACCTGCCCTTGACCTGAGGGGAGACTACGGCTCTAAAGGGTGAGTCCCAGGTCTGGCAGCATTCAGTACGAGCTGAAGAGCCCTTGGGCCTTAAGTGAATGAATATCAGTGGTGGCCTGGCAAACCTCCTCTGTTTGCCAGTGGCAGTGGTAGCCACAGGGAGAGGATTGTTTGCCTATAGAAAGGGGAGGGAAGATGGGGAAGGGCTTTGTACTGTGGTTTGAGTGGTAGCTTAGCCACAGTAAAATAGAACATCAAATGCATTTCTAAGGTTTTTGACTCAATCCCTGGCTTCCAAACAGCATTTTTGGACCTTCCCTAGGCCTAGGGGAACTCACCACTCTGAATGGAGGGACACAAATCTGGGTGGCTTTATCACCTGCTGATCGTAGAGCCCTAGGGACTTGAGTGAACATAGGTGGTAGCCAGGTAGTGGTTACGCAGGCCTTGGGTGAGACCCAGTACTCTGCTGGCGTCAGGTCTGAACCAGTGCAGTCCCAGTGGTGGTGGCCACAGTGTGCTTGTTTCCCCTGTTCCCAGTTCCAGATGGCTCAGCACAGAGAAAGAGACTTCATTTGTTTGGAAGAAAGTAAGGGAAAAGAACCAGCATCTCTGGCAATCCAGAGAATTATTCTGAATCTTATTCAAGACCACCAAGACAGTACCTCTCTGAGTCTGCAAGAACCATAGCATTATTGGGCTTGGGGCCAAAGTTCCTTTGAAAATCTAGAAAGCCTCCTCAAGAAGGATGGGCATGAACAAGCCCAGACTGCAAAGACTATGATAAATACCTAACTGTTTCGTGCTAAGACACCTATGAACATCTGTAAGCATCCAGACCATCGAGGAAAACATGACCTCACCAAAAGAACTAAATATGGCACCAGGGACCAATTATGGAGAAACAGAAATATGTGGCCTTTCAGACAGAGAATTTGAAATAGTTGTACTGCGGAAACTCAGAAATTCGAGATAACACAGAGAGAGAATTCAGAATTCTATCAGATAATTTTAACAAGTAGGTTGAAATAATTAAAAAGCAAAAATTCTAAAGTTATAAAATTGCAATTGACATACTGAAGAACGCATCAGTCTCTTAATAGCAAAATTGATTAAGCAAAAGAAAGAACTAGTGAGCTTGAAGACAGGCCATTTGAAAATACACAGTCAGGGGACAAAAGAAAGAAAAACAAAGCACGCCTACAGGATCTGAAAAATAGACTCAAAAGGGCAAATCTAAGAGCTATTGGCCTTTAAACAGAGGTAGAGAAAGAGATAGGGGTCAAAAGTTTATTCAAAGGGATAAAATTAGAGGACTTTCCAAACCTAGAGAAATGTATCAGTATTTAAGTACAAGAAGGTTGTAGAACACTAAAAAGATTAAACAGAAAGAAGCCTGCCTCAAAGCATTTTATAATCAAACTCCCACTTATTTGTGGAAACATCAAAATCAAAGCGATTGAACTCATGGAGATACAGCATAGAAGAATGGTTACCAGAGGCTGGGAAGGGTTGTTGGGGGTTGGTTGGGAGGAAGTGAAGATGGTTAATGAGTACAAAAACATAGAAAGAATGAGTAAGACCTAGTGTCCGAGCACACAACAGGGTGACTATTGTGAATAATAATATAATTGTACATTTTAAAGTAGCTAAAAGAGTCTAACTGGATTGTAATAGAAAGGAAAAATGCCTGACAGGATATTTACCCCATTTCCCATGATGTGTTTGTTATGCATTGCATGGCTCCATTAAAGTATCTCATGTATACCATACATATATACACCAAGGTACCTACAAAAATGAAAAATTAAACTGTACATAGGACTTTTGCACGTTCAGCAAGACAAGAACAAAAGAGAAGTCCCCTTTGCAAAAACCATGTCAATTTGCTATTTTTAAAGTCAGAATGTGTTGATACGAAGTTTGGAAGACAATAAACCTACTATCAATGGCATATTTTGCTCTAAAAGCTGAACCTTGAGCAAATGTAAGAATAAACTCTGGCAACTTGGATCAAGAAATACTAATAATGCTATATAATGTTTTTAATATTTCTAAGGTTCTTCTTCTTTCATATCATTTGATACTCAATAACAACTCAGTAAGGCAGTAGAGAAGGCAGAATTGTTACTCCTACTTGAAAACAAGAAGCAAAGAGACAGGGAGTTTATAGGGCCCTCAACATCAAATGACTAGTTAGTGGAAGAGCAGAAGAGGTAAAGTTCATCTGTGTTTCCCTCCAACACAAGATACTGTCTGTTCATATTCACTTTGGCTGTTGACAGCAACTGTGGCTACAGAATGGATGGTAGAATAATCTCCACAGATAGTAATGATGAATAGATTGTGCTGTAATAGGCCAGGTGTGGTGACTTACACCTTTAATCCCAGCACTTTGGGAGGCCAAGGTGCATGGATCACTTGAGACCAGCAGTTTAAGACCAACCATGGCCAACGTGGTGAAACCCCGTCTCTCCTAAATATCCAAAAATTTTGGAGTGGTGGCACATGCCTGTAGTCCCAGCTACTCAGGAGGCTAAGGCAGGAGAAGCACTTGAAATCGGAAGGTGGAGGTCGCAGTGAGTTGAGATCGTGGCAACTGCACTCCAGCCTGGGCAACAGAGTGAGACTCTATCGAAAAAAAAAATTGTGCTGTAATCTGTTTATTTCATGTCAGTTGTCATTTGTTTATAGTCATAGTCTGGGAAACTTTCAGCTCTAGTCATTCAGATTATTTTGTGGGGACTGTTCTCAACATTATAACACTGGTCCTTTGCTACATATTGTTTTTCCACAAACTGTGATATAATCAACTCTATATGATCAGTTCTGTATTTCTACATTTTTTCAAGATGTTTAGCCAGAGATGGAAATCTAGTTTGTTGTCATGGAAAAAATTTGATTCCCAAGAGGGATTGCACCTGTAATTCTGGTCTTTTCATTATAGCCTCAGATAAAAAAATATCACCTTATCTTTTCCAACACGACTCTCAAAATGGCTGTGTATTCTTTTATAAAACCTTTTTACTTTGTTGCAGTTTCCTTCTGAGACATCCTGATTTTCAATGATTCTACTCTGGACGGTTGAAAATGCTAAAACATTTTTCTTTTTCATCAGATCTGTTCTCTTCAAATCCCTCTGCTGCCTTTCCAAACCACATTTAAACTTCGTGAGTTTTTTTTCGTTAAGATTTCTATCAAACAAAAATTTTAAACCAATCAAAAGAAATAATAACTATAATACAACTCTTCAGTTTTCAGCAATAAATAATTCTGGCAACAAGAAGGAAAAGAAAATTAAACTACTGAATGCATTTTCATACCATGCTGGGAAGAACAGCTATGGAAAATTATTAGATTCTCCTCTATAAATGTCTTAGTACAGAACCTGGTATTTTGCTAAATTTTTTTAATGCCCCCAAAGGATGTGAATTATCTAGCCAAAAATATTTACAGAGGTAAGTGAGAACCAGATAGTTTATAAATAGAATAAGAAAGACAGCCAGGGAGGGAAGGAAGAAGAGGAGGGGAGTGGGAAGGGCTCAGGGGGAAGAAAGGAGAGAGAGAGAGGGGAAGTGAGAGAAAAATATTGGAGAAAGATCTGCCCAGCTGGTGCCTTGCAGTAGTCTAATGACAGTGGGGAGTAGAAGGATCTGGCAGGACTTTTCTACTTTCCTATTTCTTTAGAACGTGGGGTAGATCTGGCTCCTGTAGTTCTTTTATTTTCCCAAGGACTGGGACCTGACATACAAGGAGCAACCACAGAACCATTCACTTGTAATAATAAAATTGAATTTTAATTCTTGTCCTATTTTATAAATGCACAATTTATTGAACAAAATGATCAATGCACTCCACAATGCATTGTAAATATTTCTCTAGGCACATGGAAAGGATATTATCTCTTGAGACAAATGCTTCTGGTATTTTCTATAAATGTGTCTGGGGTCAAGACCTGTTGGTCTTGACTCACTGGTATTTTATGCAGTTACAGAAAGTCCGGGGCAGGTGGGAGATGGCTTAGTAAACATTAGTTCTTTCTGAGCCAACAGGAATATTGAACTTGATATCTGAATACTCAGATTAGAATGTTATTTCAATCCTGTCAGTCTCCCATTAGCAGGGACTGAATGTAATAAGCTCTAGATTTTCAGAAGTACTTTATGGAAAATGCCATAAATCAGAAATTAAGACAAAGTGCAATTTTGACAAAAGTACATTACAATTAGCATTAACTGTATTGATTGGTCTATAACACAGCACTGTTTACCAATGCAATCTAGATGCATCTGCTCTTCTGTAACTGCTTATTTAGGTGGAAGTTTATGAGTTTTCTATGCTAAGTGTCTTGCCCTAAATCTCTTTTTCTTTCATGCTAGTAAATAGAAATAAGAAGCTTTCTCCCTTATAAATACAGACCAGAAAGAGATCAATAGAATGCCAGTACTATGTTTTTCATGATTAATAGATGTTAATAAAATCAGGTGATAAAATTGCTAATTGGATTCAGAAGGCAGAACTGTGACAAGATATGCTTTTTAAAGGGTTTTTAAAAATTGTGATTTTTATTGGAAGGAGGTGGACTGGCAGATACTCCTTGTGTTGGGATCTGGAATGGCCTAATTATCTTTGGAAAGTTCCTACCTGTTTTACCTAATTCTGTATTCATATTTTCCTTAGAGTACTCAGTTTTCTTAGATTTTCTTCTCTCTTGCAGAATGAGAGGGTTCAAAATTACTTAATTTCAACTGATGCCATTTTATCTGGAAAGCTGCAAAAAGGCATTAGACAGCAATTATTTATGCATTTACTATTTTATTGTTAGGGCCATGTACCTTTCAAATGGAAATGCTACAAATAAACATTTAATATTTGGTAGCCTTCACGATGTTACATTGGTAATATTAACTGGGTCTACCTTTGCACATGTGTATATATATGTACATATGTTTTTCTAAAAAAGAATATTCAGTACATGGTTGGAGGACTTTTAATAAAAAATAGTTATAACATCTAAAATAGACTACACAGAAACACATGTTTAGTTTTAGGCCTATTGCAGAGATGATTTGAGGCCTAAAAATTATAAGCCTTTCATTAACACATCTATTTGTAGAGAAACTTTGTCTCTGAATATATAGTAGATTGAAAATTTCTGGACAGTGAATGAGTTATATGCCTTTGTATTTACTGTAGCAACTAATAAGAGGCCTGAGTAATTTACCTGGTAATCTGTCAACTTGCTTCAAAGAAGTATTTAAGGTAGATTACCATAGAAGCCACGTATAGAGTTGCTAAAGATAAAAGAATTAAAATCTGATAGGAAAGAGAATGACACTCTTTAACCTGGGCTAATAATGAATTCTGCAATTTTAGCTCTGAGTTTTTTTGAAAATAAGATGAGGTAGAACATGATGGATAAATATTTATCATTATCAAATGTAAGAAAATAAGTTATTTGACAAGAACAACAAGCTTTTACTGATAAGACTCTGAAATGAATTTACATGGAACTGTATAAGGAGAATATTGAGCTACATGAAGTGTAGCTTGAAAACCCGATTTTTAAAAAGCAGAAATGCCTTTGGTATAAATATTTCTTATATTGATATTTGAGAAAAAGCTCTGCCTTCTTAATATTAAAATATAAGTCAACAGTCATCATGAACAAAAATGTTATGTGGAAAGATTGTCATATCCTAGAAATTAGATGACTGCCTAGAGAGTTACATAAACAAAGACTAGCTGGAAGGAGTTGAGCATAACAACAGCAGCTACAAAAATAAACTCAGGCAAAAGCTGTGCTAAACAAAAGCTTCACCCCGGCAAGCCACCACCACCAAGGGAAGTTACTCAGACTAGGCAGAGCCTTTCCTGAGAAACCTCTGCCTCCTGGTCAGGAAGCTTTCCCCTCAAATCCTAAGCTTTTCTGGTCATTTTATCTAAGAATTTTGCCTAGAGTAACATTTGTTAGGCTCTACCTCGCTTAGCACACTGCAATCCTGACATCAGGGCAAACAGCTCCCTCTTATCTCAGTGCATCTGCACAGTCAACTTCCTCAGTTACAGACCTCTCCCACCTACCCTCAGCCCCTGCTGGGCCCGGTATCTATTTATCAGTTCACACAAAGCCTCTGCTTAATTACTACTTCCTTCAGGAAGTCTTCCCTGATTGCCCAAATCTGAGTAAGTTGTCCCCAGGTCAGTGATTCTTACGCATTTGAAATACACCAAGGCCCAGGCTCCACTTTTGGAAATTTAGACCAGGGAGTTCTGCTTTAATTGGACTGGGTGAGGTACCGGCGTAGAGGTGTGCCAGTTCCCCAGGTGATTCTTTTTCCTTTAATTTTTATTTTTCAGAGCTAGCACACTGGACTTAGGTGATTTTAAGGAACAGGTGATAGTAAGAACCTCTATTCTGTATTATCTGTTAGCTCTCTGCATTTCCCCGTTATAACACTTACCAATTCAATTTAATGAAATATTATTGAGCATCTACTATGTGTAAAGGATAACTTGGTGAATAATTAGTGAATAAAACATGCTGGATCACTATGTTTATAAAGCTTACAGAAGACTAGCGTGATGAATACTGAGCCAGTTGTTTCTAAATGCAAAGAATACTTCAAGAGGAGTATTACAGAGTACAACGTACTCTGTAACAAACAAAAGTAATCTACTGCCGCAGGTTGAATCACCTTTTGCAACTTTTTTTTTTTTTTTTGGAGACAGGGTCTTCCTCTGTTGCCCAGGCTGGAGTGCAGTGGTGTGATCTTGGCTCACTGCAGCCTTGACCTTCTGAGCCTCCTGAGTAGCTAGGACCACAGGCATACCCCACCATGCCTAGCTAATTTTTGTATTTTTAGTAGAGATGGGGTTTTGCCATGTTGCCCAGGCTGGTCTTGAACTCCTGAGCTCAAGCAATCTGTCTGCCTCCGCCTCCCAAAGTGCTGGGATTATAGGCATCCACCACTGTGCCTGGCCCATCTTTTGCAATTCTTGACACCAACCCTTTATTAGAATTATACATCTGTATCAGTTACTGTGTAACTCTGCAGTACTTTCCTACAATGGGCCTTTCCTGCTCTATTGACATTGAACTTGGTCATGGGACTTGCTTTGGCCAATGGAAAGTTAATGGGCAGCATGGAGCAGAGGCGTCTAACGTATTTGACATTTTGTGCTCCTGTGATCCACCAGGCAGAGCATGCTCTGAGAAGCCTGCGCCCTAGAATTAACACAAACGTGTCTTTGACCAGAACCCAACTCCCAATGAGGAACCATGCCCAGACAAACTTCATTCTGAGGTACAGCCTCCCACTGGAGCCTGGCCTAGATCAAGCAAAGTATAGAGAATCTGCAGACCCTTGGGCATGAGAATGAATGCTTGTAAGCCACTGACCTTTGGCATTAATGTGGCAACAGCTAACTACTATATGAGTCTGGGGCTCAGACCACACTACATTTGCCCAAATAAACCATATTTACTTTATCTTGTTCATCATTGTATTTATTATTCCTATTATACTGTGTGATATGTAGCAGGTGCAAAAAAAATGTGTATTAAAGGAATACAAATATGGTTTCTGACCCCAGCGATCTCATAGGCTAGTGTATGAGATAGTTTTGTGAACAAATAGTTACAACGTGAAGTGATAAATGCAGTAACCGAAGAGCTATGATAGGGTGGAGGTAGGAAGGCTTCAAGTCTGGTGTTACCTACACCAGGGAAAAGTGTCAAAAAACAAGCACCCAGATTTGAACATAATAAGAGCTACTTATTTTGTCCATCAGAGTTTTTATTAAACTTGCTGGTATAAGGTGGGCTACTTTGAAAGTCATATAAAAAGACTTACAGTTCCTGCCATGACTTAATAAATTATATGTTCAAAAATTTTCAATATATGCACTGAATAACATGAGATATATAGAATCTACATTCCACACAAGAAAAAGGACAATGGGCTTATAGCTGGGGTCTAGTGAATAAAATTCCGGAGAGATGTAGACTGAAATATGTGTTTAAATACTCTGAAAAGGCAAGTTGTGGTCTTATAAATCAAAATGAGAATTCATCAGAAATTGCATAGGGATAAGGAGTGGGAGAAGATGACAGTGCAAGATTCACCTACTGCCTATTTTCAACTGCATCACAAACAAAGATCCTCCCGAAATAACCAGTGACCAACCACTGTCTTCCCTCTCCTGACTGCTTGACTCAGTCCCCTTCACACATGGCCCTTTCAGAGCTTATGGATTCATAATTTGGTCAAGGTTAGAAATGCATTGTCACTCCTGACTAGATGTTGCAGAGAGAGATTTAGAAGGGTTATGTATAGGGAAGAAATAGGAAAATATTTTGAAGGGCTGTGTCTCTCAGTGTTCATTGTACCAATCTGTTGTCCTCTCATTGGAGCCACTCTGCATCTTTCTTCTACCAAGTCAGTTACTCCCCTCAAGTCTCTGTCTTCCAAAAAATGTATTAAAATCTCTAACTTGCTGAGGTCTCCTCTATTTGTTTCTTCCAAAAATATACTGAAATCTTTAATTTGCTGAGATCTCTTGCACTATCTTTTTCCCTTATGGATTAATGCCCCTTTTCTGGTATTTTAGCAGGGTTTGGGGAAGCAGAGGGCTAAAGTGTGTGTGATCAGTCTGACATTTTTAAAACCAGATATCTACAACCTTATTCATTATAAGTAAAAATTGGAAACAACCTACATTTGCAAAGACAAGGAAGTTGTTAAATAAATCAGGTGTATGCCCATGCTGAAATTACATGTGGGCACTAAAAATTATGGCTTTGAAGATTATTTAATGACAAGGTGAAATGCTCAGAATAGAAATTAAGGACAAAAGTCGGACTACAGAATTTTCTTTACAGTCTGACCCTTATTCTCTCATCACATATCAAAATGATAATAGTTGCTAGTACATGTTGATGGTGAGATTATAGCAAATTTATCTTATTTCATTATTTTTGCAATTTAAGATATCAGCTTATTTTGTATATTGCTTTTATAATTGAAATAATAATACAAAATTCTATGTAAGTCTTTTCATCTAATATTTTAAAGAGCAAATCCCTCAAATCTTAGCAATAGATGCTTTTATCTGTAGGTGACTAAAGCAGTAATCACAATTTGATTATTTTACTGTTCAGTTTCCAGATTAATTGATAACATTTTTTAAAGGTCCCAAACTCCCAAATTTTAGATGATTAAAAGGCTCCAAAGATACCATTTCTTCAGGAACATTTTGCTGCCCCCCACTACTTTCCAGATAATAAGAGAAAATGGTGGGGTTATGGAGATAAAGGTCTTTATGATTAAGCATTGCTAGCACAAATACACTTTTTCAGCACTCCACCCTTATGCATTCAGCTATGCACAACTGGGTATGAAAAGCATTCACATTTCATCTATATTAAATGTTGTAAATTACATTCTCAAAAGTCCCTGAGGTGTACCTACCAGTCGCACTAATAACTTTCAAACAGCATGACCAAAGCAGGAAGTAGCATCCCTAAATAAGACAGGAGGTTCTGCTTAAAGCCTCACCATGGGACATTTCATTTATTTTGAATGTGTGTGCAATGATTTGTTCATTTCTAGTTTTTCAGATTGCAAGCAAGCCTTCTAGATGATAGAGGTGAGAGTACTAACATTTTCTTCTAGGTTGTTAAGTTTCTTAGCTCAAGTGAGAGGGTACATCTATAGTCGATTATCTTAAATGTTATGACGGTTCTGTTTTTTCAAAGTCTATTGCCCTTGAATAAAAATCCAAGCTCCCCATTATGTTCTTCAAAGTTCTGTATTGCTGACTCTAAAGGTGGGTGTTAAAGGAATGAACAGAGTGAACAAGGGTCTTAGTGGAATGGTCAGAAATAGCTGCTATAAATGTGAAAGATGAGCACATTGTGGATGAGAGCACAGAGACTCTTGGCTATGCTAGAGGGGCATGAAGCTTGGCTTTTTCAAGGGATGGAAAGAAAGCCTATGTGACTGTAGCACACGGAGCATGCAGTGTGGGACTGGGGAAGCTGTGGTTTTCAACAATACTAGTCTTGAGTCACCCAGAGCTCTGACTTGGCCATTATTTTCTCCTCCTCAAAGTTTTGATCCAATGCCCTGTGTCCCTAACAGCCAACACTATGTGTCATCTTCTACCCAGCATCGTGCTTTGCAGGTGGGCCCCAGAGCAGGTGAGCAAGAGACACTGAACTGGGCTTCGACCCTAGGACAGAAGCTCTCTACAACAACTTTCTCTGCTGGCCAAAGATGGCCTTTGACTCAGAGTTATTTCTTACAGGACTGAAAGATCACAGATTTAGACAGGAGAGAAATTTGGAGATTATCAGAAGATAACTTAAGACTCTTTCCAATAACTTTCAATCCAATCGGCGAGAAATTTGTGTACTTCACAACACACAGGGTAAGTGAGTTTGAGGCATGGGGAAAGAAAAAGATGAATGTCTGTCTCATCTACTTTCATTAGGAGAAGCACAGTATCTAGTATGGCTTATTTCCATATCTGTGGAGCCTAGCAGAGTAACTGGCGTATGGCAGGTTTTAAAATAATGTGTGTGATGCAAATCAATAACTGACTTCTTTCAGGGCTGGGGCAGGGAAGGCCCAAGATGAGCCTGGACCATTCTGTTATGCCAGAAAGTAAGGAAGTGATCAAAACATTTATGGACGTATCAAAGTATATAAAGCCAGCTTGAAGAGGTTTCACTGGCAAAATACAGAATGATTTTAACCATGAATATAAATAAGGACAACTCATTAAAGAAAATAGAAGTCTATGAGTTTATACTGAAAATAATTAGGTAGTAAATAAAAATGGGAAATAAGAGGGCCCTTCCTTACAGGTTAATTTAGACAGATAAATATGGATGGAATAATGAAGTTAGAAATTCACCACCTTGCAATTATCGTACTAAAGATTGTTTCAGGCAACAGTCATCAATGGATGCTAAATCTATGAGGAAGAGTGTGATGAAGAGCAGGACATTTAAATGTCCTTAATATGACTGTTCCCAGATTGCTTACTAGTTGCAATGATACATGACATAGAATAAATGCTATCTATATACAACATGTGATCTTAGACTGGATTGTGCACTGGAAACAAAAATATCATAAAGGTCTTTAGTAGAACAATGAAAGTTGGAATATAGACTGCTTTGTTACAAGGTGTATGTCACTGTTAAATCTCCAGTTTCCTAAGAATAAAGCTATTCATTTATGTTATATGCACTGAAATATTAAGGAATAAAAGGGCATGGCATATGCAACCTATTCAAAAGAAGTTCAGGAAGGCAATAATATACATCACACGCAAACACACACACACAGAAAAGAAAAGGTACAACAAATATTGCAAATGTTAATGTGTATCTATGCAAAGGGTATTATGTTCCATATAATTTTCACAAATTTTCCATGAGTTTGAAAGTATTTTGAAATACAAAGTTAAGGAACTAATATGATATGTACATAAAGTAAGGTCAGGGAAGGTACAAACTCAGTACTAGTGCTAGTCAAATAATGGGAGGAATTTTGACCAGTGGAAATTAGAAGGTGAAGAAATCTTTCAGGAAAAAAAAAAGGCAAAACAGACAAAAACTGTAGGAATTGAGCTACTGAAGAGGGAAAGCAAAGGTGTAAGAAAGAACAAAGTGTCCTGTTCAGCTAAATTGTATAAAGTTAGAAAGATCAACAATCGTAATTTGGAGATACGTTGTGAGAGGCTACCTTGAATGTCCAAGGGCAGACTATCAACACATGCAAATTCAAACCACCTAGGCTGAGCATCCCTAATCCAAAAATCCAAAAATCTAAGGTCTGAAATCTTCCAAAATCCAAAACTTCCTGAACACTGACTTGATGCCACAAGTGACAAATTTCACACGTGATCTCGTATGAAATTTTGTCACAGACAAAACGCAGTCAAAATTTTGTTTCATGCACAAAATTATTAAAAATATTGTATAGGCTGGCCGCAGTGGCTCACACCTGTAATCCCAGCACTTTGGGAGGCCAAGGTGGGTGGATCACTTGAGATCAGGAGTTCAAGACCAGCCTGGGTAGCTTGGCCAAACCCCATCTCTACAGAAAAAAAGTATATGCATACTTCAGGGTATGCATATAAGGTATATATGGAACTTAAACGAATTTCATGTTTAAACTGGTGTTCCATCCCCATAATACTTCATTATGTATATGTAATATTCTAAAATTGAAAAATTCCAAAATTTGAAATGCTTCTGGTCCCAATCATTTTAGATAATGGATATTCAGCCTGTACTATAAATAATACATCCAATCTTAATAAGTGATAAAATACCATGAGGATCAAGAGAAAATATTTTTTAAAGTGTGATTTTAGAGAAAATATTATTTCTAGCTCTTTCTAAATCTAAGCAAAAACCAGCCAAACAGAAACCCCAAATATGCTGCTCATGTATTTACTTATAAAACTAAAACTCAAATATGTTAGTCAGAAAAAAGGGACAAGTTATTACAGTGAACTTTGGACTCAATTCAAATTCCTTAAAAATTTTTATTTTATACTCCTATTTGTTAAATTGCTGTAAAATTATTGGAAAGAAGGTCTGCATTTTCTAACCATTGGCAGCTCTTTCTTTCCTCAAGGTACTTCAGCCTATTCGATCAATCCTTCATTCAGCATTCAAATGAAAAACTGATTCTCATCTCAAGGCTCCCCTCTTTAGCTGGGAGCTACTTTGCTGCATGCGAAATGCCCCAGACTGCCAGCTGCTTGCTGGCTCCTCTAGGCAGGGAATGCATTTCAGCTGGCCCTTGTGGGAGCCATCAGTTGACCCAGAGAGAGTGTTGCACAAGATCAAAGGCAGCTGTAAGGTCAAAGGGACTAAGGCTGGCACAGAGGCCAGGAGGCTTAGCCCCCGAGGAGGAGGTAATTGGTAGTTCTGTATTTCAATGGAATGAAGTGGGCAAAAGCAGGATTAGAGAAGGTCAAAGAGAGAATTGAAGGAAAGAAACTTAAGGGCACAGATGCAAACTTTCGGCCAAGAAGAATTGCTTAACCAAACGAATGAGGTTAAGAGGAGAAGTAATCAAGGCCAAAGGAGGCAACAGGGGATATAGCACTCTCCCAGGACGTAGTTCAGAGTCTGGGCAAGATGAGAGAAAGGAGAATGGCATTACAACCAGATGAGAGGGTTGAAAATAAAGGTTATAGAAAAAGCTACTGGTTATGAGACAGAGTTGGGAAATTAGACCCAGAGAACTTAGATCCTACAGAGTGTAATAAGAAGGGCATTTAAACCCATATGTCAGAGTGGTTAATGGATTAGAAGCTGTGAAAAATACAAGTGGGACAAGGATAAAAAAGGAAAGAGTGTTACTAAAGAAAAAGGAACAGAGAGAGACTTCCAGGAAGAAATACTTTGTTATAAGCAGTCACTAAGCAAAAAAAAACAACCCAATACAATGTTCCTTTATAGGGCCTGTAAGGTTTCTTATTAAAGAATGTTGTAATCATGAAATATTTGTTTTATAAAGTCTGTTTAATATACATGTAAAATATAAAGCGTAATAAATACTTTTGAACCTTTCATCCTACCTGACAAGTAGAACGTTACCAAACACATGTAAAATGAACGTCACTTGCCCTGACTCCGTGCACAGCTATGCTGTGCATTTATGCATTTGTGCTTATCCCTTCCTTTCTAAGGTAATTTTTCCATGTCCCTAACATTATATTGTTTAGTTTTCCCTCCTTTTGACCTTTCTAGTTATGGTAGCACAGTACCACTGAGTTTTATGTGCTTTTTTTGCACCGATGTTTATGTTTTCTATTTGTCAAGACTCTCCACAGAGACAGAGCCAATAGGAGAGAAGGAGCAAAAGGGAGTGAAATACATTTAAGGAACTGGCTTATGCAGTTGTGAGGACTGGCAAGTCTGAATGTCTAGGCCAGGCCAGCAGGCTGAAAATGAAGACTCAGGCAGGCTCGGATTTCTTTTTTCCTTTTCTTTGTTTTAAATTAACAAATTAAAATTGTGTATATTCATGGTATACAACACAATGTTCTGAAATATGTATACCTTGTGAAATGGCTAAATTGAGTTAATTAATATATGTATAACCACACATACCTATCATTTATTTGTAATTAGAAAACTCAAAATCTCCTTGCTCAGCAATTCTGACGTTATTGTTACGAACTATACTCACCATGTTGTATCATAGGTCTCATGAACTTATTCTTCTCATCTAACTGAAATATTGTGTTCTTTTGCCAACATCCACACAATTCACTGCCCCCGCCACCAGGCACTGGTAACTACCATTCCACTCTTTGCTTCTATGTATTTGACTTTTTAAAATTCCATATATTAGTGAGATCACGTGGTATTTGTCTTTCTGTGCCTGGCTTATTTCTCTCAATCCAGTGTCTTCCAGTTTCATCAGTGTTGTCACAAAGAACAAGATTTTCTTCTTTTTTGAGGCTGGCTAGTATTCTATTGTGTGCATATATCACATTTTCTTTTTTTATTCATCCATTGATGGATAGTTAGCTTGATTCAGTATCTAAACTATTTTGAATAATGGGGCAGTGAACATGGGAGTGAAAATATCTGTTTGACATACTGATTTCATCTTCTTTGGATGCATATCCAGTAGTGGGATTGCTGGATTACATGATAGTTCTAGTTTCAGTTTTTTTGAGAAACCTCCAAACTGCTTTAATGGCCATGCTGATTTACCTTCCCACCAACAGTATCAGGTTTCCCTTTTCTCTACATCCTCACCAACACCTTTTTTCTTTCATCTTTTTGACAATAGCTAGTCTGACAAGTATAAGGTTATATCTCATTGTGGTTTTAATTTGCATTTCCCTGATGATTAGAGATACCACTGAATATTTTTCATATACCTGTTGGCCATTCATGTGTCTTTTTTTTTTTTTTTTTTTTTTTTTTTTTTTTTTTTTTTTGAGACGGAGTTTCGCTCTTGTTACCCAGGCTGGAGTGCAATGGCGCGATCTCGGCTCACTGCAACCTCCGCCTCCTGGGTTCAGGCAATTCTCCTGCCTCAGCCTCCCGAGTAGCTGGGATTACAGGCACGCGCCACCATGCCCAGCTAATTTTTTGTATTTTTAGTAGAGACGGCGTTTCACCATGTTGACCAGGATGGTCTCGATCTCTTGACCTCGTGATCCACCCGCCTCGGCCTCCCATAGTGCTGGGATTACAGGCGTGAGCCACCGCGCCCGGCTCCATGTGTCTTCTTTTGAGTAATGTTTATCCAGGTATTTTGCCCATTTAAAAAATCACATTATTTGACTTCTTGCTATTTAGTTGTTTGAGCTCCTTATATATTTTGGATATTAACTCCTTATTTGATGTGTAGTTTGCAAATATTTCTCCCATTCCAAAGGTTGTCTGTTTACTCTGTTGAATGTTTCCTTTGTAGTACAAGAGGTTTTTTTAGCTTGATATAATCCCATTTGTCTAGTTTTGCTTTTGTTGTTTGTGCTTTTGGAGTAATATTCAGGCAGGTTTTCTATATTGCAGTCTTGAGGAAGAATTTTTTTCTTTTGTAAGAAACCTCAACCTTTGCTCTTAAGAACATTGACTGATTAAATGAGGCCCACTCACATTATGGAGGGGGGTGCTCTGCTTTACATAGTGATTGTAAATGTTAATCTCATATAAAAGTAGCTTTACAGAAATATCTAGACTAGGTTTTGACTGAAGATCTGGGCTTTATAGCTTAGCCATGACGACGTATAAAATGAACCATCCCATGTTTCTTTCTAGATCACTTGCCATTCCATTATTTTAGCATTCTCCTCTCAGTTGACACGTAGATGTTTTCATTTATCTGATGTCGTGGACCAGGCTGCAGTAAATATTCTTGTACATGTCCCTTGTGCACATATGCAAGAGTTTAGGAATGAAATTGCTATGTTAATTAAACTTTAAAAAAGTGTAAAAACTGTTTGCTAAGGTAATTGCATCAACTTAAGTTTCTTTCAAAACATTTTAATAGAGTGGTAGTTTTCAATATTTGGGTTCCAGAAATAGGTTTAAGTACATGAAAAGAGTTCCCTTATTTTGACAATTTAACCCTCATCTATTCTTTTACTCCCTTCGCAATTTTATATTTACCCCAGGTTATTTAGAACCTGGTATCAGAAGTGAGGCAAGATTTTTAAGTAGCTTTTAGTAAAGACATTGTAAGCCACTCCTTCATGCAACAGGCATGGTTAGGTATGGTAGGTATATGCATGAGTAGATGTGTGACATTACATTTAATATTTGAATTGTTGTGTAGTATCTATTGGAGTTTGTACTAAGTGTACCTCCCAGTTGTACAAATAGAACTTCTCACATATACAGAGATATGATGGTTCATTTTATATGTCAACTTGATTGGGCTAGGAGATGCCCAGATAGCAAAACATAATTTCTGTGGTGTGTCCATGAGTATGTTTTCAGAAGAGAGTAGCTTTTTTTTTTTTTTTTTTTTTTTTTGAGATGAAATCTTGCTCTTGTCCTGTAGGCTGGAGTGCAAAGATGTGATCTCAGCTCACTGCAACCTCCGCCTCCCGGTTCAAGCTATTCTCCTGCCTCAGTCTCACGGGTAGCTGGGATTACAGGAAACTGCTGCCATGCCTGACTTTTTCTTTTTAGTAGAGATGGGATTTCACCATGTTGGCCAGGCTGGTCTCAAACTCCTGACTTCAGGTGATCCATCTACCTTGGCCTCCCAAAGTGCCAAGATTACAGGTGTGAGTCACCATGCCCAGCCAAGAGTAGCATTTGTATCAGTTGACTGAGTAAAGATTGCCCTTACCAATGTGGATGGGCATCATCCGATCCACTGAGGACCTGAATAGAATAAAAAAGAAGAATAAGAGTGCAGTTTCTCTCTCTGTTTAAGCTACTTGGACTGGCACTTAACACCATCATCCCCAGACTTGGCCTGAATTACATCACCAGCTTTGCTAGTTCTCCAGATGGCAAACTGTGGGATGCTCAACCACCATAATCGTGTGAGACAATTCCTGTAATACATTCGCGTGTGTGTGTGTGTGTGTCCTATTCTATTTCTCTGGAGAACCCTGACTAATGCAAGAGATATTTAGTAGAGCAGTGTTTCAGCTGTCCACAGCAAGAAAGCATTACCCTTAAACTGGGAGTGACTAGTAATAGGGACCCCATATCCTTCAGGTCATGTTGAAGCCATCTCTGAACTCACCTTATGGACAATTGGCTTCATTTCTTTCAGCAAGATACCAAAGTAGCTTCAGAAGTGAAATTTTCTTAATCCTGACATGAGCCTAACTTGAACCAAGAGTCTAGAAAGAATGTAGAGAGACTTTTCTTCGTTCCCTCCCAGTGATGACACAAAGTAAAGTCCTCGTGGGCTAAACCCTTTTCATCTGCTTGAAGTTGCAGGATGTCATTCACATAAATTTGCCAGATGATACAGGTTATTTGTAAACAATACATTTCTTAGAATAATAAGCATTCATTTTTAAAGTAGTAGCTGCTTTTTCGCCTATTGTTCCTCTGCTGCATATTTGTTAACAAGTATATGTATTAAGAATGCAAGATCTTTCCTTTGCATAATTCATTTTCTGTAGCTACTCTTCATAATCAGGTTTTTGCAGTCTGTAATAAGTGTCTTTATAGGAATGCATGACTATAAAAATAGTCTAAAATTCAATACCCAGAAACAGTGAGCTTCAGACCAGCTACCAGGAAGATTTATTTTAGCAATATCACTCTATGTGAGGCTGCTGCCTGGTACTTTTTATCCAGCTTACAACATTTTATCTCCTTATGTTGGCCAGAGTTAGTCCTAAGAGTAGGATTCATCTTTAGGAAACCTTAAGTGTCAATAAGCTGTACTGGTCTTACAGAAGACTCCAGTCCCATCTATCCTGAAGAGTACAACACTTCATTCCAGTAATGTAACAGTTCCTTTAGTTTCTACACTTCATCTGTCCCTGCTGTCAATTTGTCTGTCTTCCTTGTCCTAGTCACGCTAGGTATCATAGTACTTACAGCAGTACTACGGAAGGCAGGGAGTACCTTCTGAAAGGTACAGAGTTGAAAACAGGCCATTAAATCAAACTCTATGCACCAATCTTTAGAATCATCAGGGACCACCCACTGTCCCATTTTTAGAATTCTAATTGCCAAGAATATGATGTGTATTCACAAAGTTGTCTCATCTCCAGCAGGGAATTAGAGAATTTTTGGAGAAATACAACATGTCCAGAGTTGGGATCCCAAGATTCTAACATTTGCTCTCTTACCAAGCCTTGTTTACTTCAGAGCTAAACATCTTCCCAATTCGCTCATTGCTGGACAGATCATGCCTATGCATGCCACACTTCACTGATGGATGAGTCAGAATCATGAACACTGAGCTTCCAGTTAGCAATTTTGGAATTGCCAGCCTGAAATGTGAATGTACAGCCAAGGAGCACTGTATATTTGAGCAAGTCATCTACCATTAAAGGGAAAAACAAACAAATAAAAAAGGACCCATAAAAAACAGAGGTGATGAAGAAAGCAAAAATCTATATTTAATATCTTCAGAGCAATGAAAGATACTACATCTATAAAACAAACACAGGTGCTATAAAAAGAAATAATCAAGGGATTAGAAAGAGCCCTTAAGAATGAGAAACATGGTAGTAACATAAAGAATTCAATAAAAGGATTGGAGGATGAAGTTGAGGAACTCTCAGAAAATAGAACAAAAAGGGAGAATACAGAGGAAATAAAAGGATATTAGCTCAATCTAAAAAGTTCAACATTGGGTTAATAAGAATGCAATCAGAAACAGAGATGAGGAAATTATAAAAGAAATAAAGGTTTTTCCAGATATGCAAATAGTGAAAGAAAAAAAGAAGGGTCTCGTTTGTTCCTCTTTTTGGGAAGCTGCTGTAAGTTGTGCTTAAGCAAACTAAAGAGTAAACAAAAAGAAAAAAGGATATTCATCTAACACAAGAGACGGAAGAAAGGGAAGTCTTAGGAAGTTCTTGGGAGGGAGGACTGACTATTTGATCTGTTTAAACATTTGGAAACATTGGGAAAATATTAGAGAAAATTACATAGAAATAATTATTAATGTTAGGAAAAAATTGTACAGGAAGGGAAATCATGTAACCCTAGCTTAAAAACGAGACTAGGATTTAATGACAAATAGATCATAAGCTTTGGAGGAAAAGTTTTCTCTCCTGTTTTCATTTTTGGTAAAAACTATGAATAAACTTTAGTCTTATACTTGGTCTGATTGTTTACATAAAGTGCAGCAAGCATGGTTATTTCTACATAGGCTCCTTCAAACAAATAAAAATAACATGTCTTGGATCTCTCCTGGTCAAGTACAGCATTTGCCATTATGCATTTTAAACAATGTGTTGTGGTCAACCCACAGAGGTGGGGTGGACCCCTAAGTCAAATTTGGTTGAGATGACATCATATATGCACCGAGAATGTGCAAAGGTTTATTAGTCATATAATGAGCCTCTCTGTGGAGAGCAAGGAAAACTCCCAGGCTTGTCTGAAAACAGCTTGAGAAGGCAGAGAAAGGATCTTTTTTTAATAGTGGTTGGTGAGGTGTGGCCAGGGGAAGGGTTCCATGCATGGCCAGTGGCTTCTGTCATTGAACTTGTTTTTGATGCCAAAAGAGGGAGCAACTGGGCTTTCTAAAGAGAGTGCTCAGATGTGGTCAGAGAGGAAGGAGGAGTAGTGGGGCTTAAAACTGTCAGCATTCAAACGTCAAAAATGGAGTCTGACTCTTCATTACACAGTGTTTGCTATTCCCTGAGCACTTGGTTACACAGATCCTCTTTACTCTTGGAAAATAATCCTTACAATTTAAAAACACTGGACAGAGCAGAGTGACATACTACGGCAGTGAATGTGTTTCTCGTTGGTTTAGTGACCTCTCATGCATGATGGCTGTGCTCCTGATGGCAAATGAATGGCAGTGACAAGCCACCGTCAAGCCGGCACACACAGCGGCATCCAGCACCATCCAGAGTCTCCATCTGGAGAGGCCGATGCCCTCTCCCTCTTCTGGCTCTGGTCTCATTGTATTGCTTTGTGCAAACCAACCCACCTCATTCTTGAGAGTCTGCATTGCCAGCCTGGTTGTGCCCTAGTTTTCCAATGTGACCCTGTGTTGCTTTGGGCCTGCCTCCCATATGCCTCTGAAGGGCTTTCTCTGTTTTCTAAAAGTGAGTTGTATTCTGCTTTGGTCCCAGGAGGAGCACTCATCTTTGGTCTTCTCCCCTCAGTACTCTGTAGGCACAGAGATTAAAGGTGGAAGGAGGCCTAGTATTTTTCCAATCTCAGAACCACAGGACTGACGATTGTCTGCTCAGCAAGTGTGAAGGGCTAAGTGAGGGTAACCAGAAGGCATGTCGACTGAGGTCTAATCACTGATTTTTGGATAAAAGCTTAAAAACGGCCTGTTGATAGTGTATAATAGCCAGAGCAATTATTCTCTCCCTTGCAAAGAATTCTAATTAATGTGGAAATGTAAGAGAAAATCCTGGGCTTAGAACAGAAGGTCTAAGGCAACAAGATCTTAGTTCTCCCAGCAGTATTTAGAGCACTAGGAAGTGTTTAGGCCCAATTTCACATTTCGGATCAAGCAGATTAAAGCACGTGGTTTTTTCCACCTGGCATAATCCTAGCCTATGGAAGCCACAGTTAATAATTATTTCCATGAACCCAGAGGGTGTTCCACAATAGAATCTCTTTTATCCTGGCAAACCGAAGTCATATTGTGGCCAGCATTTTCAAAGCTGGCAGACAAAGGTTTGGCCTGCTCTGGGTGAAAATGTCTTTAGCATGTCAAGCGCTGTTGTTCCCTCACCTTCTAGCGCTTTCTAGGCCACTTTTTGTCTTTGTATCACGAATCTCTCAATTCCATTTGTGTCTTTTGTACTTCTGGGTGACTTTGCACTTGGAAGAGCTTGTGGGTGTGTGGAGGTAAAAGAGGGAGAGGTTTGTAGTTGTACATGTTGAGAATACATCAGCCAAAGGTTCACAGTGGGCCTTCTCTGGCTGTGTTTGGTTAAGCATTTGGAAACCTGAATTGCTGACAAACTGAGGGGTAAGGATTTGGACACTTGCTATTGACAAAAATGGGGAGTCCCTCAGAATACAAGAAGTTATAACCCAAGGCAAATCAAGAAGGGAATATTGGGCATCTGCTCTACTCAGGATGCTGTGACACTTCTTAGGGGACACTCAAAGCAAAGCTGATAAAATAACAGATAGTGTTCCTAGAGGAAGGTCTATAAAGCAGAGATTCTGCCATTGACTTTCTGTTATCAAACCACAGGCACCAACCTTGTCATCCACAAATGATGTACCTTCGCTCAGTTACTTCTCCTAGACATAAGTATTTAGAGACAAGTATGAATCCACTAATTATAGTTTCTTCCTGGAGATCTAAAGTCATAAACACCATTGAATAAGATAAGATATATAAATCATAGCATGGTGCTGAGAACACAGTTCTCATGTAACTGTTGTTATCATCTACTTAAAGGTATATGTGCTATCCCTTCTCCTTCACCCATTTACATTTTCCTTTTCCACCCATTTCTCTCCTCCCTTCCCTTCCTCTGATCTTGATATTATTGCTGGTCATCTTTCTACAGAGATGCTGTCTCTATACCATTGGGCTCTAAGCTCATAAGACTAGAGTTTGTGTTTCTATGTTCTTTCTACTCTTAGTGACTTACACATTGTAGGGGCTTGCTGTGGATTGACTTAAACACACCAGAAAGTGACTTGTAATTACAACATCTTCTTATCCCATGAGGATGTTACCTCCCAATGGGAATTGCCCACCCCATTATATATTTTCTCAGTTTAAAGCAGAGAAGGATCTGCTTAGCCTAGAACTCCTAAGTGCCACCATAATCACCTTTTCCAGCCCAGCACACACAAGGTTTGAAGGAGGGGAAAGGGGAGGGAGGCAGAAGTGTTGCCAGACGGTCACTGTAGGTCTTTCCCTGTACTTTGTGGACTTCATGGACTTATTACAACGTTTTTGAGGAAGCTTTGTAGCAAAAAGATAGGAAGATGAAGACTTGTTTGGGAGCTTCTCCCCTGCTGTCTGGACTCAGAAGCTTTTCTAAAATGGACTTTCTGGCTAAAGGATAGAACACTTTTTGGCCATACCTGCCCAGAGAAAACCTTGGGCAAGAGTGTTTAAGATAGACACAGAAGTTTTCTTGCCTTTCTGAGTGAGAAGGGGTTAAAAAAGGAAAATGCTCAATGGAGACATAATTCTTCTCCAGAGATGGTAACACTGGTCATTGGTCATTCATGTTTCCAGTGTGTGGGTATTAGTCATTCATTCCATGCTCTTCATCAGAGTCTTGTCTCTTTTATTTCCCAGCCTATTATAAGCACTCAATTCTGCCCCTCCCAAGCTTGTTTCCTATCCAGACCTTCAGATTCCAGGTTCTCACCATTGTTCTCAACCATGTCCAAGTCCCTTCTCATTATTGCATTCCATCAGTTACCTCCATCAAATATGATCTGTCCCTTGTCCACCCATTTAGGCCCCGATTTCCAACTTGATATTCATGCTGAAGGATTCGTTGGACAATTTCAGGGGATGTTCCCTATTGTATAATACATGATTTCCATTTTACCAGTATTCTCCTAGGAATGCAGTGGTGTAACTTTAGAGAGAGACCTACAAATGGTGAGGTTTTCAGGCATAAAGCCATACTAGAAGTGATGACCTATTTGGGTGAAGGAAACAAAGTTTTACTCTTTGGTGCTGCATTTCTCAGGCAGGAACAAAGCTTCAGGCTTTACTTGAGACTCTCAATGACCCTTATTGACACGTGCTCCAGTACCTGCCCCAACCGTCCCTGGCTTGGGTGTTAGGAAAGTTGAACTTCATTTCCAGTCGACTGCCCTAGAACTGTGATTTTTAGGGCAGTCTGGGTCTGATTTTCTCATTTATTAAATGAACGTAGGGATACATAATCTATAAAATTGTTTTAAGCTATGATTCTATGACTTTCTGATGGGGGCTTCATAGCACTTGATTTAAACATGGCAGTAGGAGATAATCAAATGGTTCTTAGAAAGGAAGGTTGAATATGGAATACCACTGTAAATCTGGTAATCTTGCCTGCTCTGTGTTAAAGACAACTATGGAGGCAATACTTCCCTAAGCAGCTCTAATTTGTGTGGAAATTCTATTGCCAAAGTAGAAAAACTCAACTAACATTTTCAATTAATTTAAATGACTTCATGTTTTGCTAAGTTCAGGTTGGCTAAGAAATTCATAACTTTCGCTGACTTCATTACAATAATGGTTAGCACTAGGTTCACATAGGTGATGTCTACTTAATAGTATTTTCATAATTGTACGGCTATCATCAAATTATGTTGATTTATAGCTGGATGAAAAATGACAGTGAATAGCATAATTGTGAAATTTCACAAGGCACTGATATTCATCTTTAAAGCAGAAAAATTCAGCAAGTATGACTACTGCAATGGAAGTGCAATTGCAAAGACTTCATGGAAAGTTCACGGATTCAAATGTAATTAAGCATGAATTAAACATGATGAGCTACAGGGCTAATTCTAGCACTGCTGAAGCTCCATTATGGAAATCCGCTTCAGAAATATGACCAGCTCTTTTTTAACATATGTCAGATGCCTAACATATGGTCTCCTAAGGCCTCCAGCATACCTTGGGTGATCCAGGGCAGTCAACGTATGTTTGGCACTGTGGAAGGTCTAGTTTATTGAGCCAAGAAGCTAGGAAACATAATGGGAAATCAACCCATGCTTGTCAGAATCTCACTTCTCCTTTAGAACAAGTATTATAAATTCAAAGAAAAATTTGAGCCCTGGTAGGATACAGTGCAGTGTTCTGACTTTTCACGCTGGTACAACAAACAATAAATCATGAATGTAGGCTAATGCCTATTTACAATTAATTTATCAAAGATAATAACAAGGCAAAGAGACAAATAAGCTACAGCCACAAACAAAATCGATTGCTTGACAACTCTATATCTTGCATATGTTGTGGGACATGGATAACCTGGAGAGCCGCTTCCTGTAATATTATCTTTCATCCCCTGACCTTCCTTGCATCACAATCCCTCAACTGTTTTTGCACATTTTCTTCAACCTCAAAAGGAAGGAGCAAAAAGCTAGGAAACTGAAAGGCAGAAATCCAGGCTCAAATCTTCCATTGATTGCTGTGGCGAAGTGGATCTGCTTCTTTTGGTGTAGTTTTTCTATCTGTAAAATTCAAATCATTATATTACCTTGCCCACCTCACAGGGATCCTAAGTGAAGGTGATGTGATAAATGCAAAAGTCATTCATGTATATGTATATATGTGTTTACATGTGTGTATATATGTGCACACATACATCTACCTACCTACCTAATCTCCCTAAATAGAAGACATACTAAGAGTTGCCTCTGTCCTCTCATCACGTCCTCACTGGACTATGGGAGTTGATAATCATAATGACAATAATAACAACAGCAATGATGACCATGTGTCATACTTACCCTGTTCTAGGCACTAGTACCACATTTTTATGTAGATGAGTAAATTGTATGACATAATCTTTTCTGAATCCTAGAATAAGGAGTAAGAAGAATAAAAATGTCTAAAATATAATAGTCTCTCTTTTTAAAAAATAACGTGCTTTTCTGGCCATAATTATTGAAGTAAAATAGATTTCTTCGTTATTGGTAGTGGTTTGCGGTCTTTGTGTCAAATGAAAGTAGTGGCTGTATCCCGCCCCAGTGAAAGATTTGGGGGAACAGTATTTTGCCATTAGATCTCACGATTTTATTCAAGTGTTTTCTCCTTTAACCCTTTATTGTTTTTTTTTCCCCAAATCTAGGTATACCTGAGTGACCCCTTTGATCTGAAAGAGGTAAGTTTAGAATTTGAGAAGCTCACTGCCCACAAATAGTAGAGGAGGCTAATAACATAAATAGCTTGTCAGCCTGGTTTAGATAAATAACAATGACAGATCATTAATGGAAATTCAGGCATGTCTTGGAGGTTGATGTGAAAGAGCACAGAGACGTTCTTTTGCAGCATAAATTTCAGTGCCACTGATAGATGAGGTCTGCCACCTGTGATTCTGCAAGATGCCTGTATTTTCATGTAAAACCCTTCTTAAGGTTACCAGGGTTGGAAATCTCTTTTGTCAAATAGGTGGGTTAGAGAAGAGATGTTGATCAGCATCCTCATTGTCATCATTTGATCATTTTCTCCTCATAATTACCCAGGGAGCATCAGTTATAACTTGAGTTTCCACTGAGTGCCCTACAGTTCTTATCCTGTATGTGTTGATAGTCAAAGATTTCAGACAAGTGAAAAAGCAAAGATCTTATCATCAGTTACTCAGGCAGCATCAGTTAGAACATGTTTCCACTGAGCGAAATACAGTTCATCTTACCCTGTATGTGTCTATTCTAAAAGATTTAAAATAAATAAATAAATAAAATGCTAACAAATCATTCCCAATTGAGGTAAATATAAGAAACAGACAGAGAGATCTCATGGTTAATGTACTTTTAATCCCATATTGCTCTGCCTACTCACATGTGGGTTGTAGAAGTCAGAAATTCAATCTTTAAACCACTACTAAAGGCCCTAACTCATATCATGTCAACCATTTCTTCCCAAGTAAACTGGAACTTGAAGTCTGCTGTGCCCACACTTGGTTTTCTGGGCACCTGACACTGGGATGCAAATCACCAAATCCTCTGGTAAGCACCTGTTATTTATTTAGCGAACATTTGTTGAGTTTTTATTCGACTATTACATCAAGTTTTTGGGCACTCTTGTATGGAACCCTCTTCTAAACCTTTTACATATATTAACTCAAAAAAGCCTTATGCAATAGGTATTATCAACCTACCTATAATGTACTCTTTATGAGGGGAAATAATGGTGTTCTTCAGACTGGGACTCATTTATGTGACATGCTAGAAGTTTTGTTATTTTCCCTGAAGTATGTCTTTTACAGAATAAAAGCAGAGAACTCTGCAGGACAAATTTAAGACAGAGTATAGCAGGGTAATGAGATAAATTAGGAGTGGAGTCCCTTACTACAGTTCAGGGAAGTAATGATGATCGCCCTAACTAGCAGTGAAAGTGGAGGTAGACTTGAGCAGAGCTATTAAGATGTATTTAAGAGGAAAAATCAGTAGTATTTGGTGAACAACTGTGCATGAAGGGCAAATGATAGGCAAGATTCCAGACTAACTCTCAGACTCTGGGTTTGGGTGACTGGGGGCAAACTGCATAGTTATCAGAGACTGAAAGCAATAAAATAAGAAATTTTTGTGAGGAAGCACATGAGTTTAATTCGGGATGCGATGAATTGGAGATCGTTCTGAGATGTCCAGGTAGAAACGATTAATAGACTCTGCACAGAGTAGTCTGGAGCTCAGGCGATCAGGGCTGGTGCTTGAAAGTCCTCTGTATATGGGTGGTTGGTGACAGATGGTGTGGGTGAGATTTTGTAACTAATAAGTGTACTGTGAGAAGAGAAAGGGAGCAGAAGAGATATCAGTGAAAGAGACTATGAAGGAAGAGAGAGAGAATAAGAATGAGATGAAAGAGACTGTCGCAAGAGCCAACAGAAGAGAAACTGGACAACTGTGTTAAATGCAGTGAGTGAAATATAGACAGAAACGTGTCCATTGGTTTGATCATGAGCAGGCTGTTGTTGACTTGGCGAGGGCTGTTTCAGTTGTGCCAGGTGAATAGGAGGTGACAAAGTAGACATTTTTGAGCATAGAAGAGCCTTTTAAGTCACCTGGGGAAATAGGGAAGGAGAGAAGTAAAGGGATAACTGTTTTTTAATGTGGAAAGAGTAGCGAAGAGTGATGCAAGAGAAAAGTGGAAGATAGAGGAAAGGAGGATGTAATTGACGGAAAGTTTTCTGAGGACTTGGACGGTGTAATTGAGAGTGCATGTGGAGGGCTTAACTTTGAGCAGCATAAAAGTCACCTCTTTTTCTGAGGTTGAAAGGAAGAAAGCAAAGGTCCAGATATCTTTACAAGTCAAAAGGGGTAGGGTCAGGAGATTGAGGTAGGGGTAGGAGATAGAGGTATTTCTTATAAAAAAGAAGATTCAGTTGGCAGAGAAACGTGGTGAGAATGGGACATATAGGAGTGGAGAGGTTGAAAGACCCCACTGAGATGTCAGTATTGTGTTTTGTTTTGTATTTTTTTGACGGAGTATCCCTCTGTCACCCAGGCTGGAGTGTGGTGGCACAATCTCAGCTCACTGCAACCTTTGCCTTCCGAGTTCAAGTGATTCTCCTGTCTCAGTCTCCTGAGTAGCTGGGATTACAGGCATGTGCCACCATGCCCATCTAATTTTTTTGTATTTTTAGTAGAGACAAGGTTTCACCATGTTGGCCGGGCTGGTCTCAAACTCCTGACCTTGTGATCCACCCGCCTCAGCCTCCTAGAGTGCTGGATTACAGGAGTGAGCCACTGCACCTGGCCAGTATTTTTGAATGGAATCCTGAGGAAGATGACTGGGTACACTGGACATGCTCAGATGGAGGCCGGCTAGCTCATTAATTTTAGTAATTGGACTATCCTGCTCAGGTAGGAGAATTTTTTCCTGAGTTACCTGATTAGCAGACCAGGTATGTGAATGGAAATGCGGATGGTTGAATTGATCCAGGGTTGGAAGTATTCCTGGCAGATTTATTACATGGACGAAGATCAGAAAATGAACCCATTAAGAGCATGCACACTTATGGAATCTCAATAAAATTCAAAGATGAATGTGATAAGCAAGGGGGAGAGTCAGCTTGGTCGGTTTTTTGTTCCCTCTATTTCTGTTACCCCTGCCCCTTTCCATAAACCAAGTTTACTTGGCCAGGGACAGTGACTCTTCTTGCCTGGTTACTACCAGCCCCTTTTGTAGAGTTGGAGTCCATGGCTCAGGCACCACCTATGCCCAGAACTCCTGCGACCGTAAGTCCCTTGTGAGTCCCTTCCCAGCACCCGGGAACTGGAAACATGCATACTGACTCCTTCCTGGAGTAGGTGAGCATTCACTGCATGCCCTGGGCACGGTGTTTGGCCTCTTGGCTCCTTCCCAGAGGTGGCCATCTCTCCTCCCTAGGTTGGTTGCTTCTCTGCCTTCCACATCCCATGTGACCAAGATGTGATATCTTTGTGGGAGCTACAAAAGAGAGGGTCAGAAAGCATTACCCTTATTTTTATCTCACTAAAATATGTCACCTGGAAATGCCAGAAAGAAGAAAAATCACTGTCAAAGCATTTAGTCTCTTGCTCTTTGAGGTTAAAAAGATGATAGCACATTTGCAGATAATACACATTGGTCATATATTTAAACATTGGTCACATATTCAAATTGTCTGGAATAATTCCAAGACAGCAGTTCACCCCTTCTCTACATTTTTGCCATGTTTTACTGGACCTGAGAGGGTCAAAGCCGAAGATAGTCTTGTATTTTATGGATGTCAACAGGCTGCCGGCGCTTGGCTCTGGACAGCCTCCTGCTCTCTGCTTTATATGCGGGTCATATCTGAGAGCCATTCTGCGAGGCTGCTGCAAGGTTTCCATCTGTCTTGAGCACAGCAGAACTTCAGGGATCACAATAGGAGATTCACGTGCCCTGACAGGATTTTTATTCCACCTGCTGTTGATGGTTGATAAAGAAGGCAAAAGCAAAAATGCCATATATTCAGGCTATTTCTTTTCTCTATCCAGTATTCATTCAATAAGTACATATTGATTACCTACTAAGTGCCAAATTATGATGCTCTTAGGGGCAAAGGACACTATAGAGAACCCAGGTAGTCTAGTGGAGGTGGAAAAATAGTAATTAAATAATTTTTCAGATACATGTAACATTTCAACTACAGTTAGTGCTGTGAAGAAAAAGCCCATTGTATTTTGAGAAAACATGAGAGGTACTCTGACTTTTACCATGGGGGTTAGGGAGGATTTCTTAGCAGAGCTGACTTTTGCATTGAGTTATGAACAATGGTTAAGGATTAACCCAGTGTAGCAGACAGGCAGGAATAGGCAAAGTCCCTGAGGAGAAACGAAGTGTTCCAGGAGCTGAAGGATGGCTGTGGGCTTGAGTTCAAAGAGGAGTGAAGAGTGGGTCAAGATGAGTCCCCAGATGGGACCAGAACAAGCATGGTTTTATACCATCAGAAAATGGAAGGCCTTTAACATTCTTTAAACAAAGGAGTAATATGATTCAATTTATATTTGTGAAAAACAACCGAGTGACTGCAGTCACAGAGGATGGCTGCAAGGTGGGAAAAATGAATACTGGGAGAGGAGTTAGGGGCTACCTCAGTGGTCCACTGACAGTGGATAGCCTGGCTGGATTAGGCTGTAGATACTGAAAGATGGAGATGAACTCATGCTGCATTTTCCAGCTAGAACTAATAGGATTTATTGATGGATTGAACATGCTCCAGGGTAGAGAGAAATTGAAGAGTGATGAATGATTGCTATGCTCTGCCTTGAGGGGATGCTGTGTGGACAGTGGTGACATTTAGTACTCAACTGGAAGACTAGGGGAGGAGCAACTTTGGTTAATTAGGTCCTAAAACTAATAGAACACAATAATGTAGATTTTTTTCTATTTCATATGAAATTCAGAACTCCTAAATTATTAATTTTTTAAAATTTAGAAACAAGTTATCCATGAAAAGCATATTTGCAGGTCAGTTGATATCATCATCAGAAATACTCTGTCAAAGATAGAATAACTCCATTTGCAGCAAGAGTTGTAATATTTATATGGAAATCTATAAAAGAAAAAATCAAGTAGAAGTGGGAATTTAAGGCTTCCAGCAATGGAGATATGTATGTGTGCGTTTTTTTTTTTTTTTTTTTTTTGGCTGTGTGTAGGGGTATATGTGGGCAGATTATAGTCAACAGATGAGCTTATTTCCTTAACTACCACATCCATAAATTTCCTATGGTCTTCCCCCACATTAGTGTGTTATAAGCATAGTAGACCTTATCCGCCTGCATAATGATAAATTGATATTTTCTCCTTATTGGTTCTATGGATATTTCTTCTCCCTACAATCTGGAATAATGTTTTTTCTTTAAGTTATTGTAAATAACCATTTCAACTTCAATGACTGAGTATTCCAGCTATTATTTTTTCCCTCTGGTTCATTGCTATTGCTGTTTTGTGTTAGATGGGCACTGGGTCCAATTATAGCTTTGCATTTAATTATAAACTTTGCATATGTGTGCATTAATTAGAAGATTTTATTGCTTTGTATTTTATGGCTGGAGGTTGTGAACTATAGCAATTCAATATACCACTTAAGGGGATAATACAAATTTAGAACAATAAAAAGAAATTTATAATGTTCATCTCAGGCATCCAAAGTATTATATAGAAAAATAATATAGCATAAATACAATATGCACAAGAGTCAAGCCTATTCTTATTTAATGAAGAGCTTTAAGCTGATAAAGAAGACAATTGAAGATCTGGTATACAATACATAATTGACACTCAATTAGCCTGCATATTTAAAAGTAAGACCTAAAAATATGACCCTAAAAGCATGTTTAGTTGTGTCTGCCCTAAGAATGAGCTACATAGGTAACGCTGGAAAAAGGTATTTTGACTAAAAGTGGTGAAGACAAAAATAACTGTATACAAGTGATATAATTTAGTTAGTAAATGTGTTTCTCAAGGGGTCATGGGTTCAAAATCCTGAAGAACTTTATGTGTATACTGGAGTTGAATAAACAAGTAAATATATCTATTTATATGATAAATAGAATAAATCAGAAAGTAGATAATAAGCCAGGTCTCTCACTATTGAAGAAGGATGTTACAGATAAGGAAAGGGGTAAAGCTAAAATGAAATCTTTGGTGTTGGACTAGAATCAGAGGTATCAGCATAAACTCATGGGCTTTGATCTATATAGAGATAGATAGGTACAAAAATATAGATATGTGTGTATGCATAGGTCAGTATACAGATATGAATTCCCACCTCTCCCTGCTGAAAGGGCCTACAGGCAATGACACTACAACAGCAATGAAAACACCTGATGCCCAGATCTTGGTTTCTAAACACGATTTTTCAATGAAGGAAACTAGGGCTTCATAAAGAAGTGATAAATTCCTGAGTAGGCTGGGAGAATACAAAATTAACCTGGATCATCTTGTGGAGTCAGGAAGTGTGCAAAAAGAAAGGGCTCTTTCTGTAAAGACACTGGTGTCAACCTAGAGTAACTCTTAGTGGCCAGAATTGGAACAATTTGAGCAAGAAAATAAATAATAGAAATATTAGAGGATAATGAGGATTTCCTCAGGGAGTGCCTAAAGAGGGTACGCTTCTTTGAGAGGAGCTGGCTCCAGAGGCAATAAGGAATTCCAAGAAGGAGTTTGGAGGTCTAGGGATGGAAACTGGCAGAAGTCACTCAGGCTGTTCTTTGGTCGCTTGTTGGAGTGGAATCAGCCCCCCAGGGGAACAAAGCCTGTGGGGGATGATGAGGGCAATGACAAAGTGAAGTGAGGATTCTGAAGGAAGCAAGTGAGTTCCAAGGAGGAAGAGTACCCTGGAGCCTGGGTTAGGGTGGGTCATACTAGGTTGGTGCAACAGTAATTTCGGTTTTTGCCATTGAAAGTAATGCCAAAGACTGGGTGTGGTGGCTCTCACCTGTAATCCCAACACGTTTGGGAGGCTGAGGTGGGTGGATCATGAGGTCAGAAGTTCAAGACTAGCCTGACCAACCTGGTGAAACCCCATCTCTAGTGAAAAGACAAAAATGAGCCAAGAATAGTGTCACGTGCCTGTAATCCCAGCTACTCAGGAGGCTGAGGCAGGAGAGTCACTTGAACCCAGGAGGCAGAGGTTGCAGTGAACTGAGATTGCACCATTGCACTCCAGCCTGGGTGACAGAGCGAGACTCCATCTAAAAAAAAATAAGAAAATAATGCCAAAAACTGCAGTTACTTTTGCAGCAACCTAATATGTATATAGCAAGACAGTCCAATGTTAATGATTCAGGATAAAAAGACCAAATGGTCCCTCTGTTTTCTTCTCAAAGGGAAGCCTTTCCAAAGAAAGGTCTTTGGAAGGAGACTGGAAAGAGATTTCTAGGATTTGACATCAACAGGGCACGTGATCTACATCTCTGTGCAGTGAACATATTGGCTTTTCCTCTGAGGGAGGGGTCTAGAAGGAGATCTTAAAAGACCAGGTGATCCCCTACCTTCCAGCACTCAAAAACGTTGAGAGCAGAATATGCTGGGAAACATTATGGATTATCCTTTCGCAAGTTTTGCTCGGGCACCTCCAGCTGGAGTGCTTTGAATAGCCTGATGTCAGCCTAATGGCTTTCCTTAGCCCCTTTTACTCCTTCCATTAATTGCTTTAGATGGTTATTTCCAGGAGAAACTCCTTTCTTTCTTTTTTTTTTTCCCCCAGCTACTCAGCGGCTGAGGTTATCCTCCTGTCTCAGCCATTGAGTAGCTGGGACTAAAATGTATGTGGCTGTCCACACTCAGCTAATTTTTTACATTTTTCATAGAGAGGGGCATCTATGTTGCCCAGTCTGGTCTTGAATTCCTGGCCTCAAGTGATCCTCTAGCCTGAGCTTCCCACAGTGTTGGGATTACAGGCATGAGCCACTCTGTCTGGCTGAGAAACCCCCTTCTTATTAGCATGTAAACTTTAGGAAAATTGTTTCCTCAGAATTCTATGTGTAAATTATATAAAGTATTACAACTATTAGAATAGCAAAGGTTAAATAAAACCACTGGACTTGATAGCATCAGTAATCATTCCTTCTACCCTAAACGATGAAAGCATAAATGGATCTGTGAAAAGAAGTTTCTACTTGTCTAGATTAGACCAGGACTCCTTGGAAGAAAAGATTACCTGAGATCCGTAAGCCCCTCTAAGATTTGACATGCCCGTCTGTCTTTTCAAAGTTACTCCAGGCCAATATTGGTGATGGTTGTGGTGGGAAATGAAGTGAAGAGTGAGAATGTAGGTTGCCTATCTAGCATTTACTCCCCACACCTACTCATAACATTCATTCAATTTTGTTCTGTAATTCATCCTCCCACCACAGCCATATGACTTAGGAGAAGTGGATCTTACATCTTGCACCAAGGACTTGATTAGTTCAAGGGTTATAACTCATTCATTTATGTAACAATATCGAGAGACCCCAATTATGTGACAGATATTGTTTTACGCGAATAAAACAACCCTGAATCCATAACACAATGAAACTGACATTCTAGTGTGTGTGGAAGAAAAAGTGCAAATAACAAAGCAAAGCGTGTGGTGATAAAAACTAAGGAGAAAAACCCAGCCTCAGCAGGGGCAGAAGGGAATGCTGGGAGATGTTGTCGGGAGCGCTTGCTGTTTTAAAAGGGTGATCAAGGGATCAAGGAAGGCCTTGATGAAGTGACATGGTCTCATTCCCTTGCCTTGCTTTAAAATTAGGTCAATTCTGCCAATGAAACCAGAGGGAAGTCTACCGGGGGAGCTTGTAGGAAAGCGTTTCCTCACAACAAAGATAGAGGCACAGGAAGAGACAATCGCCCTTCTTCCTCTGGATGTTGTTTTAATTGGATGTGATGCCAGAAAGAGCCGTAGACACCTTGCTCCCAACTTGAGACACAAGAATGTCAGGGTGGGGAGAGAGAATGAAATTGGGACCTTGATTATTTTTCTGAGCCACAGAGTTAACTAACCCTGAAGTCTTATCTGTGTCTGTGCTTCTTGTAATGTGAAATAGTAATTTTTCATATTGTGTGTGCCAGTTTAAATCAGTTTCTTTTTCTCACAGCTGAAGGCATCCTAACTGATATAGAGTGGATCTTAGTAGCTTTAATAGGCTACAATAAACCAGTTTGCAAAGTTCCATGTAGATAGGAGTAGAAACTTATGATATTCGTTAAACACTGGCACTTCCCCTGTACACACTATTAGATGTTAGCCTAGAAACTTCTTAGTGCTTGAAGCAGTAGGGATAGAAAAATGACTACCTGTTACAGCTCATTTGCCCAAGACAATGACATAAGGGATTCTAGACACTATTCTTGAAAACCTCATATTCAGGTGCTCATAGTCCACGTGTCCTAATTTACAACTATGCATGGAGAAGAGCTGTACAGATGCAGGGGCATGTGGGTGAAGACTACTCCACAGTAAATAAGAGCAGCAATTTTAGACTATTGGGGCTGCTGTACAGTGGTTGTGAAGGAGATTGGGCCATGGAGTTTGTAGTTAGCCCTTGAAAAATCCCCATTGTCATGGAGAGCTGGTGAGAACTAGTCTCCGATTTCTTCTTTGTTTTTTCTTTCCTTTTGAGACAGGGACTTGCTCTGTTGCCCAGGCTGGAATACAGTGGCATGATCATGACTCACTGTATCCTTGACCTCTTGGGCTCAAGAGAGCCTCCTGCCTCAGTCACCTGAGCAGCTGGGATTACAGGTACATGCCACCACACCTGACTATTTTCCAAAATTTTTTTTATAAAGCAAGGAGTCTCACTATGTTGTCCAGGCTGGTCTCAAATTCCTCAGCTCAAGTGATCCCCTTGCCTTGCCTCCCAAAGTGCTGGGATTACAGATGTGAGCAACCACTCCCAGGCAGTCTCTGATTTTATTGCCACAAGTTGCCAGCTATGGTAGTCAGAATAATGGATCCCTCCTTTTTTCAAAATATCCACATCCTCATTCCCAGATCCTGTGAACGTGCTATGTGGCAAAAGGGACTTTTTACAAATGTGATCAAGGTTATCAATCTTGAGATGGGGAGATTATCCTGGATTATCAGGGTGGGCCCAGTCTAATCACATAAACCCTTAAAAGCAGAGAAATTTTGCTCACTGGAGTCAGAGAAATGTGATAAATGAAGAGGCAGGAGAGATTCAAAACATGAGAGGGACTTGACCTACCTTGCTGACTTTGAAGATGGAGGAACAAACTAACAGCTGAGACATGTGGGTGGCCCCTGGAGGCTGGGAACAGACCTTAGCTCACAGCCAGCAAGAACACAGAGCTCCCCATCCTACAGCAGCAAGAAAATAAATTCTGCCAACAATCTGAATCATCAGGGAAACCGATTCAGAGCCTCCAGGAAGGAACACAGACCTGCCGACACCTTGATTTTAACCTGGTGAGATCCACGTCAAGCTTCTGACCTACAGACCTGGTAATAAATGTGCATGCTGTTTTAAGTTGCAAAATTTATGGTAATTTGTTATGGCAAGAGAAAATGAATACACTCACCCAGCAGACAATGGTGTCTTGAGCGGATGAGGCACCAGACTGAAATACTGGATGGTTGGAGAGGATAGGCGAAGAGTTGAATAAAGGAGTGCTGCTTTGAAGCAGCCCAAATAAGCAAGAGACAAAGAAGATAGTCTAAGCATTGGAGCAGAGATGACGGGAAGTGGGTACGTGGTATACCAGTTACCTAATGTATGTCACAATCTACCTCAAAACTTAGTGGCTTGAAACAATACCAATATTCTGTGGATCCGCAGTTGGGACTGGTCTCAGCTGTGTGGCTCTTCTGCTGATCTCCGTTGGACCGTTGGACTCTCTCATGCATGTGTGGTGGCTGGCAGTAAGCTAGGCAGCTGCATCTGGGGTTTAACTTGTGAGCTGGGCAGTGAGCTGACAGGCCATGTTACCTCCTCATCCAGCAGATTAGCCCAAACTTGGTTGCTGGCAGGGCTCTCAAGAGCAGCAAGAGACATTTTCCAAGTCTTTGCTTCTATCATGTTTGCTACTGCTCCTTGGTCAAAGAAAGTCACATGTATGGCCCAGTGTCCGTATATTTGTTTCCCTGGGCTCCCATAACAAAGTACCCCAGGTTAGGTGGCCTGAACAACAGAAATGTGTTTCCTCGCAATTCTAGAATCTGAAAGTCCAAGATCAAGTTGTCTGGGTTGGTTTCCTCTGAAGTCTATATCCTTGGCTTGCATATGGCCGCCCTCTTGCTGCCTCTTCACATGGTCTTTTCTCTATGTCTGCATCTCTGGTGTCTCTTCTTCTTAGAAGAACACTGGTCATGTTGGATTAGGGGTCATGGCCTCATTTTTAACTTACCCCTCTAAAGACCTTATCAGACCTTTTCACAAGATGGCAGCAAAGGCGAAGAAGGAAGCTCCTGTCCCTCCTAAAGCTGAAGCCAAAGTGAAGACTTTAAAAGCCAAGAAGGTAGTGTTGAAAGGTGTCCACGGCCACAAAAAAAAGAAGATGATCCACACATCACCCACCTTCCAGCAGTCCAAGACATTGTGACTCCGGAGGCAGCTCAGATATTCTCGGAAGAGTGACCCCCAGGAGAAGCAAGCTTGACCACTATGCTATCATCAAGTTTCCGCTGACCACTGAGTCCGCCATGAAGAATATAGAAGACAACAACACACTGTGTTCATTGTGGATGTTAAAGCCAACAAGCATCAGATCAAACAGGCTGTGAAGAAGCTCTGTGACATTGATGTGGCCAAGGTCAATACCCTGATTCGGCCTGATGGAGAGAAGAAGACATATGTTCATCTGGCTCCTGATTATGATGCTTTGGATGTTGCCAACAAAATTGGGATCATCTAAACTGAGTCCAGCTGGTTAATTCGTAATAAATCTGTATCTTTCCGCCATATAAAAACAAGACCTTATCTCCAAATATGGTTACATTCTGAAATGCTAAGGGTTAGGCCTTCAACATATGAATTTTGGGAGGATGCAATTCAGCCCATAACAATCAGTATGGGAAGAGACTCCCTGGGGCCTGGAGAGTGGGAGCTATGAACAAATGAGGGAGCTGCTGCTCTAATAACCCACCACAGAGGGTTATCAAGTATAGGAAAGTAAATAAAATCCACAGTATTTCCCAGAGCTGACTTTAAGATACAGTGTCTTAGAGAAGAGATCCCCAAATTATGGCTGTGGGCTAAATGCCACACCCAACCTATCTTTGTAGATAACGTTTCTTGGGACTCAGCCACGCCCATTTATTTGTGTATTGTCTGTGGCTGCCGTCATGCTATAACTGCAGAGTTAAGTAGTTGTGACGGAAACAGTATGTTCTGCAAACTTTTAATCTATTTACTCTCTGTCCTTTTACAGAAAGATTGTTCTGACCCCAGTGTTAGAGGATTATAAGAAAGCCATGAATCAGATGGGGAAAGGGTAAAAGAAAATAACCAGACAACCACCAGCAGGAAACACGGTCTCAGGGAGGGAAGGAAGGGGGCAGACATGATTCTCCTTGCTCATTTTATGAACACAAATGACCAGATAAGCAGCAGTTCTGGAACTGTTACACAGACGGGTCCTAATGGTGCCACTTATGAAGCTCACTGAACCTCTTTCTTAGAGGGTTGTTTTACACAGCCTTGCCCTCCCACCCATCTGCTGCCACACCTCTCGGTCCTTTCAAGTATTGTCTAGAGAGATCCAATTGTCAGACACAGAGAACAAAGCATGAGTCTCAGCTTTAATAGGGATTTCCCCTCCTATGATATTTCATAGGAAGCCTCATTCACACCCAATATGAAGGTAGTGCTGCTTTTAAAACCCATTTCACATTTTTAAACCAATTCTATTAAGCATGACTTCAGCTGTCACTTCTTGTTATTTTTGGAGGAGCTTGATGCTTGTAGGTTTGAAACGTCCCATCCATTTGTTCAGTGGGCTTCGGATAACTATCCCTGCCCATTAGGTATGAAGTTGACACCAATTATGCAGCTGACTGCCTTAACGATAGATTATTTTAGAACAGGCCACAATGCTGTGTAGTTATAATTGTTCTTACAATGTCTGGATATTCTGCACTTACTATTCTAGAAAACCCAGGACTTTCAAACTGGTGAGATTTTACTATTGCTGCGAATGATGAGTGCAGGGAGAATTTGGGAATGAATGAATTTTGATAGTGGGCTTAAGGCTGTCCACGCTGTAGACGTAGTCTGTAAGCCCCCTGGAATCAAGAGAAGCAGGCTTTTCAAACCCTTGCTGCATAAGCCTTGTTATTGCTGAAATAGGCCACTTGAGATGGAAGTACAGACGGATTTGCTGCTGATGACAGCTCACCAGGACCCAGCTCTCCATTCAGGTATATTGATATGCATATTCACTCTACTGGAAAAAAAATCATCTCCTCTTCTACCCTGGGACACGGCTTCTGTAGGCTCCGGAATCTGCTATTTTATACCCACCTGCTGGTACAATATAAGCAGCTGCAATAGGCATCAAGCTATGAAAAGCTCGGAGGAGCACTATTGCAGTGCGAATTGCTTCCTTGCTCTGCACTGTTTGGTGATTGTAAGATGGATTGCCAGATTAGCACAGTATTTGTGTAGGCACAAGGAGGGTGATTTTTCCCTGCTTCTCCTACCAGCTATTTCTTACCAGTCCCTTTGCCACCTATAAAAAATTGGATATTTGCTAATGTTTCTTAGTGGAACTTCAAAGGCCAGAATCACTAACTCAAGCCCACAGTGATGCCTCTTTGTTTCTTCTGTCCTCAAACTGCCACATAAGAGCCTCTCATGCTACTGGCCAAAGGGACCACTGGCCTATGCAATTGCTGGCTCACAGAAGCTTCCAGCACAGCAATTCTCTGTTCTTAATGTTTTGTATCACCAACTAACTAAACATAGCCACCTTTCCCAAATGCAGAAAATTGTTTCCAAAACACAAAAACAAGTTGACAAAAAAAAAAAAAAAAGTACAGATAACTTGGAGGTGTGGAGGCTGCCTCATGCTGATTTGGGCAGCCATGTGGGTAATCTATGTTAACATCTCGTCTTCAAAATGCTGACCTCACTTTGATTCAGACATTCTAGAAAAGGATTCATTTCTTCTCTATTTCAAAGCTATTTATCTGGCTTAGAAAATAGCTGTTTTAAACAGAAGCCTTTATACTTGTCTGAGTAAATTCTGTTCCAATTTTTGTTTTGGCCATAAGTCAAAGATAACAGCTGTGCACTTGTGGGTTCACTGAACTCTACGTGCTTGTTGGCTGCATCACCAACCAGAGGGAATAACCAATAATTAGAACATTTCGGGTCATCTTGGGAAGAACAGAGTTTTCTCTTGTTTGGAAAGGTGGTGTGACCTCCCTCTGATTTTCCCAAATGCGCATCTTTTTGGTGACCGAGCGTAGAGCTGAATATACAAGCCTGGACTCATTGCCACTGTGTCCTCCCTTTCCCAAAATATTGCCTGATAAATGGAAGCTTAAAACTCTATTTACTGTTTTTCAGCTTAACTCTTGCTCTGCAACAGGACTGGGCCATGATAATAAGCAGAAATACTTGTGCATTCCTAGCACGTCAGCATTTCTGATCATAATGATTTGTGACTCAGGCCTTGAAAGCTATGGGGTTTCTTCCTAGTTGAATCAATACCAGTTTACATAAATATGTGTTTCTGTTTTACTTTCGTTCTTGATTCAGCATTCATGTTTACTTGCTGGCAACTACGGACAATGGGAAGGTGAGGGGAGGGGAGAAGTCGAGCAGATAGATGATTCGGGAGAAATTATTTGGGTGGTTTCTAATGTCTTCACTGATTATGACTTTTTTTTCCTGTGAAAAGTAATGTGTTGGAATTTTCATTTAAAAAGATAAAATTTATTCTATATATCTAAAGAATGCAGCTGCTCATCTAGTACACTGAGTATATTCTACCATAGCCATGCCTGCAGTAGGAAGTGTTCCTGTATCAGGGTATTTGGTGTGCTAGAGGCTTTCATATCAGAGATATGTTTCCACACTTGATCTTAGCCAAAAGGCTGAGAAACAATTCAGAGATATGTTTCCTAAGGCATTATTAATCCAATAGTGACACAGGGGCTGATTTGCTACTGATGCAAGGAGCATTCGTTCTATATTTAAAATCTCCTCGAGTCAAGGAGACAAAGTTGGCAAGAGATATGGTGATTATTTTTTGCTCAGTTTTATGTCATGACAGGGAAACCTTTCACTTTCACTTGAATAACCACGAGCCTGAAGGAGAGGCCACCTTTTTAAAGATTCACCTGCCACACAGTCTCTGTTATCAAGCAAGGACTCATTACTGATCTGCTCTCGCTCTCCTGTGGAAAGTGGCTTCGGGTGCTTTCGGTGATTGTACTGTTTATGAAAGGTAAGAATGCACCTGGCTGAGGTAGAACATGGGGTCTGAAATTTAGACCCCCCACTTCTGTTCAACAAATGGGCCCACAGGGCTGCTCAGGGTTGGAGTGGGGAAGACAACAGGTTTTTCCTAGATCACTCACATTTTCCATATTGACTAATGGCATCTCTGAGCATGTTTAGGCTCCTTGGTGTCAGTTTGAACCCAAGACATTTTACTTTAATCATCCCTGATTTCCTTACCCTAAAATCCTATTTGAATAAGAAAATAAATGAATTATTGATGAATGAAAGTAAATCAATAACTATTGGTTAATATAGGTATATTTTCTATGTCTGGTTTCATTTACGTAAAGCCTGCCTAGATATAGATATTTGTGTGGAATATCCACATATTTTTCATTTATGTCTTTAGGAAGACTTTAAATGACATTTTATATTCAAAGGGGAAAATCAGAACTAATTTGAAGTTTATGCAATTATATCCTATCATGCTATTGATTAGTATAAGATCATTTAAACAGATTCTTGAAGTGTGATCTGGATTAGGATTGATATTACCGATTGGTAACAAAAAATCCTGCTCAGGAAGTCATGATTAAAAAAAAAATCAGCAGCATACTCCCATCCCTGAAGGTACGTATTCAAAGTGCTGTGCCCACCACGGCCATTGTGTACCTGAAGGCCCCTTCCTAAACTGGTCCTGAGAACAAAGGACTCCGAATAAGCCAGAACTGTTTAAAACTTTCTCCAAAGATGAAATGTGTGAGTTCAACTAGAGGAGGCTGAGAAACACTCATCTTCCTGAAACAAGACACAAATGTGTCGCCACACTTCTGGGTCACATTTCCTGTCTGCTTGAAGCATCCCTCTAGGATTGAAGGAACAAAGGCAGAGTGGTAAGGGAAATCCGCTGAATTCCAGAGATGCCTGTGCTTGCAAATTATTTTCAGTGTGAAGATTTAGAATCTGGGGAAAGACAGGAAAGTGTGCAGCAGGGATTTTATTTTTCCACCTCAGCATTTCTTGCAATAGACTGATTGGTGTGAGAAATTAGCTGTCCTGCTGAGAGTTAGGTGTAGCATCATAAAGAGTACTTCAAGGAAGCCTTTGTTTCTAGCATACTGGTCTTTAAATTGTGGGCCGTCTCCAGTAGTTTCCCTGATTACTTTTATCATGTTGTCACACAGCGGGTGGAGAAAACAGATTGCAGGTCTCTATCTACTAATACATTTAATCTGATTAATTTTTATGCTAGTGCCTTTTCTGTTTTATTCCTCAAAGTACCTTTATCTCCTTCATCTGTGACAATACCACATAGGTGCTCATTTAACAATGAAAAAGAGCCTCCAGAATGTTTCCTTCTGTTGTGTGAACTTACATAAATCTAATGATTTCAGCAGAACAGATACCCTCCTGAAACACAGGAATAAATTGTGATTTAATTTTCTAGGGACCAAAAAAGAAAACCATAGACTTTTCTATTAAAGAAACAGAAGCCAATTTTCTTACACTTCTGAAGCTAGATATTATTAGTGATTATTATTATTATACTCATTTAATTTCTATATTGAAACCATTCTTTCTGACCTACATACATTAAGAAAAACACACATTTGGGGAAAGAATAAATCAGTAGATATGGTATAGGCAGCAGTGGCTTAATGACAGAACTAATTCCCCACTTCCCACCAGGCTTTTTACCTTAAGCCATTAGTCCCTTAACAGTGTTTAGTAAGGGCTGTCTGTAGCTTAAGGAAAGAAGGAAAGAAATGAATACAGTCAGCCCTCCGTACCCGTGGGTTCCACATCATGGATTCAACAAACTGCAGATCAAAAATATTTGAAAAAAAATGCATCAGTACTGAACATGTGCAGATTTTTTGTCATTATTCCCTATATAATACAACATCTATATAGCATTTACATTGTATCAGGTATTATAAGTAATCTAGAGATGATCTGAAGTATATGGGAGGATATGCATAGGTTATGTGCAAATCCTATACTCCTTTACATCAGGGACTCTAGCATTGCTGATTTTGGGATCTGAGGGAGGTTCTGGAAACAATCCATGCAAATATCACGGGACAACTGTACTTTTAAACTGTCTACTGCATTTCAGGCACTGTGTTAGCTCCTTTTTTTTTTTTTTTTTTTGAGACAGAGTCTCGCTCTTTGCCTAGACTGGAGTGCAGTGGTACGATCTCAGCTCACTGCAATCTCTGCCTCTCTGGTTCAAGCCATTTTCCTGCCTTAGCCGCCCAAGCAGCTGGAACTACAGGCACGTGCCACCACACCCAGCTATTTTTTGTATTTTTAGCAGAGACTGTGTTTCACCATGTTGCCCAGGGTGCTCTCGATCTCTTTACCTCGTGATCCACCTGCCTTGGCCTCCCAAAGTGCTGGGATTACAGGCATAAGCCACTGCAACCGGCCACTAGCTCCTTTTCATTTGTTCTGTCATTTTAATAAAAGGGAGCTCATGATACTGCAAGGTGGGTAGTGGTTTTACTTTTCAGATGGGAGAACTGAGTGAAATAGAAGTGGGGCCAGAAGAAAGGGGCTCTGGGGTTTCAGTTGTTAATCATTTGGCTTCTAAGTTAAATAGACTTCCTGTTCTTGGAATTACGAAAGGGGCATAGCAGAGCTCTTGTAGCATGGCCGGAAGCTGTTCCTGCTGGGAAGCTACAGGTGCACAGTTGGATCCTTCTGGAATTAGTCCTTTCTGAGCCTCACTGGGACGATTTCCTGGGGCAAGCAAGAGATGTGAGAGCAGGTCATGGGACGTGTTTCTGCTTTGGGCAGATAATAATATGGCCCCACCCAACTCCAAAGCTGTCAAATACCATATGATTAATAAGGACTGAAACCTACTAAACACCCTGAACCAGGCACCATCCTGATGACTTAACAGGTATCAATTCCTCTAACCCTCAGAACTCTATCAGGTGGATGTTAATATTATTCCTATTTTATAGAAGGGAAAACTGAGGTAGAGGTTGAATAGCATAGAGATTAAGTAAATTGTCAAGGGTCACAAAACTAGTAAATAGTGAAATTGGGGTTTGATCCAAGGCAGGCTGGCTTCAGAGTTATTGCTGTTTAAAACGTTTGCTTTCTGCATTGAACCCATGTCCTTCAGAATTGTCCTTTGTTAAGCTTACTTTTTGGGATAAGTCTCCTGTCCTTGACTCTTTTCCTATTCACCTCCTCCTTCTCAGCTGCTTTCTTCTGACTTATTTTCATTCTGGGGAAATCTTTCTTTCTTAAAGGAACTTCAACTCTCTTGAAACTGTGTTTTCTTCGTTCTTGCAGAGTGGATGGCCCATTATACTCAGAACCCTTGGCATCCAACTTGGTAGCAACTCATCAGCCAGTATTTCTTTCTTGAAGGGCGAAGTCTCAATCCTCAAATTCTCTAGGAGTTGAGTAGAAATATTTGCATTCCATCCTTTTAATGTAGGAAAGAAAAAGAACAAAACAGCTGAAAAGTGTAGTTCACGAAACTATTGTAGCAGCCTAGGCTCTGATGTCAGCCTGGGTTTACATCTCCACTGTTCCATCTACATGACCAGCTGGCTGAATGTATAACCAGCCCAAATACTTGATTTGCCCACTGTAAATTAGCTTTACTTTCTAGCTTAGTGAGTGGTTATCAGAATCAATGGAGATGGTATATAGAAAGTGCTCATCACCATATCTGGCAGCTACAAGCTTTTAATAAAAGATATTTTCATTAATTGCGATGATAATTATTAAAGCCCTGGCTGACTAATGAACTGGCTAAGGTTATAGCATTTTTAACTCCACAAATGCATGGAAGACACTCCCTGTGACTGGGAATATCTTAAATCAGTATAGGACTTGCCATATTCTGATGGCTCCTTATAACATATGAAGGCGGCCTCACCTAATTTCAGATCTCACTCAAGATCTGTTATGAGAGGTTGGGAGGAGACTTTTATAGCTGTATTCAAAAGCAATTCTATTATTTTCAATGTATTTTTGAAAGGTTCAGAAACAATGAATTATGTTCCAGAAGTAAGATTTTTAAAAATTTATTGATAATATATAAGGCTGGGCATTGTGGCTCATGCCTGTAATCCCAGCACTTTGGGAGGCTGAGGAGGGTAGATCATGATGTCAGGAGTTTGAGACCAGCCTGGCCAACACAGTGAAACACTGTCTCTACTGAAAATACAAAAAATTAGCCAGGCATGGTGGTGGGCGCCTGTAATCCCAGCTACTTGGGAAGCTGAGGCAGGAGAATCTCTTGAGCCTGGGAGGCGGAAGTTGCAGTGAGCCAAGATCAAGCCATTGCACTTCAGCCTGGGCAACAGATTGAGACTCCATCTCAAAAATAATAGGGCTGGGCATGGTGGCTTATGCCTGTAATTCCAGCACTTTGGGAGGCTGAGGAGGGCAGATCATGAGGTCAAGAGATCGAGACCATCTGGCCAACATAGAGAAACCCTGTCTCTACTAAGAAATACAAAAATTAGCTAGGTATGGTGTCGCACGCCTGTAGTCTCAGCTACCCAGGAGGCTGAGGTAGGAGAATTGGTTGAAGTCAGGAGGCGGAGGTTGTAGTGAGCCAAGATCGTGCCACTGCACTTCAGCCTAGTGCCTGGCGAAAGAGCAAGACTCAGTCTCAAAAAAAATAATAAAATTTAAAAACCAAAATATAAAAAATAATATATAAGAAGTCAAATATGTAGAAAGGGGAATGAGGAGAAGAGAGATTGATAAACTGAATTAATGACTCCACCATTTAGACTGAAAATAGCAAGATCTGAAAGTAGGGTCATGGTTTGGTGCCAGACAAAAGGCCATCCCATTTTCTAGTTGTGCATCTTTTCAAGTAAGATAGTAACAGGAAGAAAGGGTAAAGAGAGGGAAATTGGTTGATTATTCTGGGCAGGAGAAGAAGTAGTGCTCTATACATAGTTTTCTTTTTGAAACAAATGCGCAAAACAAGCAAACACAAGCACATTAGAGGCAAAGACATATAAAAGCTGGCCCAAAGAGCCTTAAAACAATGCAAACACAAATTCCGTGTCTGACCAACTATATTGGGAACAAGTGGCAAATTCTCATTTCACAGATAAAATATTTTCCCAGACATGGCCAATAACCAAGCACATAGGGTAGGAAGTCTTGACCCTATGAGTCAGAGGAAACCTACAAGCTAAGAAAAGATCAAGTGGTAACTAATAAAAAGCAAGGACTGTAAACACAGAGCCAGCCTCTGAGATGTTCAGTAATTCTGTTTTCAGTTTTTCAGTAAACAAATCTTTCTCGGGCATCTATTCTATATCAAGCACTGGACAAAATACGATGATAAACATTTCAGAATAATCTCTAACCTCAGAGAGCAGGCAAGTTAGTTTCTGCCAATCTTGCTTTAAACAGGATTTTCCATGAGCCTAATATGTAGACACAGGTCTAATTTTCAGTTAAGATTCATTGTTACATAAAACCAATGGCCATATTTTTAATAGGGAAATTTGTAGTGCTTAAATTATGCGTGGTAATTTTTAAAATCTTAGAGAAACATGTTAGACTTCTCGCTGAGTTCAATGAGGAAACAGAGACCAGAGTGAGGAAATTAAAAGCCAATTTATTCGGCTCCCGGGCGAGGTTCTATGGTCCGGGAAGGGGCCAGAGAAGTCGCGCTTCTCTTCTTGGGGCGTGGGGTTTTATAGGGAGTAGAAGTGGCTGATTGACTACGGGGGAAACAAAGACAAGGTAGTTCTATTGGGTATTAAAAGACTGGGGACGGGCGAGGTGAACAAAGCGGGGGCATTTCCATTGGGTATGAAGGGAGTGAGCACGGACGAGGGGCTGACCGAGGACGTACGGGGGAGCTACCATAGGGCAGGTTCTTGGCAGGCCTTTTCAAAATTTATGGCGGGTGCAGGGCTGAGATTGGAATGCGGAAATGGGCAAGGGGAGCCCGCGTGGAGAGAGCAAATGCTGAGCAATGTGCTCAGTATGATGACGTAGTTTTTAGGCACGGAGAGAGAAGGGCATGTCCATTCGGCTCCCAAGGAGGCACTGGCCTTACAAAACATACTTAAGTTTCTAAGGGATAGGCTCATGCCACCTATCTGTCTAATGATAGACACTCTATGAGGAATGAACCATTTTCTAGAAAGTATATATGAAAGATTGACTTACAGGCTTCAATTCGTCATGCTGTCTGGTATCCCCACTGCTTGCTGTGGGACTTTGTAGCCTGTCCTCCTAGTGGGGAGTGCTACTTGATTATTTGATACTGGTCTCAGCCAGGTAGTTTGTATTGGATTTTGGCACAGTTGCTTGAACTGTGCTCGGATGCTGGCCTTGACTGCTTGCACATCTGCTGTTTGACAAAAGAAGAGCCAGTTCTAAGGCAGGAAAGACACAAGGATTAACCCTAAACCAGCCTGAAACGTGAAGGTAAATCCAGCTTAGCACCACCTAGATCAACGGATTCCAAGCTGGCCAGCAGACACATTTATGAGAATACGTGAGTATTGGTTTGGAGTGGCATATTACATGACAATAGTTGACTGATACAATGTACTTTGTGATACAGTTTGGATGTTTGTCCCCTCCAGGTCTTATGTTAAAATATTATCCCCAGTGTTGGAGGCAGGCCTAGTGGGAGGTACATGAGTCGTGGGGGTAGATCCCTCATGAATGACTTGGTGCCTCCTCCTAGTAATAAGTGAGTTCTAGCTCTATTAGATTAGTGGAGAGCTGGTTGTTTAAAGAGCTTAGCACCTCCTCCCTTCCCTCTTGCTCTCTCTCTCACTGTGTGACATACCTGCTCCCCCTTTGCCTTCTGCCAGGATTGTAAGCTTCCTGAGGTCTTACCAGAAGCAGATGCCAGCACTATGCTTCTTGTACAGAAATGCACCAAATAAATCTCTGTTCTTTATAAATTACCCAGCCTCAGGTATTCCTTTACAGCAATGGAAAATGAAATAACACACCTTGCAAATTCAATTCTATTTCAGTGAGCAAACACTGGAGATATCATTGTGGGTTTTCGTTGGAGCCACTTATAATTCAAAATCATGAAAGTCACAAGTTCTTTGTCCCAAAAAATACCTTCCACGAAGAAGGCAGTCAATAACTGCTTAGTGAATCTGTCCTCAAATATATCTCAGTCTCTCTTACTGTACAACCTGAATCCAAGTGAAAATGACAAAATAACCATTTGGAACAACATCTATGATGTTTTGAAACATCTGTTACGTATAGGCAAGTTCTTAGTGGCCACTGGAGGTGCAGGCTGGAAGGGCCTTGTTTAGCTAATGAGTGTCCTTGCATTTTGTATTTAAATAAGTTCCCAGAGCTGCTTCTGCTCATATTCAGAATAGTAGCACTTCGAAGAAAAATTTAACACTCCTTCAGCAGAAGGCATTTAAACTAGCCTATGACTCGTTACAGTGGTATGGGGATTTTGTTATTATTATTACAGTTACAAAGACCATTATCATTATTTCTTTGAGTGTTCGTTGTTCTGAATGATACTGTTTGAAACCCATCTGGACTAAGTCACTAATGTAAAGAAAGGTTTTCCATCTTGCTTTGACTCACTGCCAGAGTCCAATAGAACTTTCCATACATTAAGGCCAACTGGGTAAGGACATATCCCAAAGTAAGAAATTGGATACTAGAATCTAAGATGATTAGATGTTTCCCTGAAAATATAAAAACACAATGTAATGGCAGCCGCCAATATTTATTAAACACTTAATGGCATGGGATGCAATGGAGTACTTTCCACATACTTTGTAATACTCACAAACATCTTATGAGACGCATACATCTCTAGACTCATCTCAGTGGTTCAACACTTTTACCAAAGTTCTGCAGCTGGGAAGGAACAGAGGTGGGATGTGAACCCAGGCTTCAGAACTTAACCACTACATTTTACTTGTGGCCAGAAACAGAAGCAGAAAGATTTAGTGACTAGATTCCAGGTTTTGGATGGAGACCATTAAGATTCAAATTCCTGAGTGCTAAGTGAACTTAATCCTCTGTACCTCTGATTCTTAGTTTCTTCTGCTAGAAAATGGCAAGAGGATGACCAATACCACAGAGCTTTATTTAAGAAACAAATGAGCATTTTGGGAGGTGAGACAGCCAGATCACAAGGTCAGGATATCGAGACCATCCTGGCTAACACGGTGAAACCCCCATCTCTACTAAAAATACAAAAAATTAACCAGGCGTGGTGGCATGTGTCTGTAGTTCCAGCTACTTGGGAGACTGAGGCAGGAGAATCACTTGAACCTGGGAGATGGAGGTAGCAGTGAGCTGAGCTCACGCTACTGCACTCCAGCCTGGGTGACAGAGCGAGACTCCATCTCAAAAAAAAACCCAAAAAAACAAAAAAACAAAAAAAACCAACACACATACACACACACACACACACACACACACACACACACACAAACAAAAAACAAATTAAATAATGGCCAGGGGCTGGCATTGTTGTTAAATGGGTCTGATGTTATTTTTCCCACAGCATAAAACACTTGAGGCCAGAATGGGTTGAGTATTGGTTGTCATCCCACTTCAGAGACCCTGAGCAATGGTTTACTCAGTATAATGAAACTACTTTAGGAGAAAGTGCTCACCCTGCCAAATAGTAGGGGAGGCAGTCTATTTCCTCAAAACCTACTTTACACATGTCAGGATGTGACTAAGAGAACACTACATATAGAAGATGTAACCACCAGTGACCAACTATTCCTTTCTAGAGGTAAACCTGATTCTTTTATGATAAGAAAGTGTAAATTACCTACTTCTGGTTCTGCAGTTACAATAACGTGGTCAGGAAACAAAGGATGGGCTAGGTCCTGAAGGCATGAGTTCCGTGTTCAAAGAAATCAGTTTAGGGCAAGTGAAAACCTGAATAACTTTGTAAAATATTGCCCAGAGAGCCCAAATTTTCCACTTACTCAGGCTTTTGATGCCATTATATGCATCATTTTGACAACAGGCATAAAAGGATGATTTGAGTCTATGACAATTTTGCTTCCTTGCAAGGAATTTTGCTAGTTTGACTTTAAATATGTAGGGAAGGATTATACTTGTAATATTTGAAATAAAAATTTTAAATGCGAATAAGGTGGTAAATGAAAAAAATCAACAATTCTCTAAATGTCACTTCATTCTGCAATATACATTGTATTTCTCCTCAGCAAGTGGGGAAATGAAAAATGTCATGTACACGCAAGGTTGATAAATTGATTTTTCTTTGTGAGTACATACCTTTGCATTAAGAATCAGAAAAAAAATGCTTGTATTTTGCAAGTTTAAATGCTGAATTTATACCATTTGGCCGATTTAAAAATTGCTAAGAAGAGCATAGAGGTAAAACATCAATATTTCTGTGATGTTTTGATTTTTACTGATGATGGTTTCTTAAATATCACCTGCTCCACTGAAGCTGAATTTGGAAGGTAAATCATAATTTTCAGACATTATTGTTTATTTTCAGCATTTCTAGGTAGAAAACATAAAATGTTAAAAATACTTCAAAAATGACTTGATATGTAATTTTTGTTCTTTCTTCACCCAGAATTCCTAGATGCACATGTGGCTTTTGCTCTAAACTTTGCTCCTCTGAGAACCCACAGACCTCAGAATACATATAAAATACATCATTTTTCTCCTGAGGCCATCTGTAAGATGATTTCCTAAAAGAACAGAAAATTACTTTTAAACAAAGGATAAACATGGAGTTCTGAGAACTCTGATTAAACTTCTTTGAAAGTTTTAAGCCAAGGCAAAGAGGGACAGGTGAAACTGCAATGGAATTCATCTTGCCAGCAGCATCATATAGCATTTGCTCTCCTGCACGCTAACTTCAGCTGTGATTTATTAGAGGGCCAAGTTCATGTCATTGTGTCTGGTCTTCAGAGACCTGACTTCAAATCCTGATTTTACTCACAATTGGAAATGAGGCTGGTGGTCAGGTCCTAGCCCCATTTGACATGATTGTCAGCCTGCACTTGGGAGAATGGCCGTCTGGAAAAACAGGGAGTGTTAACTTGCAGGTCAGGGGCTCAAATGCCTATCAGTGGAGTTTTTATCTGCCATGAAGCTGGGAGGGGCTGCAACTCCTGATCCTCTCAATGGGACACTTACTAAGCTGCCTGACAAAGTAGGGTAATACGATCCTAATGTCCTCCTAAGGAAGATTTTGTCTATCTTTTTGTTGTCGTTGTTAAAGCTTAAGAAAATGACTAATTGCTAAAATTTTGGAAAAGAAATTGCTCTGGGACTTTGGAATGTCTGTGTAAAATCTTAAAGACAGCCAAGTTTGCTTCCTGGCATTTACTTGCCTTGTGCAGCTTATAAATAGTTTCCATGTGGTTGCTGCTCCAGTACAGACCTCTGATAAGAGGATGGGGAAATTAGTTTTGTAGAAGTCTGTCAGTCTAGGGGTAATGTGTATGCCTAAGTGTAATTTATTTTGAAGGTCTAGAGAAGGAGGGTTGTTTGCTAACTTTTGTGGACAATAGGGAAAGCTGAAGATTTATGAAAATTAATTTTATAATCTGAGATAAGACAAAAAAATACAATCAATGTAATTAAATTTGATGCTGAATTTAAGAAAACTGGCATATGAAAAGATATATGTCTGAGTTATAATGCTAATTTGTTATTGCATTCTGGGATCTCTACTCCCTTAATATGACACTGCCTCTTGCTTTTGCTTGAACATCTATTGTTAATTCTGGAGAAGAGATGTTGGGTACCACCATGCCAAGAATCTTTTGGGAAAACATATTCCATTCATTATGACATATCTGGAGAGAAGGGGACCCAAGAGCTATTTTTTATTTAAATATGGTCAGTGTATTAGGGTTCTATAGAGGAATAGAACTAACAGGATGGAGATATATATATATATATATATATGTAAAGGAGAGTTTAGAGTGTTTATTAAGTAGTATTAACTCACACAGTCACAAACTCCCACAATAGGCCATCTGCAAGCTGAAGAAATAAGGAAACCAGTCTGAGTCCCAAAGCTGAAGAATTTGGAGTCTGATGTTCAAGGGCAGGAAGCCTCCAGCATGGGAGAAAGATATAGGCTAGGAGGCTAAACCATTCTAGCCTTTCATGTTTTTCTGCTTGCTTTGTATCCTGGCCACACTGGCAGCTGATTAGATGGTGTCCCCAGATTAAGGGTGGGTCTGCCTTTCCCAGCCCACTGACTCAAATATTAATCTTCTTTGGCAACACCCTCACAGACACACCCAGTATCAATACTTGGCATCTTTCAATCCAATCAAGTTGACATTCAGTATTAACTAACACAGTCAGAGTGGGTCTTTTTGGTTGAGATGGAGGCTACATCAGACGTTTTATTACCCCATAGGAAGGTCATCTCATCCTTAGAAAAAGCAGATATTACCTAGAATAAATGCTTCAGCCACCCTGTCTTGAGAGACATTGAATTAGGGACTTGGTGACTCTGACATTTACTTATCTGTTTTTCTCATAACAACCCTATGAAGTAGATGTGATTATTATCTCCATTTTTCAGATAAGGAAACTGTGGTATAGAGAGATTGAGCTGAAAGTCAAATATCTAGTAAATGGGAGAACCAGGCTTCAAACCTGTTCAGTTCAGTGCTTTGGAGTCTTTGCTTGTTCCAAGCTTCTTGATGGTGATGTATTCCTGAGTAGCAAGACTTTCCCACTAAACCAACTACAGATTGCCTATAACGTACTTGGTACATGAGGATTTTCTAAGAGGCCGAAGAGTTCATCTTGATTTCAGAATTAAACTTCTTTGAATTTGGTAATGTGGTTCCATAATAACTTGTTTTGTGTGTGTCCATCATCATTCTACTTAAATTCCTTAGTCAAACTTAGTTTTAGAGCTGGTTAACCCTGACTTGAAGCAGGAGCGGCAAGTAACAAACCTCTTTAACACCGAAATGAAGAAGTAAGTGGCTTTTTATTTGGCAGGGAGCTGCGGGGGGCTACAGCCTCATTCACTGTACTCCCCGAGAAGCAGCTTCTCTCCCCTTTTATAGGCTTACAATACTAAAGGGAAAACTGAGGTGAAACTATGTCATTGTCCACTTGCTGGACGTTTCACCTTGCAATTTTTTGGCTTCATTGATTTGCTAATTCATATGCAGCATGAGCGGGAACAGGCAGGGGAGGGGGCTTACAGAGACAAGACAAAGGCAGTAAATTATTAGTTGGCAGAGGTATTTCCAGGAGGGAGCCTGGGTCATGCGAATGTAGGGGACATGACCCAGTGCAGGGCTCCGATGATAGTGGTAACATTCATTTGCAACTCTTGCAAGGCTCATAGATAGCAGAGACCCTGGGAACTGAAAAGGAAGTTATCTTCCCAACTCTTTGGTATTTTATTTCTTTTTAACTCTCCTTCCCATCCGGAGGGGAGGAGGATGTGGAGGCCAGGAATCGAGAGGAGGGGAGGGGGTCTCCCCTCTCAGTTAACCCTGACTAAGTATATCCAGTTCTACCAAAACCTGCATCAGAATTAACTTCTAAGCCTGAACTCTGGGTGGGTGGGGAACATTTTCCCCTAACTGGTCAGGAAACCATTCCTGACTCTCAGTGGGTAGCCGCCCCTGTTATATTACTCAGTATGTATTATGATTATTCTCTCTTTAATCATCTCCCTCATAAATACATCAGCTTTGGGGGATAGAGTTTATGCCTTATTTGTCCTCTTGTCTCTGCCTAGCAAGGTGCATGATAGGTATTAGCTATGCAAAGGTACTTAGAGAGAGGTTTGTTGACTGAGTGAGGCCAGTTGACCTTTGTTGCCTAGTTTCTGTAGATCTCCAGGCTGTGCTGATGGACAAAGATTCTTTCTCTTCTCTACCTTGGAAGAGAGTTTTGTGACTGATTTTATGAAGTGACAAAATAGCTTTACTTGAACTTGTCAAATAAAATTTAATGATTATTGGAAATTCTGAAATAGAAATGGGGAAAAATGGGATTTTTATTGGGAGAAACTCCCCAAATAGCTATTAAACACCAATTTCACAAAAGCAGGACTTTAATTGCCTGTGAATCCATTTTGCCAATGCTAAGGTGCCTTAAAAAATTAAAATTGTACAAAATGAGAGGTTATTATGAAAGCAGAAGATGCCATGTTAAGAGTAGGAAAGCTTCCTTCATTTGTCCTGTTGGTAATTTGCAATCTCTAAATTATAGGACATGGTATAACAGACCTTCCTTAATCTAATATCCCACATTTCCCAAGTAATCTAAATAGTCTAACCTCTTAGCCTTCACAGGACACTCCTACTCACTCTAATCATTGCTGCTCCCTGGAGTCTTCTGTCTCCTCTATTTTCTTGTCATCTGGGGTAATTTTCAATTTTTACATGGTTGTCTCTGTCTCCCTCCCACATAGACACACACACACACTCTTTTTTTCTCTCTCTCTCTCACACACACACACACACACACACACACACAGAGTCACATGCACTCACACAGTGTGGAGAGATTTTAATCTCCTTTTGCTCTCCTCTCCCCAGTTTTGTAGTAAAGATCAGAAAGAAGATAGCAGTGCTGTTTTTGTGGATGTGGAGGGAGGAGATAATTGAGGATGAAAATCGGCTACTCTTCACCTTCCAGGTGCGCTGCATTTTCTCATGAGCTTGTAGGAGAGGGTTAAAGTTTACTCGGCTAGGAAGGAGTTATTTTCAGGAGTCTAGGGGATTTTCCAACAGGAGTGGGTTGGACTGTTTGCTGAAGCAGTGAGATTACAGGCGACCTGGTGAGGGTATTTGTAGCACTGACCTCTAAGCAGGGATGCATGTGTTAGATTCAGCCTCCCTTTGAGGTTTCTCAGGCTTGACTATTTCTACATCTGGCGGGTACATCACTGTTTAAAAAATAAACTCAAAAATTGAGAATAACCGTATCCTTGACAAGATGTATCCTTTTCTAAGGAGGATTGCTGCAGCTGCCTAACAATAAATTACAACATTCCACAGCTGTCTGGGCAGGAAATGAAGAAAATTACCCTGGCTATCTCAAAATGGGTGTTTGGGGAATGGGGGAGGGTGTATGAGTTGCTAGAGAGTATTCTGGAATTAAGGTGCTGGGCCTGATCAATCTTATCTTGGATTACAGGGTCCTTGACCATCAGATTTCAGAGGGTATTAAAAAATTTGAACAGTCTAAAATCAAACAGCATGGTTACATAGATTCCAGATAGTGAACTAAGGTGAAAAATATGTTATTTTTGGCCACGACCTGATTTTACTTCCTTTTCCTCCCATCCGATGAATACATTGCATTTAAAAATTAATATCCTAATTACCTTACAGTCAAATATGATGGAGCTATGAGTACAGGGATATCATTTATTAATCATTATTCCAATAGATGACTATTCACATTATTTTCTATTTTCACTTTCTATGGTTTTTCTAGTGTAAATCAGAAAACCTGCAAGACCAATTCTAAAAGAGCTGTAACACTTAACATTCAAATTTTTAAAAGATCTTGGTTGGTCGAGTAACTGTTCATTCGTTTGGTCATTCCATGTGCCCTCTACTCTGCTTCCTAAAGTTGCATTTCCCAGGCAAATCTAACAGCAGATTACTCCTCTCTCCCAGGGACCTCCAATGGTTCCCCATTGTCTGCAGCAAAGTTTATCAGACCTTCATGTGCATAAGAATCACCTGGGGATCTTGTTAAAATGTAGATTCTGATGCATTCGGTCCAGGGTGGAGCCCGGGCTTTTTGCATGTCAAAGTTTCCAGGTGTTTCCGAGGATGCTCTGCCTTTGACCTCACTTTGAATGGCAAGGTTCTACAGGATGGGCCTGTCACTCCACTCTCTGGCCTTCCCAGGAAATTATTGTTTTTCCAGATACATGCACAACCTCTGCTTCTATGCTTTTGGGATGCTAGTATTGTTGTACTGGAGTGAGCATAGAAAGTCAACACCAAGACAAAAGTATACCAAATTGCAAGGTCTTTATTGCTGGCGGCCATGGAGGACTAGCATCTCTCCAACCCGTGGCCCCGAAAGGAGGGTGTCAAGACCTTTTATGCCCGTAAACCACCTTGGGGGTGAGGGGCTTCAGACATTCCAAGGGCCAGTGGATTCCATAAATCACCTCCTGGGCAGAGATGAGGGTAAGGAGCTCCGGACATTCCAAGGGCCAGGGGACTTTAGTCACCCTGATTGTTATTTAAGTGGTTTACAGAAGTCAAGATAAGCGTTAGTTTACACATTGTCTGGGTAGTGATGGAAATAACAGATTTTAGTTACTTATTACAAGTCGCAGGGGCCATGATGGCATGGGTTTGGACTGCTTGCCTGTCACATTAGGGTCACAGAGAGCAGTTTCAACAGAAAGCCGAGGTACGATTGAGGTATGCAGTTTTATGGGGCTTTTACCATGTCACAGTATTCATCCACATCTTACTTGCCCTGTTTATCCACTGAGCCCACATTCTCCACAAGCTCTTCTCAGATTTGTCTACCCTGACCAACCATTAGAATCCCTGTCTCCCTCTCTCGTTCTCATCTTGCACTTTGGTTGGAAATCAGTTTTCTAACTTAGTACTGTCTGCTGGACTATACATATTGGGTGTGTATCTGTCTCTACCAATGAAGTGTGAACCTTCTCATTCTGTACGTCTTAACTTCTTTTGCTGCATTCTGCACAATTCCTACATAGAGCAACTGTAAATAAAAGTTGAATTGAATAAAATGCACAAATTGTATAAAATCACTTTTCTAGATGGATTTCTCTTGACTAGGTGAAACTTGCTGGCATTCAGATAAACCTCTTCAATGTTCTTTCCTGAAAGGATGTCTTACTCCTTGGTAGTTAGGGATCGCTCCTGGGTGTTTTTAAAAAAGATTTTGATTTAGAGGATCTGTGACTGTGACTATGTGGGCTAAGCTTCTTAAAGGGGCAACCCAGCTGAGAATTACAAAAGAAAGCGGAGGCTGCTACTTTTGCCGATGGAACAAGCTGGGTTTTTATTGTTGCTAATGAGAGCCACTTGTGTTGACTGTCTAACAGGAAGTACCTTAATCCTTTCTCATTAGACTGCTAAAATTAGCCTTGCTTGGCCCTGCAGGAGGAATCATGAGATGTGCTACCTTTTCAGATTTAGGTGGGGTGATAGAATTAAAGGTCCATTCCTAGAATCTGGACAGATATTCTTAGCTGGGCAGTATTAATGAACAAGCTTTTTGCATCAGAGTGACCTGGGCTCTAATTTTGGTTCTGCAGTGTTGTAACTTTGTCATCTTGAATGGATTAGCCAGTTTGCCACTTGGTTTTCTCATCTTTCAATGGGGTAATCATACCACTTTGAAGGATTATTAAGATTAAATGGAAGAATATGTATCAACAACTAATGGTGGATGTTATTGCAGTTAGAGCTCTGGCATGTCACCAGCCAATCTTTCGGGGCTGTAAGAGAAAACGATTTCCTTCTCTCCACCAACTAAAGGAAAACTGTTTTTTTCCTCTACTACCCTCAATACTTTACTTCTGACACCAGATGTGTGGGTTTTCCATACCAGGTAATTCTCCAATTCTCTGTGGACACCAACTGTGTATCCTACAATTTAACTCAATTCTGACACGCTCTACTTGGAGATAGCATCAAATCCCACAGGTTAAGGGATCAGTCCCCTAAGAGTGCCTCTACTTCAGGCCATAAGAGTGCCTCTACTTCAGGCCACAGACAGGTCCAGGCTATCGCCTGTGTTTCCGACTGACTTGCTATAAATCAGAAGTTTCTGTGATGTCCTCCTTGGATCTGATGATTTGCTAGAATGGCCCACAAAACTCAGGAAAACATTTATTTACATTTACCACTTAACTCAAGAACCGCTAAATGGAAGAGATGCAAAGGGCAAGGCATGGAGGAAGGGACACGGAACTTCCGTGCTCACTCTGGACATGTCATTCTCCTTAGCCACCAACCCAGAAGCTCTCTAAACCCTGTGCTTTTGAGTTTCATGGACGTTTCATTCTTCTTTTTTTTTTTTATAATTAGATTTAAGATACTTTATGGTACTTATGTGTTCAGTAAGACTAATATGACTCTGGGATCTATTTTTTTTTTTTTTTTTTGAAGAAAGAAAGAAAAAAAAAGGAAGAAAAAGGAAGAGAAAGAGAGAGAGAGAATGGGAGTATTGCTTTCTTGCCCAGGCTACAATGCAGTTTATAAATGGGTATTGGAAACCTCTTTTATACCAATAATTATACTTAATGATGTAGACAGGAAGGAATAAGGGAAGAAAATAACAAACAAGCAGCCAACCAATATTTCATTTAAACCTATGAAATGCTATGCAATTACTGAGGAGTGATTTAATTCCAATTATATAGTCACTTTTGGAATAGGTGTGAGGTGGTAATGTTTGTTTTGTGCATTTAAAGTGGAGAGTTCTATAAATGTTTATTAAGTTTACTTGTTCCGGGTCTGAGTTCAGGTCCTGGATGCCCTTGTTAATTTTCTGTGTCGTTAATCTATAGAATCGTTAGCTCTTCTTGTTACATTGATCCTTTTGCCATTATGTAATGTCCTTCTTTGCCTCTTTTGATCTTTGTTGCTTTAAAGTCTTATTATCAGAGGCGAGAATTGCATCTCCTACTTTTTATTTATTTGTTTATTTTTACTCTCTATTTAGCTGGTAAATCTTCCTCCATCCCTTTGTTTTGAGTCTTTGTGTATCATTGCATGTGAGATGGGTCTGGATGCAGCTTACCGATGGGTTTTGGCTTTTTGTCCAATTTGAATATATATGAGTTTAATACTGCCATTTGATGCTAGCTGGCTGTTTTGCCCATTGGTTGGTATAAATTTTTCATTGTGTTGATGCTCTTTGCTTTTTGATATATTTTTGGAAAGGCTGATATTGGTTGTTCCTTTATATGTATAGTGCTTCTTTCAGAAGCTCTTGTAAAGTAGGCCTGGTGGTGGTGAAATCTCTTAAGTACTTGCTTGTTCACAAAAGATTTAATTTTTCCTTCACTTGTAAAGCTTAGTTTGGATGGATATGAAATTCTGGGTTGAAAGTTCTTTTCTTTAAAGATGTTAAATATTGGTCCCCACTCTTTTCTGGCTTGTAGGGTTTCTGCTGAGAGATCTGCTGTAAGTCTGATAGGTTTCCCTTTGTGGGTAACCTGACCTTTCTCTCTGGCTGCCCTTAGTATTTTCTCCTTCATTTCAACCCTAATAGATCTGACGATTATGTGCCTTGGGGTTGGTCTTGAAGAATATCTTTGTGGTGTTCTCTGTATTACCTGGAGTTGAATATTACCCTGTCTTGCTAGGTTGGGAAAGTTTTCCTGAATGATATCCTGAAGAGTATTTTCTAACTTGGATTCATTCTCTTCGTCACATTCAGGTACACCTATCAAACGTAAATTAGGTCTTTTCACATAGTCCCATATTTCCTGGAGACTTTGCTCATTCCTTTTTATCCTTTTTTCTCCAATCTTGTCTTCTCATTTCATTTCACTGAGCTGGTCCTCGACTTCTGATATCCTTTCTTCTGCTTGATCAATTTGACTGTGTAAACTTGTGCATACTTCGTGAAGTTCTCGTGTTGTGTTTTTCAGCTCCATCAATTCACTTATATTCCTCTCTAAGTTGTCCATTCTCGTTAGCATTTCGTCAAACCTTTTTTCCAGGTTCTTAGTTTCTTTGCATTGGGTTAGAACAAGTTCTTTTAATTCACAGAAGTTTCTTATCACCCATCTTTTGAAACCTGCTTCTGATAATGGAACACACTCGTTCTCCATTAAGCCTTGTTCCGTTGCTGATGAGGAACTGTGATCCCCTGTAGAGGGAGAGGCATTCTGATTTTGAGTATTCTCTGCCTTTTTAGGCTGGTTTCTTCCCTTCATTATATATTTATCCCTCTGTCGTCTTTGTAATTACTGACTTTCTAACTAGGTCTCTGAGCAGACGTCACTTGTTGATTCCCAGCGCTGAAATCTGAGCAATCCACTGCACCGGCCAAAACAGCGGTGTTAAGATTGATGGTGCTTTTCTGCCCGGGAATCTCCAGACTCTGCACCAAGAACTGCTGCGCTGAGGCGCCAGCAAAACCATCGTGCTGGCTACAAGAGTCCCCCTGGCGACCCGTGGGGCTCCTCCACTGGGAATCTCTTGGTCCGTGAGCAACAAAAATTCATCTGAAAGTGTGACGTCCTCTCGTTCTCTGTGCTTTCACTGGGAGCTACGATCCTGAGCTGCTAGTGATCAGCCATCTTGGATCTCTCTCTTGGACGTTTCATTCTATAGGCATGATTGATGAAATCACTGACCACTGATGATCAATTCAGCCTTCAGCTTCTTGCCTCTTAGAGGTTGAGGGTAAAGTTCCAACCTTCTAATCACATGATTAATTCCTCTGGCATCTAGCCCCCATCCAGTGATTTTCTAGGGGCTTCTGAAAAATCACCTCATTAATATAAACTTGGATGTGGTTGAAAGGGGCTTGGTATGAATAACAAGAGATATTCTAGAGCTCTTTTAGGAACCCCAAACAAAGAACCACGTATTATAACCAAAGATACATTCATAGCTCTTATCACTTAGGAAATTACGAGGATTTTAGGAGCTGTGTGCCAGAAATGAGAATACAGACCAAATACGTATTTCTCATTATAAATCACAGAATCACCTGACTTAAAGTCATCGCCAGTGTTGTCCATCATATCTCAACTATTAAAAGCTGGGATGAGAGAAGGGCTCTCGACTTCAGCACACACATTCTGTTCTTTTTAACAGAACTCTGGCTGCTGCGTTGTACCCACTCACTGCCCCCACTAGAGGCAGAGGCAGTAACTTCGTCCATGAGTGGATTCTATTCCAAATCTATCAAAATGGAGACTTTTTAGTCTTCTCTGGATCATGGACTTCTTTGAAAACCTAATGAAAGCTATTAACCTTCTCCCAAGAAAAAAATGCAGCTATTTATATAATTTTGCTTTTTATTTTCTGGAGGCTGATGAGCCCCAGGGGAAAAAACCACTGCTTCCTCTATGTACTTAGAAACTTCTGGTTCGTCATGAGGCAAAAGGTCAAGAATAATACAGTGAAGTTGAATTGGCACAATTAAAGATTAGGAAAGTTAGTGAAAGGATGGAGAGAATCACTCACTTCCCCCACCAATTCATTTTCCCTCCTCAGGAAAACCTACAGCCAAGATTGAGACTTGAAGGATAGTCCAGGTGCAGTGGCTCATGCCTGTAATCCTAGCACTTTGGGAGGCCAAGGCAGGTGGATCATGAGGTCAAGAGATCAAGACCATCCTGGCCAAGTTGGTAAAACCCAGTCTCTACTAAAAATACAAAAATTAGCTGGGTGTGGTGGCGTGCACCTGTAATCCCAGCTACTGGGGAGGCTGAGGCAGGAGAATCTCTTGAACCCAGGAGGCGGAGGTCGCAGTGAGCCAAGATCGTGCCACTGCATTCCAGCCTGGCAAGAGAGTGAGACTCCATCTCAAAAAAAGAAGAAAAGGGAAAAAAAACTTAATGGTAGTGGGAGAGTGGTTTGATAATCTTTCCTGTTATATTTTGCATTGGGAATTATTGTCATTTAAATGCATCTGTGTATTTTACATGGTTTCTGATATAATACATTGATCTCAACAAGGTTTGTGGTAAAAAATGAATCATATTCCAACTCAGGAAACTTATTCTGTTTTAGACATGGAGGGAAAGTTGCCCAAGCAGCAAAGTATACTGCTCGCCATTTATCTTGGTCCAGGTGGTAGATCTCTGTGCAGGGCTGACTTACATTAACAAACATGAACACAGTAGATGTGGAAACATGTCCAGGCCTTGCTCATCAGTTCCCATTTTCATACTTCCTGAGTAGGCTGGGAAACGTGGAAGGACAGCATGAATTCAATTTAACAGTCCAGTAAGTGCCAAAGAAATGATCACATCTCTGAAAATAAGTGTTTTAGACAAAATTTTTCAGATGGTAAAAAAAAAAGACAAATCCTTTGTTTAGTAAACAACAAACACTTTATACATTAATCATCTAGCTGACATTAAGTGTAATCAAAGGTTCCATTTTAGTTCAAATACAACTTATGTTTCCCAATTAATTGCTTACAAGACTACGTAGTTTGCATTTTAAAATAAATGTTCTGCTTCCCAGATGTCTTCTTACAGGCATGCTGTGACCCTTCTTAGAGAGGCTGATTCTCTTATCACAGTGATTTCAAGGCCTGCTGGGGTGTGAAAAAACTGATATGGTTTAAGTACCACCTGCCATATTGGACCTGATAAGGAATTTGTAGAGCTAGAATGCAGTTCCTACACTTAAGTAGGTTATATTCTTGGTAAAGAAGCTGTGAATTGAGATGATGTCATTCAAATTTGATTTTTTCCAGAGAAACATTATTATAATGGAGTTATCTTCCTGACCCCAAGGGTCAAGTTTTAGTGGATTCATAGAAATGAAGCTATCATACTGGTAAGGAACCTCAAAGGAAATGTGGGTCAATCTTCTTTCCTGAGTCATAAAAGTGTAATCCTCACTTTTCAGATGAGACATGTAAGATTTCTTTAGAGGCAGTGTTCTGCTAATATGCTAACAAGGAGTAGACATTTTGGAGGGTAAGGGCAGGATCTCTAGAATAGGACCTCCAGTAGAACTTTCTGCAGTGATAAAAATGTTCTGTATCTGTCCTGTCGAGTACAGTAATCTAGCCACATGTGGCTATTAAGTACTTCAGATGTGGCTAATGTGACTAGGATACTGAAATTTAGATTTTATATAATTCTAATTAAATTAAATTTAAATTCACGTAGTTACATGTAGGTAGAAGAAGTAAATTGAATGTAATTCCTGGCATTTGAAAGGCAAGGCCTACATAACAAAGTGAAAAGTATAACCAAGAAAATAAAATCTGATGAGATAACTATCTTGCTGGCTGAATTGGTTATTTCATAATGAAGTGTGTTTTGTTGTTGTTGTTGTTGTTTTAGACAGGGTCTCACTCTGTTGTCCAGGCTGGAGTGCGGTGACACAATCTTGGCTCAGTGACCTCTACCTCCTGGGTTCAAGTGATCTTCCTACCTCAGCCTCCTGAATAACTGGGATTACAGGCATAAGCCACTATGCTGGGCTAACTTTTGTATTTTTAGTAGAAATAGGCTTTTGCCATGTTGTCCAGGCTGGTCTCAAACTCCTGGCCTCAAGCACATAATAAAGTTTAAGGATCATCAATCTGCTGGACAATAACAAAGTCTCAGAGCCATTAAAAAAAAATATTAATGGTATAAGAAATGAAAAGCACACAGACACAAATCCCAGGGGTATGGACAAGTACCAAATAAAATATTTAAACTTAAGAAACAAATGCTGTATTTAATGACAGAGTTAGGACACATTTAAAGAGAAATTTCCTAAGGGTAATAGAGGAGTTGCTATGGAAAATTATGGAATATACTTTGAAAAACAAAACCAAAAGCAGTTTTGAACTGTGACTGGCCATAGGTCTAGAAGCAAAATTTATACTACTGTAAATCTTTCCACTTATTTGGTTCTTATTTTCAATTTTAACATACCTACTTTCTCTTAATTGTGATACAAAATACATAATACGAGATCTGTCTTAAGCAAATATTTAAGCATACATGACAATATTGTTAATTATAAGCATAATGTTCAGCAGACCTCTAGAACTTTTTCATGTTGCATAATTGAAACTTTATGCTTCTTGAAAAGCAGTTCCCCATTTCTCGTCACCCCAGCTCTTGACAGCCATCATTCTATTTTCTGCTTTGATGAGTTAGAGTCCTCATGTAACTGGAATGGCGCAGTATTTGTCCTTCTGTGATTGGCTTATTTTGCTCAGCATACTGTCCTGAAGGTTCATCCATGTTGTAGTATATGACGAGACTTCCTTTCTTAAGGCCAAATAAAATTTAGTTATATGTATATGTCACTTTTTTGTCCATTTATTCATTGATGAACATTTAGGTTGTTGTACATCTTGGCTATTGTGAACAATGTTGCAGTGAACACGGGACTGCAGATATCTCTTTGAGATCCTGATTTCAGTTCTTTTGGATAAATACTCAGAAAGCTGGATCATACAATAATTCTATTTTTAGATTTTCGTCATAGTGGCTTCCACCATTTTACATTCCTTACAGTGCACAAGGGTTCCACTTTTTCCACATCTTGGTTTACCGTTACATTCTTTATTTTTCCTTTGAGACAAGTGTTGCTCTGTTGCCCAGGCTGGAGTGTAAAGTGGCATGATCTCAGCTCACTGCAACCTCTGCCTCCCAGGTTCTAAGCAATTCTCCTGCCTCAGCCTTCCGAGTAGATGGAACTACAGACATGTGCCACCACACCTGGCTAAGTTTTTGTATTTTTGGTAGAGATGAGGTTTCACCACGTTGGCCAGGCTGGTCTTGAACTCCTGACCTCAGGTGATCTGCCCACCTCGGCCTATATTCATTTTTAAAATTTATGTTTTATAAGTGTGAGGTGATATATCATTGTGGTTTTGTATTTCTTTGATGGCTGGTAATGCTGAGCACGTTTTCATATTCCTGTTGGCTATTTGTATGTCTTCTTTGGAGAAAAGTCCATTCAACTCTTTTGCTTAGTTTTTAATAGGATTGGTTTTTGCTATTGAGTTGCTGGTGTTCCTTACATATTTGGGATATTAACCCTTTGTTAGATACATGGTTTGCAATAAGCTGCCTTTTCATAAGCTGCCTTTTCACTTTATTTTGCCTTCCATAAGCTGCCTTTTCACTTTATTGATTGTTTTTTTTACTTCACAGAAGCTTTGTAAATTTGATGTGGTCAAATTGTTTCTTTTGCTTCACAGAAGCTTTGTAAATTGATGTGGTCAAATTTGATGTGGTCTCACTTGTCAATTTTTGCTTTTGTTGCCTGTGTTCCTGGTGTCACATGTGAGAAACCATTGTCAAGACTAATGTCATAAATCTTCCCCTCTGTTTTCTTTTAGAAGTTTAATAGTTGCAGGTCTTACATTAAGTCTTTATACCATTTTGAGTTCGTTTTGTGTATGTTGTAAGATACAGGTACAGTTTATTTTTGCTCGTGGATATCCAGTTTTCCTGACACCATTGGTTGAGGAAATTATCCTTTCTGCATTGTGTAGTCTTTGTGTTCTTACTGAAGACCAGTTGACCATATGAGTGTGGGTTTATTTCTGTGCTCTATTCTGTTCCATTGGTCTATATACTTGTCTTTGTGCTAGTAGTGTACCATTTAAATTTCTGTAACTTGCAAAATGCTTTGAAATCAAGGAAGTGTGAGGCCTTTAGCTATTTTCTTTTCTCAAGATTGTTTTGACTCTTCAGGATTCTTTGTGGTTTCATATAAATTTTAGGATTATTGTTTCTATTTTTGTAAAAGATGCCAGTCGGATTTTGATACCGATTGCACTGAATCTGTAGATAGCTTTGAGTAGTATGGGCATTTTAACAGTATTGTCCTTTAACCCATGAACACGGGATGTCTTCCAGTTACTTGTATCTTTTTTAAGTTCTTTCAGCAGTGTTTTGTAGTTTTCAGTACGTAGTTTTTTTTTCTTTCCTTTGTTAAGCTTTTTTCTAAATATTTTATTCTTTTTGATGCTTTTGTAAACAGTATTATTTTCTTAATTTCCTTTTCCAATTGGACATTGTTAGTGTATAGTAACACAGCTGATTTGTATATGTTGATTTTGAATCCTGCAATCTTACTGAATTAATTTATTTAATAGTTTTTTGTGGAATTCTTAGCATTTTCTACATATAAGATCATGTCATTTGTGAACAGAGACAATTTTACTTTTTCCTTTTGTATTTGGTTGCCTTTTATTTATTTCTTTTGCCTAAGTGCTCCAGCCAGTACTTCCAGTACTAGCCAAATTATTCTATGTTAAAAAGTGGCAAGAGTAGCCATCCTTGCTGTGTTCCTAATTTAGAGGAAAAACTTCCAGTTTTTCACCATTGAATATGATGTTGACAGTTTGTCATATATGATCTTTATTATGTTGAAGTATATTCCTTCTATACCTAATTTGTTGAGAGTTTCAATCATGACGGAATGTGGAATTATATCAGTGCTTTTTCTGAGTCTATTGATGATTACATGGTTTTTGTCCTTCACTCTGTTGCTATGATGTATCACATTTATTGATTTGTGTAACTTGAATCATCCTTGCATCCTTGGAATAAATCCCAGTTGGTCATGGCATATGATGCCTTTAATGTGCTGTTGAATTCTGTTTGCTGGTATTTTATTGATGGCCTGTAGTTTTATTTTCTTGTAATATCTTTATCTGAGTAAAGCAGACCTCATAAATTTGATTTGAAAGTGTTCCTTCTCTTTAATGTTTTTGAAGACTGTGAGTAGAATTAGTATTAGTTCTTCTTTAAGTGTTTGGGAGAATTCAACAGTAAAGTCACCAGATCTTGGGCTTTTCTTTGATGAGCAACTTTTTATTAAGGCTTCAATCTCGTTATTCATTATTGGTTTGCTGAGGTTTTCTGTTTCTTCATGATTCAATCTTGGTAAGTTGTGTGTGTCCAGGAATTTATCCATGTCTTCCAGATTTCCGATTTGTTGGACTATAGTTGTTTGTAATAGTCTGTGATGATGTTGTCTGTGGTCTCGGTTGTTATGTTCCCTTTTGTGTTTCCAATTTTATTTATTTGTGTCATCTCTTTTTTTTTAGTTTGTCTAGCTAAGGTTTATTAGTCTTTTCAAAAATTCTTAGTTTCATTGATTTTTTAAAAATTATTTTTGTTTATTTCTGCTCTAATCTCTATTGTTTCCTTTTATCTGGTAACTTTGTGCTTAGTTTATTTTTCTTTATTAGTTCCTTGAGGTCTAGAATTAGGTTGTTCATTCGAAATATTTCTTCATTTCTAGTGTAGGCATCTATTATAAACTTCCCTCTTAGTCTTGCTTTTGCTGCGTCTCATAAGTTTTGGGAATGCTTTGTTTCCTTTTACATTTGTTTAAAGATATTTTCTAATTTCCCTTTTGACTTCATTCTTCCACCCATGGGTTGTTCAATAGTGTGTTGTTTAACTTCCATATATTTGTGAATTTTCCAGTTTTACTTCTGCTATTGATTTCTAGCTTTATTACATTGTGGTTGGAAAATAAACTTGGTATGTTTTCAATGTTCTTACATTTGTTAATACTTCTTTCTTGACCTAATGTGTGCTCTATCTTGGAGAATGTTCTATGTGTACTTGAGAAGGATGTGTATTCTGCTGCTGTGGAAGAAATGTTCTGTATATATTTGTCTGGTCAATTTGTTACTTGGTGGTGTTCAAGTCCTGTGTTTCTTTATCGATCTTCTGTTTTGATGTTCTATTCATTATCTAAATTATGGTATTGACATCTCCTACTTTTATTGTGTTGTTGTATATTTTGCCCTTCAATTCTGTCATTTTTTGCTTCATATTTTAGGTGCTGTAATGTTGGCTGAATTATCTATTTATAATTCTTTTATTTTCCTGGTAAATTGACACTTTGCCATTATATAATGTCTTTCTTTGTCTCTCATGACAGTTTTTGACTTACAGTATATTTTGCCTGGATAAATATGGCCGACTCTGTTCTCTTTTGGTTACAATTTGCATGAAATATCTTTTTTAAAAAAATCTTTTAAAAATCCTTTTACTTTTGGCCTATTTTGTCTTTAAAGTGAGTCTTTCGTAGACAGCATGTAATTGGATCCTGTTTGTTTTTCATTCATCAAGCTGCGCCTTATGTTTTCTGATTGGGGAATTTGATTCACTTACATGTGAAGTAATTAATGATAAGGAAAGACACACTACTGCATTTTATCATTTTGTATGTGTCCGATAGCTCTTTTGTCTTTCTTTTCCTCTCTTGCAATTTTTTTTTTGTTGATATTTTTGTAATAACATTTTTCATTTTCATTTTCTGTTCTGCCTTTTTATAGATATTTTCTGTGTGGTTACCATAGAGTTTACATAAAACATCTTATAGTTATGACAATCTAATTAAAGCTGATACAAATTAAGTTTAATCACATACAAAAACTCTGCCCTTCACTCCTTCCCCCAACCTTATGATATTGATATTACAAATTATTTTTATATTGTGACTAGCATATTTTTTAATAGTTAAAGTTTATTTTTTATACTTTTGCCTTATAACTTCTACCAGAATCAAAAGTCATTTATGCACCACTATTACAGTATTACAAAATTCAATATTTGTTTATATTTTGGCCTTTACCAGCATGCTTTATATTTTCATATGCATTTGTGTTGTTGTTTAGCATCTTTTCATTTAAATATGAAGGATTCCCTTTAGTGCTTCTTATTAGGCAAGTCTAGTGGTGATGAACTTCCACAACTTTCACTTATATGGGAACGTCTTTATTTCTCCATTTTTGAAGGACGGTTTTGCTGGACGTAGTGTACTTTATTGTCAGGTTTTTTTTTTTCCTTTAGCACTTTGAATATATAATCCTGTTTCCTTTTGGCCTGTATTTTTGCTGAGAAATCTGCTGATAGACTCAAGGAGTTTCTTTGTATGTGATAAGTTGTTTTTATCTTGCTGCTTTTAAAATTCTCCTTTCGTTTTTGAATTTGTACAATTTGATTATAATGTATCTCAGTGTTAACTTCTTTGGATTCATCTTATTTGGAATTCATTGAGATTTTAAAATGTGGATGTCCATTTCCTTCCCCAGATTCAGGAAATTCCCAACCATTATTTCTTTACATAAGTTTTCTGCTCCTTTATCTCTCTCTCTTCTCCTTCTAGAACTCCCACAATGTATTTGTTGGTCTGTGTGAAGGATATCATAAGTTCCTTAGGCTTTCTTTAATTTTGTTATTCTTTTTTCTTTTTTCTTCTCTGACTAAATAATTTCAAATCACCTATATTTTAGTTTACTAATTTTTTCCTTGCACTTGACCAAGCCTGCTGTTGAACTCTTCTAGTAAATTTTTCACTTCAGTAACTGCATTATTCTCCAAAATTTCTATTTGCTTCTTTAAAAAAAAAAAATATTTCAGGTGCAGTGTCTCACATCTGTAATCCCAGCACTTTGGGAGGCTGAGGCAGGCTAATCATGAAGTCAGGAGTTCAAGACCAGCCTAACCAACATGGTGAAACCCCCATCTCTACTAAAAATACAAAAATTAGCTGGGTGTGGTGCTGTGTGCCTGTAATCCCAGCTACTCAGGAGACTGAGGCAGGAGAATGGCTTGAACCCAGGAGGCAGAGGTTGCAGTGAGCTGAGATGGCGCCATTGCACTCCGGCCTGGGGGACAGAACAAGGCTCTGTCTCAAAAAAAAGTATATTTTTGTCGAAATTCTCATTCTGTTTGTCTTTTTTTAAAAAATCTTATTGAACATTTTAATAAGAGTATTTTGAATTCCTGTCAGGTAATTTATATATCTCCATTTCTTTAGGGTTGGAGTCTGGAGATTTCTTTTTTTCCTTTAATTGGGACTTTTCACCTTGTTTATTCATTGGTTTTGTAACTTTGTGTGAGTATCCCACATTTGAAAAATAGCAACCTCTCTCAGTCTTTATGGACTGGCTTCATAAAAGGAAAACTCTTCACCCATCAGCCTGGTTAGAGATTTTGGAACCCTCTCAAATCTTTTTTTGCATTTTTGTCTTCTCTGGACTTGTGCATGTACATTCCCAATTAGAGAGATCAGCTGGTTATTGCTGCTGCTGCTGCTGCTGCTTCATTCTTCTTTCTTCTTCATTTTTTTTTTCTTTCAGAAGCTCATACTTTCTGGCTTTCTCTGTTTCCTGTCTGCTATATCATGTGTTCTTTGAAACTAAAACATGCCGTCCCACTCTTTCTTGTCCTCAGTGGCATCTAGACTATGTTGGGTCCCATAAGTACCCCAAGGTAGGCTAGACAGAAACCAGTCCCTTGGGTAGCCCCCTGAAAAGCTGGAACTTTAGACCTATGCTTCAGTCTTTTCTTTCTCCCTAAAGGAGAGGTCACAGAGCTGTATCAGCCCCTGTGTGCTATATTGTGGGTTCTCTGGACCAGCAGCTCACTACCTAGTTCTTTTATTTTTGACCGTTCTCAGCCAAACTCCGCTTGACATTCAGATGCTTCTTCTCTTCTCTCCTTCTCTCCTGCTCTTATGCTCTTCTGTTTTTCTGCTCACCTGTTTGTGGAGCCTGGAGTTTGGGGTTTATATGGGTAAAGGATGGGGGGCATGGCAGGCCAAAAGGCAACATTTGGTTTTAAAACAAGAATCCTGTTCCCTTTTAGTGTAGTGGGTTTCCAGGATTGAGGGCGGGACCTTTAATGGAGCACAGCCCTCTTCTACCCAGTATTTCCTTGGCTCCTATCTGTATCACTGGGAAGTTATTAAGACTGTCACTATTCTTATTATTTATTCTCTATTACAGTGGTGCTATCACTAATAATGTAAAATTACACTACTTATAATATACTATTCAATCAACTGCTTATACTTTTTATCTACATATTTCTCACATATTTATACTGAAATAAAATCGGGATATTCTGTCAGTTGCTGATTTTTATCAGGGTTAGTAGATTTAGTAGGATATTCCCAGAAAGGTTTTGAAAAGTATTTTGAGGACTGTTGTGAGTAGACCTAGATCCATGTTGGATACACTTTTGAGGTGTTGATCCAGGGCTGTTTGTTTTGTGGCTCTTGTTTCCTTATTATGAATGCCCCTTCACAGGCATAGGCCTTAGAGATCATCTTGCTGTCCTCTCTGTGCTTGGAATTAGAATGTCTGTTTTTGCTGCCTTGAGCTGCCAGCCCACCAGCTTAGCAGTTTCTCTGTGTTTGCTATGTTATGCAGAGAATACCTATGTTGGCAGAGGCCAAGCTAACCCCGACATGCAGAGAATTCTCCATCCTTTGATCCTTGACTATGTTGTTGCTTCATAATGTCAAGAGCCTAAAAGCTTTGGTTTGAATGGTGGCCAAATGCAAAGGCATTCAGAACCGAGTTTGATCTTTAATCCACAAAATCAAAGGTGCTTCTTTCCCAGCCACAGGTCCTGATTGTTGCCTTATAAAATTGGATTACTACTGTCACTAGAGCACTGCATTTTCCTTTTATCCATCATTTTAAAACTTGACTGCAGGTGTGCAGATAAAATAATGAGATATCCCACCCCCTAACAAACATAGCAGAGAAACTGCTAACTAAATGTATCTTTGGAAGTCATTTTTCTTCAAACATTTCTGTAACTCACATTTTAGAACTATTTTAAAAATGCCTTCTTGTGGCAATTTTACTGAAAGAAAAAAATTAGTTTTCCTATGTTATACTCATAAGGCATTCTTCTGGGCTCTACTGTATTTTTTCCCTTCATTTTTTCTCTTTCTTTTTTTCTTGAGGGTGAGAAGAAGGGTAAGGAAAGGTAGTAATAAGGCTAGAAGTCACAGAGAAGCCAGGGAGACCTGAGGAGCATTCTAGAAGGATTATATAGGATAATACTTCTCAAATATTAATGCGCAGAAATTTGGGGAGTTAATATCCAAATGCAGATTCAGATTCAGTGGGTCTGGGGTGGGGCCTGGAAATCTACATTTTGAACATGTTTCTAGGTCATGATGCCACTGCTGGTCCATGCACCGTGCTTTGTAAAATAGGAGGACTTAGGAGAAGGAGGAAGCCAAGGTATCAGGAGCACTCTGAATGAGGCATTTTACAATTTTGCTCAATCACGTCTCAAAACAGCCCTGTAAGATTATTATTCTTGTGTTACAAATAAGTTTACAGATTTAAAGAGGTTAAGGAAATGGAACCAAGCTGGAGTATAAATGCAGTTTGGGATGACATTAGGTGGCTGCCTCTCTGCATTCCCTCTTGTTGATATAAGTGCTTCCCTCCTTCCTGCTATTGCTCAGTGTCCTGGCAAGGTGCATATGTTCTGCTTCCGGGTCATTTCTCATGGCAACTGCAGAGCCACCTCCACCACTCAGTGAAATCCCCATATTCATTCTTTAAGTCCATGTGTGACCTGATTCTTTCTGGACACCCGGACAAGGACCTGGGTACCAAGAGGGCACTGAGCTGGTTAACACTTAAGCTGTACATGGATGGCAAGGCTAAAAGAGAGCACTGTAACACATGCCCACTTGGGCTTCAGGAGTCACAGGCTCCCACCCCTAGATGCTGCCATGGGGCCAGAGCACAGGGGTGCAGTCGCCTTTCCACTTTCAGGGTCTTTGGTTTGACTGTTGCCTTCTTCCCTGTCCACAGACTCTTTCTCATCCAAGCACTTTGCATAGTGCTGCCAGAGTGAGTTTAAAGTACAGCTCTAACTAAATGCTCTTTAGTTTCCAAACCTTCTGAATCTATGAGGTGCATCTTGACTTCACATTCAAGGCTCTGCATAATATCATCTCCCCTTTGCAGATTTCTCCTGCATATTTCTTTGGCCACAACTAACCAAAACCAACCAAATGGGGCCTAACTGTTTGTGTGAATAGACCCTGAACTTCCCAGCCTCCCTACCTTTGCTTATCTGAGCTTTTTCCTGCAGTGCTCAACTTTCCATCTCAGCACAGTGAGATCCTTTCCTATACCTTGCCTGTCCCCACAGCCAGATACCAGTGCTTCCTTCTTTGGAAACTCCCCAGGCTCTTTCCTAGAAGCATGTTTTTTATTCCATCTCACATGATATGAACACAGTTATTTGTACTCACCTTATTATGAATAGCCTGTGAAGAATGAGAGACAGTCTTCCCAGGCTATTATGGTTTAGTGATGTATAGTCTTCCCTCGCCCTACATAGCAATAGCCCAAATAGCAAAACAAACACTAAACAATATTTCATGAATTAAGTTGCATGACATTATAAGGTTGAGAATAATAAATAAGATTCTATGGTAAGTGAATTGTAACAGGTACTCTTAGAGTATTAGTTTTTAGGGTTTGTGTTTATTTTTTTGAGACTCTAATGACTGAAATGGACCCCAGAATAAAACCTATGCATAAAACAGTAATGTGTCCAACAGTAATTCTCATCATCATCTGGAAAATGCAGCAAATAAACTTTGCCTGCTAGAACTGCAGTGGAAACTTTCTGAATCAGTAGCAGTAGAATAACTAGAACAGTGCCCAGCATAGAGGAGAGGCTCACTAAATGTTGAATTCCAACATCTCACTCCCTAACTTAACTTTATAGGACTGCTGAAGAGATTTCTTTGATCTAGAAAGCTTGCACAGCAGTAAGAAGAAAGCATTTGGTTTTCAGCATTTCATTTAACTGCCAGGTGTAGGAACATCTTGTGAAGGAGAAGTGGAAAGCCACATCTCCTTGGAAACCTTTTTTGGTATTCTTAGACAAATCAGAAGAGCAATGAATAGCCACTGATAGTACAATAACCCACTAGGCACCATGCTCCTTTGTCTTGGATGAATAGTTTAGAATGATTGCCAGTTTTGGTAGTTCTCCTATAAAGCAATCCTCTTGTTATGATTCAGTTTAAGGAAAGGCTATAACTTCTTCATCTATGATGGAGGTTAAAGAGAGAAGCAAAAACGTAGTACAGATGTCAAGTTACTTAGAGATTATTCCAATTACTGCCCCTCTTTTTGATATTACTGGAACTGACGCACACATCACTAGCACTGATGTTGACATAGAAAAGACTGTTCCTTATGTTTATTGAATATAGAGATTCAAATGAAAATGTGCCTGAGAATCACCTGGGAAGCTTGTTAAAAATGTAAACCTCTGAGAAATTCTGATTCAGTAATTATAGGGTAGGACTTAAGAATGTGATGCAAGGGACTGTTGGATCACTTTACACTTTTCATTTACAGTTGAGGGAATTGAGGGTCAGAAATGCAAAGTGATTTTCCAAAGGTCACACAAGTAGAAACATAGCAGAGCCAACCTAGGTCTTGTGATGCCAATTCATGGCTATTGCCTCTGTCTCACAGCTGTTTCCAATTATCCAGAGATGAGCATCTCAAAAATTAATGCACATGTGAATTAACCATAAGACTTGTCATGATGTGGATTCTGCAGCAGTAAGTCTGAGGACGGGCCAGAGATTCTGCATGTTGAACAGGCTCCTAGGTGCTGCTGCTGCTGGTCTGTGGACTGCATTTTGAATAACCAGAATCTAGGACATCACTGGGCATGGATTAAAACATGTAAGGAAACAAGAGCTGGCCATGCAACTCGAGTACATTGGCCTTTTGTGACTTTGTAGCCTCTACTGTGGATAACACAGGACTGAGAACATGAAAGGCTACTAGAAAAATAGGAATAAAATTTAGCTGTTGAAAGTGCCATGGGAGTAAGTGAGCCCCAGTTCAGGTGGTGGTCTCAAATTACTCTTGCCTTGACTGTTTTTCCTCTTTGGTGCAGTTTTTATGGTGATCTGTTTCCTTGGGGAGTTACTGAGAAAGTCTAATGAACGCAGATGCTGGTTCCTAGAGTTATAGACAGGGTAGCAGGAAATGGAGAAGATGCATGGGAAAAAATAGAATAGAAAGCATGGCTAGGATTAATGTGGATTTTTAGTTTATTAAATTACCTAAAAACAAAAATAAAATGAGAAACATTTAAGTGTGTTCATTAGCATAGGTAACAGGGTTTTTAAGAATAGCGTAAAATTTCCGGGTGCGGTGGCTCAAACCTATAATCCCAGCACTTTGGGAGGCTGAGGCACGTGGATCACTTGAGGTCAGGAGTCTGAGACCAGCCTGCCAACATGGTGAAACCCATGTCTACTACAAATACAAAAATTAGTTGAGCGTGGTGGTGAGCTCCTGTAGTTCCAGCTACTTGCAAAGGAGAGTCTACTCAGGAAGTATCATTTGAGCCTGGGAGACAGAGGTTACAGTGAGCTGAGATCATACCATTGCACTCCAGCCTGGGTGACAGAGCAAAACCCTGTCTCAAAAAAAGAGAGAAAGCATAAAATGAGATTATCAATTGAGTTATTTAACCAGGAAAAGAAAAATGGACACAATTACCTGATATTTTTTGGAAATTTTCAAAACCAGTTGTATATATCCTCAGAAAAGAGAAAATAAGAATTTGCATTGAAGTAGTATTTTATTTGGTATAAAAGAAGAGTTTGGAATCTCTCAAGTCTGAGAACAGCATATAGGGGGAAGATACAGGCATAACATCTCCAGAAATTTTTATAAAATGAAGTACCTTCTTTGAAGGACTTTAATCAATTAAGGTTTCAGTTTCTATTTTGTTCAAGGCACTGGTCTGGGTACTGGGGCTGCTGCAGTGACAAGATATGGTAGCTATACACAAGACAGGAAACAGATGTACAAATAGATAACATCATACAATGAAATGGGGTCAATAGTAGAATTGTAATCTCAGTGTGGGAGGTCAGAGGAATTCACTTTGTCCTGGGCAATTAGGGGAGTCTTCAGAGAAGGTGTAATGCTTAATATGAGCATTGAAGGATAAGTAAGAGATGGCCTGAGGAAGTTTGCTAACATTCATTTTAGCGAGTGTTATTTATTGTTACATGATAAGGGTAATAAAAGAACATGCCCTATGGAATCTAACACTCCTGAGTTCAATTTCTTGCTCCACCACTTCTTTTTTTTTTTTTCCTTGAGATGGGATCGCCCAGGCTGGAGTGCAGTAGAATGATCTTGGCTCACTGAAACCACCACCTCCAGGGTTCAAGAGATTCTCATGCCTCAGCCTGCAGAGTAGTTGGGATTACAGGTGCACACCAACATGTTGGGCTAATATTTGTATTTTTTGGTAGAGACGGGGTTTCACCATGTTGGCCAGGCTGGTCTTGCACTCCTGAGCTCATGTGATCCACCTGACTCAGCCTCCCAAAGTACTGGGATTACAGACGTGAGATACTGTGCCTGGCAGATTTTCTGATGGCATAGTTTGGGCATATTGATCTCTCTGAGCCTAGATTTTCTCTTTTGAATAATAATATGGTATGTTCTATGAGAAAATAAATGAATGAGAAAATAGTAAATGCATGTCTTTGAGTCTTGTAGATATTTCTGTACCAAATATCAACAAATTTAGGGTCTAACTGATATTACAACCATACTCCTGAACACATTAATTATTTGGAACAAAGCCATTCCTTTTATAAGTGCCCATATTCTTTGCTTAAACCCACTGTTCTGAGATTTTTGTTCATTTTCTGTTCTTGATTTTCCCTTATAACGCTTGTACTGGATTGAATTCTGTCCCCCACAAAATTCGTGACCCTACACAACCTCAGAATATGACTTACTTTAAAATACAGTTTTTGGAGAGGTAATTAATTATATTAAGATGAGGTCATACAGAATTAGTGTGGGCTCTAAATTTAGTATGACTTGTGCCCTTATAAGAAGAGGGGAAGACACACAGGGTCACAGGGAAGAAACCATATAAATAGAGTGGTAGAGATTGGACCCATGCTGCCATAAGTCACGGAATGCCAGGATTGCTGGCAACCACCAGAAACTTGAAGAGGCAAGGACGGACTCTTCCCTGGGCTCTGAAAGGCCATTGGAGGAAGCTTGCCCTTGCTGATGCTTTGATTTTGGATTTTTAGCCTCTAATACTATAAGAGAATAAATTTCATTCATTTTAGGCTACTTAGTTTTTGGTACTTTGTTATAGCAGCCCGTGGAAACTAATACAACATCTATATGCCATTTACCTTTCATTTAAAGTCATGAGTTAATTCCGAAGGCATGTGGTGGTATTGTGATATGTTGAACTGACAGGGCTGTCTTGCGTTTCCTAGAACCCCTTTCTCTTTTTAATTAAGCTGTGCCACAAGATACATTTTTCTGCAAGCTTTGGCAACACAACTCTAACAGCAGCCATATTGTTTGTTTGTTTGTTTGATTGATTGATTGATTGATTGATTGAGACGGAATCTTGCTCTGTTGTCCAGGCTGGAGTGTAGTGGTGCAGTCTCAGCTCACCGAAACCTCTGCCTCCAGGGTTCAAGCAATTCTCCTACTTCAGGCCTCCTGAATAGCCAGGACTACAGGTGTGTTCTGCCACACCCAGCTAATTTCTTTTGCATTTTAGTAGAGATGGGGTTTTTCCATGTTGTCCAGGCTAGTCTTGAACTCCTGAGCTCAGGCAATCTGCCTGCCTCGGCTTCTCAAAGTGTTAAGATTGCAGGTGTGAGCCACCGTGCCCAGCCCCTCATATTGTTTTTATGCTCAGAATATTGAGGCACAGCCAACAGCCGCTTTTGTGGCTCATACACCTTGCTGCTCATCTGCCTGCTCACCTCACTGGTGTTTAAGGCAGCAGCTGCACCTGCAATTGCTATGCCTTCCCCTGCATCCTCCTTCAGCTTCTCTGACTCCTGGTCCAGGTGTGTATTTACCTCTATGAAGAAGAATCCATCTTCTCTTGCAGGAGACAGTGAGAAACTGACGTGGTTTGAGCTTATCCTCATTCTCTCTATTTGATTTACATCCAACCATTCCTTCCAGACTGCCTGCCCAGCAGACATCAAGCTCCAGCATCAAATGCAAAGACAGTGGCCTTGCAGACACTGTTTTACCAGCTCCTTCCATTTTCTAAAGTCAAATCTATGTAATAAAGTGCTTCTCTAATTAGACCCTCAAAGATGTAGGCACCCAGGGCCCCATAGTTTAGTCCCAAGTTTTCAGACAAGATCATTTCTCCCTGTCTACAGATGAGACAGCTATAATTTAAAACTCCTTGCACCCAAAGTTGTCAAACATACCAGGTGAAATGCCAAGTGATGTTTTATGTGAACTTGCTTTTGTGGTTTTCAGCCTCCAGTGAATTTAGTGGCTCAGCATAAAGATCTCTCATTTCCTTTCCCTCATGTTTGTGACACTTCTTTCCCTTGCTCTGCTGCCACAGACAAAGAAAATTACAGGCAGCTCCTACTGTTCCCTTCTTTGACTCCCACCAGGAGCAGTAGGCTCCAGGGTTCACATTCTGTTTTATAAAGGCTTTTTCAGCCATCGTTCAGGAAGACCTTGGCTCGACTGTCAGCAGGAAGCATGGCTATCTGCAGCTGGAGCCTCAGAGGAGAGGCCCTGACTCCACAGTGGCAACCCTTCCCTTCAGCCTTGTCCTAGTTCTCTTTCCCGAGAGCCAGACAATGTAATCTGAGACATCCTGGTGCTGATGGGAAGAAGATGAATCACAATGATAATGGACGTTGGATTTTTTTTTTTTTAAAGCTCTCATTTCCTTTGTGCGTAAAAGCTGGACATGACATTTGCAGCTGGCTCTACCAGGCAATTCTCCTTGTGCCAGCACCGAGTATACTCATAATATGGCCCACAGTGAAAGCTTCATGCAATTGTAATGAAGATCCTGTAGCCAGAATGAATGACTCCATTCACTGCAAACATAGAACTTGCTGTGGATGTTCAATTACATTTGATGCCTCCTGGATAGTGTAGAAGAGGAGGTGAACGGCAATGTCAGCTTGGGCGAAGACAGGTTAGAATAAGCAAAAAGGGGGCTTGGTGTTCTCATTTCTAGTCAGCATGCCAGTTAGAGTGGTGTCTGCAGCCTGATGCTCTATTCTTAATAGGTTATATTGATAACAGTCTTTATTCATTTGTAGAGGACTCTTCCATAGTTCCAGTTGCCCCACAACCCAGGCCCAACTCAATGTGTCTAAGTTGTCATATTTGTTTGACTTTATTTACCCTATTCTTTCTACTAGGATATTTATTGCCTTTTCTGTATTTCAAGAACTCCTGCTCATGTTTTTAGAGCTAGGTGAAACATTACTATCATTGACATCATCAGAGAAACAGAATTTTTCTATTAAGAACTTTTATTATATTCCGAAGTACAGTTCATATAATTATTTACTTACCTATCTAGTGTCTAAAGTTCTTGTGGACTTGATGGATTCATCAGAACCTAGAACAGTTCCTGGAACTAACGTGGGATTAATAGCTTTTGTTTTTTGAAGAGAATTGGATAGTAATGAGAAGAGAGTGATTGGCTTGGCTAAAGAGCATTAAATTAGCATTTTGAGTACCTGGATTGTAATCTCAATTCTGTTAATATCCATATGACCTTAAAGAGTTTAAACGGCTGGTCAGGGTTAGTGACACTGACCAGTGAAGCAGGTCTCAATTTCTTTTCCCTTGATGTCTTCATTTGCTAATTGGTGGGTGTGATGATCACCCTTGCTAACTCACAGGTTTGTCTTAAGAATCAAATGAAATAAATAGAAAAATGTCCCTATTCCACTCATCAATAGAACACAGAGCAATGCCAGCTATTTTTGTTAACACTTTCATCATCTCTTCAGAGGTTCAGGGATGGACACGCTCCTTGTAACCCAGGTCTCTTCTCTCTGATGCTGGGCTGTTAGAACAGGCTGACCTGGACTAAGGGCTTGTTTCTCTGACCTGTGATTGGTGGGAGGAGTCTGGGTGAAGGCCATTGGCTTCTGAGATTTAGGAGAATGAACTTTGTTATGTGGCTTGTGTGTTGTGGGCTATCGGCCTGCTTCCCCGGGCTCTTAACAGGTGATAGACATGGTAAAAATACTAGTAGTCGGTTGGAAGACATGAGTTGGAAATCGCAAGTTAGTGACTGGGCTGAACTCCCTGATAACAGTCATTCAATCAATGAATATTTCTTAGGCAGCTATGGAAAGAGCTATTGAGGACATTAGAGATTTTTCAGAGACCTTTATAAGGAAAGAAATTCTCATTGGTCTGGAATGGCCCAGGGCTTCTCTGATTTGAGATCTTTCTACCTCCTCTTCAGGTATGAGCTGGCCTAACTCTTTTCTTTGGCACTTAGGTTCACTGTAACCTGGGCAGAACCAAAAGCCAACTAAAAATGGCATCTGGTGTCTTCACATCTCCCTTACGTACACTCTCCGACTTCCTAACCACCCCTTTTCCTTACCTCTAAGGGTGCAGGGGCCTCATTTTGACCCTTAGCTGTCCAAAAATCACTGCTTCCTTTTTGCCTTTACCCAAACAGTAGAAAAATATTTAGTAGCTCATCATTCTGATTATTAAAAAGAGTTCTTCCTTTATGGATTGATATATCTTTCTTCCCTGTATCTTCAGACTTTCACTGAGGGTGATATAGTACAATTTCCAAACAGTCTCTACTGATACAAACTACAGAGGGACATCTTTTTCTGATAAACTTAGCACCGTTGCTAATTAATAGTTGCGGACATCTGCACATTTGATTATGATGTGCATTGTCAGAGTTTTAGTGATTTTCCCCTTGTCTATAAAGGAAAGGTGAGTTTCAAAAGCTCTCAAAATGGGGATTCTTAAAATCAGCAAACTATTCATGCCATTTAGGGAAGTCGCAATAAGATGATCATTAGATTTTGGAGGGCAAGACAGTGGAAGTAAGATAAAAGGAGCAGATTTTGTTTTGCTTTTGTATTAATAACACAGATGGTCACACTACTGAAGACAATCATGTCTTAATAAATTATAGTTACACCAGCAGCAGCAGAGACACCAGCAATGAATACAGAGTGAAGATACCACACTTCTTAATGAAGTTTAGTGATAAGACTTGTCATTAACATGATGTGTGTTTACTGGTCAGGTAAAAATAAAATTTGTTAATGAGATATAATAGCCTTAAATAGGGCACACAGAAAGGATTTACATATTAGGTACAGAAAAATAAAAAAGAATTTCCAAGTTGTAAATGTAAGAGATTTGTATCTCATTAGTGAAAAATAAATCAAATAGGTGATAGCCTTGTTGTATCAGGGACATCAGGAGTGCCTTAATAGTTGTAATTCTGCAGGAGTGCCTTCTATGCATGTTAGCAACGTATACTAAAAATATCCCCTGTGAAAATGAATGATTTATTGCTGTTCCTGAGACAGGAATGGTTTCATTTAGAGCAGTAATAAATACCTGGCATTCGCTCGTCTCTGTCTTCTCTTTTCGTCCAGCTTTTCTCTCCATTTCATAGACTCTTAGTTGGGAAGGAACAGGAAAGGTCACCTTGTTCATCCACTCATCTGATGCTTGGATCTTTTCCAAAGAAGAACAAACAGAAGGGCTTGAACTGCTCTAGTGAGTGACCTCCTGAGGTCACCCCTTCTGCCTTTGGATGCCCCTAACTGCTCAGAAGTCTTTTCTCTGTGTGCCTCCTTCACACTGGCCCTGGCTCTGCTCTCTGGAACTACACAGAATAGTGCCAACTGCTCCTGAAAACGACACAGTCATCAGGTTACTTGAGGACTTTTCTTTTTTTCTCAGGTTAAACATTCCACGTCCTGTAATTCCTCACATGGCAAGGTTCAGAACCCCCTTCACTCTTCTGGTCACTTTCTTCTGAGCATATTTCTCGTTGTCCACATGCGTCTTAAACGTGGCATCAAAACTGAATGCCACACTCTAGGTGTGGTCTAACCAAGCAGGACAGGACTATAATTGTCCTTGCTCTGTGTTAAAGTCAACATACAAAATACTACTTGAACTCAAATTAACCCTTTCAAGTCATGTAAGACTTTAATTGGAGTTAGTGATTGTTGTTTAATCATACAGTTGCTAAGTCTTATCTTCACCCCATCCTGTTCCTGTTCGGTTTATATGAATCCACGTGCTGGACCTTTAATTTATTCCTAATAAACTTTGTTTTAGGTTTGATTCATTATTCCTACCTATCACAGTTTTTCAAGTGACTTTCAGAATATGAGAGAAATCAGAGATTATGTAGTTCAATCTGAGTCAAAGGCATAGAGTTGTTGACCCCAGTGAGAAACAGAGTCAGGTCTCCTGAGGTTTTATTATATCTCCTTCATAGCATCTCTTGGTCCTTCTTCCCTTGCAGTAAACTGTGCTTTCAGCAATATTGTCTTTCCCCTCTGGGTTGTTTAATTTAAGAGCCTATTAACTTTTGGTCAGGTATGGTGGCTCATGCCTGTAATCTCAGCACTTTGGGAGGATGAGGTGGGCAGATCACTCAAGCTCAGGAATTTGAGACCAGCCCAGGCAACATGATGAAACCCTGTCTCTACAAAAAATACAAAAACTTGCTGGGCATCATGGTGCATGCCTGTAGTCCCAGCGACTTGGGAGGTTGGGGTGGGAGGATTGCTTGAGCCTAGGAGACTGAGGCTGCAGTGAGCCATGATCATGCCACTGCACTCCAGCCTGGGCAACAGAGTCCTACCCTGTCTGAGAAAAAAGTCCATGAACTTTAGCTTGGATAACTACTATGAAGCATTATTGTGGAATATACTTTCTCTTTTCCTTTATGGAAGAAACCTTGAAATGCTATCTATCCCCTGTCTGAGATCTGGTCTGCTCTTACCTCTTTTTGGGAGACAAAGTTAATCATCATGCTGATTGGTCAGCACTTACCTCAAACTGCAGCAGCCTTAGTAATAATAATAAGAAAAAATGATGAACCGGCTTACAGTGTTGAGCTTCAAGAAACATTAGTTCCAATTCTAGTGGCATCTTCTTGGGCAAGTGAGTTCATCTCTCTAGGCCTCAGTTGCTGAAATGAAAAGAGCAGGATTGTGCTCTGTGGGCTATTTATAGAAATGCTACATTCCCTTATTAGGAAAACAAGCTTAAAATTTCATCATTAGAAATTGAGGCTGGGCATGTGAGGTGGTTGGATCACCTGAGGTCTGGAGTTTGAGATCAGCCTGGTCAACATGGTGAAATGCCGTCTCTATTAAAAATACAAAAATCAGCCAGATGTGGTGGTGTGTACCTGTAGTCCCAGGTACTTGGGAGGCTGAAACATGAGAATCACTTAAACCCACGAGGAAGAGGTTTCAATGAGTTAAGATCACGCCATTGCACTCCAGCCTGGGTGACAGAGTGAGACTCCATCTCAAAAAAAAAAAAAAAGGAATTGAGTCCTCTGTGCTAAGGAAAGACTCCCATTCAAATCCAAAATCATGGGAAGGTTAATGCATTTAAATTAGCTGCTGGTACTTTAGGACACTTCTTTCTGGAAGGTGGCTAAAGGGATGGCTTGCTGAAGCAGGCGCTGAATCTGATGAGGTTCATAGTAGAAAACTGTAGGTAGGAGAGAGCTGAGAAGTCCCACACTGGAGAACTGCCTGAAATCAGAAGGTCTAAAAATATACTTTACAAAGGTACCTTGCTGCTGGATGTGGACTTAGAAGCCAAGAGCCCAAGTGTGGAAGGATAATGACAAATTATTGTAGGAACTGGAAGGGAATTAGAAAAGAATCCAATTCAGTCCCCTCATTTTAGGGATGAGGAGATTGAGGCTTAAGTACCTTGCCCAGGGTCACATGGCATGGCTGGTTAGTGGTGGGGTCAGAGCCCCATTTCCTGTGTGGTACTTTTCCTCTACCTCATGAAGACAAATGACACAATTTTGCCTAAAATGGCACTGCTCTCAGGTTCCAGCACCACGCCAAGTGAACAAGATTGATGGAGTAGTTGAAGCAGTCTATTTGGGAGTAGATAATGCCTGTCCCTGAGGCTGCATAGCCATCCTCTCAGTAATGTTTGAGTAAATGCATCAGTGTGGTCCGTCTCTGCAGAGATTGGCAGAGACCACAAAATAGAGCCCTCGAGTACTGGTATTCCATGGAGGCAGATTGAACTGATTAATAGGACTCAAAGTTCTGGTTGAGGACATTCGCAGAATAATTTGGTTGCTGAACATGTAGTCACAGAGGAAGATAAATATCACAAGTCAAACAGATCCTAAATGGATGGAGAATGTTCCCAGAATGATGTGTGAAGGATGTGTTTGTGGAGGTATCCAGCCACATCATCTCTGCTCTCTCCCGGGGCACATGCTGGGTACTTTCAGTATTAACATTTTAGGATTTGTTCCTGAAAGGTTGACTATTTGGGATTTCTCTTAAAGCATTCAGTTTGCTCATAATGACTGAATAACTGTTGGTCATCTCCCTGATACCAGCTTTGCTCTTATTTTCAAGGAAAGCTTCCAAGGGCAATCCCCACACAGACTTAGCATAAGTTGGCACCAAGAGCAGCCGTATGTCTTAAGTAGGTATTTAGTGAGGTGTATTCAAATACAGAGGTGCATATGAATCACTTGGATATCTTGTCATGATGCAAATTCTAACTTAGTAGGTCTGCGGTAAGGCCCAAGATTCTGCCTTCCAAACAAACACCCAGAGGAAGCCCATGCTGCTGGTCCACAGGCCACACTTTGAGTAGCAAGGCCGAGTTCCAGATTAGCCTTCCTCCTGGTATGGGGGAAGCTGGTGAGGTTCGCTTAGGCAGGGCTTTCTCCACTCCAGTCCTAGAAAAGTGCTTAACCAGGACCTTCCTGGGCCCAGAGGGAAGATTATTGAGCCTATATTAGGTGCTAGCAATGAACATGGATCTTTGCACCTAAGCCACCTTAATCAAATCTGCAATATTTGTGGGTGGGACTGTTTGCTTGCACAAACACCTACACTTGCCCACAATAATTAGGTAATTGAATTGCAAACAGTAATTAGCTGCCTAACTGCCTGCTTGTTCATGCAGGTATCCAATTTGCTTTTGAAATGTGGGCTTATACTGGTGAAAATGGAAGTGCTGTTAAAGACTGCAGACACAATTAAGAAGGCCCATTGAAAACCTGTCCCTGAGTGAGCGGCTGGTGTATACTTCTCCCTGATATATTTTCTTTCCTCCTATTTCAGCTACTCTGATTAAATTTTCTCTGTGACTGAGAGAATCTCAGTTCTATTACGCTACTTAAGAGAAATGAGAGGTGGTATTGGACTTCTGTTTTCCTGTCTTTGGAATAAAATTAAAAACTAAGTGTTGTGCAATAGAGTGACAGCTGGTCTGTGGCTTCCTTAGTGAACTGACAAGCTTGTTTACTTCTTGAGAGCTTGTCTGTCTGCGCAGCCCATCATGAAAACAGGTGAGGGCTTCTGATGCCGTATCTCCCATTACACTGGCATGCATGCTCAAAACTGTGGTCCAACACATGCAGTTCTCTTTTAACCTGTGATCATTTTCATAACAAAGAGAAAAACAGAAACCGTAAACATCTGCTTCTCTGGTGAAGGAAATTTTTGTCCAAGCTTCCCAAGAAGCTTCAGTGAGAATATTAGATTATTTCCCTCACTCTTTAGGAACTGTTATTTTTTTTAAAACCAAGTCTTGCAGTTTCACAGTTTCCTCTTCCTACCTATCTCAAATATGTAATGTCTTGACTCTCCTGTATCCCTGGTTGTGGGTCCCAGAGCACCAGGGCACCAAGCTCTGCTGAGGTCAGTACGTATATCTAATTCACATCACACCCTGGGGCTTTACTCAAACCTTGTAAAGGATGACCTGGAACCTGCTGACCTACAAAACAGAGTTCCACTGAGCTACCTCATCCTTTCTAACAGGTAAAAATCTTGGGAACACACAATTACCTTGAGCAAGGATCAATGGAGAGTTTTTGTTAGCACAATGCCATCTTTGTAAATGATGATGATAACATTCATTTGTTAATTCTGCATGCTGCATGGGTCTTTTAAGTTCTTGTACATGACAATGGTTTTGACTGGATTTTAACATAAGAGCGACATTTTTAGGGAAAAGAGTATCTTGTAAAATCTCCCTCCTCCTCTTTTTTTTTCATAACTGGCACAAAGACCATTGTGTAGTGTCCAACTTTAAAGGATGTCTATACAAGAGGACTTAGAAACATATAAACTCAATCATTGAAATCCATTTAGTTTTAATTTCACTATGAAATGTACTAAAGGGCTGATGGTCAAGGGTGTTACTGGAGCTTGGAGAGGCAGAAATCTGAGGCATCATTAGGGAAAAAGGGAACAAAAATCAAGGCATTTTGATGTTCAGCATATAGGAATACATTAGGATGCAGAAAACTATGTCCTTTTAAAATAATAGGGAAGCAACCTTCATGTAAAGATGATGAAGTATAATATTAATCATCCTGTAACGTAAGTCAGGGATATAATTCTTTTTTTTTTTTTTTTTGAGATGGAGTTTCTCTTTGACGCCCAGGCTGGAGTGCAGTGGCATGATCTTGGCTCACTGCAACCTCTGCCTTCCGGGTTCAAGCAATTTTTCTGCCTCAGCGTCCTGAGCAGCTGGGACTACAGGCATGTGGCACCGTGCCCGCCTAGTTTGTGCATTTTTAGTAGAGACGGGGTTTCACCGTGTTGGCCAGGCTGGTCTCGAACTCCTGACCTCATGATCCACCCACCTCGGCCTCCCAAAATGTTCAGATTACAGGCATGAGCCACCATGCCCAGCCAGGAGTATAATTTTAAGACCTTTTTAAAAGAGTAATCTTCAACAAGCATGTTCCAAGTCTCCTTAATATTGTTCCTCATGTATAAGGGGCTGCAAAAATCCAGAGAGGGATTTCTCAGGGAGTTTACTCTTGCATTGTTTCCTTGAAGTGAAGGGAGTCAGTTTTCCCATCGTGTAAATCTAACCACAAAATTGAACTGGGTCCTTGCTCTCTATCCCCTCTTGGAGTCTGGCCTTCATCATCTCTCTCTGCCAGACCATGGCCATCTCACCAAATTAGTTCACCTCTCATCCTTTTTTTTTTCTTCTTATGCATACTGTTCATACTGTCATCAGAATTATTTCTTTAAAACAAAATTTATCACATTATTCTCAAGGCTTCCTGATGCTCAGAAGATAAAATCTATACCCTAGCATACAAGGCCATTCACATACTCTGCCTCCTATCTCTTTAGGCAGCTCTCTCAGCAGCCCCTGCCTGACCACACACCCAGCACCCTTGTCACATTAAACTTCTCAATATTCCCTGAATGTCATGTCTTCTCACTACACTGTCACTTGGTCCCGTGGATGAGGAATCAGAATGGGGTAGAAACAGGGATCAGTTGTAGGATATGGTCAAAACTCAGAAAGGCAAGAACAGATAATTGGGAGTGATTGTACTTTAATCCTTTCAAAGGTTTATTGAGTAGAAAGAACACTTGTCTAAATAAGTTCAGTGCATAGCAGTCATCCATATCACATTGCTTTATAACCAACATTCAAGGAATTATATTAGCCTCTGGGCTACAGAGCATATGGAAGTCCAGATGGGTGTAGGTTTTTTTTCTCTTTTCATTTTGTTCCACTTGTGCTGACAGTATCAGATTTTCCATCTCCAGAGTCATAGCTTGTACTTGTAAACATAGTGGGTTCAGTGGAGGAGTGAGGGGGAAAGACAGAAATGCGTTTTATGAGGAGAGGACAGAGTTCACCTTCCTTCTTAATGTCTAGCAATAGACAGGTATCCGTGAAGATCAGTTCCTCTCTAGCAGGAAAGAGTTCAGGTTTGGTGCTCTTTAGGAAAGAGTCAGTGTATAACATCTTTAGCTTCATGGGGCTGAACAGATTTTTTGGTTGAGTTAAATTTTCCCTTTAGATAATCTATAATCCAAGAATGAGAACAAAACTTTTGAAAACAGCATCCAGTTTTTCATTTTGCTGCTTATTCCACTCTCTCCACTCTGGCGCTCCACAGATCAGGTCAGGGACCCTTAGCCGTTTAACAATGAGGAATGACCTTCATTTCCACGAAGCTGGGGAGGGAAGGAAGAGAAAGAACAATATCAGAGGATGTCATTATTGAGATTCCACTTGTAGTTGGGTGCTATCTCTAATGACAGTTATATGCTTCCTTCCTGAGAATCCTGGCAAATGAGAAGATAGAGGAATCGTTACTCTAGGGAATCAAACCGTGCAAGTAGACAGACCTTACATTTGCATAGACCACAATAAAGGTACACCTAGACACAATCTGCTTTCAGTCACATGATGGAAATGAGCACACGTTCACTCACCATCTAGGAGGACACTGTGTTTGGATGGCTTTATTGAGAAATGTAATACAATGAATAATGTCAGATATTTCATTAGGGGAAGCAAATATTACTCTGTCTGCACTATGTAAAATATAAAAAGCACCGTGACTTGATGTGCCCTTGCTGCCAGAGGCCATCTTGTGAGGGCTTTTCCCTGATCGGGATACACATGAATCAAACCAAAAGTGAATTCTATCAAGGGAAGGTCATTCATACTCAAGAGTTATCTCCTTCAGCTAGATACAAAAGTGTTGTAACTAGATTGTACAGAGCAGTAGGAAAAAGCAAACAGCCCATGATTTATGATAAGATCAAACTGCCTCTCTCTTAGCTAGAATGGGCAGAAAGTCTGAATCAAATTACTCAGGAAACCCAAAGGTGTGATTTTTGAAATCGTACAACTTATCTCACCTATGACTGTGCTAGCTCTAGAGCTTCTCTAAAGGAGAAGGTACGCTCCTTCGGCAGGTTATAACTGAGTGACTGCTGTGTGTCTGCTACCGTGCTGGGAGCTGGGGGAACCATGTGCACGTGGCAAATCCCTGCCGATGAGAGTTGCAAACAAGAAGGGGTATGATGGCAGCCAACATACTGAGAGATACACTACTCAGATAGCTCCTAATTGTTCTACACCCTGTGCTAGGCAGGGCTTTGAATTATGCAAGTAGATCCATGTTCTAGCTTGAGAGTTCTAAAGTTTTGACACTTATAATCCACACAGCATTGATGTATATAGTGATTTCCTCTCTATTCCCAGGGTAGAAGCGGGAGACTGGAAACCTTATGAGGGACTAGGCTACCTTAGTAGTCCACCTTGTTTTGCTAATTCTTCTTCCATTCAGGCAAATAACAGAGTTGCAGCTTCTACAGCTGAATAAGACAAAGCCTCCGTTCATCTGTTGAGCAGGAAGAATGTGAAAAACTTTAGGAATGAAAGAGTTATTACCATTGAGCCCAACAGATGATTCCCAGTGCTTGCTGGTATGGGCAGAATTGTCTTCCTCTCCCCTCCAATTCATATGTTGACACTCTCATCCACACATTGTGACTATGATAGGGAAAATGAGGGCATCAGGGTGAGCTCTAGCCAATCTGACTGGTATCTTTGTCATAAGAAGAGATTAGGAAACACAGATACACATTAGAAACACAGAGATACAAGGGATGCTCCTGCACAGAGCAAAGCCATGTGAGGACACAGCAAGAAGGTGGCCATCTGCAAGCCAAGGGGAGAGGCCTGGGAGAGATCATTTCCTTATGACCTTCAGAGGAAAGCAACTCTGTTAGCACCTTGATATTGAACTTCTGGCCTCCAGAACTGTGACAGAATTCTGCTGTTTAAGCCATTCAATCTGTGGTATTTTGTTTTGGCAACCCAAGCAAACCAACACATATGCCTTTGCATCTTTCAGCTACTCTGTGGCTCAGTAAATTGATAGACTAACCTCCGAAAGGAGAGGAACCTCACCTTTTCCTAGTTCACATTCAGACAAGGAAAGGAGCTTCGATTATTCTTCTACCACTTTCCATGGCCACCAAATTGGACACCTTATGAATACTCTATTTACTATTTGGTCATCTCTCAAGTCCACAGAGCCTCTATTAACTTTGTGGATTAAGATTCTTTAAGAGTAGAACCCGAAAAGTCTCCCAATATTTGATATTTTAATATTGACATGCTTGAAGAGAGTGCTTAGCAATAAATGACCACTTCGGATCTGTTCTGGCTCAGTGATCCACAAGCATACCTTGAAAGGACTTTGATCTTCTCTAAGGCCTTATAGAAATTCAAAGTGGTTAGTGTTTCTAAGACATTATCTGCGATTTAAATTTTTTTTTCTATTGGATGCAGTTGAAAATCACATAGATAATATTTAATAATCAAGAGATTGACATGTAAATCACCATTGTTTGAAAAAGCTCACTGATGCAAAGATGTAATTTTCTCTCTCCTCCCCAAACCAGTAAGAAAGCAAATAACAATCTTCTTGTAGTCCTGCAGTTAATAGATTGAAAATTTGTGTTTGGAGATTTTAGAAATGCTTTTTTTCTGGAGCTTTCTGGTTGATAAAGTGCTAGATAAAGCAGGCTTTTTACTGCATTCATTTCCTCTGCTTAATGACTAATTGCAGCAAAATAGACATGGCTTCAAAATCATGTCTTTCCTATTTGCATTTTTTTTCTCCTGATTCTTAGATTTAAAATTCCAGTTGTGCTAGAAATCATGATATGTCTAACACTTTTTGAAAATTACATAGATCAAAAGAGAAAGCATGTTCATAAAAAGCTTTGATAGTCTCCTTCTAATAAACCCCCTTTTAGACATTTTTAATTTATACAGAAAAGTAATGTTCAGTTGGGAAATGCTCAGATATTATGCTTTAAAGCCCTAATTTATGTGATCAGCTTGATCCACATGGTGCACATTATCCCTAACTTGTTGGCAAAGGGAAAAATTTAGCTTGATAATATTTTCTACCCTTTGTGAAAAGAAAATATGCTTATTAAGAAACCAGGAAGCCCGTTCTGGGCTGCTCCTAGCACAGGTACCAGCCCAGTGAATGCAGAGCTGTTCTGGGTAGCTTAAGGACACCTTGGCCTGTCTAATTTTCTGTTGCTCTGGTCCCTGAGAGATTACTAATTCCTTTCTTATTTTATAGTCAAATCCAATAGTAATGGACGACAACATCTGTGTTCAATAGGTATATTTTTGCCAGCTTGCATTAAATAATTCATTATGGATGTTTGTAGGCTGAAATTAGCCTTTATTAAATATAGAAGCAGGCATCACCACCATTCCCTGATGAGAGCAATCAACCCCTTTAATGATTTCTCTCTCCAAGTGGAATTATCAGGACTTAAAATTTTTTCTTTTTTTTTTGGCATTTCTTATTTGCCAACTGTTATGGATCAAATCATGTCTCACCCAAAAAATGTTGAAGTCCTAATCTCCAGTACCTGTGAATGTGACTTTATTTGAAAATAGTCTTTACAATGATCAAGTTAAGATGAGGGCGTAGGTTGGGGGCAGTGTAATTCAATATGTTTCAAACCTTATCAAAAGGGGAAATTTGGACGCAGAGACAGACACGCACAGAGGGAAGACAGGGAAAACACTATCTGTAAGCCAAGGAAAGCCTGAGGCCACCGGAAGCTGGGAGAAAGGCATGCAACTGATTATCTCCCACAGGTCACAGAAGTCCTTACTGACACTTTGACTTCAAACTTCTGGTCTCTGAGCTGTGAGACAATAAAATAGCTGTTTAAAGGAGCCACTTTGTGATACTGTGTGACGGCAGCCCCAGGAAAGTAATGCACCAACTGATTAGGCCTACTGTACCGGGGTCAGGGTATTTCCAGTAAGTTGAAGACTTTGTATAGATGACATGGGCTCCCATGTTAAATGACCAACTCATTTAAAATTGCACCCCCAGACACTTTTTTATCTCACTCTATTGCAGTTTTCTCCTCACTTATCATTGTTAATGCACATTCTATATTTTATTTATCTTTTCTTGTCAGCTTTTCCTCTCAACAAAATGTGAGTTCCAGATTGTTCACTGTTTTTGCTTAACTATGTTCCCCAGTAGTAAACAATGTTGATACTCAGATACTCTTTAAACGAATGAGTGAATGAATGGCTTCCTCTTGTCATCATATTTTATTCCACAGAAACCTCAACACCTCTCTTACTTCTAAACACAGTCACTCCACAGAGACCCCTGCAAGGAAAGGAAAAAAAAAAAAAAGAATGAAAAGGGGTTTTGTATAAGATCCTGGGAAATTTACCTAATCTAAGATGTATTTTATTCAAAGTTCCAAGTAGTAGAAGAGTAAGATGATTATTCTTTAGGATAGATCTTTTCATCTTTCGTTTCTATTCATCTCTATTACCTGGGTGTCAGCCCATTTCAAGTCCATGGGATTCTAATAATTTTTGAATAAGCAACGTTTATTTCCTAAAGGATAACACTGCAATTTTGAATGTCCATATTTTATTTAAAATCTCTGATTTTAGATTAACTGCTCATAAAGAAAAACCATGAATTTATAATATGCTTGGGTTCAGATTTTCATCCAGTGTACTTTAGTAGGCACTATGCATGAGTGGACGAATCATTAGCCCCATGTTAAGGTTCTGAGATGGCTTTCATGCCTGTGAAATTACTGTCCCTGGAGAGAATAAGTAATGCTTCATAATAGTGGCCCCCAATGCCCTGGGCATCCTATTGTTTGCATGAGGTTATGATGTCCTAGGCTGGATCTCTTCCTTTGTCTCTTCTAACCTGGAATAGTATGCTCTGGGCTTCCCAAAGGTTTGTTTTTCATTTATTTTAGGATTAGCCAAGTATATAGTTACTACCTAGTTGATGGCCATGTTTTTATGTTGCTGAAATTGAAATTTACAATTTTCTTGTGTGTTCTATTTCCAATCCTAGAGCAAAGCAGAACGATGCTTTGGGATCAAAAAACGTCTTGCTGTGCCTGTGGTCCTGGGGAAATTATATTTAGACTTTTGAGGCCTATGAAAAATAACAATAGCTAACCCTACATAATTATTGTTTAAAGAACAAAATGAATGTAAGATTCTTGAACATGATAGGTGTTCTGCAAATGGCAGAGACTGCTATTTTCCCCTGTAGGCTGGCACATTTGATTCAGTATTTACTTAACCTAAGGACTCCAGACTGCTCAGATTTCAGCAGAAATATTAACAGTGGAGCCTTTCCCCACAGGTGTGGGCAGTGGGGTATGCCTCTGTCCACCTTGTAGATATGGATGTGATTCTGTGCAGAAAATTCAGATTGCAGGTACCAATGGGAGAAGGAGGGATGTGTGTGAGTGCTCAGAAGGAGCCTCGAGAACTCTCTGACAAAGTCCTCCTTAAAGTTCCACTTGGAAAACCTCCCAGTGACCACAACCGTCTTTCTTTGATAGTTGCTACGATTGTCCGAAACCTACTGGGAGATCTGTGAGTCCACTGCTGTATCACTCAAGCAGAAACACGTACTACATCCTTGAGCAACAACCTCACCTGTTTGTCACAAATAACTCACTCCCAATTCCACTGAGGAGGTGTAGATGTTCGTTAAAGCATTTAATGAGCATACAGAGAAAAAGAAAATCAACTTGAAAGATAATTTATGAGCAACCTTCTTCAGTTTGAAAACATGCCAACAAACCTAGCAGAAGCCACTCAGGTTTTTATGGGTTTTTTTTTGTTATTGTTGTTTGTCATTTAGGTATGATAACCACCTGTAGTCATTAACACTTCCTATTTCTAACACAGGGTCTCAAACATCTGCTGCTGCTGCCAAAACGTCCCTCAACACACTTCAACTTTATGTCCCTGAAATGGGAATTTCATATCCCACTGTTAATGCACGTGCCTTCTTTCGCCTGCAGTCTGGTGATTCTCCACTCCAGCTCTGGATTCCTAAAGTAGTTTTCACCCTCCTGTTCATCTTCACAACTGTGCTTTTTTTTTTTTAGGTATTCCCATATGTGTCTTACCTTTCCTGCTGGATTTCAGGCTGACTGAGGGCAAACCTGAAGTCTCCTATGATATTATGTCTCCGTGTGCACGTAGCAGAGTAGGGGCTCAGTAAATGTTTAGTGAATCTATTTCGTATGCAATTCTGTAAACATAATAATAACACAGAGCCAACAGAGACAGTGTAATAAAGGGTGAGGGAAAGGAAATGGAAAAAAAAAATCACTTTGGTTGTTTTTTTTTTCTCACTGAAATGATTTTATAATATATAGTCATGAATTAGGTCCTAAATTCAAGGTTCTAAATTATACCAACACTTTTAAATAGCCAGTCTTATCATAAGGGTTAAAAACTCTATGTTTGTATATGTTAGAGTTTTTTTTTTTCTTCCACCCTGAACATAGGTTCTGAAAATAAAGAAGCTTAGATTGAATTTTCCCTGCAAATGGTTTATCCTGGAAATCCTTTTCTCCTCAGCGCAACTCTGGGTATTAAACGGCTGCTGCAGCTCATCAGTCTCATCTTCAGTAAATTATCCCTGGAGTACACAATATTGAGTCTTGGAGGTTTTAAAGATATTAACATTTTAGTATGATGCTTTTTTTTTTTTTTTACTGGAAAGAAACTGATGTAATTTGACCTTAAAATATGAAATGTGATCTTCCATTCAGCACAAACAGAGGCTCTGTATCTCATGGACCACATTTCCTGTAAATGCCCTATGTGTGTTCTAAAGGATGTATTTTTTTCATGGTCCCTAAGTGAAACTTAAATCGTGTGTGCTCAAAAATGTTGTTTTGCTTTCAAGAATTTCATGATGCTTTAAAAATAATTTTCAAGTATGAGCCATAATGTGAACATAATTTACCATCCAGGTAGCAGTTATTTTGACTAAAGAATAAGTGTTTTCATTTTGTTTAGATACAGGCATATTATTCTTATAAATAGAGAATATTATAGTTGTGTATTTACGATACAAAAAAAGTAAAAGTAGAAAATTAGACATGTAATAAAAGCAAATACACAATTAAGCCCACATAGAGCTGTATGGGATCTTCTGGTAGGCGGGAGTCACTGTCTCGGCCTGGACACTGACGTTCTCCAGGCTTAACACATACAGTTTCTAAATAAAAAATCTGATGAAACCAGGGAAAGAGAAATGTATTGTTTTTCTTAATTAAGACATAAGTGACCAGGTACCATCTGCAAAGTTGAGGACAGTGCTGCCCAAGGTCCCTTTTTAGGCTTTCAAGATACCTCCCTGGCAGGCTTCTTGAGCTCAGAATATTCACATTAATCTGGAAAAGAAAAAGTCTTCCTTTCTTTCATTTTCTTTTTGTTTTGAGATGAAGTTTCACTCTTGTTACTCAGGCTGGAGTGCAATGGCGTGATCTTGGCTCACGGCAACTTCCACCTCCTGGGTTCAAGTGACTCTCTTGTCTCCCACCTCCTGAGTAACTGGGATTACAGGCACGAACCACCATGCCTGGTTAATTCTGTATTTTTAGTAGAATGGGGTTTATCCATGTTGGTCAGGCTGGTCTCGAACTCTCAATCTCAGGTGATCCGCCCACCTCAGCCTCCCAAAGTGCTGGGATTACAGGCATGAGCCACGGCGCCTGGCTGAAGAAATCTTTCCAATGTTGGGTTATTAGAAGCGTAAGATGAAGGAGATGTGTAACATTCCTTTCTTGCAGGCTCAAGTTTCTGGATAATGTCTAGTCTGTGCTCAGGGAGGCAGAAAATAAATGATATAAAGAAATCTTAGTGAACATTTTGTTTCCGAGTTCATTTACCTCATGATTCAGGCCAGGGAATGCATGTGTATGTGAGTGTGTGTGTGTGTATTTATGCATATTGTATGAACGCAGTGTTATGTGTGTGTGGTTTATATGTAGTGTGTATGCAGGTATGTGTGTGGGATTCTGTGGCATGTTTGAGTATGCATGTACATATGTGTGTATGATATGTGTGTGTATGGAGTGAGTGCATATGGTATATGTGTGAGTATATGTGTGGTGTGTATATGTGTGTGGTATATGGATGTATGTAGTGCATATTTGATGTGTATGTAAGTTATATGTATTCATGTGTCTATATTTGGGGTGTCTGTGGTATATGTGTGTTTATGTATTGTGTATGTGTGTGAGTTTTGTGTGTGTGTGTAGTGTTATCTGTAAATATGTTTTTATTGAAAGAAAAGTGGCTCCAGCTTTCATCCCTTCCAATTCATGTTCTTCTTTGCTCCAGGGTTATCTTTCTAAAGCACAAAGCTGAGTTTAGCTTATCCCTGCTACAAAACAAATACAAACCCCAAAACATGGCTCTTCAAAGCCTAGAGAAGACAATTGGTAGCGCTTGTCAGCCTGACGCCAAGATACCTTTCTCAGGCATTGGTTGTCTGGCCCTGCCCCACCCATCCCTCCTGAATTTCCTATCCAGTCTCTGCAGGGGGAGCACTTGCAGGGGTCAGGAGAAGTTAGGAGCAAAGGCTCCGGAGCCAGATCACTTGGGTTCGCTCTGCCGTTTACTAGCTGCTGCTTGTGTTTAGGTTGGTTACTTGATCTCTCTAAGCCTCGTTTTCCTGATTTATACAGTGAGAATGATGATAGTGCTTCCCCTCATTGGAGATGTAAAACTTAGCTATTATATTCCCTGTCTCAGGGACTCATGCATCCACCTCCTTGCATCCTTAAACATGTTAAAATCCTGCCTGGTCCAGCTTAAATGTTGTCATTGAAGTCAACTATAATACTTAAACTAGGGAAGCATTATAAGTTAGTAGTTTAGTGTTTAGGTTAGGATTCAGAGACTCCCAGGGTCAAATCTGGGCTCTGCCCTATATCAGCTCCTTTTTAAAGTGTAACTTTCTTTAAGATGTCAGTGGACCGGAGGTACTGTCAGTTTTAAATGAGCGAATGTAGCTAAGGTAGGCATGTAATGAAGCAGCTCCCTCCAATCTGTATTCCCTTGCATTTTGTTGTCTTCTGAACATGTACATCCAGTTATGTGCTTCGTGTTATCCTGACGTTGGTGCCTGTCTAGATTGCATCAGGTATTTTTCTTTCCCTCCGTTACCTAGCACAGTGCTATGTTCATAATGCATCTTTGAAAAAATAATGAAATAAATAATGAGAATGAAAGAGGAATCAGAAAGTGAATCGTGAGCTTCTAGAGTCAGCCTAAAAGCCGTTACTGTAAGAATATACAACAATATTGATAAGCATTCAAAGAGCTGCCTTTAAAAGTTTCATAGCTCAAAGATACCCTTAAATCTTTAGAAGGCAAAAAAGACTTTTAAGAACTTATTTTAATTTGTTTTCATCCCCCATTTCTTTTGTTGTCATGTGGTGAAGAAGGCTGATTCTCAGGGTCATTGCAAATTGATTTTGTGCTGTGCACTTAAAAGAACTGAAGTAGGTTCTTAGAGTTTTGTTCACTATTATTGCTCCTAAGAATTCTCATTCTGATCATTGATTTAATTTTTTTCTGTTGGTAATAGCTTTTTGAACTACAGTGAAAAATTATTTTAGCAAAAATATTAGCCCGGTGGATAAGTGACATAGGATTTTTTTGGTGTTGTAAATTTTTTGTACAGAAATACCATAACTCATATGATTCTCAAAAATCAAATGCAACAAAAAGGATATATTTCTGGTAGTTAGGTTTTTAAATGCCATTATAAGTCTTTAGATAATTTGGGAAACTTTCATGATCTGTAATGGTAGTCAAATGTAGAAGGTAGGAGGGAATGTGTGTAAAATATCATATTTATCATTTTATTTGTATATTTGTATATCTTAAAGAGGATATTCTTAAAGCTGATATTTCTTTCTTAATTTTTCTCATTGTACTTGAGATGGATTTTCAGGTTGCCTATTCTAACAGTTTATAGCAGAATCCAACAATCATCTTTGTAAATATCAGAACTGGTACCTAAATTCCAGAGGGACCCAATCTTCAGCAGCCTGAGTTAGTAACTGGGAGATTGATTTTATGAATAGGTATTCAAAGTGTTTTTTGCCTTGAGAAAATATAGCCTCTTCCTCTACCTGAGGGTTCTATAAGCCACCACCACCATTTTTTTTTCAGATTCTTCAGCTGTCTTTTTCAGATAGTGTTCTGATGAGATGCTGTGTCCAACCATTCTTCAAAACAGTAATTAATAGAATGCTTGTCCTTTGCTGTGGTGTTAGTCAGCACCTTAGAGAGCAGAGGGTAAACCATAAAGAAGGAAGTGATGAAAAATAAAAGGGGAAATTTCACAAGGTGATATAAAAAATCATTCCAATTATAAGTGGGAGATGCATACAAATGTTCCACTGATGAAATGGCCTTCCTCATGAAGTCAAAATTAAAGAATCCCTGGACCCAAACCCCTTTAAATCCCCCAAACAAGACTCCTGCCACTGCAGGAAGTCAATTATCTCCATGGCAACCAAAACAAATAGTGAATATTGCCTTAGCAGACAAGATGGATAAAAGGTGCATCTAAAATTAATTTATGTCTTGGGATCAGACACTTGAGATGAGAGAACTGGTCCATAAAGTACCCAAGAGAAGCTATTAAAAGAGAAACAAAATAAGTCCCTTGTTGAGTTCCCAAGGGAGCTGTGATTGAAGCATGTAAACCCTGTTTGTGTCTGCCTTTAAGGAGGAAAGTTGTCAATATGTCCCCATTTACATGGCTGCTTTGATGATGGCCCCCTGTAAATCTCAGGCCGCCAAAGAATGTTTAAGAAATGTCTTAAAGAGTGATCTCTTAATCCAACATTTCATATAGTTGGGGACTTTATTATTATTATTATATACATCAATTCTGAGATGCAGAGATGCCCCCAAAGATTAAAGTTCAGAAGATTTTGAGTCTATAAAAATCTGGCATTAAGAATAGGAAGAAAGGAAAAAAAAGATAACACACATAATCACACAGAGTCTTCAGAGCAACCATGGAGCTATAAATTTTTCATTAAGTTTAGAAATTAAAAACACTAATTAAACCACTGTTTGGAAAATAACTCCAAATATTAAAAGGAACTTTTCAGAAGGAAAAAATGCCTCTGCTTTTCTGTGCCTGGAGATGTGGCTTTGAAGTCAGGGGGATTCCGGTGGGGAGCCTGCTTTGTGGAGGAGTCCATTTCTTACCTTTAAATGGGAAGATGGCGGCACATGAAGGCTGAGCAGGATGGAGACCCCAGCTGTTCCTTGTTAGGGCATTTACGGCTTTACCTAACTCAGGCTTCCTCTTTGTAGCAGATTTCACCCCACTTCTCCCCACCCTTCTTTTTCCACGATCACAATTGTTCTCTTTCATGTGCAACCTTCAATCAAGCCATACTCCAGCTGTTTCTTTCTTCCTAGAATCTCTCACCAATTTCCCTTCCTCTGTATCAACTTTCTTACTGCACAACTGGTTGATTATAATTTACTTGGCTATCTTCCACCCACCTCACTCCCATCTTTCCTGTACACTGATTGGATTCACTTCCGCAGATCATTTTAATTTTTCACTCTTTCACTCAAAAACCTAATGATTTCCTGTAGCCTGTAGAATAAAACCCAAATTCCTCTATGTGGCATTTATGGTTCTCCACTGGCTGACCTTATCTGCACTCTAACATATCATTCCTCTAATTCATCATTCCAATCATCACCACTTATCACAAATATCTTACGCTTTCCTGTGTCCCTACTTGTATGATTTTTGTTGCTTTTCTGGACAGCTTCTCCCATAGGCTTATACTTCTTCCTCCCCAACACAACAACACAAGGAGAACCTTGTAATACCTTATGCATCTCTTAAAATCCAACTCAGTTTTACCTCCATGAATACTTACTAATCCTCCGGCCGACAAAAATGTCCACACCCTAATCCCTGCATCCTATGATGTACTACATTACAGGTAACAGGGAGCTTGTAGGTGTAACTATGGTTACGAACCTTAAGAGAAAGAGGTTATCCTGGATTATCTGGGTGGTCCCAATTAGTCACATGAGCCCATAAAAGCAGATAAACTTCTCTTGCTGCAGTCAGAGGAATGTGGCAGAAAAGGAGGCAGGAGAGGTGCAGCAGAAAAGAAGGTTAGAGATTCTAAGTGTGAGAAGAATTTGATGCACAATTACTGGGTTTGAGATTATATATATCTCCGTATGTAGACCTCTAGGACCCGAGGGTGGCCTCCAGCTGACAACCAACAAGAGAATGGATCCTCAGTCTTTGATTGCAAATAACTTAAGTTTTCCAGCAAACTGGATGAACTTGGCAATAGATTATTCCCAAGCCTCTGATAATAACTCAGCCTTGATTTAGCCTTTGTGAAAACTGAAAGAGAGAAACCAGCCAAGCCACTTCAAACTTCTGACCTACAGTACTGTGAGACAACACATTCGTATTGTTTTAAGTCACTAAGCTTGTGGCAAAGTGTTATGACAGCAATAGAAAACTTGTATGATATCCTTATGGTACATTTTATAAAGTGTAGTGATTAAGAGACTGGGATTTGTAGTTTGACTGATTGGGCCTGAATCCGCTTCGGCGTCACAGACTGTATGACCTTTGGCAAGTTACTTAACGTTTTATGTAGTACAGTTTCTTCATCTCTAATAATGACATTTATTTTCATTCATGGTCATTCATAGAATTACAATAATTGCTTAGATGTTACATATAAAGCATTAGCTGGCATATGCTGGCATGCAGTAATGCTTTCCTTTATGGTTATTTGTATTTATGATGCAAGTGGTGGATTAAAAATGGTCATGAACTCTTCCTAGCTCTTTCCATGAGGAGATGATACCTATTTCCCCAACACTTGGATCTGGGCTAGTCTTTGACTTTCATTGACACCTAGAACCTGATAGATTGGGAGAGAAGAAGAAAATGGTGGATAGGAGGCAGGACTAACTTGCAGCTCCCACTAGGAGGGACGGAGCAGTGTGTGGAGACCCATATAGTGAACTTTTTGTCTAAAGACTGCCACAGGAGCATACCAGGAAAGCTGAGAGAATCCACAGACCATTTGAAGGAAGTGGATTGCCACTGCAGGCTCCGTGAGACAGCTGAGGAACTGTGAGTGTGCTTGCTCTCTCAGCTGGGAGGCTTGTAGCCTGAGGCAAATGCTCAGTCCTGCTCAAATGCTGCCTGGAAATGAACTCTGTGCCCCTTCCTTGGTGACCTGTGTGATGTAAGAGAGATAGCCATAATGCCCCTGGGATTGTAACTCCATTGGCCTGAGAACCACAACCCCATCTCCCACAGCAGCCACAGCAAACCTTGCCCAAGGAAAGTCTGAGCTCAGATGTACCTAACCCTGCCCCCACCTGATGGCATTTCTCTACCTACCCTGGTAACCAAAGACAAAGGACATAATCTCTTGGGAGCTCTATGACCCTGTCCACTGCTTTAGAAACCTGAAAACTTATCCAAAGGCAACCCTAAGGCAAGTTTGTATCCTCCGTATACAATCACAGCTGATGTACTCTCGAAAACTTCAGCTCTTGGCTGGAGGCCAGCCAACACAAAACCAGCACACTTAATGAAAATACAACCAAGAATCATCATAGAGTCCATTTAACTCCCCTGCAATCTCCACCAGAGTAGATGCTGTTATCTGCAGCTGAGAGAACTGAAGATGGATCATATTACAGGACACTTAGCAGACACTCCCCAGTACCAGCCCAGAGCCCAGTAGCTCTGCTGGGTGACTAGATTCAGAAGAAAAATATCAATCACTGCAGTTTGGCTCTCAGGAAGCCCCATCCATAGGAGAAAAGGGGAAAGCACCACATCAAAGTCACACTCCCATGGGACAAAAGAATCTGTAAAGCACCCCTTGAGTACAGATTGTCCCTCTGACATCATTTACCCAAATGAGAATAAACCAGAAAAACAATTCTGATAATATGACAAAACAAGGTTTCTTAACAACCATAAAAGATCATACTAGCTCATCAGCAATCAATCCAAGCTAAGATGAAATCCCAAAATTGCCAGAAAGAGAATTCGTAAGGTTGAATGTTAAGTCAAACAAAAAGGAACCAAGAAAGGTGAAGTCTAAATTAAAGAAATAAAAATGATACAGGACATGAAAGGAAAAATCTCCAGTGAAATAATATGTAAAAAAAATCACAACTTCTGGAAATTGAGGACACATTTAGAAAAATGAAAAATGAACTGGAAAGTCTCAGCAATAAAACTGAACAAGTAGAATAAAGAACTTCAGAGCTCAAAAACAAGGTTTCCAATCCAACAAAGTCAAAGAAAAAAAATTTTTTTTAATGAACAAAGTCTCTAAGAAGCTTGTGATTATGTTAAATGACCAAACCTAAGAATAATTGGTGTTACCAAGGAAGAAGGGAAATCTAAAATTTGGAAAGTGTATTTGAAGGAATAATCAAGGAAAACTTCCCTGGCCTTGCTAGAGACCTGGACATTCAAATACTAGAAGCTCAAAGAACACTTGGGAAATTTATTGCAAAAAGACCATCATCTGGGCATATAGTCATTAGATTATCTAAAGTCAGGACAAAGGAAAGAATCTTCAGAGCTGTGAGGCAAAAGTATCAAGTAACCTATAAAGGAGACTGTATCAGCAGATTTATCAGCAGAAGCCCTACAATCTCGAAGGTATTGGGGTCCTATCTTTAGCTTCCTTAAACAAAACAATTATCAGGCAAGAATTTTGTATTCAGGAAAACTAAGCTTCATAAATGAAGGAAAGATGCAATCTTCAAACAAATGCTGAGAGAATTTGCCACTACCATGCCAACACTACTAGAACTGCTAAAAGGAGCTCTAAATCTTGAAACAAATCCTTGAAACATGCAAAAATAGACTCCTTAAAGCATATATCTCACAGGACCTATAAAACAATAACACAATGGAAAAAAAAGTCAAGGTATTCAGGCAACAAATAGCATGATGAATAGAATAGTACCTAACATCTCAATACTAATGTTGACTATAAATGGCCTAAATGCTCCACCTAAAAGATACAGAGTAACAGAATGGATAGGTATTCACCAACCAAGTATATGCTGTCTTCAAGAGACTTACCTAACAAATAAGGACTCACATAAATTTAAGGGCTTCAAAAAGATATTCCATACAAATGGACAACAAATGCAAGCAAGAGTAACTGTTCTTATATCAGACAAAACACACTTTAAAGCAGTTAAAAAAGGCAAAGAGGGAGATTATATAATGATAAAAGTAGTAGTCCAACAGGAAAATATCAGAATCCTAAATATATATACACCTAATGCTGGAGCTCCCCAATTTATGAAACAGTTGCTACTAGATTTAAGAAATGAGAGACAGTAACACAATAATAGTGAGGACTTTAATATTCCACTGACAGCTCTAGACAGGTCATCAAGACAGAAAGTCAATAAAGAAACAATGGACTTGCACTATATTCTACAACAAATGGACTTAACAGATATTTACAAAACATTTGCTCCAAAATTGCAGAATATACATTCTATTTACCAGCACATGGAACATTCTCCAAGATAGACCATATGATAGGCAACAAAGCAAGCATCAATAAATTTAAGAAAATCAAAACTATAGCATGTAGTCTCTCAGACCACAATAGAATAAAATTAGAAATCAACTGCAAAAGGAACCCTCAAAACCATGAAAATTAAATAACCTGCTCCTGAACGATTGTTGGGTTAACAATGAAATCAAGATGAAAATTAAAAAATGCTTTGAACTGAACAATAATAGTGTCACAACTTGTTAAAACCTCTGGGATACGACAAAAGTGGTGCTAAGACGAAAGTTCATAGCATTAAATGCTTACATCAAAAAGCTTGAAAGAGCACAAATTGACAATCTAAGGTCATACCTCAAGGAATTGGATAAATAAGAACAAACCAAACCCAAATCCAGAAGAAATAACCAAAATCAGACCAGAACTAGTGAAATTGAAACAAGCAAAAGTCACATGATCATCTCAATAGACACAGAAAAATCATTTGACAAAAGCCAGTCTTGCAGGCGTAAGGTGGTGTCACATTGTGGTTTTGATTTGCATTTCCCTGATCATTAGTGATGTTGAGCATTTTCTCATATATTTGTTGCCCATTTGTATATCTTCTTTTGAGAATTGTCTATTCATGTCCTTAGCCCACTTTTTGAGGGGACTGTTTTTTTTTTTTTTGCTGATTTGTTCGAGTTCATTGTAGATTCTGGATATTAATCATTTGTCAGATGTATAGATCGTGAAGATTTTCTCCCACTCTCTGGGTTGTCTGTTTATTTTGCTGACTGTTCCTTTTGCTGTACAAAAGCTCTTTAGTTTAATTAAGTCCCAGCTATTTACCTTTGTTTTTATTGCATTTGCTTTGGGGTTATCATGAAATCCGTGCCTAAGCCAATGCCTAGAAGGGTTTTTGAATGTTATCCTCTAGAATTTTTATAGCTTCAGGTCTTAGATTTAAGTCCTCATTCCATCTTGAGTTGATTTTTGCATAATGAGAGAGATTAGGATCCAGTTTCATTCTTCTACATGTGGCTAGCCAATTATCCCAGCACCATTTGTTGCAAAGGTTGTCCTTTTTCTACTTTATGTTTTTGTTTGCTTTGTCAAAGATCAGTTGGCTGTTAGTATTTACATTTATTTCTGGGTTCTCTATTCTGTTCCATTGGTCTTTGTGCCTATTTTTATACCAATACCATGCTGTTTTGGTGATTATGGCTTCATAGTATAGTTTGAAATCAGGTAATGTGATGTCTCCAGATTTGTTCTTTGTGCTTAGTCTTGCTTTGGCTATGCAGAGTCTTTTTTGGTTCCATATGAATTTTAGGGTTTTTTTTCCTTCTAGTTTTGTGAAGAATGATGGTGGTATTTCCATGGGAATTGCATTGAATTTATAGATTACTTTTGGCAGTTTTGTAGAAACCATTATTCTAAGTAAAATTATTCAGGAATAGAAAACATTATGTGTTCATATTCATAAGTGGGAGCCAAGCTATGAGAACACAAAGGCATACGAATAATATAATGGACTTTGGGGACTCGAGGAAAGGTTGGGAAGGGGAGTGAGGGATAAAAGACTACACATGGGGTACAGTGTACATTGCTTGGGTGATTGGTGCACCAAAATCTCAGAAATCACCACTAAAGAATGAATTCATGTTACCAAACACCACCTCTTCCCCCCAAATTTACTGAAATAAAATAACATGGTAAATTGGATGCTGTGAGATTCTCAAGGGGGACTCATGACTTTGCTCTTGCTTATTTGGAAGGCTTCTGCCATTACATTAAGAAAACTAGGATAAAAGACCAAGTGGTCAGAGGCTTGGCCATCTCTATCACTTTAGACAACCCATCTTAGGTCCCAGGTATGTGATGGCCCTAGCATTAGAGCATCCAGCAACAACTAAGCTGCTTACTGAAGCCACAGACTCCAGGTGAGGCCAGAACAACTGCTCAGGCAGCCCACAAAATTTTGAGATCAATCACTTGTTGTTTCTCCTGCTCAGTTTCATTTTTGTTTTATTTTGCTCCTATAGTAATACATGGCTGATACCTGAGACTCTCCTAAGTTGGTTTGCATTCTCCCTATCATCCCTCTTAAAACAGCCTTGTGTATTAAAAGCATTCAAATATTTTAATACAATTATTCCCATTCTTTTCTTGATTTTTAATGGTTATAAAGATTCTGGTTATAAAGAAACCAAAACACATGTTTGTAAACTAGTTTCATAATTTGGGTAAAAATACGTTTTCCATAATACTGTAGAGTCTGGGTAAGGCAAGCAAAAAAAGGTCTCACTGACTAAAATAACGGAAAAAATTTGAGAGTAATAGAGCTTTTAACTTGGCGAGGCATGGTAGCTCACACCTGTAGTCCCAGCACTTTGGGCAGCGAGGCGGGCAGATCACGAAGTCAGGAGTTCGAGACCAACTTGACCAACATGGTGAAACCCCATCTCTACTAAAAGTACAAAAATTAGCTGGGTGTGGTGGCACTCACTTGTAATCCCAGCTACTCAGGAGGCTGAGGCAGAAGAGTCACCTGAACCCGGGAGGCAGAGCTTGCAGTGAGCAGTGAACCAAAATTGCGCCACTGCACTCCAGCTTGGGCGAAAGAGTGACTGGTGAGCTTTTCTATAAATTGGGAAGTTTGATCAGATGAACTCTACCCTCTCTTCTAAATCCACATTCTATCATGGAACCGGAACCCTTTGTAAAGACCAAGCTTAAACAGTTACGGCCATGGGTGCAGGAGCTGAGTTCCTTCCAAGTTTAAATCAGTCATCAGAAAGGAAAAAGATTGTTGCTTCTGGGGTAGAAGCCAAGACCCAGTGGCCACTGGTTTAAGTGATTCTCTTTCATGATATGTTTTGTCATTTTTGGGGAAGGAAATTAATTGCTGATCTTTGTCTAGCTCCCTGTCATGAAGTACGTCACAACTGGTAGGTGGCTGGCAGCCTCAGCAGGGAGAAGAACAGAATCATTTTAAGAATGAGTGGACCTCTTTATACCTTATTTAATGGCTGTTTCTTTCACATAAACACATGTTGCAGCAATGCTAGAGGATGCTTAACATAGTTCTGTTAGGTCAGTAAGGAGAAGTAAGATAATTTTCTTAATCTAAACCAATCTAATTAATGCCTTATGTCTCCAGGGAGACGGTTTATGAATACAAATTATTTTTTGTTATACAATTCTTACTCTCTCTCAGTAAATGCATGCTGCTGATCACAACAGAATAAAAACAATCTCTTGCCCTAGACAAAGTATCCAGGTGCCCACTAAAGGAGAGAAGTAGGTGTTGGGTTACACTCTTGCTGTGGCTGGTTTCTTTGGTCTTCACTCCATAGTTATGCACTTGAACCTGCATTCATCCTGCTCCCCATTTTCACCCTGTCTCCTGATGCTAACTCAATGACCTGCAGTCTGAGAGCAACTGTCCTCCCACCTCTGAGCCTAGTTCAAGCACTTTGACCTTACACTTTTTTCCTGCCTTGAGAAGTACAGATGAAATATCTTTCAAGGTTTCTGTAGTAATAGAAAAAAGTAAACTGAATAGCTCAAAAGTTGTCTCCTTCATGCAAAGAAAATATACCTCCCTCTACAAATCAATGGAATGGAAACAATTTCATTAACATTCAAGGAACCTAGCGATTTCCAGTGTGTTTAATCATGAATCATGTCATAGATAGTCATGTGTCACACGCTTGCACATTTTATAACTTCAGTTCTGTGTACTTCACATAGCAGTCTTACAAGTCATTGCCAAATATTTTGGACCTTTTTTTTTAAAAAAGCAGTATGATAAAATACATGGTCATTAGGCCACCTGCAAAAGTTTATAAAGAGTATAATAAATTATAAAGAGTATAATATTAGAAAAATTTTGATAGCCATCTATTTTAAATCAGTATAAATTGACTACATAGCAAAGTGTGCCATAGTCACTGACCTTTAAAGATATAAATATTAGGGGCCGGGCACAGTGGCTCACGCCTGTAATCCCAGCACTTTGGGAGGCCGAGGCGGGTGGATCACGAGGTCAAGAGATCGAGACCATCCCGGTCAACATGGTTAAACCCCGTCTCTACTAAAAATACAAAAAATTAGCTGGGCACGGTGGCGCGTGCCTGTAATCCCAGCTACTCAGGAGGCTGAGGCAGGAGAATTGCCTGAATCCAGGAGGCGGAGGTTGCGGTGAGCTGAGATCACGCCATTGCACTCCAGCCTGGGTAACAAGAGAGAAACTCCGTCTCAAAAAAAGAGAGAGAAAAAAAAAAAAAAATATATATATATATATATATATATATGTATGTATGTATGTTAGAGTTAAAAATACATTTCAGGCCGGGAGCAGTGGCTGATGCCTGTAATCCCAGCATTTGGGGAGGCCAAGGCGGGCAGATCACGAGGTCGAGAGATTGAGACCATCCTGGCCAACACGGTGAAACCACGTCTGTACTAAAAATACAAAAAAATTAGCTGGGTGTGGTGGTATTCGCCTGTAGTCCCAGCTACTCAGGAGGCTGAGGCAGGAGATCGCTTGAACCTGGGAGGCGGATGTTGCAGTGAGCTGAGATCGTGCCACTGCACTACAGCCTGGCGACAGAGACTCAGTCTCAAAAAAAAAAAAATTCAAAACTCTTGCAAGTACTTCTTCCAACTATAGTTAAGTACAGGGACCAGAAGTACTCTCCTTCCTTAAACAACTGTAAAATTGGACAATACCTATGAAATAATGGTGTTTAGCCACTGTGCCAGAGGTACAATATAACGGTGATTCCTGAGAAAAGGGAAACAAATAAGGGAACCCTATGATTGCCCCAGTTTACTGATTGGAGAGCATTTTCAGGCTAAGTGTAGGAAGAAAGAACCCAAACAGAGCCAGAGGTCTCACTGGCTCTAGGATACAGGTATAGATAGAAATAGATAATATTTTAATCAATATTTAAAAAATCTAAGGCAAAAAATTACAATGGACAAAATATCAAATGTTAAAATAAAGACAAAAACTGACTCTGCACTTGCAAAAATTTGGCTTTGTTTGCTTTACCCTAATCCTAGCCCTGTCTGAGAATTTTAATTTTGATAAAATCCAACCTCATTTTTTTCTGATTAGTGCTTCTTCAATCCTGTTTAAGAAACCTTTGCCTATATCAAGTTTACAAAGATTTTCATATATTTTCTCCTAGGAATTTCATTGATTCATTTATAAATTTAGATATGATGATTATAAAATTTATCTTTGTGTATGGTGTGAGAAATAGATGAAGGTTCATTTTCTTCCACACCAGGTATTTAGTGGTTTCAGCACCATTTGATGAAATGAATGTGTTTCTTTCTTACATTACCTTGGGGCTTTTGTCAAAAATCAATTGACTAGATATGTGTGGAGGTATTTTGGACTCTATTTTGTCTGTCATTACATCATTATCGTGTTGTCTCAATGTGACAGTATCAGAAAGTGATTACTGTCACTTTGTAGTAAGTCTTGAGATCAGATGGCATAATTATTCTAGCTTGTTTTTCAGTTTCAAAATTGTTTTGGCTGTATGTTATAGGCAGCGGTCTCCAAGCTTTTTGGCACCAGGGGTTGGTTTCATGGAAGGCAGTTTCTCCATGGATGGGAGTGGCAGGGGACGGTTTCAGGGTGAAACTGTACCACAACCAGTGCAAAAATGTGAGCCCTGAAAAAGGAACTCAGGATGTGAGCCTCACTATGCCCAGCTGTCTGACTGGGGACAAATTCCTGACTAGAATGCAGTGAGCTGTTGTCTAAGCAGATCCTGGTACCCGTCTGCAGCCTGGGAATTGGAACTCCTTAAATCTGAAGAATGCTCCTTTTGTTTTAAACTGCTAGTTTGCAGTTCAGTTATTGTCTGGTCATCTCGTATTGTGTAACCTTAGCCTTAGTGATATACTTTGTTAGAGCAGATATTTGGAAAAACCAAGGGGTTTTCCAGACCTCCCTAACCTGATGGGATTAAGCCTCTGAACTCTGACTTCCTGGGTTTTTGTTTTTGGCTTTGTTGGGTGGGGATGAAACAGGACATGGCTCTTACTTCTAAGATGCAGCCTTTTGTTGTCTCTGGAGGATATCCAAGGTGTTAACAACATTTTTTTTTTTTTTTGAGACTGAGTCTTACTCTGTCACCCAAGCTGGAGTGCAATGGTGCGATCTTGGCTCACTGCACCCTCCGCCTCCCAGGTTCAAGTGATTCTCCTGCCTCAATCTCCTGAGTAGCTGGGACTACAGGCGTATGCCACCACACCTGGCTAATTTTTGTAATTTTAGTAGAGACGGGGTTTCACCATACTGGACAGGCTGGTCTCGAACTCCTGACCTCAGGTGATCCACCAACCTTGGCCTCCCAAAGCGCTGGGATTACAGACGTGAGCCACAATGCCCAGCTGGTGTTAACAACATCTTTACAAGCAGAGCTTGACCACTAATCTCTTTCCAGTGTTGAACCCTGAAGCAGCTTAATCTCACTGTGACCATGCATAGCACAACCATTAGCACAATACCCATTCCAGTCGTTTGGAGTCCCCTCTCTGCTCAGCTTCCTCCTCTGGAGTCCTGCCCTGCAGATTCCAGCTGCTTCATCTGCTGCTGCGATCTCTGCCTCCTCAGTTGGGATGGACTAGCACTATCTGCTTGCACAGCAACTCACTGCTCTCTAGTCAGGAATTTGTCCCAAGTCAGACAGCTGGGCAGTTGTGGGCTCCCATCGTGAGTTCTTCTCAGGGATCACGTTCTTGTACTGCTTGTGGTCCACTGTCTCAACACAGTTGCATCGCGTATTTGTCCCACTGTTACGCTTGTTCATCACAGGAGCACTCCTTTGGTACCAGTTACTCCACCATTATCAGAAATCATTGCAATCTTTATATAATATTAATGAAAGGGCTCTTTTCTTTTTATTTGGATTAGCATTTTTTAATCATGCATAATTCCTGTGCATAAATGAAAAATAAAAATATAAGTGAAATGAATTGGATAAGGTATTCCTAAAATGTCAAATTCTCCTGAATTACTTCAACTCAACGTTGTTGGTGCTTGCATCTTTCCATACAGTAGTGCTCTCTGTGCTATTGAGATCATTGGTGATACAATATTCCTCCAAAGGATGATACACTTTGATTCTGTTATTTTTTTCCAAGTTGCTGTCACTTCTGAGTTTTGATGTTGGTACTTTTTAGAAGTGTAAATGTGTAGACACTGTCACTGTGTTATGATTGCCACCTGGTCCACTGCAATTATAAGATGACATAGACAGTAAGAAGGCATTCAGATTTCAAAGATACTAAAATGTCTAAAAATGTGCTTCTTAGAGTCAGTGTAATTCAGTATTTGACTTTTAAACATATGCATTTTAATTCTGAGAAAAAATAAATCAACTATCTAACAAATAAAAATATTTTTTCTTATATCATGGAGACCAGCATGATTCTAGAATTGATTGCCAGTCTTTACTGTTGCAGCAATTGCAGGGCATATCATTTAATCACTGGTAATTTTTTATGAATGTAGTTAATAGGACATAAAAGTTAATTATGAATATCAATACAAAAAATAACATAGAACAAAGAACAGTATCAATCTACAAGTATCTATTTATTTCCTTACAAGAAGTCAGGAGACATGAGTTCTAAACTTGTATATTAATAGCTAACATTTGTTCAGTGCTTTACATATGTTGGCATTGTTCTATAAGCTTTCAGTAGAAACTTCTTAACCACTTGAATTTAAAAGATTGCTTGGCTTTCTCCATTCCGTCTGTAAAGCACACTGACATACTTATAGCACACTGACAGCTCCAGGGAGTGGGCCCACCTCCAGGAAGCTGATCACTTTTGCTCCTGCAAGTTGAGATGGATATTATCAAGAGAGTCGGGGGTGTTTGGACCCAATTTGATTATATCAGTTGCACTTATGAATGCAATTGCATATTTTCATCAAATATAACAAAATTCAATGAAATAATAATTTTAATAGACTAAAGACAGGTTTTGTAAAAACAAAGTAAAATATATTGGAAGGATTCAATCAATATAATTTATGTTTTTAATGCTGTTGAATTAGGTAGAGGTGTGCTTTGCTCCAAATGTTGGTGTCCCTTCAAAATTTGTATGTTGAAATCCAATCACCAATGTGCTGGGGTTATGATATGGGGCCTTTGGGAAGTGTTTATGTCGTGGAAGAGAATCCTCATGAATGGGATTAGCACCCTTACAAAATAGGCCCCAGAGAACCGCCCAGCCCCTCACATTAGGTGAGAACAAAGCTAGAAGGCAGCATCTATGAACCAGGGAATGGCCCTCATTAGGCACAGAATCTGTTGGTGCCTTCTTTAGTCTCAGATTTCCCAGCTTCTAGAGCTATAAGAAATAAATCTCTGTCATGTATAAACTACCTCATGTAAGATTTTTGTTATAGTAGTCTCGACAGACAAAGACGATGTGAAACAACAACTACAAAATTGGAAATTATAAAATTAAAAAGAATGGTGTATTTAGACTGACTCATAATTGTATTTATTTCTCTCAGATTAAAGGGATGGAAGCTTATGGGTGTGGTTTATACGAAGAAAGGTAAATGGAAACAAAATCAGAGAAAAGGCCTTGACTCTACATGAAAATGGATAAATTATGTGCACACACATACACACACAACAGTAACAGCCACAAGACACAGCTGACTCTTGAACAACATGCATTTGAACTGTACAGGTTCACTTATACATGGGCTTTTTTCAATAGAAATTACAGCAAGTATGCCTGCCTCTTTTGCTTCCCCTTCTACCTCTGTCAACTCTTCTGCCTCTGCCACCCCTGAGACAGCAAGACCAAACCCTCCTCTTACTCCTCCTCCTTTCTGTTGAATGTGAAGAAAATGACAATGAAGTCCTTTATGATGAATACAGTGTATAATACATATAACATACACAATGCATGTTAATTATGTTAGCAAAATGTATAGTCAACAGCAGGCTATTAATAGTTATGTTTTGGGGAGTCAAAAGTTATATGCAGTGTTTCCACTGAGTGGGGGAATCAGTGTCCCTAAACTCACACTGTTCAAGGGTCAACTGTATATGTCTTAGATTAAAAATAAATAATTTAGTGTTTGATATGGTTAGACTTTATGTTCCCACCCAAATCTCAGCTTGAATTGTAATCCCCAGGTGTTCAGGGAGTGACCTGGTGGGAAGTGACTGGATATGGGGCAGTTCCCCCATGCTGTTCTCATGATAATAAGTGAATTCTCATGAGATTTGAAATTTTATAAGGGGCTCTTCTTCCTTTCCTTCTTTCACATGCTCTCCTGCCTGCTGCTGTGTAAAGTGTGCCTGCTTCCCCTTCCACCATAATTGTAAGTTTCTGAGGCCTCCCCCAGCCATGTGGAACTTTGAGTCAATTAAACCTCTTTCCTTTATAAATTACCCGTTCTTGGGTATGTCTTTATAGACGTATGAAAATGGACTAATATTGTTTTTATGTTTTAATGAGCCTCTGCTTACACCGATGTTTTATTACCACACCTACTTTGCAGATAAAGAAATTGAAACCCAGATAAAGAAATTGCTTATGGTAACACAGTGACCCAGTGGTGAAGATGGGACACGTATTTAGATAATACAGTTTCAGAGCTTTCCACTTCAAACTTAACAGTCTCCCACTAACTTGCTGTGTGTCCTTAAAGAAAACATTCAGCTTCTCCAAATTTAGTTTTTTTCTGTAAAACAAGGAAGTTGTATCAGATATCTTAGGTCTCTTTTTAATTCTAAAACATTAACGTCTATGATTAAATTATCTGCCACAAAAGTATGGCTGTGATACCTATGTTCTTCATGGGTATTTTTACTGGAAAATTCTCTACCAACGGCAGGTGAGGAAAAATACCTTCAATATTTATTTGAATTATCACTACTCCATACTGATTAAAACATGACTAAACTGGGGCGATCCTGGTAATAGATACAGAGTTTCTCTTTGATTTGACAGTTATTCTAAGTTCAAAATCAATCTATCTGTCTGTCTGTCTATCTAATCTATCTATCTATTTAAGACAGAATCTGCCTATGTTGCTAGGTTGGTCTCAAACTCCTAGCCTCAAGCAGGCCTCCTGCCTCAGCCTCCCTAGTAGCATATGCCACCATGCTTGGCCTTCAAAAGCTTTTTTTTTTTTTTGATTCAAACATCAAGATGGTAGTGGAGTAAACCAGCTGGAGTCTTGCCAGTAGTTCATTGGAGGTGTATCTCTGAGTTTCTAGGAGCAAATGGCTCCTGTCCAGGATGAACAGTGCTCATATTTGGTTGAAAATACATCACTGAGGTTCTGGGAGCAAATGGCTCTTGTCCAGGGTAATCAGTGCTCATCTCTGGCCTCTTCTGAGGCTCCGTCTCATACTAAGGCTTGTTTTAAAATTCCTCTTGTCAGATGTCTTACAACTAATGCCATTCGTGCTTTTGATACCTAGATTCAAACATCTTTTTTGAATAAGGTCATACCCTGCTCCTTTTGTGGCCTCATTAATCTTTCCTGGCCTTGCATAATGAATGGCCTTTGGTGGACAACTAATATCACAGTCTGATAGCACAGCACTGGTCCTGGAACCCTTCGACAATCTCTATGTTGGCCAATATGTGGTAGGCATTATTATTCACTTTTAATCGTAACTTTAAAATCCAGCCTTTATTTGGTTAACTTCACAAAGCATTTGGTTTTGTTAGTTACTATTGGGCAGTATATTAAAGTTTGTATGTGTCCTTGTAAGTATGCATCCTTATAAGACTGTATGTGTCCTTGAACTAAAAATGCATGTAAAATAAATAATGTTGGTTAGTTCGGAGGGTCATTAAGAAAGTATATAACAGTTGCAGGCCAGGTGCGGTAGTTCACGTCTGTAATCCCTGCACTTTGGGAGGCAGAGGCAGGTGGATCACTGAGGTCAGGAGTTTAAGACCAGGCTGGCCAACATGATGAAACCCTGTCTTTACTAAAAATACAAAAAATTAGCTGAGTGTGTTGGTGGGTGCCTGTAATGCCAGCTGCTCTGGAGGTTGAGACAGGAGAATCACTTGAACCTGGGAGGCAGAGGTTGCAGTGAGCCAAGATTGTGCTATTGCACTCCAGCCTAGGCAAGAGGAGTGAAATTCAGTCTCAAAAAAAAACAAAAAACACACATACACAATTGCATTAGCAGGTTTTTTATTACTATAACAGAATACCACAGACTGGGAAATTTATAAATAAAAGAGATTTTTTTTCTTACAGTTTTGGAGGCTGGGAAGTCCAGGTCAAGGGTCACACATGTGAAGAAGGCCTTCTTGTTGCATCACCCTATGGTGGAGGTGGAAGGACAAAAGAGCAAATGCAGGCCAGAAAGAGCAAGAGAGGGTCGAACTTACTTTTATAACAACAAACTTGTGATGACAAACCTACTCTCCTAATAAGGGTGTTAATCCATTCAGTGGAGGCAGAGCCCTTGTGACCTTATTAACTCTTAAAGGTCCTACCTCTCAACACTGTTTCACCGGGAATTAAGTATCCACCTCTCGAACTTTGGATGGACTGGGCTGAGCAGGGAAGGGAAGGTGCGTACATGCAAACCATAGCAACACTATATAATAAAACAGATATTACCAGGGAAGTACAAACTTGCAAGGTATGGAAAAATTTTTTTTCTCATAGTTTATCATTTGATTTAGGTCATAGAATTTTCTAATTAATTCCCAATCAATTTTTGGCAACGTGTGTTTCTTCTACTTCCAGAAGATAAAGCACATAGTGAAAGTAAGCTATTTCTGAATTTTTTTCATGGTCTTATATCCTATTACCTCAGCCCTGCATTTATCTCTGGGTGTTCATGTACAATGATCTAAATGAAATTTTTGAGATGAATATTACTTTTTCACAACATCCCAACATCTGTTTCCGATCGAGGTAATAGGGTTACAGTGAACGGGATATAAACAACTCATAGAAACATTCATGTTGAGAAAGATCCTTCTGGGACAATTAATAGATGGATTTTCTGTTTCCCATGTGAATGACTTCCATTCAGGGGCTGGCAAAGCATCGTGACTGGAAGACAGCACAGATTAGGGTAGATACAAAGATGAATCTTGGGCATAATCTAAGATCAGCTACCCACAGAGTTTTGTTTATTTTTAAAATGGATTGTTCAGATATGGCATTCCTCATATAGAAAAATGCAGTAAATGGAAAGACGGGGTAGAGGGATGACTTTTCTCAGATAAGACTGACAATTTATTAAACATTGTTTGACCTTAAAAACATTTCACCAGGAGACTCTAAGTGTAACATAGACTTCATTTCAGGGTGGAAACTGGGGAAACTAAGTATATCTCAGAATATTTATCTTTCAATGGATTCTTTTTTATTTTAAGTTCTGGGATACATGTGTAGAACGTGCAGGTTTGTTACACAGGTATACATATGCCATGGTGGTTTGCCGCACCTATCAACCAGTCATGTAGGTTTTAAGCCCCACAAGCATTAGGTGTTTGTTCTAATGCTCTCCTTCCCCTTACCCCCACCTCCCTAAATGGATTCTTTAGTTAACAAAAAAAAAAAGAAAAAACTCACAAAACTGTGTTCTGATCCATATGAAAATTTTAGGTTTCAGAAACAAAGGGAACCATATAGAATAAGATACTAGTAAAAAGAACAGAAGTAATTATACACCTTGTCGCCTTTTTTATGTTTATTAGCCTTGTTTAATTCAATTTTAAAGCGCTTTTGTGTCAATGGCATGTTGGCAATTATTTTCAACAAAACCCAAGCAAGAGTGAGGCCCTGTGTTCTGAGCCGCCTTTGTCTCAGAGACATTGTTTCCTTTCCATCCTGAGACAAACACTGTGGAGATTTGTGCCTCTGTCTTCCCAGAACTCCTTACTTTCCAACAGACAGCACACATACTGCCTGAGGATCTCCTAAGTGCTTGCCCAGGTCTTGGTGAGCTTCCTTGGTCACAGCTGCTCTGACAGTGTGACTGGCTCAATTTCCTCATTATGTGAAAGAAAAAATGTTTAGTCCATACTTCTTGAAGCATGCATAGCCTCTGGGAATATTTTCGAGTAAACAGTTGTCAGTCAGATGATTTTTTTTCCCCTTTAGTCCTTTGTTATTCTGAAAGATTGATATCCTAGAAAGCTTCTAGGCCAAGCGTGCAAGCAATGCCACCCAACTGAGGTGACCCTACCTTAGCCACTTATTTTGGCCATTTACTTAACACTCTTTAATCTAGACTACAGAAAGAACTGTCCTCCATATTAAACATATACAAGTCTTTAGCAAATAAATACTCCTTCCTTCAGCCGTCAGCCACTCCTGTCTAAACTTACAGATCACATCCTAAATACAAATGATCTACAGGTTTTGAGATGGCACCACCTGCGCTGCTCTCTTCTCTTTTTCTCTCGCTGCCTCAAATCCCTTTCAAGCCCTTTTTGAAGCTCGTATCGTCCTTAACCAGAAACCTTTAAAGTGAACTCTACAAAGTGTGTATGTGTGCATGCATGTTCAGAGATGGAAGGAGAATAATACCTTTTAAGAACTTCTGACAAAAAACCTGTTAATTAAAAAATTTTGGAGTTCATTCAGGGTCCTAGGGGAAAGGACTTGGACAAAAGCAGGCCCGAAATGGTTGGGTTCACCTAGAACCTGAATTACTCCTAGGAGTTTATCAAATGGTTTTATCCTTTAATTATAAGAACAATTTTTGAACACGGGGTAAAGCCTGTGAGGTGCCACTTAGTTCATTGTAGTAGTAATTTCAAAAACGGCACCCTGCTGATTTGACAGATTTCATACCATTTTCAAAAGTGCCAAGCTTAGACACAGGAAAAATCTGGAATGTTATCTGCATAAACCTTAATCAGTGACTTCTTCACAAAGAGACTACAATTACCAGCGCACTACAAAACCGGGGTTTCTGTAGGTGTTGTCAGTGCCACCTCGCCGAGCTCTCAGGAGCAGTGACCTCTGTTCACCTTAAAACTATTATGCCTTAGCTCTGTGTTTTACAAGGGTTTCACCTCCACTGCGCTATTTCACTGCCAGGCTCTTATCTCAGCGGAGAGAGTCAGTGCCAGTGCCCCCACTAACATTTCAAGAGGGTAAAGGAAAGAACTCTCAGCTCGGGTCAGAGATGTCAGGATTCACAGACCTTAACACCAGGCTCAAGGCTGGAAATCTGATATGAACATGACAAATCAAGACAGAATGGTCAAGCATTGCAATGTAATCACCTACTAAGTCACTACTATTCAAAAAGCCCTTTAGAGAACAAATTGGCATAACACGGAGTAGGAAAACACCAGGTTTAAGGAGAAAGTACAGAGAGGGCAACTGTTGCATTTTCAGAATTTTTGGCATGGATTTCAACAATTTAAAGGTGGTGAACTCTACTCCTACCTTCAAAGTTTTCTTATTCCTTATGATTTTGTTTTCTCATTTATTTTAACATCCTCCTCATGGGATTATGGTGATGATAATATATGTTTTAAGGGGTTTTATCCTCTTTTCCTGTTTTTTTTTTAAAGGTAATTATTCTTTTTTCAGAAAATCTTTTTCTTCATCTGAGGTTTTGAACAAGTTGAAAACTGAAACTACCAACCCACTAAAGAACTAACCAAATAACACTCACCCTTCAACCTGGGTTGTCTGTTCAGAACTAATGCTGAACTGGTAGCCAAATACAAATAATACTCAGGTTTCAAATGGTGTAACACTCAGCTAGTGATCAAATATTTTTAAAAGCAGTAACTAAAAGAAATTTCTATTATAGGCCAGGTATGTGGCTCATACCTGTAATTCCAACATTTTAGGAGGTCAAGGTAGGAGGATCACTTGAGCCCAGGAATTTGAAACCAGCGTGGGAAATATAGCAAGATACTGTCTCTACAAAAAAATTAAAATAAAAATTCGAATGTAGTGACACATGCTTGTATTCCCAGCTACCTTGGAGGCTGAGGTGGGAGGATCACTTGAGGCTGGGAATTTGAGGCTGCAGTAAGCCATGATCATTCACAGCCCTTCAGCCTGGGTGACAGAGCGATACTCTGTCCCTAAAAAACAGACAAACAAAATCCAGAAAAACAAAAATGAAAGGATATATAGCAATAAAACAGACATTTGATCCCCTTACATTGGGACCTAGCAGACCTTTGGGTCTCTTTCTGTAGCCCAGGCTAGAGTGTAGTGGTCCGATTGCAACACCAAACTCCTGGGCTCAAGCGATCCTCCTGCCTCAGCTTGCCGAGTGGCTAGGACTACAGGGTGCACCACCATGCCCAGCTATGTTTTTTTAAAATTTTTTGTAAAGACAAGACCTTGCTATGTTGCCCAGGCTGGTCTCAAACTCCTGGCCTCAAACCATCTTTCTGTAACTGGGTCACCAGACAGACAGGTCAGGGCTTAGCTCCCCCGACCCATTTGATATGCTAGAGGTTCTTGGGCTCCCTGGCCCCAGGAATGAGGAAGAGGCCCTGGCAGCAGGGTGAGCTTACCTGTTAAGTAAATATCAGACCCAGAGAATTTTGTAAAGAGCTATTTATTAGGCAGAGAGAGAGGTGGGGGGCGGGGAGCGGTAGAGAGAGCTCCCATGCTGTTGTGGGAGGGGATCCCAGAGAGAGAAATCTGCACAGGTAAGGTGCAGCTGAATTTTAACTTTGAGGTTATTCCTGCCCCATTCATGTTTTTGTCCAATGAAAGGAGTTCTTTCAGACTTACTCTGGAGTGATTGATCTTTGACTCTGATCCCAGATTGGTTGCTTGGGCCCACAACAGAGCCCCTCCTTCCAGGGCTCTTGGAGGGTTTTCTGAACAACGGAAGCTCACCTGGAATTTTACCTAGCCTGCACTCAGGAAAATTAGACAAAGAACTCTAGGTTCCCCGATAGGGAGGTGGATGGAGGCATGGTGTTGGGAAGTTCTTGCCTTTGAAACCACACCCCTTGTGGACCCAGGAAGAGAAGTTAACATATTCCCTCACTCCAGCCTCATCCTCCCAAAGCATTGGGGTTACAGGCGTGAGCCACCACGCCTGGTCCAACCTTTAGATTAGTAGATTTCCAGGAAGAATGATTTCTGTAACTACATCCTTTCTGTGTGCTTGAGAATGTAATACATACAGAATCAACGAGTTCAACCCCACAGTATAAATGATGCATCATGTTACTCTTCATACACCATAACTCCCATTGCTTCATTATACACAGTGAATGTTTCAGTGATCTGGTTTTCCTCCCCTGAGTCCTAACAAAAAAAGAGCACAAATTTTCTAGAGTGACCAGAATGCTCTGTGATCTTTCTTCACATCCATTTATGGAACTTTTTTGTCACAGGACAGCCTCCATTCAAATCCCTGTAGCCAAGACCTTGGTGATAAAATCTCTGAAGGAAATTGTTTTCAGCTGGAGCTTTGTCACAGGGCCATGGGACTTTTTGGGAGTCTAGGTATTTATGGAGTCTTAGTATTGGTGGTCCATACTGTCTCGACCTGTCTTTGTCTCCAGGAAAACAGATAGCCATGATATAGGATGGCTTTTGAGTATTAGGTTTGCTATTGAGTAGGGTAATCCTTTGTTGTGAGGTGCTGTCCTGTGCTTTGTAGGACATTTAGCAGCATTCCTGGCTGCTATCCAGTAGATGCCAGTAGTACCTCTCCCCTTCCCTCAGTTGTGACAATCAAAAATGTTCCCAGACATTGCCAAATAACTCCTGGTGGCAAAATCTCTCCCACCTCCACACTGAAAACCAATAGATTAAAGGAATGTTCCACAGTATCCTGCTGTTAGTACTTGAAATTTCAATCTCATCTGAGTTAACACATTAGTAACAGTGTGTTGCATTTATAATTTGCAAAGAGCTTTTCACATAGAGCACTATATTTAACTCTCACAACATCCCTGAGATACATTTGTTGATATTCTTCTTCTAAAGACTTAGAAACTGGCTCTCTAAGTGACAAACTCTTAAAGTGACAGGTGACTAAGCATGTAAAGTGGGGTTTCTTGGACATTCCTCTTAGCCTTCAGCCTCCTCATTCCTGTGGTTCACTTTGTCTGATATCACTGTGCACCAGAATGCCCTATTAATTTCTCTTATGTTAGGGCTGGAAGAAATCTTAGAGGCTTTCTCTTACTTCCTAGGAGATAACTGGATTGCAGAGGAATTAAGTGACTTGCCCAGATAACCAGTGTAGCAGAGTCAAGGCTTGTCATAGAAAAATTATTCATAATACTTGTTAAAGAATGGTGGCTGGGCATGGTGGCTTATGCCTGTAATCCCAGCACTTTGGGAGGCCGACACAGCAGATCACGAGGTCAGGAGATCAAGACCATCCTGGCCAACGTGGTGAAACCCTGTCTACTAAAAATACAAAAAAGTTAGCTGGGCATGGTGGTGCATGCCTGTAGTCCCAGCTACTCGGGAGGCTAAGGCAGGAGAATTGCTTGAACCCAGGAGGCAGAGATTGCAGTGAGCCAAGATTGTGCCACTGCACTACAGCCGGGGTGACAGTGCGAGACTCTATATAAAAAAAAAAAAAGATGCTAAGGCAGACTTTATTCAGGACCATCATGATAGGTATAGGAAGCACTGAAATAAGATTTTGCAGTACGGGAGAGAGACTGGGCTCAACTTATAACACGTATAGAAAGATGGGAATTTATAGCCAAGGAGGAGCAAGGTGGGTGTCAATGGATGGGAAATTACTAAGAGGAAATATCAGGTGTAAGGTAGAGGGAATTCTACCAAAATTGACTTGGTATGATTCTTGCTCAAGGCAGGCCAGGGTGATCAGATATCATCTGAGTGATGATGGAGGAGGAAGAACCTGATCAGATGTCAAAAGTGATCAGATACTGAGGATGGGAGATTCTGGCTAAAGTGACTTAGCACGATTCTTGTTAAAGTTGAACAATGCAGAGACTAACACCAAAGCCTAAAAGTCAGGCCTTATTGAAGAGAAAGTTAAAAGAAGCCTGATTAGTTTGGTTAAGGAGAGACTCTTTGACTTCAATCCAGCGCTCCAAGCTTCCTAACCAGTGCTGTTACATAAATATTACATGAATGAATGATGAAATAGGATACAAATTAAATACCTTTTAGGGTGGGGTGTGTGTGTGTGTGTGTGTGTGTGTTGCAGGGAGTAGATTTAGTAGCAAGTGGATTGAGAGACATAGGTGCCCTCAGAATAGTCAGGGTAGTATCAGTGGGGCCAAACAATCACGAAAGAAACAGGATATGTTTGAGAGCCACTGTGTTCCTCAAAAAGCCTTCACCTAGTCAATTATAACTTAACTGAAGTAGCTAAGTGTTGTGGGGAGGAGTAAGGATGAAGGAGGAAATAATAAACATCTGCAAAGAGTCAAAAACAATGTATAAGAGTTGGTTAAGATGGCCCTATCCAGTCCTATTTAGCACGAGGATGTTCAACTTCATTTTTTTCCCTATAGATCCTTTGGTCCTGGCTTAGGCATCTCCTTCCCTGAGATGCTGTCCTCTCCATCCAGCTGGTTGCTGGCTTAGTGCACCTTCTTCATTCTCCTAGCATGCCATCTGCATTAGTCTGTTCTCATACTACTAATAAAGACATACCTGAGACTGGTATGTCTTTTACAAAGGAAAGAGGTTTAATGGCCTCAGTTTCACAGGGCTGGGAAGACCTCACAGTCATGGCTGAAGATCAAGGAAGAGCAAAGAGACATCTTACATGGCAGCAGGCCAGAGAGCTTATGCAGGGGAACTCCGATTTATAAAACTATCAGATCTCGTGAGACTTATTCACTACCATAAGAACAGTATGAGGGAAACCATACACATGATTCAATTATCTCCACCCGGTCCCACGCTTGATACTTGAGGATTATTACAATTCAAGGTGAGATTTGGGTGGGGACACAGCCAAACCATATCACTATTGTAGCACTAAACACACGATCTTGCATTTTTGTTTCCCCTACTAGTCTGGGAGCTCCTTGATGGCAACAACCTTGTTTTATTCATTTGTATAATCATAAAGCCTTAGTGATCATGGGCATTTGAGGAATCAAGGGAGTGAATGGTAGTGGAAGAGCAACTCATCCCAGTGCCCTTGATTTGTAAACAGGGACCTCAGTTTTAAAAATATATTTTAATCACCCATTATTTTTCTTTCCTCTCTCCACTCTTACCCCTTCATTTCTTCCCTCTCTAGATACTCCCCTCTGGCAATGCAGGCTTATCTAACTATATTCTTGCTTAAGGAATTTCAGAGGCTAATCTTGAAACAAACCAGCACAGAGCCCAGATTGCAGAATCCTCCCGCATAGGGGACTCATGAACAATTAGTCCATGACCATTGGGCCAAACTCAACATAATGCCAACTAGGTGTATCTCTTACCCAAGATAACCATTGGAACAAGATATACAGACCCAATACCTGCATCACTCCCACATGTCTCCCATATCAAGTTTTCCTTTAAAACCCCAGTAGTAAATTTAGAAATTCAAGATGGTACTTCAGAACACTCGTTCACCATCTTCTCTGTTTGCTGGCTCTCTGATCAAACCTGCTTTTTCTCTCACCAACCATCTCTTGGGTTTTCAAGCTGCAAGGACAGACTAATAGAAGGGCCCCCGAGGACACCATTTGCTCTGACTCTGTGCTTATCCAGTAACCTCCCTTCTCTAGTCTGGACTGCTGAAGGACTTCCCACAATAGGAAGCAAGACCTGCAACATCACCAGCTCTTTGTGGCTCATGTTAGGTTCATCTCCTGCTGTAAGTTAATCAAGAGGAGTGAGAGCAATGGCCAGAAGAACCAATCAGAAGAGAACTGGAAGGGCTCAACTAATTTTGCAATTTTGCCGGAAGCCAGCCCAATAGTTTGAGCCCAAAGTGCTCTAGTTGGGAGATCTTAATGCGTCCCAGCAGGTTTTAGTAAGGTTACAGTGGTGTGTGCATGCGTCTGTGTGTGTAAGGTTAGGCAGAGGGTGGGCTGATAATGGTGGAGCTACTGCTTGAGTTTTTCTGCATTTAGAAATGGCTGTGGCTGGGCTCTTCCAGAATGATCAGGTAGAATATTTCTACCTTGAAATGAATATAAGAAGAAGAAAGTGATGGGAGGAGGGAAGTCTTTTAAGGAAAGACTAATTATTGTATTTAAGACAGCCTTTCTAGTAAACCTCATTACATACCCCAACTCCCTAACCTCTTTCCTGATTGTGGATGAGAAATTGTCAAATCTGATAAACTCCACACATGTGGCGAAGGTGCGGGATTATTTGCCAGGCTGGGCTGTCTGAAAATCTGAAGGCACTATGCTAATAGTACTCCTGTCATGCACACTGACGCTTTTGTTTCCATGCCCCCAAAGTCTTTGCTATGCAAATCAAACCACAGGGGCACTTTGACATGTAAATCACAAAATCTCCCTCACGTGGGATGAATTGACGGATTTTAAACTCCTTGACTGTTGGGAGGTAATGAACTGCACTTATTTAGCCAGCATTATTTTACTGGGCACATCTCCTACACTGGGCTTTACTCAGTGGTACAGCTATGCCAGGGGAGAGATGGGGTGATTATTAATATTTCTGTCAAAAGACTAAGAGAGCCTCAAACCTAAGAAATTCTGATCCCCTTTGGGGAGGAGAATAAGGCCCTCCTCAGAAACTGTGTTGAGTCTGTGTCCCCCTGGAGGGGTGGTGGGTTGTTCTTCTTTGATTAGTGAATGAACACTGAATCTTCCCGGGAAAGGCTGTTTTCAGCTTGTTTCACAGGTGAAAGGAGCCAAGGGGACTTAAAGGGACATTTCAGGCCCTGCAGCTGGGAGGAAATCCAGGCTAGGGCAAGGAGCCAGGAACCCATGTGAAGGCTGTGGAAGGCTGTGCTTTCACCAGCTGCTATGGTCCTGATCCCTAGTTTGGGGCTAAAGTCACTTAAGCACATCATGCCAGCTTCCTTTTTGGTAAAACAGGGATAATGCTAGGGATAGAGGGAGCAGTGACTAGATCCTGTTTATAATGACAGCTGAGCTGCTTGGGCAAGATGTGCTTGTTCCAGAAATGAAGTGTGATTCCATTAAAATGTGTGATCTTTTGAAACAGCCTACCTTGTTTTGGAGTATGTGGTAGTGGATTTATTTGTTGGGAACGAATTGATGAGAAAAATATTTTGGCCTTAAGGCATCGGTTTAAGCAAGGTGCATTTAAAAAGCAGCTTCAGCCCTTAATGGGCTTTTACTCTCTCTATATGCATTTGAAGAGTTTGACAATTGTAACGTGCTCATTTTAGCCATTACCTGTGTGGCAGTCCTCACCTGGGCACTGTTCCAGAACTTCTTTTGAGCTTAGTGTTTGGAACTCAATATACGTTTTCTCATAGAAACAATGGCTGTAAGCCTTCTTGGATGGTAGACAAAAATTGATCTCACCCAAATGTAGCTGAAATACTGTGCATTTGCAATTAAAAGCTAGCCAGAGAAATTAGAAATGAATATTAAAAATTCCCTTTAAAAATATTACAAAATGTATTTAAGTCTATCAAAACACACAAAATTTAAAACCATCAGACCCTAGGCCTAAGGTGCTTGCTTGGCATGACACTTTTGGAGGAGTGGAAGCAGGAGTCCCCTTGGGGTAAAACCATAATGCACTGCTAGAATTTGCCAGCAAGGAGGAATGACAGAAGGATGTTGAAACAAATGGAGAGGGGAGAAAAGGTGGTTACATCACTCTAAACTCTTCCTGACATTATTGGGGTCAGAAGGTATGAAAGATGCTCTGGGGCACTGCTCACATTCACCTTCCTGCTCAAGACCCCTCTTCCCCAGATTCTGGGAGTGTTGCTGCTGAGGGCTCACAGCTAAGACTCTCTCCAGAAATTGCCCTCTGCCTGCTGGAGCTGCCTTGTCCTCAAGGTTATAACCCTTTCCTAGAGCATCCTTTGCCTAATAATCTGTGGATTTGGGAATATAAAGCCCTGGCCACATTGCCTTAACTTGGAAACACTGAATAAATATGTTCATTTCAGAAGGCCCGGTGCAATTGGCCTCTGTGGTAACTACATCTCATTTCAATTTATTCTTCTACTCTAAACCAGTTTTCTTCAGTCCTTTGCATGTGTGAGTCTTGACTGCATTCTCCAATAATTCTGCATGCAAATCTGTCTCAGAATCGGTTTCCCCATGAACCTGACCCAGGACAAGCAGATAATTAAGGGTAGGAATGGAGAGGCAATCAGTAAAGACTTTATTAATAGTTGGTAGCAGAGAGCTGAAAGCTGGTCTAGGGGAAAGGGGAGTACCAGCAAAGATACTAGTGGAGAGAATACTAGAAATGATAAGAGCTATTCTGGCAAGGTAGGCATTCAATATTACTTCTATATAAAGTAGATCCAATGACTTAGTCAAAGCTGCTAAAGAAGTCCAATGCTTATGCAAATAGAGGTCTGAAAACAGAAGACTTACAGCATGGGGGAAAATATTTGCAAGCTATGAATTTGACAAAGGTCTAATATTCAGCACCTATAAATTCAAGTGAGTTGGTCCTTTAGGACTATACATTCTTAGGGAAAATAAAAAATCCACAAAACTCTGCCAAGTCTCAGGAAGCCCTATACTCTTGATCTTCCTCCAGAGTTTTAGCTTGAATAACATTGTCTTCATTTATTTTGCATTGCTAAAACAGAATACCACAGACTGCATAATTAATAAAAAAGTTTATCTCACACAGTTCTGGAGGCTGAGAAGTCCAATATTAAGGTGCCAACATCTGGTAAGGGCTTTTTTTGCTGTGTCATTCCATGGCAGAAGGTAAGAGGATGAGAGAGAGAGAGAAAGAGAGAAAGCTCAAACTCACAGCCACAAGGTATTTTATAATTGGCATTAAATTATTCATGAAGTTGGAGCCCTCATTATCTAAACAGCTCCTTTTAGGCTCCACATGAAACTGGCCCAATTGTCCCTTAGAATTCCCATAGAACTGATATTTATGGTTTCTTTTGAATAAACATAGAAACTGACCCTCCTAGTCTTAAAACTTGAGAAAGTTTCATTTGTCTTATCTGAGTTCCTTTCTCAGGAAGCCAACCATTAGTCCTCCCAGATAATATCAAAGAACTGAAACTTACCAGTTTATGCATCTAGACAATGAGACACCAGACCTCTCACTCATCATAATTACCTAACTGACCACCTGCTTTCTGTTGACCAATTCCTCTTCCTTACCCCTCCTTAATTCCTGGCTTCCTGCAGGTAATTACATTTATTTCCTGCTATATGAACCCTTAATTTTAGTCAGTTGATGAGGGAGATGAATTTAAGACTCATCTCCCATCTCCTTGGCTGCAGCACCCAAGTAAAGCCGCCTTCCCTGGTAATACTCCTTCTCTCAGTGATTGGCTTTCTGTTCAGCAAGCAGTAGAATGTAGACCAAATCCCTGGTGTTTTGGTAACACACCTTCTAACATTGCTGCTTTGGGGAGGACACACTCAAACTATAGAAAACACAGTTCTATTGCTGAAGCAATTTGGAAGGTTTGCTTTCTTAGAAAGCCTCTCGTTTAGTTTCAAGCCTGGTATTTCTATATAAGATGTTCAAAGATTATTGATCACAAAAGCATCTCTCCTCCAAATGACTTCTTGCTGCCAGCTGCAGTCAGTAATGGTGCCAGATTGGGGTTGGGGAATTTTCTTACCTTGTCAATATTAGGCTTGGCTTATGGTGTTAATCATTCCATAGCTGCAGTTCTTAATTTTATCAAATCGAGCTTTTTTCTATGCACCAGATACACACAAAATAAATGAATAGTATACAAAAGTGTTTCTAAGAGATCTAAAAGATTTCTAAGAGATAGCCATCTTCCTCAAAAGCTGAGACTAAAGTATGTCCAGCAAGCAGTGGGCTCTAAACAGATGTGAGTGTATAGTGCTATTGGAGGACTTGGGAGGGAGGGCAAAGATCTTGAGGTCAAAGTGTAACTATCTCCCATGACTGGTTGAATGGAGGGATAAACCTCAGAAACTGGCTGTCAGGGTCCATCAACTCTTGTTTTCCAAGTCTGTTTCCCTGAGGACCAAATGTAGTGCAATGCTATTATGGGATCTCTCAAAACAATTTGAAGGCCAAAAAGAGAGATTTTGACCTGACATGCTTGACAGACCCCTAAACAAAACATTATGTCATGCTCTGATGTTTAGCTATTATTTTCTGGAAGGATGAAAAATGTAAAGCTGTAGTGGTGATACCCATCCAAGGATTAGCAGTTTGTAGAAACTACCAGAATATGCAGAATTGTTCTTGAGACAGAGTAGATGATTTAAAGTCAGTCTTCACAAGTCCAGCACTGTGTTAGCTAATCTGGGGATAACAGATGCAAGGACTGAGTCTTAAGAGGCAACCCAAATGGAAACCTAGGTTCTAGGGTAAAATTATTACAGGGATTGCCATAGAGAAAGTCTCTCTTAACATGTCAGTAAGAGATCATTAAAAAATCCTCTGATTTGGAACCACTGTGATGGTAAGATGTGAATCATAATGTCCTCAGAAAAGACCTAAACCAGTCATTTATTAAACAAATGTCACTGAGTGCCACCATGTGGTGCTGAGCAAATGTTTGAAAAGCTGCAAAAGTAGAAATTTCCTTCCAGACTGTTTGCCAATTATTTTACAGGGAACAAATAATTTCAGTTATTAATTTTAATATTTTAGGAATATTTTAGCACTTTTATTAATCTCAAGGTAAAATATAAACTCCTTACCAAGGTTTATAAAGTCTCTTTGTGATCCTGCCTCTGCTAATCTTTTCACAGACTGGGTCACTCAACTTTATGACCCATTCAGTATGGACTGTAAATGTGTCTTCCTCTCTTTCATACGAGCTCTGCTCTTTGTCTGGGAAACCATTTTCATTCAACAATTTTCCCTACCCCCTTCACCAATTCTCCCTTTGACCTGAGAAAACTCATTTTTGTAGCTAATATTACATTTCATTTTTCTCTTAGGATGCCTTCTATGAACCCCTAAAATAGGGTGAGGTGCTCCTACAACACTCTGCATTTTTCCCATTGTGTTAATCTGCCTGGTCTGCCATTAAAATATACCATAGATCAGGTGGCTTATAGAACAGAAATTCATTTTCTCACAGTTTTGAAGGCTAGAATTGCCAGATCAAGGTCTAGCAGGGATGGTTTCTCTGATGAAGATTTTCTTCCTGGCTTGTAGGTGGCCACTTTCTTGCTGTGTTCTTACATGGTGGAAAGAGAGTAAGTTCTCTAGTGCCTCTTGTTGTAAGATATGAATCCCGTAAGATCAGGGCCTATCCTTATGATCTCATTTAACCTTGATTACCTTCATAATGGCTCTGTCTTCAAGTAAATTACATTAGAGGTTGGGGTCCAAACATATGAATTTTGAGAAGACACAAACATTCAGTTTATAATACCCATTATGTATTTCTTTAAATTTTTAAAGTTTTAATTTTTGTGGGTATATAGTAGGTGTATATATTTACAGGATACATGATATGTTTGATGCAGGCATGCAATGTGAAATAAGCACATCATGGAGAATGGGGTATCTATCCCTTTGTGCATTTTATCCTTTGTGTTATAAATAATCCGATCATACTCTTTTTTTTAAAATGTACAATTAACTTATTGACTATAGTCACCCTGTTGTGCTATCAAATAGTAGGTTTTATTCATTCTTTCTAACTTTTTAAAATTCATTAACCATCCTTACCTTCCACTCTTCCTACCCCACCCCCTCCCCACCTCCCCACATCACAACTTTTTTCCCAGCCTCTGATAACCTCCTATGTCCATGAGTTCAATTATTTTTATTTTTGGATACCACAAATAAGTGAGAACATGTGATGTTTGTCTTTCTGTGTGCAGTTTATTCCACTTAACGTCATGATCTCCGGTTTCATCCACGTTGTTGCAAATGACAGGATCTCATTCTTTTTTATGGCTGATTAGTACACCATTGGGTATATTTACCACATTTTCTTGATTCATTCATCTTCTGATCGTCACTTACGTTGCTTCCAAATCTTAGCTATTGTGGACAGTGCTGCAGCAATCATGGAACTGCAAATACCTCTTCAAAATTCTGATTTCTTTTCTTTTGGGTATATACATAGCAGTGGGATTGCTGGATCACATGGTAGCTCTATTTTTGTTTTTTGGTTTTTTTGGGGGATGAACCTCCAAACTGTTCTCCATAGTTGTGGTGCTAATTTACACTCCCACCAACAAAGTATGAGGGTTTTCTCCATCATATTTATTATCCAGGGCACGATTCACATTGTAGTTTGTGAAACTGTACTTCAGGGGTGTCAATTACGTGGACTACTTACCTTTATTTTTCCTTAGAGCTTAAGCTTCATGAGAGCAGGAAACATGCTTATCTTGTTTATTATTGTCTTCTTAGTACTGACCACAGTGCTTCAGAAATACAAACACCCAATGAATATTTATTGAGTAAACTCAGTAAATATTTTGACAAGTAGAATCAGCAGAATCAAACCAGTTTGTGGCACTCGTTCTCTTCACTTGAGAACAGTTTACATAATCAAATCATGGGTTTCTGGTGGTAAAGCCATATTAACTGTGTCACTGCCCTGTTGCTTTTCTTAAATGGATGCCTTCATTAAATGCACTGCCTCTAGAATGTAACTTTGACTATCTTCCTTCTAACATAAGATTTCCTCCCTGATGTTACCTTCCTGTTCCAGTCTGCTTTTTCCTTCCATGCCTAACAGGTTCTGACCATCTTGACTTTTAATCTTGACCCCTCCAAATATTTCTGTGAAAGCTTTCATAGAAATAGACCCAGAGAGACAGAGACTTTCCCAGAGAAGTAGAGATATTCCCAAGGTCATTTCATGATGCAGAAGCAGAGCTAGAACTGAAACTCGAGAGAGTAGAGTCCTGTATGACAAAAGCACTCTTAATTCTTCAAGTTAGGGGTGGACAGGGTAGGGGAGGTGGGGAATGGAGGGAAGTATCATTGACTGAAAAAAAATGATCAACTAACAAGGGGATATTTGAATAATTACTATGTGTAACATAAACTGGGTGCAATGAGACTACAAAAAAGAATAAATGGGAACTTCTGGAGCCAACAACCAGTTGAAATGTACAGAATCATGAAAAGTTAAGCTTTAGTACAGTCGGAAGAAGTAATGCTTATCCAGAGAGTGAAGAGGAGTTCAAGGAGGGAGGATCATTCTGGGGAGGGCCAGTCCAGAAAAGAGTCATGATGAGGTGTGTTAGAACCTTACCTAAAAGAATGACTTCAGATAGGTGACTGTCAAACATCTTTCAAACTCATTCTTTCCACTCGAGGCCACAGAGTTATATGTCTTGGTCATTATTTCTTAAATTGTCTTTAAAAAAATTACATAAAAAATATAATTCTCATTTTAAAAAATTCAGACAAAACATATATAGTAAAAAGTAAAATGCATATACACACATAAATTATGAGGATTTAAAAAAATAAAAATGGGACCATGTAATATAAATTATTTTGCAATTTGGTTTTACTCATTAAAAATAAGTCTTGAAGCTGAGTGTGGTGGCTCATGCCTGCAATCCCAGCATTTTGGGAGGCTGAGGCAGATGGATCGCTTCAGACCAGCCTGGAAAACATGGTGAAACCTCTTCTCCAAAAAATACAAAATAAATAAATAAATACATAAGCTGGGTGTGGTAGTGTGCACCTATAGTCCCTACTCAAGAGGCTGAGGTGGGAGAATAAACTGAGCCTGGGAGGTTGAGGCTGCAGTGAGCTGTGATTGTGCCACTGCACTGCAGCCTGGGCAACAGCATGAGACCCTGTCTTTAAATATGTGTGTGTGTGTGTGTGTGTGTGTGTGTGTGTGTGTGTGTGTGTAGGGAGAGAGAGGGTGGGGGAGAAAGAGAGATCTTTTTCGTGGGTCAGGACACATAGCTCATTCTATTGTCTTCCCTTCTTGTTTGAACTTTGGCAGTAAGACTATTTTGCTGACTTCTGGACTCTTCCAGCATGTTCTTCTCCCATTTGTTGTCAGTAATATTTTTCTAAATTGTACATAAAATCATGTCATTCCTTTGCTTAGAGTCTTTCATTGATACCTGCATCAGTTAAAAATATTTTGATAGAAAGTAACAAAAAATAAATCCCAAACTGGCTTAAATAATAAACAGAATTTTACCGGCTTACTTACTAGTTTGTTAGGGCTGCTGTAACAAAATGCCACAGATTGGATGGCCTAAACAACAGAAATTTGTTTTCTTACCAGTCTGGAAGCTGGAAGTCAAAAGGTCAGCAGGTTTGGTTTCTTTTGCGGTCTCTCTCTTTGGCTTGTGGATGGTGGTATCCTCACATGGTCACCAATTGAATGGACTAGGACCACCTCTTACAGCCTCATTGTAGCGTAGTCATTTATTTAAAGACCCTGTCTCCAAATATAGTCACATTCTGAGCTACTGGGCGTTAACGCTTCAACATACGATTTTTTGAGATACAATTCAGCTCATAACAGTCACATAATTGAAGATCTCAATATAGGTGGACTTAAGGTAAGGCTTGATTTTGGGGTGTTTGCGTTTATACTGTTTATGAATTCATAGAACCATGTAAATCTCCCAATGGAAAATGGAGGCTGCTGGGAAGTAGAGGAGGTGTGCTGAGGCTGCAACCACATATTTGTCCTGAAGCATTTTATCATTTTGAGAATAAAGTACAAATTATTTATCATGATTTATAAGGCCCTTCACCATGTGGTCTCTTTTTATCTTTTTCATTTTCATTTTCTTTCTTTCTTTCTTTCTTTTTTTCTGAGACAGGGACTCATTGTGTCACCTGGGCTGGAGTACAGTGGTGCAATCTTGGCTCACTGCAACCTCGACCTCCAGGGCTCAAGTGATCCTCCCACCTCAGCCTCCCAAGTAGCTGGGACCACAGGCATGTGCCACCATGCCTGGTTAATTCTCATATTATTTTTTTTCTTGGTAGAGACAGGGTTTTACCATGTTGCCTAGGCTGCTCTTGAACTCCTGAGCTAAAACCCACCTCAGTCTCCATCTTTTTATCTTTTGAATATAATTTTTCTATCATATATGACAATGGTAGGCTTGCAATTCCATATTCATTTCATTAATTCTCATGCAGTTTTTCCCTTTTCTTGAATGACCTAAACTAAATGTCACCTCTGTGAGCCTTTATGAACCTTTCTTTGTTTCCTGAAGGGCTGCTGTCTATGGCTTCTAAGTTAGTGCTTTATACAACTCCAAGGGTGTTTTCTATCATATATACGGTGACATAAACATTGCCTCCTGGATTGTACAGTGCAAAATCTTCATAATTGTACATGATTGCCTTGGCCTGCTTTCCTCAATATAAAATTACATTGTAATGGTTTACTTAAATGTCTGCCATCCTTCTAGTCTGTAAGGTTCATGAAGGCCAGCACTATAACTTAAATAGTACAGTGATATTGCTTGCTGTTTTTAGATCTTTATCATTTATCTCAACTACTAAAACAGTAACATATTTGTTAAATGAATGAATCAATAAATATATATCATTTTTAGTGCCAAGTTAAAAAATCATTTAACCATGACATCATTCTTATGAGGTAGGTATTATTTTCTTTGTCTTCCAGCTGAGGCAACTGAAGCTCAGAGAAGTTTAGTCTTTTGCCCAGGACCACACAGCTAGTAAGTGACAGAACTGAATAGTGCTCTCTCTCTCTCTCAAGTCAGGGTTTTCAGTTCTGATCAATAGTTGACTTAAATTTCAGCATTGAGAATGATTGTCTTGTTCAGTTGCTTTAACTACATAGTGGAAAGACTGACCACACAGTCTACCTGCTGGAGTTCCCAGGAGTAAATGAGATTACGCATGTGACTGTGCTCTGAGCAAATATAAGGTATTACTATGCAAATATAAGGTATTACTTTATAATGTTAGTTTGGTATTAATAGCTTCCAATTTCATAACTAGCCTAGGATGCATGTTTTAAGAGATGCATGTTTTAATATTTTTATTGATGCAGTAATAGAATCTTGAAATACATTTGCAGACCAGTGCTGTGGTCCCAAAGGGAAGCAAAGCAGCCCAGTTTTATGGCTCATCTAAGGACCAAAGATGAAGCAGCTTTGCAAGAAGTCCTCCTTTTGCCGTTAGCTCTCATTAGGTGAATTGAAATTCCAGTAGTGATAATACACAATTCTTCAACTGCACATACATTCTGCCTCTGTAAAAGGAAAAAAAAAATCTGTAAATGTAATCATTTCTCCCTTGTCAGCTAATGTAACATAGTAGTAACTATAAAACAGTTTTCCTTAGGTGCTTTTGTGTGATTTATTCCTCCTGGCATGGATCTGGATATGAGCAGCATTTTGTTTCAATAGAGCTTTTCTGTAGCTTTTAACCACTTACAAAGGGCATCTGTCTATACCTGGATACAATCCTGCAATAGAAATGGAACAGACTTTTAAGGCTTGAAAGAAAGGAAAATAGAAGGCCAGGGGCAAATTGTCGTTTCATCGTTTTGTGAGGCAAATACTATATATCTGGGAAAAAGATTTTTTAAAAGTATATAATTTAGGAGTGTCTAAAGGTGTTTTGTTAGGTCAATTGTGTATCAGAAGCGTAAAAGGAAGGGCTTATAGATCTTTAAATGCTCCCCAGATAAGTGAGCTTAATCTATTTCAAATTACACTTCCCACTCCCTGATCTGAGAGAAGGGCTTTCTGTCTTGCTTTCAGTATTTAAAATCTGAAATAATACAGACCCGTCTACCCAGGGATCTGCCTCTTGGCCTGGTGCTTTGTCACCACAATTGAGATGGGCAGGTTGGAAGTAGCGGCGTTCTCCCCAGCATCACTCACCAAAGTGGGAAGTAGTGTTGTCTGCCTTTTTTCCAGAGGCTGGCTGGAACAGTACTCCCTTGGGTTTCTGCCAAGGCACATAACTAAATAAGAAGGAGGTAAAATAAGGATAAGATTTAACTGCTTCTTTCCAGGGAAGCATGGAGACAGTCTCACTTCCTTTTTTTAAAGTTGGAGGCAGTTTTATTTGTTTGAGCAAATCACGTGGGAAATGAATAAGTGAAATTATCAACTGACATGCTTCAGAGGCTGAAAATAGATCCCAGTATATGATTTCCTTTTTATTTATAGACCACATATATTTATTCCTGGTTTTCTTCTCATAGGCTCCTGGACTGGGGGAGTCAGAGATAGTAATAGCTAAAAAGAACTGATCTTTTTTAGTTTGTTTTTGAGAGTTATCTCCCTAACATTTTATTTCAAAAATTTTCAAATCTGTAGTGTAATAAGCATTTTTCATATTTGCTTTCTCTCTCATTTTTCTTTCTTTGTTTTTTTTGCTGAAAATTTGAAAGTAAGTTTCATGCAGAATCATGATACTTTCTCTCAAAATATTTCAACATACATCTCCTAAGAACAAAGATATTACCCTATCATTATCATATCCAAGGTAGTTAACGTTGATACAATAGCAGATTGTAACATGCAATCTGACTTCAAATTTCCCCCAGTTGTCCCAGTAATGTTTTTTATAGTCATTCGTCTGTTAAATCCAAGATCCAAGGAAGAATAACACGTCGAGTTTGGTTCTCTTGTCTCTTTAGTCTTTGTCCATCTAGAACAGCTCTCCCTTGCCATTTTGTTGTTTGCAACATTAATATTTTCAAAGACTCCAGGATAGATGTCCTAGAGGAAATTCCACAATTTGAATTTGTCTGATACGATTCCACCAAGAATGTTTAGTCAGGCAACTGTGTTCCAAACCCACTTAATTATTTCTCATTCTATGTGTGGTTATATTATCAAGTTGATGTGTAGTTAGATTCATTTGTTTCTGTTCAATTTCAATTTTAGAGTTTGCTTTTGGTAATTCTTTTTTAATATAAATTTAAATTTAGAATTGTAAAACATTTACATGGTTCAAAAGGCAAAACTTCATTAACAATGTCTGTTCAGAAGTTTTACTCCTGTTTCTCCCAATTTCCATCTAACTCCTTATGATAAACAATTTTCATTAGTTTCTGATTTTCTTTTCCTATATTTTATTTTTAAAAATAAGCAAAAAAGTATACATGGATATATACATAAATGCATAGGTATATATGGGGGTGTGTGTGTGTATATATGGTGTATGTGTATGTGTATATATATACACACACACACACACACACATAGCTAACTATATATATACATGTGTCCATATATACCTATATATTTTCTGCACTATGGGAAATATATATACATATATATATATATATATATATGTGTATATATATATATATAATATTATCTATCAATCTATATAACTTCTGTGGCTGTGCATTTATGTTTTCCCCAATATTTGCTATTACAAATACAGCCTTGACAAATAATCTTGTGCCTATGTTGTACTTGTGAAGGTGCAACTGTGAGTATGGGTGCCATGCTGTACCAGAGGTAAGTGCCCGTATAGTTTTAGTACATATTGCAAATTGCCCTCCACAGGCTCGTATCATTCTTCACCTCCACAAGCAATGTATGAATGCATCTGGCACAAATCTGAACACTTTAGATTATCTCCCTGAATTCTCACAATAACTTTTCCTTATTATGACATTATTTCTTTGTTTTATGACTCTTATTGTATACTCAGGAGATTAAGGCTCAGGGATCTTCAGTAATGTCTTCAGGGTCATATGGTAAGTAAATGGCAGAGCTAGGATTTAAACCAAGATGTTGACTCCAGACTCATGCAACTAACCACCTCACTGTACCATGTACTTCCTACATTAACCTTCTTGAATCATATTTTTGGTGTCTGGATAGGATTAGTAGGAAATTACATATTCCCAGAGATGATGTTCCTGAAAACATCAAGGACTTCTGGGAATCAAAAGAACTTCCTAACTCAAGGAATGCTAGAGAAGTAAGAGAACAGCTTTCATTTTCATCCTGTTTCTTAAGGAGATGAGTGTTCAATCAAAGTTCCCAGGTCCTATCCAAGGATTCAGACCTAGTAAGTTAAGCTACAACAGCAAGAGTCTTTGAAAGAGGAAAAGTTTTAGGAAGGGCTCTTTCTAGGCACAAGGCATGAGGGTACAGAGAGCTGGATCCAGTTCTAAGGCAGAGTGGGCTGCTGTGAGGAAGACCAAGGCAAACAGTTGAGGATTTCGGGCAGGCTCCAGTCGCAGCAGAGAACTGGAAAACAAACCAGGAACCTGGAGAAGCTCCTAGGACCAGACTTAGAGGGACAGCTTTTCCCACAGCAGATGACAAGAAGTAAATAAATGATTGCACATACAGATAAGTGCTATAGTCCAGCACAGTAGAACAGAGAGGAGTTAGGATGTTTAGGGAAGACCTCTCTGAGAAGCTGGGCTTTGAGGTTAGATATGAATAATAAGTTGGCCAAAGACTTGGGGGCAACAAACTTTCAGGCAAAGAGAACAGCAAATGCAAGTCCTAAGGGGCAAATAAGACTGGAAAAATAAGTAACATAAAGTCTGGTAAAACTGGAATAGATTAAGTAAGAGAGTAGTAAAAAAGAAGGTCAAAGGCAAGGGACAGATCAGGTGGGGCCTCGTTGGTTAAGGTAAAAGAGTTGGACTTCATTCTAAGTGCATCTGAGCATGCTTGGGGGAGGCAAGTTTTGATGGATTTCTGGAATGTGTTGCAATGTAGCTATCAGGAAATGTATTTATATTCAGTTCTATTAGGTATGATGAGTTCTAAGGAGATAATAATAGAAATAACTGCTATTGATTATATATACTTATATAAGTTTTATGCTATGGATTGAGTGTTTCTGTCCCCACCTAAAATTCACATTAGAACTTAAATCTTCAGCAAAATGGTACTTGGAGATGGGGCCTTTGAGAGGTAATTAGGATACAAGGATGAAGATCTCAGGATGGAATTGGTGCTCAAGAGACCTAAGGAAGCTTGCTTTCTCTCTTTACTCTCTGCTGTGTGCAGTGAGAAGACGGCCATCTGCAAAGCAGGAAGTAAGCTCTCGCCAGGCGCCGGAAATGCCGACACGTTAATCTTGGAATTCTCAGCCTCCAAAACTGTGATAGATAGATTTCTGTTGTTTAAGCTGCTCAGTCTGTGATGTTATTTCCTAATATATAGCAGCTGAACTGACTAAGACAAGTTATTTTTCTTAAGGCAGGGTATAATAAGAGGCTGAATGTGAAATTTGGCCAGTGGTGTTGAGTTAGACATTTATACAAAAATAAGTCCCTTGCCTACTACTCATGCTTACTGCCCCCAGATGATTCATCAAGCTAAGCATATTCTTCACATTCTAGTAAGGATAAAATACTTGTTCCAGTACTATATGCATAGTAAACATATTTCATTTCATGGAAAGAAATAAGAATTTTAAAATATCTTGTTATGTGCCACATGTGAAGCTCTGAATGTATGCCACTGATTAATTCAAATAGGCAGTACAATTTCCCCACACCCGGTTCATCAAATTTTCATTTTGTTGTGTGTGACATAAGGTAACATAACCTTTCTTTTGATTACATATCTCATCTTGCCCTCAGTAGTTTTTGAAGATTTCTGAAATCAGAGAAGTTTACCAGTAAGTGAGAAATCTAGCTAAGTTAATGGCATAAATCCTCAAGAAAGAAAGAGTGAAAAAAATGGCATCATGCCATATCCTAATCATGAAGAGCTAAAATAGAGTAAATGTCAAGAGTGTAACTTAGAAGAAACATTGAAATGAAACAAATGACAGTAAATATGTTTAAAAGTCATGATAGACACATCAAAATAAGGATAATTTAGTACTAAGTCATCTTTAAAAAACATAATATTTAACATAATATTTAACATTTAAGCAAAATCATTATTAGCCAAGTAAAAAGAAAGAATACTAAAAGCATGTAAATATGCTTTACACGTTTTAACTTTTCTTCTTAGGCTGATATATAAGGTATGTCAATGATCCGAGTATTTTTAAACATCTAGGTGTTTGATGCCACGTAGACCAAAAATGCAGATATTTGGGTGAATTTTCTATTTTTAGCTGGATATTTAGAATCATATAAAAAAAGCCTGAACCATCTTTTCAAATCCTATAAATTAGGCACAAACCATTTTCCTTGTAGGCAACATATAATAAAACCAGAAGAACGACCACACAATCAATGAAAGATGATAGCTGTTTAATTATGAAAGATAATCATTTATTGGTAGATAGTTGTTTATATAATGAACGTTTTTAAAGAAGTCCTTCTGTGGAAAATTACCTGGCAGATATTCGTGGCTGTCAAAAGGGTGATAATATTTGGCCGATGGAAATAGACAAAAACACAAGCAGCTTTAATGCAGGTAAAAGATACTATTTATTGTGCACAGAAGGCCTCTTATTGTGGAGGTACAGCAACCCTCAGGGTTGAAGAATGATGATTTATTGGACTTCAGATCCTCTTGAGGATGCCTGGTGAACCCTGACAGCATGTAACTGGGGTGAGGAGTGCTTCAAACCTGCCCAAGAAGGTTTTTCATTTCTAAAGGGATTCCCTCTTGGCTTTTGCTAAGTTTTATGGAGTCTCTGGCTCCCTGTTCATCTATCCCTAGTGTACTGTGCTCCTGCATGTTAGCTGTGAGACTGACCAAACCATAGGCCAGTTTCCCAGGCATCTTATTCTCCCAGTAGGTCTATTCCTATAGGCTGTAACTAGTTCCACTAGTTCCTTCTATATACACATGCACACACACAGAACACGCTGGAAGAATGAGTTTCTTACTAAAGCAAGAGCTATACAATGGAAAAATCAGTCTAAGATTATAAAATGTTGTCAGTTTAATTGGTTGAAGCCATCCTAATGGTTAGACTTGATCTGATGGGCAATAGGGAATCATTGTACATTCTTGAGGACGAGTTAAGATAAAAATGATGTTTGAGAAAATACTGTTGAATTCTTTATAGTGGCCTGGAGATTGAAGAAGTGGAAGAGAGGCAAAATAAGTGATATAGTCATGAGAAGCACAGGTTTGTCTACCTTTCTCTACTACCTTCGGTTTCAACAATTGGCTATGTTCCTAGTTTGAGTCAGGAGCCTTTTATAGGTGATCTCACTGGGAGGTAAGATTTAAAGGGAAATAGCTAGAGGCAATCAGGTAGAACAAACCTGTCTGTTCTCTAAGGGGCCAGCAGACATGAATAGAAAATACTAGATGTGGTGACAAGAGTTTCTTTGAGAGAGAGCTAAGTTAGCTTGAACAATCACAGAGGCTGAAATTCTTGGAGAAACGCCTATATCTAATGGGATGGTGAAGAACTGACTTATCTTAGGATATAAGATTATCCCCAGGGGATCCTGGCATAGAGTCTAAAGAAGAGTCTAAGGAGAATGTACAGCTCATCTGTGCCCACCAGAATCCAGCCAGGACATAAAATACTACCTGTTATTTTAATAGAGTTTAAAATAAAAAATTGTTAACTAGGAATTAAAGAAATGAAAAGGCAAAAATGAAACACTAAGTATAATCCGGCCTGGAGGATGAGGAAAGAGGTTGAAATAATTAACACTTAGTGACTTGAAAGAGAGGCTCTGCAGAGCTGGTGAACCAGAGAGGTGAGGTGAGGCTGGTCTTTAAGTGTTGGAAAAATTGCAAACTAGAATCAGCTATTCTACTGGAACAAACCAGTGCTTCCAGGTGTAAGTGATGCTAGAGTGACATAGGAACAGGAAACTAAAATAAGAACAGAAAACCAAGACAGGAGCAAGACACAAACAGGAAGTGTTTGAGGTCCCTGCCTTTAGCCTAGCTGTCTCCATCTGGTGCCCCCTAGTGACAATGCCTAACAGAACTTCTGGGAAAAGAAAAATAAGGTTTTTAAGAGTCTCAGCCCTAGAATTACCAAAGGGAATATAGAAAAAATGAGTCTGATGCTTAGACAAGAGTCTAATAACTGGGAAGGAATGCATAGTCACTAGTTGGTGGGACAAGTGTCATGACTAGAATGAAGTGACCAGAAGACACTCAGTCATGGACATTCTGGGATAGAACATAATTGAGAAAATTAATGAGCTCATAGCCTCTTCCCAAAGGAAGACCTATATCTTGAGATAATCTAGAAGCTAATGATAAGTAATAATAATGCTATCAACAGCATCATTTCATGAGTTCTTTCTATTTGCTAGAGAAAGTTATGGCTCATGTTATTTAATCTTCACACAGTACTAAAACGGTAGGTAGATACTATCACACCCACTTTGCAGATGCGGAAACAGGAGTCAGGCAGAAGAACATCCAGTATGATTGATAGATCATAGTTGAAGCCCAAGTTTTTCTGATTCCATGGTCTAGGTACAAAAGTACTACTTGGGTTTGACTCATAATTTTCAACTTCATCAAATTGCTTACAAATCACTATCAGGGACTGCTTTAGTAAATTTCAACTATCAACATGGGAGAGTACATATAGAAGAACATGGGGAAAATTAAAATTTATGTTGATAATGTACATGCCCATTCAAAAAATATCTACAATTGCATGTGAGGACTTTGTAGCAAGCCTGTGCATGCTCCACAAATATTGTCTAATAAATACATCGATGCTGGATACAGATTAAGATGGCAGATAGGAGGCAGGACTAGCTTGCAGCTGACACTTGGATGGACAGAGCAGTGTGTAGAGACTCACATCATGAACTTTTGCTCCAAGAACTACCGTAGGAACATATCAGGAAATCAGAGAGAATCCACAGATGCTTTGAGGGAACTTGTCACTGCTTCAGGCTCCCTGAGATGCTGAAAACTGTGAGTCTGTTTGCTTTCTCAGCAGGGAGGCTGGTGGTCTGCAGCAAATTTTCAGCCCTGGTCACCTGCTGCCAGGAAGTAGACTTGGTGCTGTGGTGGAGGAACAGTGGGAGTGAGACCAGCCTTTAGGACTGTGGGCTGTGTGGGAATGAGGTAAGGCCTGTGACTGCTGGCTTTCTCCCACTTCCCTGGTTACCTGTACGACTCAACAGAGGCAGCCATAATACCCCTGAGAATATGACTCCATTGGCCTAAGGACCACACCTCCATCACCCACAGCAGCCTCAGGAAGCCCCACCCAAGGAGAGACTGAGCTCAGACATGGCTAACCCTACCTCCACCTGATGGTCTTTCTCTTACCACCCTGGTAGCTGAAGACAAAAGTCACAATCTCTTGGGAGCTCTATGAACCCTGCCCACTGCCTGAGAAACCTGGATACTTAACCAGGTGTCCCTAGGACAAGTTTGCATTCTTCCTGTAGAACCACAGCTGATGTGATCTTGAAAGTGCTAATTCCTGGCTGGAGGCCGACCAAAACAAAACCAGCACACTAAATAAAAACACAACTAAGGACCCTCACAGAGTCCACTTCACTCCCCTGCTACCTCCACTGGAGCAAGTGCTGATATCCATGGCTTAAGACCTGAAAATGGATCACATCACAGGACTCTTTGCAGACACTCCCCAGTACTATCCAGGAGCCTGGTGGCTCTGCTGGGTGGCTAAACCCAGAAGAGCAAAACAATCACTACAGTTTGGTTCTCAGGAAACCTCTTCCTAGGGGAAGAGGACAACACCACATCAAGTGGGACACTCCCATGGGACAAAAGAATCTGAGCAGCAGCCCTTGAATCCCAGATCTTCCCTCTGACATAGTCTATCAAATAAGAAGAAACCAGAAAAACAATTCTGTTAATATGACAAAACACGGATCCTTAACACCAAAAATTCATACTAGCTCAGCAGCAATGGATCCAAACCAAGATGAAATCACTGAATTGCCAAAAAAAAAAAAAAAAAAAATTCAGAAGGTTGATTATTATGCTAATCAAGGAGGCACTAGAGAAAGGTGAAGTCTAACTTAAAGAAATAAAAAACATAATAAAGGATATGAATGGGAAATTCTGTGAAATAGCATAATAATCACAACTTCTGGAAATAAGGACACACTTAGAGAAATCCAAAATGCACTGGAAAGTCTCAACAATAGAATCAACAAGAAGAAAGAATTTCAGAGCTTGAAGACAAGTCTTTTAAATTAACCCAATTTGTTAGACAAAGAATTTTAAAAAGTGAACAGAGCTTCCAAGAATTTTGGGACTATGTTAAACTTCCAAACCCAAGAATAACTGGTGCTCCTGAGGAAGAAGAGAAATCCAAAAGTTCAGAAAACATATTTGAGGGAATAATAGAGGAAAACTTCCCCAGCCTTGCTAGAGATCTAGACGTCCAAATATAAGAAGTTCAAAGAACACCTGGGAAATTCATTGCAAAAAGATCATTGCCTATGCACATAGTCATCAGGTTATCTAAAGTCAAGACAAAGGAAAGAATCTTAAGAGCTGTGAAGCAAAAGCATCAGGTAACTTATAAAGGAAAACCTATCAGATTAATAGCACATTCCACAGCAGAAATCCTACAAGACAGAAGGGACTGGGGCCCTATTTTTAGCCTCCTTTAACAAAACAATTAACAGCCAAGAATTTTCTATCCAGTGAAACTAAACTTTATACATGAAGGAAAGATAACAGTCTTTTTACAGAAAAACAAATGCTGAGAGAATTCACCACTACCAAACCAGCACTAGAAGAACTACTAAAAGGAGCTCTAAAACTTGAAAAAAAATCCTCAAAATACACCAAAATAGAACCTCCTTAAAGTGTAAATCTCACAGGACATATGTGAAAATAACACAATGAAAAAACCCCAAGAACTTAAAGCATAAATCTCACAGGACATATATGAAAATAACACAATGAAAAAACTCCAAGGTACTGAGGCAACAAATAGTAGCTCACATCTCAATACTAACTTTGAATGTAAATGGCCTAAATGCTCCATTTAAAAGATATAGAATGACAAAATGGGTAAGAATTCAACCAAGTATGGACTGCCTTCAAGAGACTCCCTGACACATAAGAACTCATATAAACTTAAGATAAAAAGGTGGAAAAAGATATTCTATGCAAATGGACAACAAAAGTGAACAGGAGTGGCTATTCATATCAGAAAAAACAAACTTAACAGCAGTTACAAAAGACAAAGAGGCACATTATATACTGATAAAAGTAGTAGTTCAACAGGAAAATATCACAGTTCTAAATATATATGCATCTAACACTGGAGCTCCCAAATTTATAAAACAGTTACTACTAAGTCTAAGAAATGATATAGATGGCAACACAGTTATAGCAGGTGATGTTCATAGTCCACTGACAACACTAGACAGATAGATCATCAAGACAGAAAGGCAACTAAGAAACAATGGACTTAAACTATTCCCTGCAACAAATGAACTTAACAGATATTTACAGAACATTCTACCCAACAACTACAGAATATATATTCTATTCATCAGTACATGGAACATTTTCCAAGATAGATCATATGATAGGCCACACAACAAGTCTAAATTAAATTAGAATTTAATTTTGATAGAAAATTAAATTCTATCAAGTACTCTTTCCATGCACAGTAGAATAAATTTGGAAATCAACTCCAAAAAGAACACAACGCAAATACACAGAAATTAAGTAAACTGCTCCTGAATAATCAATGTATGAACAATAAAATCAAGATGGAAATTTAAAAATTATGTGAACTAAACAATATAGTGACACAACCTATCGAAACCTCTGGGATAGAGCAAAAGTGGTGCTAAGAAAAAAGTTCATAGCATTAAATACCTACATCAAATGTCTGAAAGAACACAAAGAGACACTCTAAGGTCATACCTCACAGAACTGGAGAAATGATAATCCAAACCAAATCCAGCAGAAAAAAAAAATAATAAAGATTAGAACAGAACTAAATGAAATTGAAGCAAACAAAATACAAAAGATAAGTGAAAAGCTGGTTCTTTGAAAAGATAAAGAAAATTGATAGACCATTAGTGAGATTAACCAAGAAAAGAAGAAAGATCCAAATAAGCTCAGTTAGGAATGAAATAGGAGCTGTTACAACTGATATCACAAAAATACCAAAGATTCTTCCAGGTTACTGTGAACACCTTTCTGCATATAAACTAGAAAACCTGGAGGAGATGGATAAATTTCTGTAAATATATAACCCTTCTAAATTAAAGTACATGGAAATTACAGGAAGATATAGAATCTCTGAACAGAACAATAGCAAGCAGCAAGATTGAAATGCTAATAAAAAAAAAAATTGCCATCAAAAGCAAGTCCAGCACCAGACAGAGTCACACCTGAATTCTAACAGACATTCAAAGAAAATTGGTCCTAATCTTATTGACCCTATTCCAAAAGATAGAGAAAGAGGGAATCCTCCCTAAATCATTCTATGAAGCCAGTATCACCCTAATACCAAAACCAGGAAAGGATATAACAAAAAAGAAAACTACAGACCTATATCCTTGATGAACATAGATGCAAAAATCCTCAACAAAATACAGAATCCAACAGCATATCAAAAAGATAATCCACCATGATCAAATGGGTTTCACATGAGGGATGCAGGGATGGGTTAGCATATGTAAGTCAATAAATGTGATACAACACACAAAATTAAAAACAAAAATTATATGATTATCTCAATAGAGGCACAAAACACATTTGACAAAATCCAGCATCCCTTATGATTAAAAACCTCAGCAAAATTGGCATAGAAGGAACATACATTAAGGTAGTAAAAGCCATCTATGACAAACCCATAGCCAACATTACACTGAACAGGGGAAAGTTGAAAGCATTCCCCCTGAGAACTGGAGCAGGACAAGGATGCCCACTTTCATCACTTCTGTTCAACATAGTACTGAAAGTCCTAGCCATAGCAATCAGACAAGAGAAAGAAAAGGCAAACAAAGTGATAATGAAGAAGTCAAACTGTTGTTTTTGTTGATGACATGTACTAAAATACAAAAATTACCTGGGTGTGGTGGCGTGTACCTGTTGTCCCAGCTACTTGGGAGGCTGAGGCAGGAGAATTGCTTGAACCTGGCAGGCGGAGGTTGCAGTGAGCTGAGATTGGGCATTGGACTCCAGCCTGGTGCCTGGTAACAGAGCAAGACTCTGTCTCTCACACACACACACACACACACATATATGTGTGTGTGTGTGTGTATGTTATATATATATAAAAATATATAACATATATATTTGTTTTATATATGTTATATATATGTTTTATATATATATAACATATATACATATTTGGTTATATATATGTATTTGTGTGTGTGTGTATATATATATTTGTGTGTGTGTGTATATATATACACACACCTAACCAAGGATGTGAAAGACCTCTACAAAAAAGAACTACAAAACATTGTTGAAAGAAATCATAGACAACACAAGCAAATAGAAACACATCCCATGCTCATGGATGGGAAGAATCAATATTGCAAAAATGACCACACTACCAATTTATAACAGCGATCTATAAATTCAATGCAATTCCAATCAAAATACCACTATTTGATAGAACTTCACAGAACTAGAAAAAACAACCCTCAAATTCATATGTAATCAAAAAGCCCACAGGGCCAAAACAAGACTAAGCAAAAAGAACAAATTCAAAGGCATCATATTACCCAACTTCAAATTATACTAGAAGGCCATAGTCGCCAAAACAGCATAGTACTGGTATAAAAAAAGACACATAGACTAATGCATCAGCACAGAAAACCCAGAAATAAAGCCATGCATTTAGAGCCAATTGATTTTTCAACAAAGCAAACATGTAAAGTGGAGAAAGGACAGCCTATTTAACAAATGATGCTGGGATAATTGCCAAATCACATGTAGAAGAATGAAGCTGGGTCTTCATCTCTCACCTATACAAAATCAACTCAAGGTGGAGCAGAGACTTAATTTTAAGACCTGAAGCTATAAAGATTCTAGAAGATAACATTGTAAAAACCCTTCTAGAGATTGGCTTAAACGAAGACCTTATGACCAAGATTCCAAAAGCAAATGCAATGAAAGCAAAGATAAGTAGATAGGACTTAATTAAACTAAAAAGTTCTGGCACGGCAAAAGAAATAGAGTAAGCAGACAACCCAGAGTGGGAGAAAATCTTCAGTCTATACATCCAACAAAGGACTAATATCCAGAATCTACAGAGAATTCAAACGAATCAGCAAGAGCAATACAAAAAATCCCATCAACAAGTGGGCTAAGGACATGAATAAAAATTCTCAAAAGAAGATATACAAATGGCACAAACATATAGAAAAATGGTCAACATCACTAATTATCAAGGAAATACACATCTAAACCAAAATGTTGCAAAACTACTGCAAAAATGGCAATAACCAAAAAATAAGAAAAAATAGATACTGGCATGGATGCGTTGAAAAGGGAACACTTTTACGCATTGGTAGGAATGTAAACCAGTACAACCACTGTGGAAAACACTGCAGAGATTCCCAAAAGAGTGAAAAGTTTATCTACCATTCCATCCAGCAATTTCACTCCTAGGTATCTACTCAGGGGAAAGGAAGTCATTATACAAAAAATATATATACACACACGTTTATAGCAGCACAATTTGCAATTGCAAAAATATGGAACCAGCCCCAAAGTCCATCAATCATTAGTGGATAAAGAAAATGTGGTATATACCATGGAATACAACTCAGCCATAAAAAGGAAGAAAATAATGGCATTTGCAGCAACCTGGATGGAACTGGAAACTATTATTCTAAGTGAAGTAACTCAGGGAAAACCAAACATCATATATTATCACTCATAAGTGGGAGTTAAGCTATGAGGATGCAAAGGCATAAAAATGATAAATTGGACTTTGGGGACTCGGGAAAAGGGTAGGGGTGACAAGGGAAAAAAGACTATACATTGGGTACAGTGTATACTGCTCAGGTGATGGGTGCACCAAAATCTCAGAAATCACCTCTAAAGAACTTATTCATGTAACCAAACACCACCTGTTCCCAAAAAACCTATTGAAAGAAATAAAAATTTAAAAATGTATAAATAAAGCACTACTGTCTTTTTCTTCTGCATATTTTCTGGATCATTTTGTCCTTTTTTTTGTTTGTTTTGGTATCTTGAAAGCGTTGCTCAGGCATTTGATGACCATTGGTTGACCATTCATACTTTGGTGTGAGGTACTAAAAACTTGATGGAACCTAGGTTTGCTGCAAGAGCTTGTTGACTGGAGTTCTGATGGCTATCTGATTTTTCCTCGGGCAACTCCTTTTTTTGCTATTGTTTTTTGAGTTGGAATCTCACTCTGTCATCCAGGCTGAAGTGCAGTGGTACAATCCTGGCTCACTTCAACCTCCACCTCCTGGGTTAAAGCGATTGTCTCCCTCAGCTTCCCAAGTAGCTGGGACTATAGGTGCACACCACCATGCCAGACTAATTTTTGTATTTTTTAGTAGAGATGAGGCTTCACCACGTTGGCCAGGCAAGTCTGGAATTCCTGACCTCAAGTGATCCACCCGCCTCAGCCTCCCAAAGTGCTGGGATTACAGGCATGAGCCACTGCACCTGGCCAAGCAATTCCTAATTATCAGTATCTGTAGGTATTTTCTCTGATGGCAGTTCCTATACATATATTAAACTTTTTGATTTGAAAGAGGATTTGAATTTACAGAAAAATTTTAAGGGTAGTGCAGATATACCTATTTTTCTGCACTGTTTGAAAGTAAGTGACTTACCTTTTTATATGATACTTTTGTGTGTATTTCCTGTATACAAGTACTTCCCCATTTACAAGCAAATTGTAATCATGAAAATTAGGAAATTAACATTGATGTTCATTGCTGTCATCAAATCTTCAGACCTCATTTAAGTTTCCCCAAAATGTCTTTTATAAGAAGAATCCAGGAGAAAGTTGCATTTTGCTGTCACATCTGTTAGTCTTCTTCACTCTAGAAAAGTTTCTTAGTTCTTCCTCAAATTTTATGACCTTAACATTTCTGAAGGTTCCTCAGTTTTGTGTTTCATAGGTTTTTTTCTCATGATTATTTTCAGGTTGTGTGTCTTCTGGAGGAATATCACTGCAGTAAAACTTCTTATTGCACCCTACCAAGTGATGGGTACAATTTTGATGTATCCCATTATTAATGACATCAAGTTTAATCACTCGAATAAAGTGGTATCTTGGATGCTTTTCCACAGCAAAGTTACTATAGTTTGTGGGGGAGGTACTTCAAGATTTTAAAAATACCCTTCTTTTCATCTAATTAATAATATCTGTATAAATTGCCATTTCTGTTTTATTCAATGATTATTTGTTTCTATTATTATTTACTTTGATGCTTAAATTGTCCAGATTTGACCAGTAGGAACCACTTCAAAATGATCTTTGATTCATCCCCATCATTCTTTGAGCACTTTGTTTTGTCTTGACACACCAAGTGGTTCCAGGACCATCTTGAAGTTTCCTAGTCCCAACTTGGAAATCAGCCCTCATTCCTTTGATTTATAAATAATATTTAGTGACCACAGTCTGAACTCTGGATATGCTCTACTCAAGTCTCAATAGACCATTCTAGGTGCTAAAGCCCTCAGCTCTCCTCACCCTTCTTAGGCTCCAATATGGCACGTGCTGCCATGACCCTCCTTTCCTTCTCCACAAAGATGGCAACCCTTCTTGAGCTTAGCTGCAGCCTTTTCAGGTGAAGTTTTCATGAATAAAAATTAAAAAAAATTTTTAATAAAAATTGAATGAAACAATTTATATAGATATCTATTTATATAGATATTAATTGGATGAGAAGCAGGGTATTTAAAAAATCTTGAAGTACCTCCCTCACATACTATAGTAACTTTACTGTGGAAGAATATGGATAATACCAACTTACTCAAGTGATTAAACTTGGTGTCATTAATAATGGGACAAGTCAAAATTGTACACCGTCACTTGATGGGATGCAATAAGAAGTTTTACTGCTGTGATGTTTCTCCAGAAGACACACAACCTGAAAACAATCATGAGAAAAGAAAAGAAGAGGAAGATCTAGTACCTGCATTCTAAAGAAATTTCTCAGAAGAATGAAGAAACTTCTAGAAATAGAAGTGGGAAGGCAGAACCACAATTCTGAGCCCCACTATGATTTCAATTCTAAGGAGATACATATACAGATATGCATGTATACATACTCTGTGGCCTCTAAACCAAGTCAGTTACTTTACTAGATCCTTAACAGAAAAGGAACAATTAGTCCACATTTATTGAATGAAAACGTGGCTATGATGGATTTATTGAGGCAGTGTCTTGGTTTGGATTCCCCAGAAGCTGGCTCTGGGACAAGGTTTCAAGTGTATGTAATGTATTATTTGGGAGGTCATCCCAAGAAACACCCATGGAGAGAGAATTCAGTCAGGAAAGGGAAGGAAGACAACAAAATGTGTGTTCTGAGATAGTTATCTCTGAGGACCTCTTGAGCTCTACCCCTGAAAGGAACTCTGGGAGACAGTGAGAACACATTTCACTTCTTCCAACTGATGGCTAAGGACGTGATGACATTTATCTACTGATTTCTTCATTTTCATTGGTTGGGGTTCTGGAGGCCATTAGCTCTCCAGACTTCTAACTGACCCTGCCCATGGACTGAGGGTGCTCACATAGCCAACTGAAAACTCTTTAGGCAGAAACTGGCAGGTATTTGTATGCAGTAAGTGGTCTACAATACATAGAAAGAATATCAACAGGACATCCATAGTGTTTGCTACACATGCTACGTCTTTGCCAGGCTGTGTACCTAAGAGAAGACATACCACTTTAGGCAGATTTTCAAGAGTATGTTACATTATACTGTAATTTTTTGTGTTAAATCCTGATGAGCCAGGTGCAGTGGTACATGCCTGTAGTCCCAGCTACTATAGAGGCTGAGGCAGGAGGATCACTTGAGAACAGAAGTGCTAAGCTAGATTATACTGTAGTATACTTACTATGATCATGCCTGTGAATAGGCACAGCACTCCAGCCTGGGCAACATAGCATGATCCCTTTTCTCTTAAATAAAAAATCCTGATGAGACACCAGTGAACCAGAAAGTGTGTGTGTGTGTGTGTGTGTGTGTGCAAGCCTTTATGCATTTATATAAGTATTATATATATAAAAGTAATAGCTTATAATATCCTATAATTTGAGTGCTAATTACACTGTTAGACTATTTTATATATACTGGTTAATTTAATCCTCAAACCATCACTTTAAAGATGGTATTGTAAGTATTTACATTTAATGTATGAGGAAACAGGCTTTGTGGGGGTTAGGAACTTGCTTAGGTAACACTGGTAAGTGGTGGTGTTGGTATAAATCAGAGCAGGGTAGATCCAGAGCCCATGCTCACAGCCATTTACTCTGCTGCTAAAGCAAAGCTGTTGGAGATTCCCCAAAAGCAATAGAAAGAAGACGTCAGAGGAAGATCCACTGAAATATTCTCAATCACCTAGTTAAAAATCATTGATCCAGTGATGAGGAAAGCTAGGATTCAGCCACGAGGTCTATAAATTCAAGTAATCAGCCTTAGGTTCTAATTGGAACCCTGGTGCAAAATTTGAACTGAAGAAATCTATTCAGTTCAAATCATCAGTCCTGTTTTTAGAACTCACTTCTAGCTTCTAATGAGAGGATCCCAGCAAATGCAACAGGAAACTAGACACTAGGAAAACACCATTTTGCTATTCTGGGACTCTGAACTGAGACCTGATCTGTACAAGTCATACACTTGAGATCTTTCACTCAGTTTTCAGTTAAAAAAAATATTTACCGCACTTAGCCTTTTTGGTCCTGATTTCCGACATAGTAGAAATTCTTAATATAACTAACATTCTCATTTGTAACACAGAGAAATACTTCTTGTCTCCAGAAAACTCAGGAAAAAAAGAAAAATGACTAATGGATTGTAAAGTCAATTTGAGTTTAAGTTTGAATAGAAATGCTTGAAATCCATGTTAGGACACTACACAATAACTTATATTGCATTTTTAAATGTCTTTAAGAAAATTTTAAACTGCCTTCGGAACATAGGTGTAATACAGAGAGAATGTTTTTGGTCGTAAGTAGGTCACTTCCTATTCTCACTAGCAAACTTTTGTTTTAGCTTTAGTATATTTAAAAATACGATATTGAAAAAGTACAGCTGTTCAGAGACATTATTTATATCTCAGCTGATGACCTCCTTAAATTCGTACCTAGGAACATAGGTAGAGCTTCAAATCCAATTAACGTGGATCTCAATGGAAGAGATTTAAAGAGCTTATTAATCCAAATCTAGAGGAATCATTCAACAAGGGGAACTAGACAAAAAATATCAGGGCATAAGGAGAAGAGACCTGTAGGTGTAACTGTGAAAAGGAAGCTTTGCATGACCAACTCCATTTTGTTCCTAACCACCACTGCCATGATACCTTTTAGGTTAACGGCTTTGGCTTATCTGTGAACTTCAAAGCCAGGATGATAATAGTCCCTTCCCAAAACTAATTCCCAGAAATATAAGGCAGGTGTACACACAAGTATCAATGTTGTTAAAAATTTGTAAGTGTATTGTGATCTGACCAAGGACAAAGATGTTTACTTTTTTTTTATATTTTAAGTTCTGGGATACATGTGAAGAACGTGCAGTTTTGTGATTTGCTGCACCCATGAACATTTCATCTACATTAAGGATTTCTCCTAATGTTAACCCTCCCCTAGCTCCCCAGGCCACAACAGGCCCCCGTGTGTGATGTTCTCCTCCCTGTGTCCATGTGTTCTCACTGGTCAACTCCCACTTATGAGTAAGAACATAGGATGTTGGTTTTCTGCGCCTGTGTTAGTTTGCTGAGAATGATGGTTTCCAGCTTTGTCCATGTCCCTGCAAGGACACTAACTCATCATTTTTTATGACTGCATAGTATTCCATGGTATATATGTGCTACATTTTCTTTATCCAGTCTATCATTAATGGGCATTTGGGTTGGTTCCAAGTCTTTGTTATTGTGAACAGTGACATATGTGTGCATGTGTCTTTATAGTAGAATGATTTATAATCCTTTGGGTATGTACCCAGTAATGGGATTGCTGGGTCAAATGGTATTTCTGGTTCTAGATCCCAGAGGAATCACCACACTGTCTTTCACAATGGTTGAACTAATTAACACTCCCAGCAGTAGTGTAAAAGCATTTCTATTTCTCCACATCCTCTCCAGCATCTGTTTCCTGACCTTTTAATGATTGCCATTCTAATTGGTGTGAGACGGTATCTCATTGTGGTTTTGACTTGCATTTCTGTAATTACTAGTGATGATGAGCTTTTTTTTCATATGTTTGTTGGCCACATAAATGTCATCTTTTGAGAAGTGTCTGTTCATATCCTTCACCCACTTTTTGATGGGTTGTATTTGTTTTATATGTTTGTTGGCTGCATAAATGTTTGTTTTTGTTTTTGCTTTTTTTTTTTTTTGAGAAGTGTCATTCATATCTTTTGCCCACTTTTTGATGGGGCTGTTTTCTTTTTCTTGTAAATTTGTTTAAGTTCCTTATAGATTCTGGATATTAGCCCTTTGTCAGATAGATAGATTGCCAAAATTTTCTCTCATTCTTTGTTTCCTGTTTACTCTAATGATAGTTTCTTTTGCTGTGAAGAAGCTCTTTAGTTTAATTAGATCCCATTTGTCTATTTTGGCTTTTGGTGTTTTAGTCATGAAATCTTTGCCCATACTTATGTACTGAATGGTATTACCTAGGTTTTCTTCTAGGGTTTTTATGGCTTTAGGTCTTACATTTAAGTCTTTAATCAATCTTGAGTTAATTTTTGTATAATGTATAAGGAAGAGGTCCAGATTCAGTTTTCTGCTTATGGCTAGCCAGTTTTCCCAACACCATTTATTACATAGGGAATCCTTTTCCCATTGCTTGTTTTTGTTAGGTCTGTCAAAAATCAGATGGTTGTAGATGTGTGGCATTATTTCTGAGGCCTCTGTTCTGTTCCATTGCTCTATATATCCGTATTGGTACCAGTACCATTCTATTTTGGTTACTGTAGCCTTGTAGAACAGTTTGAAGTCAGGTAGTATGATGCCTCCAGCTTTGTTCTTTTTGCTTAGGATTGTCTTGGGTATATGGGCTCTTTTTTGGTTCCATATAAAATTTAAAGTAGTTTTAAAAAATTCTGTGAAGAAAGTCAATGGTAGCTTAATGGGGATAGTATTGAATCTATAAATTACTTTTGGCAGCATGGCTATTTTCACAATATTGATTCTTCTTATCATGAGCATGGAATGTTTTTCCATTTGTTTGTGTCCTCTCTTATTTCCTTAAGCAGTGGTTTGTAGTTCTCTTGAAGAGGTCCTTCACATCTCTTATAAGTTGTATTCCTAGCTATTTTATTCTCTTTGTAGCAATTGTGAATGGGAATTCTCTCATGATTTGGCTCTCTGTTTGTACATTATTGGTGTATACGAATGCTTATGATTTTTGCACATTGATTTTGTATCCAGTCACTTTGCTGAACTTGCTTATCAGAAACTTCAAAACCTGACAAAAACAAGCAATGGGGAAAAGATTCCCTATTTAATAAATGGTGTTGGGAAAACTGGCTTAAAAAGATTTAGGGCTGAAACAATGGCCTTTTCTAAATATATAATCATGTCATCTACAAACAGAGAAAATTTGACTTCCTCTCTTCCAGTTTGAATACCCTTTATTTATTTCTTTTAAATTTCTTATTTCTCTGATTGCCCTGGCCAGAACTTCCAAGACTATGTTGAATAGGAGCGGTGTGAGAGGGCATCTTTGTCTTGTGCTGGTTTTCAAAAGGAATGCTTCCATCTTTTGCCCATTCAGTATGATATTGGCTGTGGGTTTGTCCATAAGCATGTCTTATTATTTTGAGATACATCCAACAATACCTAGTTTATTGAGAGCTTTTAGCATGAAGGAATGTTGAATTTTATCGAAGGCCTTTTATGCATCTATTGAGATAATCATGTGGTTTTGGTCATTGATTCTGTTTATGTGATGGATTATGTTTATTGATTTGCATATGTTGAACCAGCCTTGCATCCCAGGGATGAAGCTGACTTGATTGTGGTGGATAAGCTTTTTGATGTGCTGCTGGATTTGGTTTGCCAGTATTTTATTGAGGATTTTTGCATGGATGTTCATCAGGGATATTGGCTTGAAATTTTCTTTTTTGTTGTGTCTGATGTTGGTATCAGGATGATGCTGGCCTCATAAAATGAGGTAGGGAGGAGTCCCTCTTTTTCTATTGTCTGGAATAATTTCAGAAGGAATGGTGCCAGCTCCTCTTTGTACCTCTGGTAGAATTTGGCTGTGAATCCTTGGCTTTTTCTGGTTGGTAGGCTATTAATTACTGCCTCAATTTCAGAACTTGTTATTGGTCTCTTCAGGGATTCAGCTTCTTCCTGGTTTAGTCTTGGGAGGGTGTATGTATTCAAAAATTTATCCATTTCTTCTAGATTTTCTAGTTTGTGTAGAGGTGTTTGTAGTATTCTCTGATGGTAGTTTGTGTTTCTGTGGATCAGTGTTGGTCTCCCCTTTATTATTTTTTATTGTGTCTATTTGATTCTTCTCTCTTTTCTTCTTTCTTAGTCTGGCTAGCAGTCTATTTTGTTGATCTTTTCAAAAGCCAGCTGCTGGATTCATTGATTTTTTTAAGGGTTTTTTTGTGTCTCTGTCTCCTTCAGTTCTGCTCTCAGCTGTTTCTTGTCTTCTGCTAGCTTTTGAATTTGTTTGCTCTTGATTCTCTAGTTCTTTTAATTGTGCTGTTAGGACGTCGATCTTAGATCTTTCCTGCTTTTTCCTGTGGGCAGTTAGTGCTATAATTTTCCCTCTAAACCCTGCTTTAACTGTGTCTCAGAGATTCTGGTACATTGTATCTTTGTTCTCATTGGTTTCAAGTAACTTATTTATTTCTGCCTTAATTTTGTTTTTTATCCAGTAGTCATTCAGGAGCTGATTGTTCAGTTTCCATGTAGGTGTGCAGTTTTTGAGTGGGTTTCTTAATCTTGAGTTCTAATTTGATTGCACTGTGGTCTGAGAGACTGTTCATTATGATTTCTGTTCTTTTGCATTTGCTGAGGAGTGTTTTACTTCCAATTATGTGGTCAGTTTTAGAATAAGTGCAATGTGGTGCTGAGCAGAATGTATATTCTGTTGATTTGGGGCGGAGAGTTTTATAGATGTCTATTAGGTCCACTTGGTCCTGAGCTGAGTTCCAGTCAGTATTTTTGTTCATTTTCTGTCCTGTTGTTTTGTCTAATATTGACAGGGTGTTAAATTCTCCCACTATTATCATGTGGGAATCTAAGTGTCTTTGTAGGTCTCTAATAACTTGCTTAATGAATCTGGCTGCTGCTGTATTGGATGCATATACGTTTAGGATATTTAGCTCTTCTTGTTGCATTGATCTCTTTACCATTATGTAATGCCCTTCTTTGTCTTTTTTGATCTTTGTTGGTTTAAAGTCTGTTTTATCAGAGACTAGGATTGTAACTCCTGTTTTTTTTTTTTTTTGATTTGCATTTGCTTGGTAAATATTCTCCATACCTTTATTTTGATCCTATGTGTGTCTTTGCACATGAGATGGGTCTCTTGAATACACTACACCAATAGGTCTTGACTTTTTATCCAGTTTGCCAGTCTGTGTCTTTTAATTGGGGCATTTAGCCCATTTACATTTAAGGTTAATATTGTTATGTGTGAATTTGATCTGGTCATTATGAAGCTAGCTGGTTATTTTGCCTGCTAGTTGATGCAGTTTCTTCATAGTGTTGATGGTCTTTACAATTTGGTATGTTTTTGCAGATTTAGTGCTTCCTTCAGGAGCTCTTGTAAGGCTAGCCTAGTGGTGACAAAATCTCTCAGCATTTGCTTGTCTGTAAAGGATTTTATTTCTCTTTTGCTTATTAAGCTTAGTTAGGCTGGATATGAAATTCTGGCTTGAAAATTCTTTCCTTTAAGAATGTTGAGTATTGGCCCCCTCTCTCTTCTGGCTTGTAGGGTTTCTGTAGAGATGTTTGCTATTAGTCTGATGGGCTTCCATTTGTGGGTAACCTGACCTTTCTCTCTGGCTGCATTTGACATTTTTTCCTTCATTTCAACCTTGGTGAATCTGACAATTTTGTGTGTCTTGGGGTTGCTCTTCTCGAGGAGTATCTTTGTGGTGGTCTCTGTATTTCCTGAATTTGAATATTGGCCTGTCTTGTTAGGTTAGAGAAGTTCTCCTTGATAATATCCTGAAAGGTGTTTTCCAATTTGGTTCCATTCTCCCCATCACTTTCAGTGATTTCAATCAAATGTAGGTTTGGTCTTTTCACAGAGTCCCATATTCTTGGAGGCTTTGTTCGTTCTTTTTCTTTCTTTTTTCTCTAATCTTTTCTCCACGCTTTATTTCATTAACTTGATCTTCAATCCCTGATATCCTTTCTTCCCCTTGATTGTTTAGGCTATTGATACTTGTGTATACTTCACGAAATTCTCGTGCTGTGTTTTTCAGCTCCATCAGCTCATTTATGTTCTCTCTAAACTGGTTATTTTAGTTAGCAATTCCTCTAACCTTTTTTTTAAGGCTCTTAGCTTCCTCCATAGGGTTAGAACATGCTCCTTTAGCTCAGAGGAGTTTGTTATTACCCACCTTCTGAAGACTGCTTCTGTCAATTTGTCAAATTCACTCTCCATCCAGTTTTGTTCCCTGGATGGGCACCCACCAGATGCCAGCTGGAGCTTTCCTGTATGAGGTGTCTGTCGACCCCTGGTGGGAGGTCTCACATTCAGGAGGCATGGGAGTCAGGAACCCACTTGGGGAGGCAGTCTGTTCCTCAGCAGAGCTCAAGTGCTGTACTGGGAGATCTGCTGCTCTCTTCAGAGCTGGTGGGCATAGATGTTTTAGTCTATTGAAGCTGTGCCCACAGCCACCCTGTCCCCCAGATGCTCTATCCCAGGGAGATAGGAGTTTGATCTGTAAGCCCCTGGCCAGGCTGCTGGCTTTTTTTTCAGACATGCCTTGCCCAGAGAGGAGGAATCTAGGGAGGCAGTCTGGATACAGAGGCTTTGTGGAACTTCAGTGGGCTCCACCCAGTTTGACCTTCCTGGCAGCTTTCTTTACACTGTGAGCAGTAAACTGCCTACTCAAGCCCCAGTATTGGTAGACACACTTACCCCTACCAAGCTTGAGCTTCTCAGGTCAACTTCAGACTGCTGTGCTGGCAGCAAGAATTTCAAGACAGTGGATCTTAGCATTCCGGGCTCCATGGGGGTGGGATCCACTTAGCTAGACCACTTGGCTCCCTGGCTTCAGCCCCCTTGCCAGGGGAGTGAATGGGTTCTGTCTCACTGGTGTTCCAGGCACTGCTGGAAACGAAACAAAACAAAACAAAACAAAATAAATAAATAAATAAATAAAAACTCCTGCAGCTAGCTCAGTGTCTCCCCAATTAGCTGTCCAGTTTTGTGCTTGAAATCCAGGTCCCTAGTGGTGTAGGCACTCAAGGGAATCTCCCGGTCTGTGGGTTGCAAAGACTGTGGGAAAAGTGTATTATCTGGGCCAGAATGCACCCTTCTTCATATCACAGTCCCTCAGGGCTTCCCTTGGCTAAGGGAGGGAGTCCCCTGACCACTTGCACTTCCCAGGTGAAGTGATGCCCCATACTGCTTCTGCTCACCCTCCATGGGCTGCACCATCTAACCTGTCCCAATGAGATGAGCCAGGTGCCTCAGATGGAAATGCAGAATCCCCTGCCTTCTGCATTGATCTCACTGGGAGCTGCAGACCAGAGCTGTTCCTATCTGGCCATCTTATCCAGGCTCCTCCAGATGTTTACCTTTGATGCTGCTTGTATGTCTAATCACTTGTCACCTTTCGACTTCAACCCCCTTCTGCTTACCCCTTTTCTTTACATAAAAGGATCTGCAAATCCATATTAGCATAAGATGGTGCTTCAGTACATTAGTCCACCATCTTCTTAGTTTGCTGACTCCCAGAAATAAAGTCATCTTCCTTGCTCCAATACCTTTTCTCTCCACTTACTGGCTGTTGTGCAGTGAGTGTACGAGTTTTGTACTAAGCTACATGGGGAGGACAACACTTTCTTGATCTTAAAAAGCTATTTCTAGTCCAGGCATGGTGCCCTGTAATCTCAGCACTTTGGGAGGCTGAGGTGGGTGGATTGCTTGAGTTCAGGCATTCAAGATTCAAGACCAGCCTAAGCAACATAATGAAACCCTGTTGCTACAAAAAATAAACAAAATGACTGGGCACAGTTGCTCACACCTGTCATCCCAGCACTTTGGGAGGCTGAGGCTGGTGGATCATCTAAGGTTAGGAGTTCAAGACCAGCCTGGCCAACATGGTGAAACCTCATCTCTACTAAAAATACAAAAAAAAAAAAAAAAAAAAAAATCAGCCAGGCATGGTAGGCACCTGTAATCCCAGCTACTTGGGAGGCTGAGACAGGAGAACCACTTGATCCCAGGAGGCAGAAGTTGCAGTGAGCCACAATCACACCATTACACTCCAGCCTGGGCAACAAGAGCAAAACTCCATCTCAAAATAAAAATAAAAATAAAAAACTAGCCTGGCATAGCTGCACGTGACCTGTAGTCCCAGCTACTCTGGAGGCTGAGGTGCGAGGGTCAATTAAGCCCAGGAGGTTGAGGGCTGCAGTGAGTTATCACACCACTGCACTCCAGTGTGGGTAATGAAGTGAGACCCTGTCGAAAAAAAAAAAAAGAAAAAAAAATTATAATGCCTATAGTATTGTTGATAAGATTTTTTTTGGCTATAAAGATGTTAAGAGATTACATAAATTTTCAGACTCTCAAAGGATCTGGACTAGACTGATAACTAAGTCATTTAGCTTTGGTCATAGCTAGAATCCAAATGGTAAGGAAGACATCTTTTGGTACTCCATGTTAGTCGCACATTTTTGTGGGAAAACTATCAAATTGTTTACCTTTTTTTTTCTTGTGAGAGTCGATATATTTTGGAAGAGCTGGTTTTGGCTTTCTTGCAACATGTACTCCAGTGATTTAAATGATTAAATGCTAAAACTTCTCCCGCTTCCCTCCATAGATTTTGAGAAAAGGTCTTTGCTTTCTTCTTAGTCCTGTACAAGGAAACTTTCCAATAGCAACCACAAAAATCCAAATAAAGTTAAGAGATAACAACAACAAAAAAATGAATATGTTTCCATCTGGAATCTCTTCATATTTCAGTGTGAATAAATTGGCAGATACCTGGTGGAGCCCTGGGGCCAAAAGCTGAGCTTATTTTGTTTCTGTTTTCCTTTCTCCTTTTTCTTCCTTGTCAGTTGGATAACATCTCTGCTGAGTTTTGGAGACTCAAGCCTTCCTGATGGCCATTTGTCATTCCCTCATCTTCCATGGCTGCTGGCTACGGGTACTAAAAAACCGAGGTGAAGAAAAATCAGGAAATCATATTTATCCAAATATTCTCTTCCAGAATTTCAACCAAATGTGAAATCCTAAGCCAAGTGACAAAGTAAAGATTTCCTTTCCATGGATCTTCTAATTGCCCCAAAAAGGCGGCCCCTGGGAGCACTGCAGATTTTCAGCATTCAAGGTGTGTGACTGTAAGCTGTTAGTCATAAGGCAGATGGAAGGGAATCTGCTGGAAGGCTGAATTTTCGCTGGCGCCAAATAGGGCTGACTGCACAGTAGTTAAGTGGGGTAGCTGTCAAGGAAAGAGATGCTTTCCCTCCCCTGCAGGGACAGTTGAACCACATACTTCCCTCCTTCTCAGGTTCCCAGTTGCCCTGGGCATTTTTCTCTGTTACAGCATTTCACTCTTGAAATGAATGGCACTTAGCAGGGAAGGTGTCTTTGGTAAGTATTTTACAACAGTGCAGGAGTTAACAGTTTCTTTTTTCATTAAAAGTGCGTTTTTGGTGGCTTTGTGACTGGCAGCCTGGAAACTTCTTACTTCCCTTTGATCCAGTGATTTCATAAAGAGTCTCCTTTTCCCAGACATCTGCCAAAGGGAAGGTTACGCTCCTTTCCTTGCTTCCTTCCGCCTTTGTTCCCTGCTTCCTTTCCCTCCCAAGAGTCATCAGAGAGATTATTTGTAAGATCCTTGTGAATATATACATGGTGATGGATGCTGGGTAACACTACAACCACAACAACCTTTTATTCACTCTGTGTGTGTGTGTGTGTGTGTGTGTTCACGCATGCATATGGGTGTGTTTGTTACTGTGTGTGCGCATGTGTGTATGGGTGAAGAGTCTTAAAAAGTGACATGGAAGGTAGCCATTGCTCATTTAAGAAAACAATATAAAAGAGAGAAGAGAAAAATAGTAGTCACTTTACAACTTAGTGGACATACCAATTGTAATTTTTTAAAATGTAGATCTGCTGCTGTTAATATTCCACTTACAGCCAATTAAATATTGACAAGGTAATTCTATTGCAAGGGAAATAATGTACCGTTCCAAAGTCAAAATGTGTCCTCCTTAAGGACAGGCATTATATCACACTTATTACTGCTGCCCAGAGCTTACCACAGGGCTTGGCGCAAAGAAGGCACTAGATAAAGATTTGTTAACTTGGATTAACAAAAAGTTAGTAGATCACTACATCATGAACTCTGCAAAAGTATTTATGAGAATTAGGATAGTGATTATATGTAAGTGGAAGCTGATTTATCTGTTATTCTTCTGACCTACACTTTATTAGCACAATCACTCTTCCACAGGATGATGCACCCGAGACATTACAAGGGCTTAAAGTATCATCTGGAGCATCCAAGAAAAATTTGATTATATTTCGTGGAATTTTAGTACTTTTGGTCTTAAGGGTATTTTACTGTACTTTAATTCTTTAAAAATTAGCAATTCATTAATGATATATAGGATAAATTATTATAATCAGAGTCCATAATTAACCAGAATGCTGAATGTGTAGCAATAAAATGTGTTTCTATGTGGACAGTGCTCGGTTGTAAAATGGGTTTGACTGTTGCTAGTTTTGTCATCTTAGGCAGGTTCTTTAACCTGTCTAAAATTTGGATTCCTCATCTCTGTAAAATGAAAAGACCTGAAAAACCTCCTCCCTCTAAGGCTGTTGTTAAGATTAAAGGAGGTAAACTATGTAGGGAGCTCAGCACAGTGTCAGGGATTTGGTAATCCTTCAACAAGCAGTAGGAATAGGAGCAGTAGGCTACCCTGGAGTCTGTGGATGCTCCCCTTTTGTGGTGCCCTGTGATTATTGTATGGAAGACGTTCTGGGACAGAGGAAACCCTGGGTGTGTGCCATGGGCAGCCTATGTTCCTGCCCCAGGGCTTGGAACTTTGTACGTCTGTAAAAAGAAAGAAAGTCACTGGAGCTGGAAAAGCTTTTCCAGTATTTGGCAGCATGCTATTAGTATCATGGGTGGAATTAGTCTAGATGAACATTTTTCCAAATATAATTTGTTACTTTCTAAGGTGGATCTATACACATACCTGTGTTTTTCCTCCATTCCCATAGGCAATTTGAGATCAGTTCACTGAAAATGCTATCTGTTCTTTGTAGTGGGAAATGAAAAGGAACTGAGGTTTCGGCATCACTCTCAGATTTGCATTTGAATAATAAGTGTCACATACTTTGGTCCCCATTTCTTTTAAGTGTGAAGCTAAATGGTAGTGACTTCACTAAGTGTTTGGAAGCAAGATGTTAATATCATAATTATCTTTTTCCTTAACGAGATAATACTGAGCAGCAGCTTTAGAAAAAAAAAATCTGAATAAGATGCTGAGAATGAAAGAAAGATGAATTGTCTGGCTTTCCTTTCTCTTGGTAGGTCCCAGGTTAAAGAGATGGGGATGTACCCATGTGGCATTGCTTGGAAACTTAGGTTACCCTTCCCGTATACCCTAAACCACTCTCTGTGAACTGCATTAGAGCTAAAGTATGAGGAGGCTCTGTTTTTAGACAACTGTTGGCTTCTTTAGGCATAGAACCCTCAGGAAGTCACTGTAGAATTTCTGGAGAATTGCAGTTTCTCCGCCATCCCTCCATGCAGTTCTACTTGCAATTTCAGGGGTTTTCAAGACCACTCTCACTTCTGAAACCAAATGCACATTCAGAGATTCCCCAAGACCCGTACAGAGACCCCTATTGAGAGATCCCTATTGTTCAGCTTGATAATTTGCTAGAAGGACCTTGTAGAACTCAGAAAAGCTGTTCTATTCATGGCTACTGTATTAGTCCGTTTTCACACTGATGTAAAGATGCTACCTACAACTGGGTAATATATGAAGGAAAAAGGTTTAATTGACTCACAGTTCTGCAGGCTGGGGAGGCCTCAGGAAACTTACAATCATGGCAAAAGGCAAAGGAGAAGCAAGGCATCTCTTCTCATGGTGGCAGAGGAGAGAAAGAGCACAGGGGAAACTGCCACTTTTATTTATTTTTATTATTACTTTTTTTTGAGATAGAGCTTCGCTCTTGCTGCCCAGGCTGGAGTGCATTGGTGCGATCTCGGCTCACTGCAACTTCCGCCTCCTGGGTTCAAGTGATTCTCCAGCCTCAGCCTCTTGAGTAACTGAGGTTCGAGGAGCCCACCACCAGGTCCAGCTAATTTTTGTATTTTTAGTAGAGATGGGGTTTCACCATGTTGGCTAGGCTGGTCTCAAACTCCTGACCTCACGTGATCCACCAGTCTCAGCCTCCCAAATTGCTGGGATTACAGGCGTGAGCAACCATGCCTGGCAGAAACTGCCACTTTTAAACCATCAAATCTCATGAGACCTCCTTCACTATCATGAAACTAGCATGGGGGAAACCACCCCTGTGATCCAATCACATCCTACCAGGTCCCTCCCTCAACACATGGAGATTACAATTCAAAATGAGGTTCGGGTGGGCACACAGAGCCAAACCATGTCAGTTACCGTTTATTATAGCAAAAGGATGCAGATTAAAATTGGAAAGGAAAGAGGAACATCGGGCAGGGTTCAGTGGACAAGGCATGGAGCATCCACTTTGGCTCTCCCAGTGGAATTGTGTTGGCTAGTGTCTATTTATTTCAACAGCATGTATGGCAATGCACATAGAGTACTGCTAGCCATGCAAGCATACCTGATCTTTGCTGTACAGAGTTTATTGGAACTTAGTCACGTAGACACGGTTGACTCCTGCATGGCCTAGCTTAGGCTCCAGCCCCATCAGAGGTTGAGCTAATATCACATGAACCAAGGCTCCCCACTCTAGGTCATATTGTAAACTTAGACTATTTGGCATGGCCCAGGTCCCCCAGGTAGGCAAGGATACTCTTATCAAAAAAGCATTCCAAGGGCTTAAAGGTTACCTCTCAGGATCTGAGGGCAAAGACCAAACCTCAATCTGGACAAGATTAATCCTTCACTGCACATCACTCTGCCCTTCTTCAACACAGATAGGCAATTTAAGATTCCGATACAGATTTAAGTGAGGTGGCCACACATATCAAGTCTAGGTACAACTTATCCCTGGCCCCTTGGTTTTCTGAAGCTTGCAGTTATTGGTGGCACTCTGTATGTAGGTAGGATCCTGCCAGAATTAAGAAATGGACAAACCGTTGTCATGCCACCACCCTTTTGTACTCAGGGCTGACCTCATGACACCATAAAATATAGCCTAATAATTATGCAATTTTGTTTCAGGGATTATTTATAAGTATTATTTTTCTGATCCTTTAACCAAATTTAGCACTGGATAACAACATCCTCGTCCTTTAAAGAAAGTGCATATTGCTAGTATCTATTAGAGGAGTGAATTCCTCTAAGTATGCAAGCTCTCTCATCCCTAACAACTACAGAAGGCTTTCTTGGGAATTATTAAGAAACAAAATGACTTCTTTCCTTTAGTTTACCTTATGCATCCATCCATAAGAAGGTTTGCGAGAGTGAAATTTAATCAATGTTCTCATTTTCTTACTACATTTCCAACAAATTTATTGTTAGAATGTTTTCGGTTAACATCAAAAGTTCCATATTTCATCTCCCACTCGGGTGAGATACACTCAGCTTAGGAATCAGACACTGAAATACTTTTGGAACTAGGTGAGTAATATAAATCTGTGCAGTGGTACAAATATGTGACAATTGATATTACTGGAGAGTGTCGCAAGGTGTAGATTGCCAGCCTGTCTAGAACATTCATATTTAGACTTTAAAAATATTTTTCAGGTAACCAGGTGCAGTGGTGCATGCCTATATTCCCTGCTACTCAGGAGGCTGAGATGGGAGGATCGCTTGAGGCTAAGAGGTAGGGGCTGCAGTGCATTATAATTGCACCTGTGAATAGCCACTACACTACAGCCTGGGCAACACAGTGAGACCCCCATCTCTGATAAAAGCAGAGAAAAATATTTTGCAGGCAAATAAAACACATCTTTTGACGTGGCCCACACAACAGCATTTTAGGACTCTTCACTAAAGAGATACATGAGCAAATGACCAAATATTAGTAGGAAAGCAGATAGAGCTTAACATTTGGCTCAACATTTCAACTATTTTCAGATTATAGAATTATGCCTGAGGTTGACTATACAGATTCAGTTTTCTACTTTCCCTAAGAAATGCAAAAACAAAAGCTAAACAATAAATGTCTCAAATATTGGGTGGAGAAATTAAAAAGAATTCTCTGTTATCCTATTTGTCTTTATTGTTTATGGCATGAACTTGTAACACTGGTGATTGTACTTGACTTGGAAGGGAGGAGTTAGTGAAGACTTTTGATTTAAAGGCACCTGAGCTGCTCTGTAATAGGAATAATAGAAATATATATTTTAAAGTTGCAGGAAGTAAATAATATCTAATATTTAAATTCTAGATGGTACGATTTATGTGGTAACATTTTTGTCATTTTCTGTCTAATTTAAGGTTGCATCAAGGATATATGGTCTGTAAGGCATATTTATGGAAAGCAAATCTGTAATTATTGTATGGGGATTAAAGTCCAGTTTCCTGCATTTCCAGCACATAGTAGTCATCAATAAATTATTGTTGAATGAATGGATGAATGAATGCATGCTTGAGATTCCTTCTCAGTGCCAAGTGTACCGGGCTCATATCATGTGAAAAAAAGATAAATGATTGATAATAAACAATGACCATCTTCTTTTCATCTTACGGAAAATAAGGAGCAGAAAGGCCAATGTTTGAAGGGAAATTTTTCTCTTGATAAAATTCCAAGTACTTGAACTTTTCTAATGGACCTTCCCAGTGAGATTTTAGATCCAAAGGGTTTCAGTAAAGAATTGGCGTAAGCACTCACAAGTTTGGGTGCTTATCTAAACTGAAATTAATCTCTGAACTTTTCGAGGTTTTCTGACTTCTAAAGAAAGCTGAGAAAGCCAGAGAGGGCAGAGAAATCACAGAGAAAAACGGAGAAGGGTGATCATAGGAAAAGCTACAGAGGCCAGAGAGATCACAAGGGCTGAGAGAGCAGAGGAGGGCAGAGAAAGGGTTAGGCAATAGAAAAGAGGGATAACAGAGGAGCAGAGGTAACTTGGAGAAAGCCAGGGAGGCCAGAGCAATCACAGAAGAGATGCTGAGGGCAGAGAGAGCACTAAGAAAACAGTTGAGTTGGGAGATTAGAGAGGAGCAGGGGATGAAATTGTGGACAGAGCAATCAGTGCAGAGGAGGAGTGGGGCAAGAAACATGCACTCAGGAAGGGCTAGACTGCAAACTCCGACTGTTTGTCGTGCCTCTTATTTTGATGGTGATCATTTGAAACCTGGAAAAGCTTTTTCCTCTTCTTTCCTTTCCTTTTTTTTCTCCTCTTCACCCTTGTCTCATCTCCTCTGTGAGAGGAGATAGATAGGAGAGGAGAGTAAGGAAGTGATTTGAATATTTCCTAGATATTTTGCAGTTTGATTATCAATATGTCAAGCTAAATGAATGCGAGTCTTAAAAGATGAAAGTGACTTGAAGTAGGATATAAACACATTCTGTGTTTCTTCCTTCTGAAAATTCATCTTTCTTCTTAAAGGAAGAAACTACTATATTTGGTGAAGAGAAAAAAAGCATGCATTTTAAAAAGAAATAAAGAGGTAAAATGTTAGTAATAACACAGCAAAATCAGGTTTTGTTAAAGAATACTACTGTTTCCTGGACAGACTCCCTTTATCACACAATGAAAGAACAGCTTGAATGAATTACATCAATTTATTGCAGTGTGTTGCAGACCACTTATGCATGAGGCAGTGCCTAGAGTCACAGTTTTAGCTGATCTCCTTGGAGTCCATACCTCTTCTCAATTCAACCTCATCCTTTACAGATGAGGAAACAGACATCTAGAGAAACTGGCATACTGTCTCTAGGCCATGCACCTACTTAACAGGAAAGCTTTAAAGTTCATCTGTATGAAACAAAATTCTGATAAGACATACAACTTTATTTTCTCAGGTTCTGAATCACAATTTATCTACAGGCTATGTAGGTTGTAATTGAAATAAAAAGTAAAGAGAGCAGTTATTTTGGCCCCACCATCAAAATAAGTCCTTGGCCCGACTTCTGAGTACTTTTGGTGGTATGTTGCCTAGTTCCATTGTAACATGTTGATAAGAGCAGGCTCTCTTATTTCCCCCAAACAGCTCTCACACATACACACTAACCCAATCCATCTGGGTTTGTGTTGTTCAGTTATTGTAAGTGTGTAATGTTTATTCAGGAGTAGGGTGGGGTGGGGGAAGAGTCAAGCTGGAGAGTCAATGAATAAACCCTATCTATCACCAACATAAAAACATGCAACTAAGAACATAACAGGTAGAGTCAGTTTTCTTTATATTCAGAATACAATATAGAATTTTTACCATTATCAAAGTCCCATTTTCTCCAACTGCCTTACTGCAGAACAAGTAACCAAAATAGTACAGCTTTTCCTCTTACTAACTTCTCATACTAACTTCTCATACTTTCTGGGTAAGAACATGCTACTCTCAAAACTTTATAACTAATTTGCTTATTTCAGACCTTGGGCCTGAGTTTAAAAAATGGAAACTTTTAACGTTACTTCTAACTTCCTGCAGTAACTGGATTACAACTTCTCAAACCTCAGCGTTGTTCTACTCATCAAAACAAAGTCCTTTGATTCGTTTCAAGAATCTTATCTAATGACTGCATTGTGCTATTTATTTTTTTCAAGAATAATTTTAATATTGATAATTTATTTACCAGTAATTACTGGTTTTTGTATCTTCTTTACCAGTAGTCCTCTACTGGAGTAGAGGAATACAAAAAAAATTAGAAGATACTTACTTTTCCAAGGATCTTTTTTGGGAAATAAGGTAGACTGACACGAACTCTTGTTCTTATTTACAATGACTTAGGTGCATCTGTCCCTTTTACTTTTTTTTCTTTTTCTTTATTTTGAGACAGAGTCTTGCTCTGTCACCCAGGCTGGAGTGCAATGGCATAATCTTGGCTCATTGAAACCTCTGCCTCCCGGGTTCAAGCGATTCTCCTGCCTCAGCCTCCCAAGTAGCTGGGACTACAGGTATGCACTACCATGCCTGGCTAATTTTTGTATTTTTAGTAGAGACAGGGTTTTACCATGTTGGTCAGGTTGGTCTCAAACTCCTGACCTTGTGATCCGCCTGCCTATGCCTCCGAAAATGCTGAGATTACAGGCGTGAACCACCGCGCCTGGCCATCTGTCCCCTTTTCAAATGGTGAGCTCTTTAAGGTTAGAGGGTTTGGCTTCTCATAGCCCATGGTATGTTCTTCATAACCCAGTAATTGTGATTTCTTCACTGATAGGTCTCTGCTAAGCCTCTCTAGGATCTTGAGCAGTGTGTCTGACTTGCTCACTAGTTGGTGTGGGCAAGCCAGCTTGACTTCCGTTAGTCGTTGGTTCCATCATTTTCCTTCTTCCTCCTGTATTTTTAGAGTTGATCCTATTGTCTAGTGTCTTTGATGTTCCCATGCCTAGTGGTTTGATCTTTTACTTGTAGAAAATAACACCTACGTGACTTCATGAACTTTCTGTGAGGACCAAATGAAATGCTGAGCACATTTAGGAAGTAAATGTGGAAATTTTTACAACTAGATGTGATTTTTACAGAGCCGATTACTTTAGAGTGAAAGTAGAGAATATAGGTAATTTAGCTGGGAAACGGTATAAATATATTATTCATGTATTTGGTATGTATGTAGAAATATCAGTAATTCTATAACATTTAATAACAATTAGAAACAAATTTTTATCAGAGCAACCAGCACTAGTAATAATCATGAAAAACAACAGATAGTAGAAAAGCAATTTTGTTTTATTGCTCCATAGACCAGAAATGTGCAATTAGATGCAAGCACTTAGATGTGTATGAAGCACAGTCGTAAGCACACACAGTTATCCTCATAGGCTCAGTAAATACTGTCAGGCAGGAGTGTGGACGCTGGACAGAGATTGACTAGGTATGAAACTGGCTCTTCTCCTATCAGCTGAGGGATCCCTCCTCCCTCTTGTTCGTTGTCTGTAAGATGGAGATGATGGAAATATGAGTACTTACCTTTTTGGGCTGTTGTGACAAGTAAGTTAGATTTACTATCTATAAAGTGCTTACAAAAGTGCTTAGCATACTGAAACACCATACAGTTGGTAGATGGAATTATTCTAGTACAACAAACATCTGAATTAAAGATGAGAAGTGTAGAGAGAGATTTGTTAAAGGATACAAAATTATAGTTCGATACGAGTAAGTTCAGTGTTCTATGCCATTATAGGATGACTCTAGTTAACAATAAAATATTATATGGTTTCAAATAGCAAGGAGGATATTGAAGTTTCCCAAGACAAACGATAAAAGTTTGAGATGATGGATATGCTAATTACCCTGATTTGATCACTATACATTACATGTATCAAAACATCAATGCGTTTGGTGAATATGTACAGATATTATTTGTCAATTAAAAAATAAAAGGAAAATGTGAAATATAGCCAGGCATACTGATTTTTGTTCTTTAAGGCATTTAACATCAAGTTATTATTGACTTCTAACTCTGACTGAGGTTTCCTGGTGAAGACCTCAGATTCAGCTGAGGAGGGTGAAGAGCAACAAATGGTAGACAAATTCAAATGCTGGATGAGAGGAAATCAAACTGGAAAGCCTACTATCGCCAAATGGTCAAGGACACAGGCATTGGGTAAGTTCTGGGTCTTCATCCCAGCTCTGCCAGTGACCAGCTGTATGTACTGCGTCTCCCAGGAGGGAGAGCTGCATTGTGGTTGCGTTGTGATAGTGCATGAATAGCACTGAGCTCAGTACATGGCAGAAGGGCGTGCTGTGTGGATGTTAGTTTCTGTTCAGTTTGCCAACTACGCATGATTCTGTTTTGTTTCAACTATCCGGCTTTGCTTTAATGACTTGGAAGAAACAGCAGATTTCTATTCCCTTTTGCAAATATTTTAGCACTTAAACATTGTCATTCACACAGTTGTTACATCGATAACAAAGCAAGCCTGAGCCCTGCTTGAGCAAGGTCTGTTCCTGGGGAAATAGCCTGTCTATTTCCACTCTGCCTCATCTGCCATATTTTAGTTGTTAATTGGAGATGGAAATGTTTCCAAGTTTTCTTCTTCCCTAGGTATTGATCTTTTGGGTGAACATAAGCCTTAACCCCTTAAGCTTTATCACCATGCTTTCTCTACCTTATCAATTCTAATGGATTTAGCATACATTATTGGTATTTAGATCTTGATTTTCTTTCTACTTTATTCTCCTTTAAAGCAATCTGTCTAGTTGAAAACCTCTTGTTAGAAGAGATTATATGATTGTTTTTTGGTTTTATAATCTGTTTGAAGAAGTGGTTGCACACTTGAGGATTTAAAATGATGTCTCAACAGGAAATGGCGTCTCTGTTGAAAACCTGATTTCTCACAGGGCTGCTTATTCTTTCTTTATATAAAAAAATTTTCAGATTCGATCACATTGCTGCCAGGACACTTCATTTTATTTAAATGCAACAACACAAACATCACTAATCTGGTTTCCCCAAATTCATTTGCGTGCTCCCTGTCAACAATGGTTTTATCAGCCATCAAAATCTAATTGAAATAGCAGTGCAGCATGTAGTCATCCAATAATTATAAAAAAGCTCCCTGAAAATTCAGATGCATTTGAACAAAAGCCATCAAAGGAACATAAACAGGAGAAAAGGTAATTAAAGAGCTTTTTCTCCTCAGCTTTCCACATTGCAGGTTTATTTAAATGCAGCTCTAGCAGGAGACCAGAGGTGGATTGATGGGCCAAATTTGTTTGCTGATGCTATTCTGAAATGTGTCCCATTAAAAATGTGGTAAAGAAATTTAAGAAGCACAACAGCCATGGCACCCAGAAGCCTGCTTTGCTTCCTTCTCTGAGAACTTCTGTGGTAATGTGCACATGTGACAGTTAATAGGTGACGAAGAGCCTTGCCCTTTATCACCTGGACACTAGATCTTTAGAGGCTTGGGCAAACAGAACAGTCCTGTTCTTGACTATAAAATTCTGATATCGTAAGGGTGCTCAGCATAGCCTGCAAATCTCCACTTGGGGTTTTCACGTCCTGGAGAAAAGGAAGCTGCCCAACTATCAGAGGCTGTAATGTGTGAATGCAAGCAGTTTAGCAATAAGAGATTCAAACTTTTGAAAGAGAGGTAACAAAGCCTTAAGAATAAGCCCTGGTCATGAATGTATATATAGTCCTGGGGCTGGTTGGCATAGCAACTATTTCTGAGAACCCTGGTGCTGCTAAAGTAAACAGCTGAAGCCCAGAGCATGCCTCAGCTAAACTGGGTCCATCTGTAGTATCAGCATGTGAGGATCCGAACAGGAACATTTTCTCCAGCGAATCAATGATATTTTGGTATCTCTTCCTAATAACTATTGTTCTCAGCACTTCATGGCAAGCCTCCCATTCTTTCTGGTTTTCCATATGGCAGTTTTGTTGAACAATCCCAACTTAGGTAAATCTAACTAAGTTGGTTTTGGAGCAACTGAGAAGGGTCTAAGCTCAGTGACTTTCATTTGTTATTTGCCAATAATTTCCCAGGAAGGAAAATTGATGATTCAATAGCAACTCATTGGGATGATTCAACGGATATGATACCTTTTGGGGTTTTCATTTCAAAGTTCAGCACACTGGGTAATGGCAAACGTTTTGGAATCTGACCAACTTGGCCATGGTGTCTGGTTCCGCCATGAAAAGGGATGTGACATCAGTTGTATTACTGATCCATCTGGGCATGTAACTGACCCTTTCTGCAATTTTTTTCTCATATATAGAATAAGCATAGTGATAGCTACCTCATGGGCATTTGACAATTGACTAACATAATGTATTTAAAATGCTAAGCACGTACGCTACTCAAGAAATGGCAATGCTAACATACCCTGTTGAGTTCCTATACCATGGTTATTTTAGAATTGGATGCATTCAGTGTCCAGCATTTTCCTTATGATTCAGCAGTAAATTCTAACTTGTCTAAGTCCAGTATGGTGGTCTAAGTTCCCTCATCCATGACTGACTTACGGTGGACATGTAGCCTAGTTTTGGCTACTGAGATAAGAGGGGAGATCTTAGCACACAGAAGAGATCAGATGCACTTGGAGTAGGATAGTAAGAGTCTCCTAGGAGTTTTAAGGTAACAGAGTGTCCAAGAAAACACAGTGTGAGAGTTTTCATGCACTTGCAAATGGACCCTCTAAGTACCCGAGATTTGTGAGTAACGATCAGAAATTTCTGTCTGGGCTGGGCTTCATTATATGTGATACTCTCCTGAAAGTGGACTATGCAGGCTATAGCATTTCAAAAGTACAAAACATTTAACAATACACAATATAGGAGGTTAGTCATGGTGGCTCATGCCTGTAATCCCAGCACTTTGGGAGGCCTAGGTGGGTGGATCACTTGAGGTCAGGACTTTGAGACCTGCCTGGGCAACAGGGCGAAACCCCGTCTCCACTAAAAATACAAAAATTAGCTGGGTATGGTGGTTGGTGCCTGTACTCCCAGCTACTGGGGAGGCTGAGGCAGGAGAATCGCTTGAACTTGGGACAGAGAGGTTGCAGTGAGCTGAGATGGCGCCGCATTCTAGCCTGGGAGACAGAGCAAGACACTCACTCCCTCCCTCCCCTCCCCCCACACACAATAATGCTTTGAAAAATGTGTAATTGAATAATTCACCTGTGTCTTGTTTCCAAAGAGAAAGGTTACAAGAGAAGAGTTCTGTGTCTTGGAAACTTTTGAGGTCTTTCTGAAAAGCTCTTTTTGGACCCATATGAGAACCTAGTAAGGGCTATAACTGATAGGTCCCTTCCTTCTTTGGGGGTTCTTCTCTAGACCACCCATTTCCGATGAGGGAAGAAACTTTAATGATAAAAAAATCCGTGCTGAGGCCAATTTGAGTCTCTTTTATTGACATCAAAAGAACTGTGCTTCCTGAGAAACATGAACTGAGAAACGAGAACTTCTGAGTGTCTGGAAGAGAATTCTGAATGTTTTATATTCAGACTCCCATGTCTTGATCTCCCTTATAAATCTTCACCCAAAAAGCAGTTCTTCTAAGTCCAGAATGATTTATTTTTATACTACTTTACCACTGATAATTTTAAAGTTTTGTGTTTCTAAGAATTTTGAAGTACTTTTATGAATCATACTTTTTCTGATTATTATAAGTTAAGGTTTTTCTTACTCTGTAAAACTTAGGACATTGCAAAGAAGAATCAGATAACAAAGGATGAAACCTAATGTCTGTGAGCTGCAAGTTCCTCTCCTTGGGAGTTTCACTGAATAATCTGCCTCTAGTATGATGCATGATGTTGTCTTGGCAGTTTATTATTTTAAGGCAGTAGAACGTAACACATGGAAAGGAGCTATCTTGATCTATTATATCAACAATCCACAATTTATAGCTCGTCTATTTGGTAGTAAAAAGACACTCCCTAAGAGCTAGAAGGCTGTGTATATCTGTAGTGATAAGAATGCATTCCCTTAAAAATATCTTGATATCATTATATTTGTATGAAACCTGTCATTGGGGTGAAAATTCCTTTGTTTGTAACTTTATAGTTTACATAAACATATGAATTACGTGTGTTTGTTAATATACATGATTACATTTAATTTCAGCAATAGTCCTGTAAATTATGTCAATTCCTGATTCACAGCTGAGGAGCCTGAAGTACAGGGGAAGTTAGCTAACTTGGCTGAAATCACAGAGCAAATGAGTGGCAGAAAAACTCAAATCCAGGTCTTTTGATTAACTATGCTGGCTTATTGTTTTTATTTTGTTTTGCCTTTTCACAGTTGCTTCTCTGAGTATTTATAGTTTGGCATAGGGCTAACACTATTTATTAATAACTATTTGTAAAATAATTTTGGGAGATGTTTTATACCCAGTTTTAAGGCCGTGGCTAAAGGCGAGTTAGCTCTTGTTAGAGAAGGCTGAATCCATACCTTAGCCATTTCTTTCCTGGACCTCCCACGTGCTTAGGCTGCTATGCACCTGCCCTAATAACCCCAGGGCAAAATACCAAACAACTAGGGCAGTTCTTCTGCCCTGGAGCCTGAGAGCCTGAGTCCCAGGAATTATTCAAATTAACTGATCCACAGGAAGCCCTCTTAAGCTGCCTCTCACAGCTCCAGCTTGCTGTTATGCTTCCCCGGTCTAACTTCCTGTGTGGCCCTGCCTGGCAGCCTTCTCTCCTTAGGAGTTGTGAGTAATAAAGAGTTCTGCTTTTTATCTATCTGAGTTTCATCGTGTTGTGTCTTGCCCTCTGAAGAATCTTTGGAGTTTAAATTTGTCTCTAACCTTTTTAGTTGAACTGTGGTATAACCAGAAAAGCTTTCAGCAGGAAGACAAGTGACTGGGTTTCTTCTACAACAGGCTTGGCCTGGCCCTGTAGATGTCGATTCCACCTCTCTGAACCTCAGCTTCCTTACCTAGAAAATGGACACTAATCCTAAAAGCAATGGTTCCTGATCTGGATTGGAATTCCATAATTTAATGGTATAAATCGGTGGTGCCAAAGTACAAGAGTACCCAAGGACAAACTGAAAGAGGCGTATTCACCTGGAAGGCAGTGCCGGTATTCTATAAATGGGAATATTTTAGTTTGGTTTGTCTACATATAAATCATGATAACATGATCAAAGATATCATGAAGAAATTCTTGTGTCAAAATGATTTTTTTAAAGCATATGTAACTAGGTACTAGCTAATAAAACAGTAAAAGTCAGTGGCTGCTTGGTAGCCCGTTATTATAGCAACAGAAGCTTGTATGCCGTAGGCCTCCAAAAGTCTCCTTTCCAGAATGTAAACTGTGAATTCTGAGATGGTTTGTTAAAGTTCCTTTGAGGTTTTTTTTCATACCATCTCTCTTTTTCTCTCTCTCTCTTATTTTATTTTATGTAATTTTTTTTTTTGGTAGGAACTTCAGAAGCCGCTGAGGCTGCAGATTTTGGTGTCATTGACCTGCCTTCCTCTTTGTTTGGCGGTTGATGAATCCTTGGAAAGAGGTGTCTGCAACCCTGATGGAGAGCCAGAAAATAGAGTTTCTGTGAATGGCAGCCTCTAGACACTTGATTTTTCTGAAAGATAGGCTCTTGATCAGGCCAGCCAGGGCTTAATGATTTATGCCTTTATGCCCAACTCCAGATAAAGACTACATCCTAAAGCATGCATAGGAGGAAAAGCTATTACTGCACTTTGCTTGTTGGTGATAAATTCTACTAAAAAAAGAAAGAAAAAGAGACACATTGTTAAATATCTTTTACTTGAAATGGTTTCCAAATTTTGCAACCCAGGGATGATGATAATAGAATAGGGAGTTTTAAAACACTTAGGTGAGTCTCATCCTCTTCCCACCAGGCTTACTTTTTATTTACTGTTGAGGGCAGATATTTATGCAGTATCTGTACTTTAGGACCTGAATGGATGAATAATAGCATTGCTAAAGTTTGGGAGAAGCATATGATTTTTTTTAAACCTCCTATCACCCCTTATCTAAAGACAAATGATTGTATTTAATAACCTAAGTAAAAGATGATTTCAGGATTCCTCCTTGGGACTGGAAATACAATTCAGAGTCTAGGTAATAACTTCCCATCATTTTAGAGCACCTGGTGGATTCTGCTACTTTTATAATTAGTCTTTGAATTGCAGATTCTATAAAATACTTTCTCCTCCATGTCTATACCAATTGTGCCTATCCTTTAAGACTCAGTACAGGTGAAGAGCCAGCTCCTTCAATGGAACTTTCTCCAACAGAGCAGACCTTGATGCTCACTTTAGATGCCCTCAGCTCCCTTTACCACCTCGTGTGTTTTCTTGGGTTCAGTGTGCTCTTCCCCCTGACTACAGACACCTGGAACTTTCTTTGAAGGACTTGCACAGGCTACTGCAGCCACTTTATCTACACGTCCAGAGAGTCCCACAGAAAGCTGTAGTCCCTAACAGCTCGCTTCCCTGAGAGGACCGTGGCCAATGGGTGACTGGTGCAGAAGCTTGAAGCTCATTTCCTTTGCACCAGGACAATCTCTGAGGTGTTAACTTATATTGCAAACATCCTATGGAGGATCAGGCTGAAGCAATCTTCTGTGAGATGTTGAGATATTACCCTGGCTTGACTTCTTCCCCATTCGGTTCTGGCTTTCCCCATTCCCTTAGCAGTTTATTTTACGAGCACTTTCATAATGCAAATCCTATCTCAAGGTCTGCTTCAGGGGAAATTGACCAAAAACACAACTTTTCTGGTGTATCATTTCTTTGAATCCTAAGAGCAATTGCTAGTTAGTTGAACACTAGTAACGGGCTGTGCTGTATTGCTTGCTCTTTTTTCTCCCCGAGATTTTTCATCTCTCGGATGGTGGCTGGAATCCTATCTAATGTTTACTGTCTTTACTTTGTTATCTCTCACCTAATTTTAGAAAAAGTCTCTAAGAGCTTTGCAATAAATTAGTAACTAGGATAAAACCAAGGTCAGTGGATAGAAAATGAAGTATGAGAATAAAAAAATAAAGGGAGTGGGGAAGAGGAAAAACCAACAATTTCAGACTGAGAAAGGCAAGTGAAATCAAGAATCGTATTTAGTTTGTACTTGTTAGCAGCATGGACAAAGATGGAAACATAATTTCCTAGATAATTTTTAATGTTTAGTAGTACAAAGTTGTTTTAGTTATCTATTGCTGTGTAACAAATTACCCCCAAATTTAACAGCTTGAAACAACAAACATTTATTATCTCTCACGGTTTCTGAGGGGCAGAAAACAGGGAGCAGCTTAGCTGGGTGGCTCTGGCTCGCTATCTCTCACAAGGTAGCAGTCAAGCTGTTGGCAGCAGCTGCAGTCCCATCAAGGCTTGACTGGGGCTGGAGAATCCATTTCCAAGCTCGCTCATGTGGTTGTTGGCAGGCCTCAGTTCCTCGCTGGCTGATGTCCAGAGGCCTCCCTTCCCGCCACATGTGCCTCTCTACAGGCTGCTGAACGTGCTGGTGACACAGCAGCTGCTTTCCCTGGAGTGGCTTATCTGAGAAAAAGAGAGAAAGCTGAGATGGAAGCTGCAGTCTTGTTAATAGCCTACTCTGGAAAACGATAAACTCTGGCTTCTGCTGTGCGTTACGCATCTCACGGATCAACCCCAATGCCATGTGGGAGAGGATGCCACGCTGTGCAAATGCCAGGAAGTGGAGATCACTGGAGGCCATCCTGGAGGAGGACTACCATAGAAGTATATGGCATAGATTAATTTCTCCTGATAAAATGAAGCTGATAAGAGTGAAAGAGATAATTCAAAGGAGGATCACTTGTACTTTTTTTTGTATGCTCCATTTGCTTATCATATAAAGGGTTCTCAGCAAATATTTATGGATATTCAACAATCAACTAGTCTTCCACGCTGTTTTCTTCATAAAGAAGAGTAGGCCAACTGCAAGCATAAAGGACAGAATATAATGTACAGGATACTGTAGTGGATGCTAACTTGGGTATTTTAAGTCAATGTTCTTTTTAAAAGTGTCATAGCTATGTCATCTCTGTATTTCTAATGCTAACACTCTAAAGCAAGTGCTTAGATTTCTGCAGCAGCTTCTCAATGTACTTTCCCTTTGTCTAGATTCTCTTATGCTATATCTCACTTTCATCATGTCATTATTGTTTAATGACTCATCACTAATAGAATAAAATCCAATCACCTTGACTTTTCAAAAGCACAATTCATCTATTCAAGTCTCTATTTCATTGCTTGCATCAGGAGCCCTTTACTTTAACATGGAAGTATTCTCACTGCTTCCCCAATGTCCATGCTAAGGTGTAACTCTTACCTTGTTCTCGTTGCTTGCATCCCCTTCTGGGAATTTCCTATTCTATTGTTTGGCATCTCCAAGTCCTTGTTCAGTCAACCTTCCCAGTGTTTATTTATCTTCAGCATGTCTGCCTTAGCACAAGACCTCAGTATTTCTTAGCTGGATTGTTATCTTAACGACTTTTTCAATTCCCAGGTTCCTTCTGCTTCAATCCATCCTCCCTATTTCTCCATTGTTTTTTTTTACACATCACACTGATTGTATAATTTTATTTACAACAAAACACTTTGAGAGCTTGACACTTAGTAGGTAATCAGTAATTGTTAATTGCATGAATAAAATGTCCAGGCAAATTCCCACTCCCATTTTCATGAAGTCTTAACAAAATTTCACATCTCACTTTCATCTTTTCCTCTTTTGAAGTCCTGCGATACTTATTGTCTGCATCACTTACATCGATGTTCTATAATGTGCTTTCTCCTATTATCACTTCACTTTTCTCTCTTTCATTCGTTCATATATTTGCTCATTCATTTATTCAACACCTTTCTTGATAGCCTACTCTGTGCCACAGATTATGCTAGGTCTTGGGGGAATACAATGCATGGCAAACACAGATAAGATTTCTGCTTTCATGGCCTTTGGAGTCTACTTGTAAACAGAGACAATAATTAAATTATCACATCAAGGGAATGTAACTGGGGAGTGTATCCAGCTCCCAAAGCTCGTAGGTTCTTGGCCTCTCTAACCCCGAAGAATGGGGAAAGGGGCCCCAGTGGCATGGTGAATTTGCTGTTCAAATAAATATCATGGACCCGAAGAGTTTTGTGGAAGAGTGATGTATTAGAGAGATGGAAAGAAGACAGTTCCCACACTGTTATGGGAGGGGACCCCAGAGAGGGAAATCCATTCAGGTAGGAGCAGCTGAGGTTTTAACCCTTGAGTTATTCCCTCCCCATTCATGTTCTTGTCCAGTGAGAGGAGTTCTTTCAGACTTCCTCTGGAGTGATTGATCTTTGACTCTGACACTGGAATGGCTACTTATTCTACAACCCTGAGTTACAGAGTCCCCTCCTCCCAGAGCTTTGGGCGGGAATTTGGGACAAAGAGCCCCACTTGGCTTTCGCTACCTGGCCCATGTTTAGGAAAACCAGACAAAGAACTTAACATTTGAAACCTCTCTGGTCTCTGGATGGAGGCCTGGAGCCGGCAAATTCCTGCATTTGAAACCCCTCCCCTAGCTGACCCGGGAAGATACTACCTGAGACTGGATAATATATAAAGAAAAAAATTTTAGTTGACTCAGAGTTCCATATGGCTGGGGAGGCCTCAGGAAATTTATAGTAATGGCAGAAGGTGAAGAGGAAACAAGGGACATCTTACATGGTGGCAGGAGAGAAAGAGAGAAGAGAGAAGCACCAGGCATGTATCAAACAACCAGATCTTATGAGAGCTCACTCACTATTGTGAGAATAGCATGGGGGAACCACCCCATGATCCAATCCCCTCCCACCAGTCCCTCCCTCGACACATGGGAGTTACAATTTGGATTACAATCCGAGATGAGATTTGTGTGGAGAGACAGCCAACCATATCACAGAGTAAAATTACAGATTGAGGAAAGTGCTATGAAGGAAGAGTACATGGTTGCATGAAGGCCTGTAATAAAGGAACCAGTCCTAGACCTGGACTTCAGAGAGGCTCCTCTGAGGAAGTGCCCTTTGGACTGAAATCTGAACAATGAGTAGAAACCACATAGCAAAGAGGGCTAGGAGGAAGGTGTGAGGGTAAATGAGAGCGTTTTAAGCATTGCAATGGCATGCGCAATGACCCTGTGGTGGGATAAAGATTTAAAAGGAGGTCAGAGTGTTTAGACCTAGAAACGGAAAAAGGACACTAATGGAAACATTGATGAAATCTGAATAATGCACAGAGTTTAGTTACTAAGTAACGTACTAATGTTGGTTTCTAAGTTTTCACAAACATTTCACAGTAATGGAAGATGATAACATTAAGAGAAACTGTACCCGGTGAGGGGTATACGGGAAATATTTATACAATTTTTCTGTACATCTAAAATTCTTCCAAATGTAAATTTATGTTTAAAAAATAAGGTCAGGCCGGGCGCGGTGGCTCAAGCCTGTAATCCCAGCACTTTGGGAGGCCGAGGCGGGTGGATCACGAGGTCAAAAGATCGAGACCATCCTGGTCAACATGGTGAAACCTCGTCTCTACTAATACAAAAAATTAGCTGGGCATGGTGGTGCGTGCCTGTAATCCCAGCTACTCAGGAGAATTGCCTGAACCCAGGAGGCGGAGGTTGCAGTGAGCCGAGATCGCGCCATTGCACTCCAGCCTGGGTAACAAGAGCGAAGCTCCGTCTCAAAAAGAAAAAAAAAAAAATAAGGTCAGAATGAAAGAAACTCACTGCATAAAAGAAGAATGGGACAAGATAAGGTTGAAGATTAAGACCAATCCAAGACTTCCAGAGGCTTTGAGCACTATCTTAAGAATGTTGACGTTTATCTTGAAGTAAGGTGTGATGGTTATACATAGTGAATGACACAGCAGGAGCTGCATTTGAAAATATCACTAACCTGGGGGCAGTGGACAGAGTGGATTGGAGGGGTATATGGTTGGGTAAAGGAGGGCAGATCAGACTCTTGCAGTTTCCAGTCTAGAAATGAGTTAAGGTGGGGACAGACTCTCTTTAGCAAGATACATGTTTATAAACTGCATTTATCTTATCGTTTATTTTATTATTATTTTTTGAGACAGTGTCTCACTCTATCACCCAGGCTAGAGTGCAGTGGCATGATCGTGGATGACTGCAACCTCCCCCTCTGGGGTTCAAACGCTTCTCTTGCCTCAGCCTCCCAAGTAGCTGGGATTACAGGCCTGCACCACTATGCCGGGCTAATTTCTGTATTTTCAGTAGACACAGGGTTTCACTGTGTTGGCCAGGCTGGTCTCGAACTCCTGACCTCAGGTGATCCACTAGCCTCGGCTTCCCAAAGTGCTGGGATTACAGGTGTGAGCCACCATGCCCCAGGCCATTTATCTTTTCTTTTATTTATGTATCTATCATGGAAGTATTTACATAATATCTACATAATACATATTCTTTGAATAAATAAATGAATAGATAAATAGATGAATGAATTAAAAAACGGTTAGATCAGGCTAAGTAGCCCCTGAAGACAGCAGCCCTTTGGCAGTATTAAGGTGGCTCTGTCCCAAACTCTAGAAGCAGCACTGGTGATTTCAAACAGAAATCAGACCATTTCAGTTTTTCCCTTTGCTTCCAAGGACCCCTTTTCCAGAAATGAGTGATCCTTTGTCTTATTTTTGGAATGCCCAGTATTTGCACAAAGTTTCACAGAGGAGCACTGGGTGGAAAACGGAGGCTGAAAAGACATTTTGAAAGACAATTTGAAAGTGTTCAATACCTGGAAATGTGGGAAGCAAGTTAAAGTGCAGGGAGCCATCTGCATCACGTCGTCGTCTTTAGAGCAAATTCATTCTGCATATTATTTGCATTTTGCCCTTTTGGCAATAGCAGTAATCTTAGCTTTTTTAGAGGCATCTGTAATTAGAGGTTCTTCACCTCCTGGGGGAAAGTGTTCTAATTTTTCGATGGATAAAGAAAGCCTGGGGAAAGGCTGCAGAGCAAGGATGAGGAAGGGGCAGTACCAAGAGTTCTGCTTGTTTAGTTCAGTTGAGTTCCAGTGGTTTAGGCGGTAGCAGGTCTGTGTTTTCTGCAAGCCTTTCTCCTTTGAAAAGACAAAGCTGGCTTTTAAGAACCATCTCTTGGGCTAATTAGTGTGAAGATCATCAGGTGGAGACTGCTGGGTTACTTTCAACTTAGAGGATGAAGAAAATACGAATGATTAACATTCCAAGATTATTTCAGCCAGGTGACCCTGAGATCCTAGTTTCTCTCCGAGAATCTTTGTTCTAACATTTGTGCACAGTGTTTAGACAGGGCGATCACCACCCATGCTTGTCTTCTAACACATGACCAATTTTAGCCAATGGAGTTTATATCATGGATCTCAGAGGTTAATCTTTTCCCTTTCTTGTCTCCTCTGCTTCCCAGACATGCATTCATTTGACTGGCAGCCTGGAAAATTGAAAAATGCCACAGGGGTTATTAAGGTGGAAATCGTTTCTGCTCTTTGAAGCTCTGCAAGCTAGTTATTGCTGCACCTATAATATCCAGGCATCAGAATAGCACGCATTGTTCTTAACTTGCCTGACACAGGCCTATATCAGTTGTAACACCCAGATAGAATGAAGGGGTCTCAAGATATCATTTCTCCACTCGAAATATATCCCTTTAGTCGATTAAAACAGAGTCCCTGAAGTTATTAGAATGTATTCTGTGTCTTTGTGCATACACGTTTGATTTACTTTTGTTCTTATTAAAAGGATAAGCCTAGAGAAAAGGAGAGAAGAGAATCTTCCACAATCCTTATTTTAATAATTGCCTGAGTGCACATTTACTCTACAGAGACTTTCGTGTTTCTCTATTTACTTGGCTCTTTTACGCAATGTGTATGACTTACCTGGCCTGGTAGACCATGACCCAGCTTCTGGCCTATCATGTAATCCTGCATTTGGCTCCCTCTGAGCCATGATGGCATGTTGAGTCTGGCTGCAGGATGCGGTATGATTTTAATGGATCGTTTTTTGCAAAAAATGACTCCATATTGTATAAATTGTAATGCACTGTTATGATGTTAATATATAAATATTAAGAAAACCATTGGGAAAAAGTTACTGTGTAACTGAGATAGCCTACTTTCCAATGTTAATAAGTTCTTCATTAATTTTTTTCTCCACAAAAATATTGAGGGAGTTTAATTCACATTAAAAACTTATAAACATATATTTTAAAAAGTGAAATTACTTTACATCCCAACTCAACAACAGAAAACAATGCCACTCCTCAACTAGAAAACCTCTATGCATCACTTAAATAAGGCACAGAGAAGAGAAAAACAACCCAATGCCAAAGTACCCCATAGTAACAACAACAACAACAACAAAAACTTCAGAGACGTTTTTCAGGAGAGAGAAGTTTTTGTTTCTATTTAGCTTTAGGGCAATGATCTTTTTAACCATGCTGCCGCAGGCCAAATATTCAATGAATGCATGAATGCCTGCTTTTGATGAAGAATAAGAGAATAGAATATAATCTACAGTAACACAAATCCCCGATCATAAAAGTGAACTTACATTCCTGTCCTGCTTCAAAACTCCCAGGCATGTTGTTGGCCTCCTGTATTGCTATATCAATCAGGGTCCCAGCAGGAAACAGAATTCATTCTGGATGGTTCAGAAAAGACTTTAATAAAAGGAGTTATAGGGACGTGGGTTGGAATCAAACAGGATGGTGGGGTGCTCTACCCAGGGACTGAAAGCAGGCAGCCGTTACGTCACCTAGGACTAGGGCTGAGCAGAGGAAATAGTGTACTGGAACCCAGTGAGCCCTGGGACTGCAGGGAATATGGCTGTCTTAGTGGGTGGACATAGTTACTGCCAGAGATGTGATTTGAAAACAATGAGTGGGGATGAAACACCCTGTCACTGCTCCTCCTGTCATCCTTCTCTCACTGGTGCCTCTTTTGGCCAACCCCACCCAGAAGGCAGTCAATGAGGGAGTCCATAAAGTATAGTTTTTAGTGGGCACTTCCTGAGATGAAATGGGGAAGGGGATGAAAAATGAAAAATATCCAGAACAGTTGGTTTTCAGATCACTAAAGAGTTAGCATTATTGGTGTCTAAAGAATGAAATTACTCTAATGGGATTATATTTTTTAACCCCTCATGAGAAAGAAGCTAGAAGTTCTATATTTTATTTTATAGAAGAGGGGGATTTAAAACTGACTATTAGCAGGGTTTTCTTTTTGCTGGGAAAAAATGTTCAAAACTTTACCTAATAGTCCAATACTCCTGTAGGAAATTACAGTTTCCAAAGGCCTTTCCACTGATAGTATCTCATTGAACCCCAACTGAAGCCCCAAGAGGGAGGTATTATCTTACTCACTTTAGGGATGAGGAGCCTGAGGGTCAGAGCCTCAAACAGCTTTCTCACTATCCATAGTTAGATCTAAGCAGTATGAATATGCAAACTTAGGTCTGACTTGAGACCCCAGGTTCTTTATATCACACCACTATGCCATTTTCAAAATAATAATGTCACACACTTTTGATAGCATATACACTGAAAGAGGAACAGAACTGTCTGTACTCTACAGAAAATTGCATTTGCAGGGAAACTAGAGTCTCTGTATCAGGTAAGCTCAGTAAAGAAGCAAAGAACAGTCCAAAGCATCAAGTAGTTCAGTGGAATGAAATGATTCAAGAAGCGAGGCAAAGAAAACATTTGGGAGCAGAGACTGGAAAGGGACTCCCAGAAAACCATAAGAAGCAAGGAGGATCCTTTTATGAGGGGTGTACATGCCTGAGAATGGTTGGGAAGAGACTATTAAGACTGTAAAGCGAGGTTTCTCGAGAGTTAAGGAGAAGGCTACAATATTTCTCAAAGTACCGTTCATGGACCACTTGGTTCAGAATCACCTAGGTTACTTATTTCAAAGGTCAATCCTGGATCACCCTCTGACTTACAGAGTCAGAATCTGTATGAGGACAACTCTGTGGTTTGGCATTTTGACATGTTCTCTCCATTAGCCCCTGCTCTCCCCACGACCCCCACCACACACACACATACACAAAGGTTGAGAACTGCTGACAGCCCATTTGGGCAGCTTGACTTAAAAGAGCTCTGCAACAGAACAGTAAATATTTGGTCACAGTTCAGTTTTCTGGCATGGCTGAAGGTAAGCCATCTGACTACCCATCTATCATCCCAACTTCTGTTTCTTTGCTTCAATCATAGTTTTTGAATAATCTTTTGAAAATATATTTTCTAATTTTATGCTTTAATAAACAAGGTATATTAAACACAAATTGACTTTTCAGATTCTTATAGTGCCTTGAGTTAAATATTTTAAACATCAGTGGTGGTAAACATTAAAGATGTGAATGTAGTAAGTTGGGGAGTTGGATTAAACTGTACAGATGCTACGATTGCTTTTCAAAAAGAATCCCTAATATCAGCCTGTTTTCTTATTATTTAATCTCATTTTCATAAAAGAAGTGTGAAGAATGGGCAACTGCAATACCTGAAAGGGGAGATAATATGGCTACCTTTTCTTTTTTTTGCAAAATTAATGACAACAGATGCAGTCATCTGCAGGATGTTTTCCAAACAACACTAAGAGCTTCTTTTCTGTTTTTGTCATCAGCCCTTTGCAGCATTCAAAACATTATGTATTCTTGCAGCATCAAAAACACAATATCTCACTTCACCTTCGTTTGCTTTAAGACTCTTTTCCAATGTCAGATATTTGGGGTAAGAGTGTTTATGGTATGGAACAGAATGTTGATTATCATTGTTTTAACCAAAGGTCGAGTTGGTCATTTGGAACATTATTTTGTAGAGGATGGATGTGCTACCTTTACTACTGTAACTTTTTGTTTTTCAGTTGAAACCCTATAATCTGAGTCATTGTTCAAACAGTACTTCAAATACTGTTCATTAACAGTTTTAAGACAGTAACCGAGGCTGTCTGTAATTGAACTGTGAATTTGATTTGCCTTGCTGATTTATAGAGAGGTGCAGATACTTTGTGACGAGTACTCAGGTTAAGTTTGAGTCAGTGGTAGAATTTTTCTTTGTTTATTGTGATTCAGAATGGCAAACATATTGTTTGTTTCCTTAAACGAAGGTAGAATTATTGATTAACCACAAAATAATACATATTGGTTGATTTCTTCCCCCACATTAATAAGTTACCTTTTGGCTGAATCTATACGCTTTGAGTTATTTTCCAGTAATGGCCATGAGTTGAGTTGACTTATTTATGCTAGGGAGTAGTTTCTGTTGGATCAACATCTGCAGTTTTGATCTGATTGGCCTGAGTTGAAGCTACAACCTATAGTCATGAAACAAACCAAAATAAACAGCTTATTTTAGAATTAACTCAAGAGTACGGCCTCACTTGGAACATGCCGTATACCAGAGTTCACTGATATTAACCTAATGGCTATTTTAAAAATTAAAGTCCTTATCTTTGGGGGGCTTTTCCAGAAAATCCAGCAATTACTTTTTCAAATATCCATTATTTCTTCAGGGACATATTTTATAAGAAACAGAAGAAAATATAAGCATTAGATATTTTGGTGTATATAAATTACTACAGCAATCTCTGAAGTATTTTCCCGTAAGTTCTTATCAAAGCAATTTAAGGCAAACAGTTGGAAAGTGAGAATTAAATGTGATCATCTTTCTTAGAGAAGTGTGTTCACAATGCCAAATAATCAATTTTATTGAATTTCTCTCGCCCCCCGCCGGCCCCAGAACTGACCAGTTGTTCTGTTTCCTAGCAGTGTCACCCAGATCTATTCCAGAAAACTCTTTCTTTTTTTGTTTTTTTTTTTTGACATGGAAGCTCGCTCTATTGCCCAGGCTGGAGTGTAATGGCACTATCTTGGCTCACTGCAACCTCCGCCTCCCGGGTTCAAGTGATTCTCCTGCCTCAGCCTCCTGAGTAGCTGGAATTACAGGCATGCACCATCATGCCCAGCTAATTTTTGTATTTTTATAGCGGCAGAATTTTACCATGTTGGCCAGGCTGGTCTCAAAATCCTGATCCTACCACCTTGGCCCCCCCAAAGTGCTGGCATTACACGCGTGAGCCACTGCCCCCTGGCACAGAGAGCTCTTTCTGAACTGAGAGACCTTAACAGGTCTGTCCTTCTGAACTAGCCCATTATATTTAAGAAAGCATTTTTATAAGACCTGACTTTGACTTAGGTATTATTTATTCTTGGACTGGTATAAAAAAAAATCCATCAGCTTTATTTTTGAGGTTTAATTACATATATACATGAGTGTATGTCACTGCTCACACCTAATTTTCTTTGCCTTCTGTTATGCTATGACTAGAAAGCAGTATTTATTATAAATTATATTTCTTTTAATATGTGACTAAGTAAATATATGGGATTGAATTATTTCTTTTTTGAACTTCTGCCTAAAACATCAAACTATACTAATATCAACTCTGCAGAATCTGTTTAAAAATAGGAGCAACTGGGGCGCAGTATTTCATGACTGAATGCTAAAGCTTTCATTTCGAAAGGAAGCTGGGAGGTCGGAACAACTGAAAGACTCCAAATGCATCCTGTCTAAAAAAGCCAAAAGACAAGCACAAGCTATAAAAATTTCGTGTCATATTAATTTCTTCATTCTATCTCTACAGTAAGAGTACTGTGAAGCTTTTGATTTCTTTCAAAACTCTTGGCTGGACATTTGTTCTCAAACTATTAAATTGTTTTTATTGCATAGAGAGTGTATATTCTTAATTTGGTCATACTGAGGTAGGATGCAGGACTCGACTCTGGAGGCGGGGCTCGGACACTGGACCAAATCGAAAACAAGCTAAAACAGGGCTGGAGTGGAGGCAGCTTTCCATAAGACACACCCATTGTTGTGCCATATCAGTTTACTATTGCCAGTGGAACACCCAGAAGTTACAGCCCCTTTCCATGGCAAAAACCTAACAACCTAGAAGTTACCCTGCTTTTCCTAGCTAGAAATTTCTGTATAACCCACACTTTAATTTGCATGTAATTACAAGTAGGTATAAATATGACTGTAGAACTGCATCTGAGCTGCCACTCTGGGCACACTGCCTGTGAGGTAGCCCTGCTCTGCAGGGAGCAGCACCTCTGCTGCTGCTGGACACTGCTGCTTCAATCTAGAGGCCGGGCATTGTGGCTCATGCCTGTAATCCCAGCACTTTGGGAGGCCGAGGCAGGTAGATCATGAGGCCAGAAGTTCGAGACTAGCCTGGCCAAACCTTGTCTGTACTAAAAATACAGAAATTAGCTGGGCGTGGTGGTGAGCACCTGTAATCCCAACTACCGGGAAGGATGAGGCAGGAGTATCACTTGAACCCGGGAGGCAGAGGTTGCAGTGAGACGAGATCGTGCCATTGCACTCTAGCCTGGGCAACAAGAGCAAGACTCCATCTCAAAAAAAAAAATAATAATTGCTGTCTAACACCTCCCACTCGCCCTTGAATTCATTCCTGGGTGAAGCCAAGAACCAACCATCCTGGGCTGAACCCCAGTTTTGGAGCTTGCCTACCCTACATCCATGCCCTGAAATTAAATAAAATTACAGTCCAAGTTATCTTTCTCCCAAAGATATCTTTACTTACACTATTGCAGAACAGAACAACAATAAAGAACTGCTGATTTCCATCCCCTTAGTTGACAGTCATTGCTATTTTTCTTCTGTTTACCATTTGAAATTTTGGCATTATTCCCTCTGTATTGATATAAAACAGAAAAGTTTGACGTGACAAGACACTGAAACTATTTATATATTTCTTTCCTTGTGGTTTAAAACACACACAGGTCTCTGCATTCTAAAGTGGTGGTTTTCAACTGAGGGTGGTATTGCTGCATTTCTCCCTACATTCCAGGAAATTGGGCAAAGGCTGGAGACATTTTTTCACTGTCATGCCTTGGGGACTGGAGGAGTTACTGGTGCCCAGTGGGTAGAGGCTGGGGATGCAGCTAAAGATCTACCATGCACAGGACAGCCCCCACAATTATCTGGCACAAAATGTTAGTGGAGCCAAGGTGGAGAAGCTGTTCTAAAATAACCCCTCCAAAACCTCACTCAACCCTTCTAGGCATTCTCAGTATGGCTTATTTCAATCTGACAAACTGCTCCATTCCACTATTGGGAGTACCATGGTCTTGTGAAATTCAAAGGCCTTTAAAATTTTTTTGTAAGTTCATCTCCTTTAGTTATGGAGCATTTGATCCTTCTGGTGCATGCATATATATATATATATATATATATATAATTTTTTTCCTGACGTTACACCTCCCTCACCACTCCATTTTTATGGTCTTTTTTTTCTCCCCTTCATATTTACATTCCCTAAACAATTTTTTTTCTTTTTTTCTTTTTTGAGATGGAGTTTCGCTCTTGTTACCCAGGCTGGAGTGCAATGGCGTGATCTCGGCTCACCGTGACCTCCGCCTCCTGGGTTCAGGCAATTCTCCTGCCTCAGCCTCCTAACAATTTTTTAAAGAAAATTTTAAAAACTTTTTCTTTTTAGATGTGGGATCTTGCTTTGTCACCCAGGCTGGAGTGCAGTGGTGCAATCATATCTCACTACTTTCTTAAACTCCTGGACTCATGGAATCCCCTGCTTCACCCTCCAAAGTAGCTAGGACTACAGGTGCATGCCACCATGTCTGGCTAATTATAAAACTTTTTTTTTTTTTTTTTTTTTTTTTTTTTTTAAAGAGACTGAGTCTTGCCAGCTTGCCTACACTGATCTGAAACTCTTGGGCTCAAGCAATCCTCCTGCCTTGGCCTCCCAAAGTGTAAGGATTACAGCTGTGATCCACTAACAGTTCTAATCTCTGATGTCCTTCCATCATTCCCTATGTACTCAAACACTCCTGACTCTATTATAAACCTGTGTTGTTTATTAGATAGTGCTGAGCCTGGATTGCCCTGTTTGGGGCAGAGAGAGGCCTGGGAATTGTTCTGCTGACTCTGTTTTCTTAAGCTTACTTTGGGGTCATGTTGGGAGTATCTGGTCCTGGGCCATGGGGCTGTCATTGTGTGGAGAGAGTGCTGCTAACAGAGGGTTCACATCACTGATGCTCTTCTCCATAGAGCACCAGCCACATGTCAGGCCCTGTGTGATGTGCTTCTCACATATCATCTCTACAGGGTAGCCATCATTATTATTATTATTATTATTTTCAAGACAGAGTCTTGCTCTGTCGCCCAGGTTGGAATGCAGTGGCACATTCTTGGTTCACTGCAACCTCTGCCTCCCAGATTCAAGCAATTCTGCCTCCGCCTCCTGAGTAGCTGGGATTATGGGCCTGTGCCACCATGCCCGGCTAATTTTTGTATTTTAGTAGAGACAGGGTTTCACCATGTTGTTCAGACTGGTTTCGAACTACTGACCTTGTGATCTGCCCGCCTAGCTTCCCAAAGTGCTGGGGTTACAGGTGTGAGCCACCACGCCCAGCCACGGTGGCCATTATTAACCCTACTAGGCATAAGAGGAAAGGGAGGCCCAGCAAGTCATCCACGGACACTGGCTAGCAATGTGTAGAACTAGGAGGAGTACCCAGGACGCTTTGATTTAAAACCCTCACTCTTTCCACAGGATGATGTTGTCTCTGAGTGCTGCAAGTAGTTAGGGACATCTCAACGCACCTAGGTATGTTTTAGAGCTTGGGGAAACCATGGAAAGGCTTTTAGATGACCAGAATGGCTTGAATCAAATTGACCTGGTATTTTCAAGGTTGGAAAATATTTCAGTGCTTATTACTCTCTCTCTCTCTCTTTTTAATGGCCAGAGGAGACTTGGTTTCATTCACATATTCAGTTGCTAACAATTCAGTCATTATGCTAGTTGCTGGGGTCTTTGGCACGTCACGTAGAATTCTCGAGTCAGGGTGGCATCCCCCCGCTTTGCAGTCTGACTGGCGTGGCTTGATACCACACAGCTCCTCCGTGACTCACTCTTTCTCAGTCATCTGACTTGACTTCTCTAACCCTCAAACTATTCCCCTTTCAGATAGGATAGTGACACTTCAAATCACAGTTTTGCCAGGAGGCTCAAAAGACCCCATGCACAAAGACGTCACTGACATGAAGTAAACAGAGATGAAAACCCCCTTCATTTTCTTCTTCATTAAAGGAACCGGGGACATGGTACCAGGGTGTCCAGCATGGTGTGCCTGTGAACAAATAAAACATCCACAAACAAGACAAAGTGCCTCAGCACTACGTACAGCAGATGTCACTTGTTTGATAACAGACCAGAGAAGAGGTAGGGTGAAATGTGGAACATTGGTGGGAGATTCTTTAGGCAAATATAGTGTACTCTTATAACCCATTTTTGTAGTTTTGCTCTGGTGAAAGTGGCTTCTATTTCCATGCTTAACCTGTGTTGGAGAATTCCTGTGCGCGGCGTGGCAAATTACTGCCATATCCTGTTTCAGAGATGGCTGCTCTTTTGTCACAAGTGGAAATTTTCTAGTGCATAAAAGTATGAAAGTTTATTTTAAAGGTGTGAATGTTTTTGTAAACAAGATATTCTAGACATTATTTCTACCTACAATTTACTTTTGTGCTGTGCTGTGTGTGTGTGTGTGTGTGTGTGTGTGTGTGCGCGCGCTTTGGAAAAGTCTTTCAAAATCCCATGCAGATAGTTTCAGTCCCTCAAGCGAATCTCACCGTCACCTGTATTTTCTCACATTCATCTGTCCCAGTGTGGCACACACAGTCCCCTGGCAGACTCTTGGTCTTCCCCATCTCTTTCTGCCAGCTAGTCGGGGCTCCAGAAAGGCTTTCACTTTTCCTAATAAAGGGGGCTCATTTCTTCTCTTACTCCCCCTTTTGTTCGCTCCCCTCCTTTTTTTCTTTTGTTCTTTTTTTCTTTTCTAAGCCTTGATCAAAGTTATGATGACTGGAGCTGCAGCATCCATCTTGTGATTAAGAAAGAGAACCAAGACAATCACAGGAACTTCTGGCTCTTGTCTTTGAGACTGCAGACCTAACACCAGTGACTGATCTCCAGACTTCCTGTCAGGTGAGACAAAGAAATGCCCAGTGCTTTGAATTGCTGTCGGTCACGTTCTTCTGTTCCTTGTAGCTCCCTACATTCTGATATGGTTCCGTTCACTGGTGAATTTTCATAGATCCTCTCCATCAATTCATTTTCTGCTCAAAACTCATCTTTTTGAGAAAGGCATAAATGATAGAACCCTCATTCTCATCCTGAGTATAGTCGTTTCCTTTTCATGGTGCTCACTGAACATTATCATTGAACAGCCCTTTACTTCCGTTAATACACTGCACTTTGCAATACTAATATATCCTATTGTCACTATGTTATACTGCAGAGGCATTCTTCTTTTTATGTTTTACTTTTTGTCTTTCCAGATAAATAGTGAGTCATAAAGTGTGAGTTTTTTTTTTTTTTTTTGTATTCCCTTAAGATGCATAATCCAGAACACTCTTCTCATTAGACACTTTAGTAGGTATTTTTGATGGATGGACACACCACACACTGAATTAATTCTTGCAGCTGCTTCTAGGCAACAAGATAAGGTGTCAGTGTGTGGTGATGGTGATGTTCACACGTAAGAGCTGGGCCTAGACAGACTTGCATAGTGTCAGTTACTTCAACTGGGCAAGAACCAGACTTGTAACTAGCTCCCACCCCCCTTCTTTTTCTCAGAACTGCTTTTCTCAATAGCTTCCCGCTGCAGGATTCCTTTCAGAGCTCAAACCCCGAACGTTTCCATGTGGCATATGCATTAAGAGAATTCTTTTTTTTCAAAGTGCTGATCTTTTCTTCTTGATTTGGCATCTGACTGTGGTTATTTCTATTATTAAACATCAATGGTTCATATTATATAACAGTAGTTATTCAGAATTAGAAGGTATAATATAAAGTAATAAGGTACCTTCAGCTATGCATTGCTTTACAGTACTTGGATTATTTAATGTTTTTCATATTTCACTTCCAACTGTCCCTATCATTTCCATTGACTTGCGCACACAGTATTTCCCTACATAAAAATGTATCTTTGTTTTTCTTAAAGGGAAACATTGAAAAGGGCAATAGATTCAAACTCTTTGAACGTTGACTTCCTTTCTTTACACAAATACTTGAAAACCTTTGTTAATTAGAAACAAAACAGCACCTCCCACATTCGTTTTGCCTCTTTGTGTCATCTCTGACAGTTATGAGCGACAAACGTGCTCCCCTTCATTACTGGCACCACTCAAGCAGTAAAGCTCAAAGAGAAGAAAATGCGAACAATGCGAGGACGTAGGAAATGAGTTAAATACGGTCATGGGCTAACACGTACAATGATTTCATCTTAAACAGAGACAGGAAACACCAAGCCTCGTTCTATTTTTTTCACATTATCAAGAATTTGAAGCCTTAAATAGCTCTCCTATGTCATTTCTTCAGGAACTGATTTAATATCCGTTTCTGATTTGAAAACTCTAAGAAAGAGCCTGCATTTTTGTTTTATACATTCAAAAGGAATGCTAGCTGGGAAGGACTCATTGGTTGAAATGAATTGTTCAGGCACATGATAAAGACCCTAACACATCTTTAAACACTCTGAAGCCTTCTCTGTGCACTTGGTTCAGGGCTAGCCTACTCTCGTCCCACTGGCATATACAAATATGTAACTTCCTAATGTTTCCCTTTCTGCTGTCTTCCTGTTAGACTCCCGCTTGAGAGGAAGGAAAACTGCTGGCAAATGCATTCGCAGCACAAGTGTTCTCTGAGATGAAAGCGTTATGGATACAGAACTGTTATCACACTCTCATAGTCTCATTCTCACTTGCTCCTCAGCTGTATGATCTTGGCTTCCTGGCATTCCACTTGATTACAATGTGGAAATGTCTAGGTCTAAAGTTGGGCTCACATTTTGATCTACTTGTGGAGATTCTTTTTCTTCCCTATCTCCATATTACTTTGCTTTGACCTCTTTTAATTAAAGAAGCAGAATCTTTTGACTTCTGAATCCTGTGTTCCACTGATTTTTGTTGTTGACAAATGGAAGCAGGACCTCAAGGCTGCCTGGAAATGTGTTGCTGAAGAGAAAACACTGCTGCCTGGAAGACACATCTGGGCATGTCTGTTATGTGAGACAAAGAAATGCCCGTTGCTTTGAATTGCTGTCAGTCACATTCTTCTGTTCCTGTAGCTCCCTACGTTCTGATATGGTTCCGTTCACTGGTGAATGTTCACAGATACTCTCCATCAATTCATTTTCTGCTAAAGATATTCTGTGTGGAGATCAAAGTCAAGCCATGAGCTGCTGTCATTCCCCTGCCTCTGTATGAGCAACCTTCTTTTAAACTGATCCTCCCCTAGGACTGTTTCCATCTTGCTACACTTCTCAACCACCCCAGTCTTTGTAAGCATGGCAGGGGCACAAGTAATGGATGCAGCAGTCCCATGACCAGCTCCTCATACTTGCAGCTTTCTGAAGGAAGGGTTCCTTGGAGTGAGTGTGATCTGTTGTAAGAGAAAACGTTTGAGAATCCACTCAATATAATAGCTGTCACTGTTATATTATCTGGAAGTTGTTTACAATTGCAGAGTACCATTTTATACAGCATCTCTTTGGACTGTTACACAAGGCTTCACAGTAAATGATATTATTAAGATAGTGTTATTATCCTCACTTGAAAGACAGGGAGACATGTTTAGTCATACAGCCAGTGAAGTCAGGACTGGAATTCAAGCCTGTTGTTGCTGCCTTCACAAGTTGTGCTCTTGATCGTCTCATTCCACCACATTCAGAATAGCGGTTAAAGACTGTTTTGAGGCCATCAATACCTTTGAAGTCTCACAGAAAATATGAACATTTCCTAAGAAATATATGCAATATTTTTATATAAGGTTAAAGGGTTTATGGTCAACTGTTTCCCATAGTGAGATAGCAGCCACGTTTTGGGATGCGAAAGCGAAAAGAGGGAGAGGACAATGTAGAATTAAGTTGATCAGGGCAGAAGAGCCACACCAAAATTAACCACTGCCTGTGTATTTCAGAATGATTGTGATGATGCAGTCATTATTTTTGAGTGTTTATTTGTATATCCTTCTTAAGTATTCGTAGATATTCTTCGGGGTGTTTTGCAGAGATTATTTCATGTCATGCTTATTGCAATTCCGTGAGTTAAGTACCTTATTCCATTTTCCAAACAGGTGCTGAGGCTTGAACAATGCACCTAATGTCACATGGTCATTTCCACTGTCGGTGTTTAAGCCGGAATTTGAACACAGGCAGTTTACCTTCAGATCCTGACTCTTTATTCACCATATGAACTTTCACTTCAAGTTACAATATGGAGCTAACCACATGAATTTTGTTGTGGTCTGTCTTCATTATGATTTAAACACTGTGTACCAGGTAGGGCGCTCCCTACTGGTCCCTTGCAGACAGCATCTTTATTAGAGGTAGCGTGCTCTGTTTTTCTACTCTGCCTAAGAAGGGCTCTTTGAATTATCACATTAATTTATTCTCTATGGCTTTTGATTTACTGTGTCTAATGTTGTTCTTCTTTTGCATTGGTATTAATTTTATGATGTTAACATATTGTGTTTTATGATGGGGATGATTTTTCTCTCCAATGTAAATTGCAATTCCCTTGAGTGGGAACCACAGGTTCTTACATACCTTGTAGTCTAGAGTAGTGCTTTTTAAACATTTTCATGTACGTTAGTCTCTTGTGGGTTTTGATGAAATGCATATTCTTTTTTAGTAGATCCAGGGTGGAGACCTAGAATTTGCATTTCTATCAGGTTTCTTAGTGGCACTGGTTCATGGACCACAATTGCAGTAGAAAATTATAGAGCATACAGTGCTTACTGTTAACCTAAGCAGATAGCAGACATATGAGGTAGGGGCTACCTATATGCCAGAACCAGGCTTATTTATTCAACAAACATGTATTAAATTCCTGCTGTGTGCCAGATATAGGCACAAGATAGAATAGGTTTAAACACTGGCTCTCTCACTATCCTACTTCAAGAATGACAGAATGGATAACCGTATCTTCACTTTCTGGGTAAAGTAAGAACATTCATCTATGATGAGCTGGAAGTCAGTATGGTACATTGGAGGAAGAATGGTTTTAAAGTCAGATACATTGGTGATTCAATCCTTCTGCCCATGATTTCATAGCCACATGACATCTTTTCTGAGTCGGTAAAGTTTTATTGAACACCTTTGAGGTACCAGGCATTGGGCTATGCACTGGAGCATCAGAGGCTTGTGGGCTTATTCTAGACACTAGAGAAAAGACAACCAAATAAATTCCTGCAGATGAGTAGGACAAGTGCTGTGATAAAGTAATTGCTGTTTAGAGAGAATAGGGAACACCATCTAATTCAAATTATGGAGTAAGAAACATTTGTTTGGAGTGTGAGTCAAACAAAGGGCAAGAAGGAGCATGATACATGATACAGTGGACTTTAGAGGCAAGTTCCTCAGTTCAACCCCTTATGGCTGTGAATTATTGTATAAGTTACTCAACTCTTTAAGCCTCAGTTTCCTTGTCTGTAAAAAAGAGTAACAATTATTATAGTCTCTTCAGGGGTATTTTATGAGCCATTTGCATAGAGCAATTGGGAAAATGCCCAGCATATGCTATAACTCATCAAACAGAAGTATAGGTAGGAGCAAGTAAGGATGAAGGAGCATGCTGCACGTGTGGGTCTGAATTTTTTTCCATATGGGATGAAGAGTGAGAGCAAAGAAAAGGCAGAAAGTGATTAGAAGGAATGCCCTTGGAAGTCTTTTTGTACTGAGATAAGGGGTTTCTGCAGAAACTTATAAAGATGGAAGTGGTGATGGGGTGATAGGGTGACATAGGGGCTATGAAATAAACAAAATTGTACATGAGTTCTATCAGTCTCAATTTCCCCATCTGTGATAGGAGAGTTAGTTTTCCTGAATTTAGATTGAGCACCTCTCTACAAAGCTAGATGGATCCAGGGGCCTGAGGGCCCAGGTTCTCTCACTGGCTTAACTATCTGATCTTTCTCTTTGTTTTCTTTAACCCGAATTTCTGATTCCTGTTGCCTGACTCCCAGATGTGTCACTTTTAGCCACCTGGAAACAGTTATCTGTGAACTCACTGAAAGCCAAGTTTGAACTTGGAATAGTGTGGGTGCTCACCAAATAATTATGAGTGTTGAATGGATGAATAAGTTCTCGAAAAATTGAGTAGATATCTGTCCGCACCTTGTCTTGGCTGACCTTCCTTAATTTGACTGCTGCTTGATTTATGCTTCTTATTTGATCATCTCTGATTCAACTAAACTCACATACAGCCCTATTCTGAAAGGTACTTTCTCCCACTTTTAGCATACAACTTTTTTTTTTTTAATTCCTGAATGGGATATATTCTTTTTGTAGTAATTACTGAGTATTTGAACATTGCATGGAATGAAAAAATATTGTTTATCTATTTTGGGTTCTGTGAATTTTACTATGTATTTTTTTCTCTCTTCCATGGGTATGCATGGACACACATGTGTACGTATAGGCATGTGTGCACTTATACCCAGGCCTAATGAGAAAAGTTTGACAAATTGTGAATTCACTAATGTGTATGTGTATGTGTGTGTGTGGGGGTGTGGGAGGTGTGTGTATTCGCGTAGAATCCAATATGTTTCCACAAAAACAAATACATAATTTATTTGAGCCTTGTCTCAATGCAACATATAGGTTTGTCCTCCCTGTTTTCAAAGTGACTTGCTCCCGCTGTTGTCTGCGTGCAAAGGTTTACTGTAAACTCAGTCTGTTTAAGTTGTGAAATCATACTCCCCTGCAGAATGAAGTGAGAGATGAAGTTAGGATATGAACGCAGAGAGTAGATTGTGTAAAGTGAGAAACTTCAGAGAACGGAAGTCATTTTTACTTGTAGTTGATCCTTTCTGGCCGTTTGGCTGATAGCTGCTCTTGGGGACAAGGCTGCTTCCTGCCCTTCCATTGCTTGCCTTGCTACGCATCTCCTCTATTCATGGAAGAAAAATATCTCTCCCTATGTTTCATTGTCTCTGCTAACTAAACAACCTGGGTTTTCTTCCTTCCAACTTCCTCTATCAGAAAAGATCAGGTGAAAGTGACTGTTCTTGACTGACAGCTGAAATTATAGATGGAGTTATGCCAACCACTGAGTTTCAAACTGGGTGTATGAATTGAAAAAGGAAGGGGGATATAAAGAATTCTAAGAAAACTAAAATCGGACCTTAGCATAGAAATGACTTGGTGTTTAGGTAACCTGAAATTTGTAGTAAGTGACCTTTTTCCCATTTGGGTTTCTAACGAGTGTCCTATTGACTGGGTAGCTTTCTTTTTACTGAGCATACAATCATTAAATGAGAAATTTGGACTATTAAGGTAACAGGCTCAACTCTGGTATTTGCTTTTTGAACTTTACCTATTATTTTTAACAACTTCTAAAACATACATGTCAAATGTGTTTGTGGTGAACATAGTGAAACAATTCTACATGCTACCTTTAAAGAAATGTCACAGCTGCAGTACCTTTTCCTTTCTCTTCATTTTATTCCTTTCCATAAGTTATTCCTTAAACTTTTATTCCTTGATAGACAAAGAATAATATAAAGTTCTATTATTTCTAAATACCATATGAAAGTTATATGAAAAACTGTTCATTAAAACTATAGGTTTTTCTAAATTAACTGTCAGCTTGGGGTTTGTTTTTATTTTTGTTTTTTGGGGTATTTTTTTTTGACACATGTTCTGTACATATATCAGCACTGAGTGTCCACTGAGAGTGCTCTGGGGTGTGTGTGTGTGTGTGTGTGTGTGTGTGTGTGTGTTGTAATGAGAAAATAAATTTTAATTCATGCTAAGAATATAAGGATTCTCAGCTTAAAATCAACCTAAGTGTTTTATGTTTAAATCATTTAATAGAATTGACCCAAACCATTAATTCATGATATAAAAAATTACCTGGTTCAATTTCTTATGTTTCAAAACTATAATAGTCCTTTTAATTTATTATCCATAGACCTCAAGAAACACAGGTGAAAAGACTCAATTATATATAATTGATCCCCCCTTCCTTCTGTATTCTCATCTTCACTCTTTGAATGAGTAAATAAATATGCTTCAGTTGGTAAAGTTGGAGGGGAGAAACAAATCATGTATGATTTCAGTGCATTCTCTGCATGTAGCCAAATGTGTTTCCAAGTTTTCTGAAAATGTATTTACTTTTCTGAATTGTAATTGCCAATGCTTTTGCAAATTTTGCATAAACCTTAATTTCTCTTTTGAATACTTTTCACATCTGGTCTTTGCCCTTTCTTTTATTATCTTACTTGACAAAGCTTAACCTCAGTACAGACAATATTCTCCCTCGGAATTGCTGTGCTGAAGTAGACTGATTATCATTGCATAAATATCATCTCCAAATAAGATTTTTTCACTGCACACCCCTGGAACGCACTGAACTAGACCTTGAAATAGATGTTATTGAATAACTTCCACCTCCGTTCATAAGATTTGTGTTGCTCAAAAGTAAGGCAAAAAATTACCTCATATCCTATTTCCCCTGCTATTCTCTGAATACAGATTTATAGTTGGATTTCTTCTTTCTACTTTGTGATCTGGAAACTCTCATTATGAAGTAGTTTTTCTTTCCATAAACTTTTTAGATCTTTGTGAGCTCTCTTTTATTACTTTTTTATGCTGATAGGCTCTGGCATCAAGGATTCCTTACAAGAGATATCTGTGGGCCTAGTCCTTGGTCATTATAGAAAACAAGATTTTTTTTCTTCCATAAAATATAAATTTAGTGCAAATGTGAATCATATGCTAAAGTTCCATTCACTTAATGGAAAGTCTATCACTATCAATTTAGTAACGTTTCAAGTACTTTTGATTTTTAAAATTAATATTATATGTGGCTACAGGATTGGATTTTTAATTTTTAATTGATAAATAACAATTGTATGTATTTATAGGATAAAATGTGATGTTTTGATATAGGTATACATTATGAAATGATTAAATCAAACTAATATATCCATCACCTTACATACTCATTTCTTTTGTGGTGTGAATTTAAAATCTATTCTGTTAGCAATTTTGAAACATATACTACATTTTTATTAAGTACCATCACCATGCTGTGCAATAGATCTCTAAAACCTCCTCCTTCTATCTAACTAAAGCTTTGTACCCTTTGATCAGAATCTCCCCATCTCCCTCCTGGTAGCCCCTGGTAACCACCATTATACTCTCTACTTCTCTAGTTCAATGTTTTCAGATTCCTCATACAATTGAGAACACATAGTATTTGATTTTGAGCCTGCCTTCTTTCACTTAGTATATTGTCCTCTAGGTTTATCCTTCTTGTCTCAAATGACAGAATTGCCTTCTTTTCAAAGGCTGAATAGTCTTTCGTTGTGTATATATACCACTTTTTCTTTATCCATTCATCTGTTGATGGATATGTTGGTTGATACCCCTGGATATTGAGAATAATGCTGCAATGTACATGTGAATGGTTAGATTTTAAACATGGCTAAATAAATTGGTTTTAAAAATTAAAGGAAGGGTTTGATAACATTAATTGCTTGCTTGAGTTTTACGTCATTTAGAAAATATGTTAAATGGTTCGTGCATGAGAATTTCGGAGATGTAGGCAAGTAATAAATATACTCATAAATTCGTATCTTAGAGGAGGACATTGCCTCATTTGCCCTTTTGCTTTTAGTGTAAAAATATTGCATTCAAATTATGCATTCAGTATTGCATTCGAGGTATGGCACGGAACAAACTGGGATTCAAATCAGGATTTGTCTTGCATGACTTTGGGCAATTCAACCTTTATGACCCTCAATTTCCTAACCTGTAAAATTGGAGCAGCAGTATCTGTTTAGTAGGGTGGTTGTTACAAGTGTTGTAGATAATTCAATGTAAAATGCCTTATACATAGTCAGTATTAGATATATAGTAACTATTAGTATAGCTTTTAGCAGGCCTTGAAAATGTGTTCAGTAATCATTTAGGTCTCTGAAATTATATTTGATCTGTAAATTTTATTAAGCCTATCATGTTTAAAGTGATAGCCTTCCTGCTTTTCTCTTAGTATTCCTATCGCCTCACATTGCTTTCCTTAACCAATTAGTTTATAGAAAATATACAATGTATAACCACAAATGAATTTTTTAAAAGCCTACATAGCAGGACTTAAACATACAAATGAGTCCTTTAAAGTGCCCCACAGGGGAGCTCTATATTACACCAACATTACTGCCATTGTTTAAGATCATTTTAGAGCTTCCCTTTGAAAATTGCCTTCAAAGTCAATATGTGAGCCACCCAAGAAAATCGATTACATTACTTTAGAATAATTCCTTGTAGCTGAAAGAAAAGTATCACCTAGCTTTACTCCCCATTTATTAAAATAAAATTTACCTTGAATTACTTTTAGATTTTGCCCTTTTCCTTTTTCCTTCCTTCCTTCTCTCCTGCTTTTGGTGCCTATCCAATTCGAGTCAAAAAATATTTACTAAGTACTTACTATACGTTGCATTGGTGGGCCAAGATAGATCTGTGCCCTCATGGAGCTTGCATTCTAGCATTCATTTCCCTTTCTTCCTAAATAGGACACCAACCCACACCCCAGTAATTCCCTTTCCTTCATCCTGTGAGGATTGAGTGGGAAGGTAACTCCATGTGGTTGCTTTCTTACTAGAGAAACTAAAAAGGCCCTGTAGATTCCTTACTTTATATAGATCCTCCTTCTTAATTCCGGTACTGTCAAGGGCATCTTGACCAACTAGATATTATACTTCCTCATGGGAAATTTGAGCCTTGAATCGGATGACACAGAAACAGATTTTATTTGTTCTTATAGCAATGCCAAGGCAAGACTTCCAGATGCTTCCTGTGACTGAGATAGGGACTGCCTGCTGCTTATTCCCATCTTACTTCCTTTTAGTCCTGTGAACAACTTCATGCCCTTCCACTAAATTGTTATTATTACTATTCTTAGGCCGGCTAGCTAGTAGTAATTTCTGCTGCTGGTATATACAGATAATATGTTAGCTATTATTTCAGCTCTGATGGTGATGTTAGGTTTGTGTTCAGAAAGTGTTTGCACAATTATTTGAATATTTCATTTTATCCTCACTATTGTCCAAAAATATGTTAGAGAATGCAAAAAGGAAAATGCTGATATGAGTAATACAAAGTAAAACTCTCAAATGAAGATAGTTGAGATAAATGAAAATTTAGCATGCAGACGAGAGAATCATTAGACTCAATAGAATTAGGTAATTCACTGCAAATTCATTTATGAGAAAAAGAAAACTAAAGCACACCTATTAAATACTTCAAATATACCACCAAAGTTTGTATTTAAGGAGAAAGAAAATAGAATGGATATTTAAAAATAAATAACATTTTATCTCTTTAGAAACTTCCCTATATATTTTTAAGTCAATTTTTATTCTGTTGGCACATACATATTTTTAGGCATTAATGATCTAGTTATGTAATAATAAACAATAAAGAACATAAGTAACCATAGAGAAATGGTTAAATAAATAAGGATATGTTTATATGATGCAATGCCATATAGCCATGAAAAACTATTTTCCATGAATATTTACACATTTGGGAAATTTTGACCAAAGTGAAATTACCTGGGGAGGTAAGAATACTAAATATGAATCATGAGGTATCTAAAATGGTCAAACTCATAGAAGCAGAGTAGAAATGGTGGTTGCCAGGGGCTACAGGAAGGGGGAAATTAGGAGTTTCTATTCAAAGGGTATGAATTTTCAGTTATACAAAATAACACATTTACTGTACAATATCATAACTGTAGTTAAGAACACTGTATTATATGCTTAAAAATTAGTTGTGGGTAGATCTCATATTAAATGTTTTTAACTCACTGAGCTAGATTAAATATATTATCCCAAATTTGCTTTTAATATTCTTTATTTATTTACTTATTTTCTAGAGATGGGGGTCTTGCTCTGTTGCCCGGGTTGGAATGCAGTGGTGTGATCATAGCTCACTGCAGCCTCAAACTCCTGGACTCATGCAATTCTCCCACCCCAGCCTCCTAAGTAGCCACAACCGTGGCAGAAACCTCTTTACACACACACACACACACACACACACACACACGTTTGTGTATAAAGAGTTTTCTCTGTGAGAGTGTGTTTGTGTGTGTATACACACACATATGTATGAAAGAAATACACCAAAATGTTTACTCTCGGTGGTGAATTTATAAGATATTTTAAAAATTGAAGCATCCTTATATTTTCCGAATTCATTGTGAAAATGAATTTGTAAAATCTGTAAGAAGTTTTTAACAGGAGAAAAAAATACACATTTATATTTAAATATTTGGAAACTAACAAAATATTTAAATACAAGGTCAAATAGATTGGACAAAAAGTGACAAATAGGACTAACATTCTTTAATAGATTACGTATTCTCAAATTCTACAAAATCTCACGTGGTACTTTTCTGTGTTTAAGTAACTTTTAATTCTCATTTTTTTTTTTTCTGTGATCTGTACCCAAGTGTTAAAAATTTAGAGGGGTATGAAGAACTACCCATTGAATAAAACTAATGTGGAAAGCATAGCTGGAAACTTCAGCTACTTAAAGTGATTTTCTGCTTTAATATCACTATCCCACCTTATTTAGGCCACCAGCCAGCCTCATAAATAATCAGTTATCAAATCAACCTAAATTAATTCTACTTATGGGAGCAACCAAAAATTTCAGATGCCTTAAACCATTAAATAAGCCCTTAAACGAATAAACGCAATGAAACCCCACTTGTAATATTAACAATTGGTTATAAACTTAGAAACAGCTACAATCCAATAGAACTCAGTATTGCTTATACACAATATTTTTAAAAATTTTAATCAGCACAGTTTTATGTTTCCCCATATTCTTCTTAATATTGTAAACTGCTGCTGTTGCTGTGGTTTCTATCCAGATATGGTAATGAACTGGATAAAAATGAAAGTAGTCTGTTGTAGCAAATTCTTCCTTTTTTTTTTCTTTGATTGTATTCATTGTAGCATTGCTGTGACTTATTGGGATGCATTGGACAAGTCCATTCTGCCCTAATGAGCAGTAAATATCAAGTCATACAAAGTACATTGGATTGAATCTTGTATGTGTTGTGTTGAATAGTTAAAACAACAATAACAATAAAGCATCATGGACCCTAATGAGATGGCCCTCCAAATATTTTCCAGAATAATTTGACATGTGTCATAGAATTCCAGAACTTCCCAAATGACTCACAATTAAACCATAGCTCATTTTAGGCATGAATACTACCAAAAAGTATCTGAAAATCTTGACTTTGAAACTCTAGGGAGTATATTTAATTTCTCAGGTCTTCAGAAATATGCTTGATTACACACTGGGCATTCACCTTCATCTTTCATCAGAGCAAGCTATTGAATGTGAGTTTGTTGATCCGCTGGGGGCTGGTTTGTATGTGGAAGAGACCATTCAGGAGTTAACTTTCTTTTAAAGAATAATATTCATTTTGTTAAGGTTAGATATTTAAAAACTGAATTATTCTTTAAACTTTTAGGTTTATTTGACAAAATTTACTATTCTGCTTATAAATCTACAATAATTTTTCAGGGCATTTGAATAACTCAGGTCTGTTTACAACTATATACACCCTTAAGTTGTCTAAATTTTGCTAATAGATTTAATATATTGTCTTTTATTTTTAATTGCATCATTGACATGATCGACAAATCTCAAGAATTTAATTATTTCTTGTAGATCTAATAAATTAAAATTATAAATATGGAACACAAGGTTTTAAAAATGATCTACTACATAAAAGCTAGTACTTCTTAAAATCATGTTTAAATTTTAATTTAACTTAAAATTTAACTTAGAATTAATTCTAAGTTATTCTAAGTTAAACACACACTTTAACTTAGAATTACAAAGCTGACTCTCTTAAAATCAAGACATATTTAAAATGCCAAATATCCACTGATTCCTTTATAAAAAATAAAAACACAGTGGATGTGATTCTAGCCCAAATCTTTGCCCTTACTACTAGATACGTCAAACTCCACTTGACTGTCAGTCATGGTATCAAAGTTTGTGTTCCCCCAAAATTCATAGGTTGAAATCCTAACCCCAAGATGATAGTATTTCTAGGTGGTAGGGCCTTCGGCAGGTGATTAGATCGTAAGAGTGGAAGCTCCATGAATGGGATCAGTACTCATAGAATAGGTTTTGTCCCTCTACCACTTGAGGACACAGCAGGAATGTGCCTTCTGTGAGTCAGGAATTGGTCCCTTACCAGACACTGAACCTGCCAGTGCCTTGAACCTGGAATTTCCAGCCTCCAGAACTGTGAGAAGTAAATTTCTATTGCTTATAAGCTACCCAGTTTATGCTATTTTGTTTTCACAGCCTGAACTAAGACATTGCCTAATAGACATCGCAAACGTAACATATTCAAAACTAAACTCTTGATCTTCTACCCTAAACATGCTCCAACTGCAATCTTCCCCTTATCTGTAAGTGCCAACTTCTTTCTTAGAGTTGCTCAAGTCCCAAAATTCGGAGTCACCATAAGTTTCACACTGGCATCCAATTTTGAAATGCTGTTGACTCTACCTATAAAATATGTCCAGAATCATCCCACTGTCATCACTTCCATCATTAAGCCTTTGTTCCAAGCCATCCTCATCCCTTGCTCTTTTGTTTTAGATTTTAAAATGGAGATGAAATTCACATTGCTTAAAATTAATCATTCTACATTGAATAATTCAGTGACATTTAGTATATTTACAATGTTGTGTAATCACCATCTTCCAAAATATTTTGATCATTCCCAAAAAAAGCCCATACTCATTAAGCGGTTACTCCTCAACCCTCTTCCCTACAACCCATGGAAACTACTAATCTGCTTTCTGTCTCTACAGATTTACCTATTCTGCATACTTTGAATAAATGAAATCACAATATTTGACCTTTTGTGTCTGCCCTTTTTCACTTAGCATATTTTTGAGGTTTATTTCATTCCTTTATATGACTAAATAATATTTCATTGTATGTAAATATAATGCAATTTATCTATTCATCTCTTGATGGACTTTTTCTTTTTAGCTTTCAAACATTTTAATTGTGACCTACACTAAAATATTCATTTTACACAGCAGCTCAGTATACATAGACATACAAAGGAATATAAAAATAAGAATAAAGGTTTCACAAAGTATTCTTAACATTATTATGTGCCATGCAGTGATTCTATTCTAGTCTAGTCTATCCTGTTCCATTCTGTTCTGTTCTGTTCTCTCTCAAAGCTGGTCAAAACTCACTAAATTGATTTCATAAGCCAGAATTTTGTCTTTCCCTGCTGCTTGGGAAAGTTACTGAAACTGATCTTCAAACTCAATCCATTCCTTAGCTGTATCCATTTTGCTCTTTATTCCACCTATTTGTTCTATCACTTACTCTTTTTTTCTAGAAAGGGTCTTGCTGTGTTATCCAGGCTGGAGTGCAGTGGTATGAACTTGGCTCACTGCAACCTCTGCCTCCCAAGCTCAACTGATAATCCCACCTCAGCCTTCCAAGTAGCTGGACTACAAGTGTGTGTCAGTATGCCTGGCCAATTATTGCATTTTTTTGTAGAGACAGGGTTTTGCCATGTTGCCCAGGCTGGTCTCAAACTCCTCGACTCAAACAACCTGCCCACCTCAGCCTCCCCAAATGCTGGGATTATAGGCATAAGCCACCACACCTGGCCCCATCTATTACTTTCTTCACGCTTAATGTTTCCACTAGAATTTTTAAAAAATATATTATTTCTTTTTCTTGCTTAATGCCTTGATTTACTCCTACATGCGATTTGTAATAGATGTCCAACTGGCCCCCCTGTGCCTACCTTTGACATCTACCTTACAGTTCTTTCTCAACACAGTAACGAGAATATATGTTTATAACATGTCAATTAATGTCACTCCTCTGCTCAAATCCTTCCATATCACTATGTCACTTGGGCTAAAACCCAGAGTCCTTATAATTATGGCCTTACAAGGTCTTTAACCCTCGCACCCACTACTGGTATGTTCCTTGTTGTGTCCCATTTTCTGCTTCACGGCATACTCTCTCCTTCACATGCTCCATCACAGTCACAGCGGCGGCCAGGTCCTGCATGAACCAGGCATACTCTGGCTTTGGGGCCTTTGCATTGGCCTTCCCTCAGATAGCCCATGGTTTACCCTTTTATCTCCTTCAAGTCTTTGTTGAAATGGCGGAAACCACCTTATCCCTGCCCTCTAATCCAGATCCCTCCTAATGAATTCTATATTTTTCCATAGCACGTGCCACCTTTTAATATACTATATGATTTATTTGTTTAGAAGCAGACACATTCTCCTGGAAGAAGATCCTGAGAAAAAATTTGAGCCCATAGTCATTTGGGAATTTACTCCAAGAAAAACAGGCAGGGGAGTAGGGTAGCAAGTCAGGTGGAGGTAGATTATTAAGAAGATCATCTCTGTGGACAGCTGAGGCTCAACTGCTTTCTACCAAAAGGTGAGAAAGATGGGGTATGGATCTACCAGACTCCCTCTGTCCTTAGTTGAGATCTGCTTTCAGGACTTCCACAGTCATTTCTGCCTGGCCTTGAGTGTGGGTGGAGTGTGTTTCTCGCGCTTGAGCAGAGAGTTGCAGCTGTTCACAGTTAACAGCCTTCAACCAGTGAGTGTAGAGGAAGAGTAAACAAGGCACTGGTCTCATCAGCTATACTTGATAATAATGTTTATTGTATTTATCTTCTGACTAGACAGCAAGGTCTACAAATGTAGAGACTTTCTGTTTTGCTCATTCATGTATCCACAGTTTTCCAAATAGTAATTGGCACTTAGTACTACTCCATAAATACTTGCTGACTGAATACATGAATGAATAAATGATCATCTTAAATATTCTACATTCATTCTACGTTTGCTTGGCTTGAACAGTGTTTCCTTTGAGAGGTGCAATTTTGTTACCTCCAACACTTTTGAGGGTAGCTTTCTCACATGACACTTTTGGTTGCCTTCTCAGTTTGCTGAAGTTATTAATAATCAGAGTTTCTGGTCAAGAAGCAACTGGTTCTTTGTGATGTGGACAGGACAAACTGACTCCTGTGCATTATATCTGACAAGGATTTCATAACTTAAAGTCACAATTAATCACAGTCTGTAAGTCAGATTGCTTCGTAATCCGCTCTCAAGCTATCCTTAATTATTGGATTTTGCATTTCTTTGGCTCATAAAATATGAAGAACGTTTTTTCCTTCTAATGTTAGAGACCCTGAACTTAACTAAATTATGTGTTTTTATTACATAGTTTAAAAAGCTTTTAAAATCTCAACTAAGAATGAAAAATTAATATCTGGCTGAATTCTGGACATCTCACATAGCTTCCAAGGTTATTCTACTGAAATAACATTTTATCAAATAAAATATTATTTGAAAGCTTAGTGAATCAAACAAATTCTGATATTCTCTTGGAAGGAATGTGATGTTTGGTACCCTATTTTCTTGAAACTCCCCTATAACTGTAGAAGTCCTGGCTGAACAAAGATGTCCATAGGAATGGAAGATTGACAGAGACTCTTCTAATTCCAATTCTCAGGTTGACTGTGCAAGAATCTGCTGCCTTCTTTTGGTCTCTTCTTAGACTTTCTAATGCTCTTTAGCATTTTATTAAAGTATAACTATAATCTTAAGAGCCATCATTCATTTTGGGTGCCTGCTACATGCAAGACAGTAGTAATTTGATTTGTCTTTTTTTATAGTCATCCTGGCATCTAAGTAAAATTATTCCCATTAAACAAGCAGAAATAGGTGCGGATGTGTTAAGTTTCCAGTTAATATAGTTAGTAAGTAGCAGAACCAATATTTGAGCCAAGACTGTTCTAAATCTCCCCGGGTTTGAATAATGCTTTATCATTAATGGATATTCAATAAAGAACAGTAAGAGTCAGCATTTAATGTAAACAATGTTACTGGTTTTGTTTTTGTTTTGAGGAAACTCAGGATCTAGGATTCAGAATAAAAAACACTATTAATTTGTGTGTGTGTGTGTGTGTACTTTTTAAAGTTCAGAGGCACATGTGCAAGATGCACAGGTTTGTTACATAAATAAACGGTGTCATGGGAGTTTTCTATACAGCGTATTTCATCAGCCAGATATTAAGCCCAGTATCTATTAGTTGTTTTTCCTGATCCTCTCCCTCCTCCCACCCACTGCCCTCCTGAGGCCCCAGTGTGTGTTGTCCCTCTATGTGTCCATGTGTTCTCATCATTTAGCTCCCACTTGTAAGTGAGAACATGCAGTATTTGGTTTTCTGTTCCTGTATTAGTTTGCTAAGGATGATGGTCTCCAGCTCTGTCCATGTTCCTGCAAAAGACATGATCTCATTTTTTTTAATGGCTACATAGTATTCCATGGTGTGTATGAACCACATTTTCTTTGTTCAATCTATCCCTTTCTGCTCAAGGAATTCTCTCATTGAAACTATTATGTTGGAGATAAAAACTTCTGTACAATACAGTTTTTACCTCTCACATACAATATTGGTGAGTTTATTAATTTAATACTAGATAAAAATAAAATGTTTCTTTATCCACCTTATTTATTTTTATGATCTAGTGTTAACAAATTCAACAGTATTGTATGTGAGAGATAAAAATTGTATTGGACAAAGCTTTTATCTCCAACATAGCAGTTTTAATGAGATAATTCATTGAGCAGAAAGGGCGTGACCATTCAGCTATGCAGTTTTATCCACAAAGGACACATGAATGAACCCATTATGAAGGAATATGATGTTGTTGCAAATGTCCTTAAAGGTTCCTATATAGTCTCTAGATAGAACAGAATAAAGGGCAGGTGGAGAAAGATCGCCAGTAGCACTCATGCTATTGTGGACATGTTCAAAGTGGTAACAGATGAGTATTGAAGGACAAAGCCTTATATCAATTCTAAGATCATGGTTTTGTCATTTGTTCCCATTATTTTGGCCAGAAACAAAATATGCTTTCAATGGCACCAACTCAGGTGAGGGGAAAATATTAATAAGAGAAGCAGAATACCAAGGCATTGGACTATCTGGAAGCTATATGGGCAAGAGAGTATTATAATAGTTATAATCATTCTATTTTTATAAGAAGCAATATGAATGCAATATTTGTCAGCTAAACCTTCTTTTTCATATCATGAATGCATCTTTGTATAATGTTTCTGAATTGAATGTGCTTATACAGCAACTGATAGAATTTAGGTAATTGTCGTAATCCTGAACATGTTTTGGATTGCTTCTCAATTCCCATTTCTAACTGCTTCTTCTTTCTTCTGGGACTCAAGAGATGCAAAATTTGAGGATGTGATTTTTGTAGCCAGTTGCCCCTATTAATGAGATTAATCTATATTAGACAGAAATTAAATATTAAACTAATCTATATTAGACAAATTAAATATTCTCTTTGAAGTCCCCTAGTGTGATGTTTCCAAAGCAATGTTATGATTTATGTAAATCATATGCTCTAAAAGAGTTTGAATAAATACTCTACATTCAGAAAAAGTTTCGCAAAATCCTCACAGCAAGATGAAAATCTAAACTATTTAGAATTTTAGAAAGTCACCGGAAAGAATGTTCCTTACCCTTTCACAATGTGTTTTCTAATATTAATGCCATGCATTGAGCATAAAATTGTCCTCACTCCTATTCTAATTTTCTCCTTCTGCCTCATAAGGCTATTTCTTTACTCATCAACTGCCATTATCTACTGACACATGCTCTAGCTATCATCCTAGCCCATGCTACTTAGTTCCATCAGACTCTGTGGTATATTCTTTGGGAACTGAAAGGCAGGACAGCCTACTAGGGCCTGCAACTAGACTACTAGAGTTCAACATCCTGATTGTGAAAACTTATGGGCAAAATTGCTTACCAATACTAGATCTCGGTTTCTCATGGAGTTAGTATATAGCTCTTAAGATGGTTTAAGTATTTTTATAGGCAAAAAATACAGGACATTGCCTGGTATATAGTAAGTTCTTGATACAATTAGCAAATATTTTTCCTATCTTTTTATTCTAAGATAATTTCTTTTTGATAAAGTAGAGATGCTTTGACTAGTGGAGTCTATAATTTCACCCTGAATTTCCCCAGATATTTTTATTTTTATTTTTCAGTTTTGCTCTTTTAGTTATCTGACTGAGTATCCTGCTGTATAGATCAGAAAATAACTATACATATTTGAAGGTTTCTTTAGCCATGTACCCATTAATCCACTTTTGAAAGATTGAGTATACTTATTCTTTTGAGTATGTCCAGCAACTGAAATCCCAGACATACCATTGATTGTCTATATGCTACAGATTTTTCTTTCTCCTTAATGTAAATCTTGATAGGCAACAGCTGGAATCTGTGTATTGTTGGTCCTGTTACTGCCTAATGAAAGCAACTGGTTCTTTTGAGACCTTGTTCCCTTTATGCATCTTGTGTCCTCCTCCTTTAGTTGGCTTTGCTTTTAGGCTGAACATCAACTGACTTCTCTTAGCTCTGAAAGCTAGTTGGATTTTCTAAGCCTTGTGGTTGATAGTTTCTTTTGTCTATCTAGCTATCTTCTATCTATCAACATTGATTGATTGATTGTGCTTTTTTTTGTTCTCCTGTGAACTCTGGGCAACTTTGTGCAATGATTATGGCCCAAAGTACTGGCACTGTTCCAATTTTGGCCTAACCAATAGTGTTGAGAAATGCTGCTGCTGAAAAATTACCTTGCTTGTTTTACATGATATGTCTATTAATGCAATCCGATATAGCATTTGCCTTTTGGTGACAGTGTTACACTGCTGAATCATATTCAATTTTTCATCCATTATTTCTTCCCTGGTGAGTCATAATACATTTGTCTTTATTAGCCCTCACAGTATTGATTTCCACCCTTTCCTTCTTCTATTGATATCAAACCACATTTTAATCATATCTTCCAAACTAGATCCTTGGGTCTTAACATAAAATATGTCCACATGTGAAAAAATTTTTAATGTAAGCAAGCTGCATTCTATTTCATCCTGTTATAAAGTACTGGGTGTATATGTCTTGGGGAACAGTGGGAAGAACTCAATCAGTGATTGACATTAATTTTCTTTTGTCTTGAAGAGGGCTTTGTAGATATATTAATAAATTACCAGTCGCAATTGGTTTAGGTGAATTTACCATGGAGAACTAAGTGAAGATTTTATGCTTACAGACTCTATTGAATGGGCAGAATTGGACTTATCATCAACCATTTATTGAATGTGTACTATATTTAAGGCATCATTTAAATGATCTTGAATAGAAAGGTTTTCTTTTTGTGAAAATTTAAACACATATCCTCAGATTACATAAGTATAGTAGGGGTTATTTTGATATTTATTTTCAGTCACTTAAATATTACAACTATGCAATATTTACAGAATGCAACACTTTTTTCAGAATATAAGCACAATAATGTTATATTTCCTATTTCAAATTATTTCTTTTAGTCTCTATATTTTAGAAAATAATTCCTTTTCCAGTTTTTATTAAATAATTGGCTATTTGTAACTTAGCCACTAGAAACTTTCAAAACTTAGTCTTGTATGAAAAAACTTTATTTTAAAAAATTAATAGAACAGTAAATAACTGAGTAGGCTCCAAATTACTAGCTAACGTTTACATCTCAATAGAGACAAAACATTAGAAAGTTTCATGACAGAATTGCTACACCGAATGATTAATTGGATCAGATTTCTTTGACATATGACTTTGCTTTCTTTATGGCTTCATTTATTTGTAGCTTCTAAAAGGGTGTTTCAGTCATAGTAGCTATAGGCAATTCATTATTCCTTTTAAGAATAAAAAAAATCCAAATGACAACCCTTCATTTTTAAACGATCAACTGCATTGTCCTTGCTATTTCTAATGATAGTTATTTGTTGAAAGTGACTGTAAGAGCTGGCATAACCTAAAAAGAATATTGGTTGTATCTCCTCCAGCTGTGAAGATTTTTCAAATAGAAAAAGCCTAATTTAATTTGGTTCTCTATTTTTTATATTTAAATTCACAAGAGAGCTCTGAAGTAGTCTCAGGTAGGCCCAATCAAGGTGCACTAGTTTGATACATCATTGTAAAATCCTGACATCATCTCACAGGGCTGCTGTGGTGACTGTGTTCACAGACAGAAAACATGAAGGCAAAAGTCTCTGTCTGCTTCTTTTGAGTGTAATTTACAGTGCAACTTAAACTCTGGACCTGTTTAATGATCCTAACAGCAGAGTTTCTAGGCCAACGTCTAAATCAGCTGCAGTGCTCTGCATTTGCAGACAAACCTTATGATTTACAAAATTTAATAAGCTGAGCCCTCACGACATTTCCCCCCAAGATTGTGCTTTTATAATCGCTGCCAAGAAGGTTGTCACAGGAGCATATACCCATTGGCATAATGAAACCTGTCTTGTCTTTTCCTTTTTTTTTTTTTTGGACAAGAGCATATAAATATGCCCCTACTATTGTTAATTCATTAACAGTGAATAAATTCTAGAGCATTCCTCTTGCCGGATCTGATAATACATTAGTGACTTTTTTGCATTGCTTTATGGAAGTGATATTTCTTGGGTAGTATTTTTGTGAGTGTCTGCCAAATAGAGTACAGACGAAGGTCAGATGACTTAACGGTTTCTCATCTGTACCCTGATGCTTTGTCAAGGTTTGCCATATGTCAGAATCCCTTGTCACAACTTGAAAGTGTATCTTTTCTACCGAGGGAACATGTAGTGTCTGGTTTGGGTTTCTTTGTCTTCATTTTCTTTGAAAGGTACAACCATTTAGCAGCTTTGCCTGAGAGGCTATCACTGATTCAGCCTGGGTTGTGCGCTTTGTTATATCAGATGGCTCTTTGAGGCCAAATTTGGTTTTCAAATAGGAAAACAAAAGTACTTGGATGATTCTATTTCATTAAAATAGGCACTACTCTCGCCATGCTTTGGTGGCCTCTGGTACCCTGGCTTGCCCATTGCATGATATTGCTAAGTGAGAAGCCTGCAAAAATCACAGCCTAATCTACCTGGAATTCCTGGCTTGGTTCATAGTCATTGGGTAGCTGACACACCTAGTGGTACGCTATTAAGTAAAATTATAATATTCATTAAACATGAATTGGAAGTAACCCTGATGCTACTCTTTTGAAGGAATGTTATTTCTGTTGAGGTTGTATACAAAAAAAAAAAAAAAAAAGAATCTTCCTTTAAGCATATTTACCCTTCCTTTTAAAGATACATTTCCTGATACCAAAATAGGCACATACTCCAAATCTTTAAATTAAATTGTCTTCTGTGTCCTGTTTCCTGTCTCCCATTGTTCTTGTCTCTTTTATTTCTCCCATCAAAGTCTTGTTTTCCCCATTACACAACTCAAGTTCATGTAGATTAGTTCTGCGGCTTCCCCTCCCCCATTTAACTCAATCCTGGGGGAATAGTATCCCTATTACAAATGTACACATTTTGCTGTGTTTGGGAAGATTGGCTTAAATATAATGATAAATGTGAGAAAAATAGATATATTCTATTATCATAACCTGACTGCTCTATTTTCTTTTCACTACAGGGAGTTTTCATGGGTGCATGGCAAAACAAATTGCAATCACCTGGATATTTTCCACTCTGGGTCTGTCATTCTGAATGATAAATGTATTTATTCTTTAGCTGAGAATTAATATATCTGTACATCTCTCTATATATATACACATATATCTTTCTATATGCACGGGCAGATGATAAGCAATAACTAAGGAGAACAAGCTGAAAATATTTTTTTATGAGATCAATGAAAAAATGTTTTATGTTCACATTTAAACGTTTAAGGCCTGGGGTAAGACAGCTTTTAAGGTCAACCAGAAAGGAAGATTTTCTTCTCGTAAGCATCTATCAACAGTCCTTGGAAGAGCAGTCAGCACTAGCATAATTTAATATGCCTTCTCTGTGAAAAGAATGCCTTTTTGACATCATGCCACAACTTGTGCTTCAACTGAAGATTTTCAGGTGGTCTACGGTTTGCTGCATTGATTTCCTTTTATCATTTTAGTCACAGTTTCTAAATCCCTTTTTTTCTTATGTGCTCTAGAAACAAGGAAAATAAAGACTCATACAAAATATGTATTCCTCTGGCATTCTCTTTCCATACTGAAAACAAGGAATAGTTATGCCCAAGGAATAGTAGATGGTTAGGCAGCCCCATTCTAGGATCTGCTGAAACTGGAGGTTAATTGCGGCTAGACTGTGGCATGGTTCCTTGGAAATTCAGGCTTGACAAGCAGAGCGGACAAAGGATAAATTGTGTAGCGTCTTTTACCAGCAGGGGCCGCTGCAGAGCAATAATAGTTGAGATGTTTCTTTAGTTTGTTCTTCCGAAATAGAACAGGTAAGAATGTTCATTCTGTTGAGGCAAGAGATTTGGGGGAAGGGAAAATAACAGGAAATAATGAATACAATTGGAATCAGTCAGACAAAATAAAGTCAGCTTTTAAGAAGTTTTGCCAGAACCATATGTCAAAATAATGCAGATTTTGTATCTGCATTTTACGTGTTGCTTGTACATCTGTGTACGTAAAGCAACATATAAAATTATTGGAAAAAGAGGAAGGAAGCAACATGAGAGGAGTTCGGGATTTGTATGTGGCAAATCTAACTTAAAAAAACTTTGAAAATCATAAATATTTTGGAAATATGACTAGAACTATGACAGTTAAGACTTCAGAAAAATGACTCCCTCTTCACCCTCACCGTTCTTCACCCAAGACAAACCACACACCTTGAATGTAGTGTAGTAAATTTTTTTCTGGGAAGATTTCTTCTCAGAAAAATAAGTCAAACATTTGTATACTTTTCACATTGTTTGTTTTTAAAGACAGTTTTCTGTGGATTGTGGTGTTTTAAAGATATATGGAGGTTGCACAGGTGGGTACCACAGTTATTTGGTTGCTGAAGAAAGTTATCTGGAATATATGGACTCATGCTGGTACATAATTCTGGAAGGGCAAAATTAAGCTATGTTTTCTTAAGAGTGGAATTTTCCCTCTGTATTTGGAATCTTGAGAGTTGTGAATATAAAGATATTGCCCTGGAATATCTCTTTCCCCAAAATTTCAGAGCTGAATGAAGGTATAGAAAAGAAAACACCAGGATGCTACCTATTGACCATACATCGACCAAATTTTAATTCCATATGTAGTTCAGAATAGCCTTATGTATTTAAATAGATCCGGCCTTTTAAGCAATTTCGGTAAATTCTCTTGTTTTAGTAATTAAAAAGTAAAGGGAAAGTGTACAGATAATTAAGAAGCTGGAGCACCTGTTGGCAGAATCCCATGGGGGAATACTGGCTCTAATAGAAATGCATTTGCTCTATCCAGCAGTTCAGGAATATCAGCTAAAATGTCATGCCAAATGAAAGAAAAGGAATGGAAGAAACTATTGAGTTTAGCTTTATATAAATACAGCAAACACTTATGTATGCATTGGATTTTCTGATACCTAATTTAAACTAGTATTGATCAGAATACTTTAAAAATGAATCTGGTACCTTGAAAGTGGTCCAGAAACTTTTTATGAAATGATATGTTATCATTCCTTCCAGGTATGAACAGGGATTAGCTGAAAAACCAGCTGAAAGCTAATGCATGAGTAAATCAGGTTATAAAATTGATACCATCTCTAAAAGTCTTCAAAGATTCAGGTCACTTCGACGAAAACTTATTTAGCATCTACTAACTGCCAGATACTATGTTAGGAATTAGCAATCATTAGAAGAATAAGACAATGTTGCTATCCTAACGGAACTTAGAGACTGGTGAAAGGGATCTCAGTGGATTTCAAAACAATGAGAAAAGTGCTATGAAAGAAATATTCCCATAGAGCCACAGAAGTTCGGGGGTGTGTGTGTGTGTGTGTGTGTGCTGAATACTTAGATTGTGAATGAAGACAGGCTATCCACTGGAGATGGTGCTTGCGTTGATTTTTAAGGATTAATAGCCATTAACTAAGGAAATAGAACTTGAAATTATCCTAAAGGGATTATTTTACATGTTCTACCACCTGGATTTTTAAAAAC